>NC_092314.1:31166637-31791637 GCF_036785885.1 Coffea arabica
AACAAGTGAGTACGCGCCCAAACAAGTGTTTGGGCGTCCGCTCCGAGTCCCTCTTGAAGGTCCCATTGATCGCCTGAGCAAGTAATAATTAACTTTACTTAAAATCATACATTTACCAAGAAGGATGCACACTCAATTAGACTAAATTAAAGTCTTAAAAGAAAGTTTCAATTCTCTCTACTCGAGGTTCAAGAGTGGAGTTTTAAAGTTCAAAGAGAGTCTAACATCGTTCATGAAATTGACTTCAAAACGTTCAACCTATATCGAGAAAAGAAGTCAAGGTTCCGAAATTGCATTTTCTAAGAAATTGGCAAAATTCAGCTTTGTGTGTCAAACTTAGAAAAATCAAATCTTGCATTCAATAGGTCCAAAAATGGAAAACTTAGTACCGTTGGAAACTAGTTTCCAAGTACTAAAAATTCCTAGAAGACACTTTTCTAAGATTCAGAAATGGAAGACACTCAAATTTTGGCTTAAGATGGCTGACTTGTACTCCAAAGACATATTCGGGTTGATTTTTGACAAATTTTGAAAATTCGACAAAATTCACCCAATGCGAACTAGCCTCCGAAATTTGCAACTCAATTAGAGTTGCAATCAAATTAAAAAAAAAACAAACGGAACAAGAATCTAAGTTTTTAGTGCCAAGATATAGCAGCTCAAATTTGACAAAAAATTCCTCATTGATCAAGAATTTCCAGATTTGAACATGAATTTTGGGACTTCAATTGGACATTGAAATAGATTCCGAATGACGCAAAATTTGGTAGTATTACTCTATCATATAAGAGCTATTCCTCTGTCAAATTTCATATAAAAATTCATTCGGAAAGTCAGTTAACAAAGCCACTAAACTTCCAAGAATTTCCAAGGCAATTCTGCCTTGTACTTCAATTTTCCTTTTTAAAAGTTTTGTTCCACACAATCAATTTCATTAATTCTGTGAAGACTCACAAAATTTATTTATTTTAAATTCCTAATTTCTATCTCATTTAATTATTTAGTTGGCCAATTGCCCTGAATATTATTTTCTAATCTTTTTAGATCTAATTATACGGATCTATAGCTTAGTTATATTTTTAAAGTGACTTGTTTCAAATTTAATTTTTGGAATCTCGTTAAGTGAAAATAGCGAATACGCAATTGGAGTCAATAATCGATTCGAAGATACAATAAGTTTGGAAAATTGGAAACTTGTACATTGGTCTTAAAATAGGTATTTTATACTTAAATATTCAAGTATTAGTTAGTGATACAATCGTTTCGCTTTATCGCGTAAAAATTGAAAGTACGCGTTTTCGCTCGCGCGATTAATTGGGAGACTTAAAACTTTTATTTTAGAACTATTAAGTGTGAATAATAATAATGTGAGTACAAGTGCATTAGAGGTTTAGTGCGCTAATGAAATAAAACTGAGGGGAATCGGGCACGTAACGCGCGCGTACGTGCACTATTCACGGTTGACTTTTGTGCACAAAACACCCAACCATCAAGCTTCCTTTAGAAGTTAATTCCACCAGATTTTTGCCCTCTCTCTCTTCATTCAAACTGCCGGCCAAGGAGGAAGAAAAACTGCTCCAAATTCTCCTTCATTTCAGCACTAAATCTTCACCAAATTACACTAAACTTTAACCACACTTAGCTAATCACTTGGTGAACCACTCAAGCTACAAAAAGGGGCTGCTTTCCATGGTTTTCTTGAGCATCTTAGGACCGAAAATTTCTGCTTGGTTCATCAAAGGAAGTAAGTGATGATCCACTGCTCAAATCTTGTCTTATGGAAGTAATATAGCAGTTATAAGCTAATGCATGCATGTGGGTAGCTTTATTTATGTTAAAAAATTGATGTGTGGGCTCTATGAACTCCCACTATGGTTGGATGGACTGACTTGTTATGTTTTGATGATATTAATGTTGGTTTAGTGCTTAAATTAGTGGAAATGAGTGATATTATGGATGAAAGTTCAAAGGGGAGTGAAGGTGAAAATTTTTCATTTCTGCCCCTGTGTTGTCCGTGACCTTTAGAGTGATTTTTTGTGGTTCTAATGACTTGGTTATGATGTATATATGTTGTATGAGTTGTGTAGAAAGTTTCATAAAAAAAATAACATGATTTGGTTGGCCAAATGATGTGTTTTCAGAAACCAGCAAAACTGGAAATTTTTCCCGCAGCTGCTTTGGCAGTGTTATTGTTTTGGCTATAACGTTTTGCTCCGATGTCGAAATCGAGTGCCGTTTGCGGCACTGAAAAATAGACATTTCCGGGTTTCGAAAGGTACAAAATTCATGTTCTAATTCCACCTGAGTAGTCCATATCAATCGTTTGAACATGACTGTCCTGTTTCTCATTTACACTGGGAACTCTGTTTTCAACAGCGAGTTGATGCTCAAAAATGAGCTAGTTGTTGACAGATTTTGGAAATGATTTCTTCTATGACATTGTTTCTTTATGAATCTAGTTTTCAACACCACCAACCATGCTCAATTCTGAGTTGAATTGAGTAATTTATGACCAGATTTCAAAACCGACTTTGTAGGCGAAAACCCTCATTTTGGACAGATTTGTAACCAATTTTGATTTAGGACTTGCTATTTGAAAGTCTTGGTGTAAATCACCTACCAAATACATATTGGATGTTTATTAGACCTTGTCTACACCAATGAACCATGTTTGAGGAAATTTCCTTGGCCAAATGCTTGAAAACGGAAAAATGGAAGTCCAAGGCAGATTTGCCTTGGAACTTCTTGGAACTTTAGTGGTTTTGTTAACCGAATTCCCATGCGTATTTTTCTATGAAATTTTACAAAGAAATAGCCCTTATATGGTAGTATAATACTCCTAAATTTGGTGCCATTTTGAGTCCATTTCGATACTCTAAAAAAATTCTAAAGTTGGTACTTTAAACCTGAAAATTGCCTAATTGTCTCAAATTTTCAGCAACTTTGAGCTACTATATCTTGGTGCTCAAAACTCCGATTCTTATTCTGCTTGTTGTGTTTCAACTTTGATTGTAACTCTAATTGAGTTTCAAATTTAAGAGACTATTTCACATTGAGTGAATATTGTTGAATTTTCAAACTTTGCTGAAAAACAACCCAAATCTGTCTTAATATTCTAGAACATCAATTTTGAGCCAATTTTTGAATGCCTTCTGTTGGGAAACATGGAAAAGTGTATTATAGGAACTTTTAATACTTTGGAAGTAATTTCCAACGGTACCAAGTTTTTCAATTTTGGACTTATAGAGACTAAGTTATGATTTTTCAAAAATTATCGCAAATTCGATAAATCTCGACCGTTTTGAAAAGAATTCGCGTGGGAACATTTTGAAAGAATCCGGCCGCGTATCCGGCCAGTTCTTGGCCGGATAGTTGGCCGGATTGGTGATGAAAATTGAAAAAAAATTTGGTTTGCTCTCTGCCTCGTATCCAGTGACAATCCGGCCGGATAGTGACGTGGCCAGTTTCATTTCATCTTCGATCGATTGTTTGAAAATTTAATTGCATGATTTCATGCCTACTCGTTTCCGTCTAATGATTTTAAATTTAAAAATCAGATTTTTACTTGAGTTTTGAACCCCACTTTTAAACCTCGATTTATAAGGAAAATCTAGACTCATTTTCGCGCTATCTTCTAGGTTGCACAAGCGTACGATCTTCTATGATAATTGGGGGTTTATGAGTAATAGTTTATTATTAATTGCTCAAGCATACACGAGAACCTTCAAGAGGATCCTACAGTGGACGCTTAAACTCTCAAGAGGGCATTACTTCTTGTTTACTTGGTGAGTATCAAGTGTATGACTAGTTGAAATTCTGTGAACGTGATACATGTTTACCTGTTATCCATGACTTGAGATTTTGAAAATGGAGTCGAGTGTGTACTTTATCGCACTCGTTCTCTTTTGAAACGAATAACTCATGCTTGAAATGCTGGAATGTATCAAATGCTTGAAAATGTGTTAAATGATTGGATATATCAAATGCTTGAATATCATGAAATGGTATGCTATGGCTGCATACGTCGCTGGAGTGAATCTCCTCGACACCCAAATGTACATGGGGGACGCCCAAACTCATAGGCCGATCTTGGGACTCGAGCCGGCAAGGGTTTGGTCGGGGACCTCGGTGAGCCATGAAAATTACCTAATAAACTTGATCTATTTGAGAGATCTCGCTTGGCATACTCATGGAATATAGCCTTTTAAATGTCGTACGGGTCCGGTGTGGTATACGGTGGACGGACATGAAAAGTAAGTGGAGATCTACGAATTGGAAATACCAACCCGGTTGACTGAGAGTCATCGCGGGAAGGTATACGAATAACATTGACAAAGCAAGTGGAACTTAGCTCCTGAGAGCTACCATATCCTTGAATTATTTCTGATTACGTTTCATTGAAATTGTTAACTCCTCGCACTTTATCATTTGACCTGTTATTTGGGCTTGCTACTTGGACTATGTGCTGCATGTGTGTTCTTGGCCTCACGAGCATTCTACTCACCCCATAGATTTGTTTTCCTTAACAGGGATGGAGGATGTGGAACTTGATGGAACCCTCTTTTTATGTACTTTTGTATTAGGTTTCAAATGTATTTGACTAGACTTCTTGACTATTTTGTACTTTGGAGATTGAGGTATCTTTTGGGGACAAATGTAAAAATTGGATGATTGTTATATTGTGGAACTTGTCGTGTAAATTTTAATATTAATTATGGAAGCGACTTATCTTTCTTACTATGCCTTGTTGCGATAGATAGTATTGTATTAAATTTGAACGGGAATTGTCTTGAATCCTAGCGAGAGTTGGGTAGGCTTGGTTCACCTTAGGGAGAAGTAGGGACGTTACAGTTGGTATCAGAATATTAGGTTAGAGATCTATATGGGAGACATATTAGATAATCTACCCTTAAGACTTGAGATCGGATAACTAAGTTATACCTTAAGTGGTACTTGGGGCAAACTAGTGACTAGGTTAGGCATGCATAAGTGACATCCGAGCGAGCTAGTGATTAAGTTTCTAACCCAAAAAGTGTGATTGTTTTGCAGGGATGGAAAATGGAAATGGGACTCCGGCAGTTAATGGGAATGGCCATGCTAATGGTCTTGTAGAACCTCCTAGGCATATTTACTATCGATCTCTGAGTGGGGGAGCTCGCTTGCGATATACACCTCATGATAGATACTTTCGTTGTCCGTGTAGGTTGACATTTGCCTACCCGAATCACGTGGTGTTAACCTTGGATGATGAGCGTCGTCAGTTGGTGAATACCAATTTAGATTTACAGGCAGAGGTGGATGAGCTTAGGTAAATGGTTACCGCTCAGGGAGAGCGGATTGTGGAGCTTGAGGAGGTCTTGGAGGGCGAGGTGGCTATAGCTGCAGTTGTCCGTGAGGAGCTCCAGAGTACTAGGGCACGACTTACTAGACTGGGAGAGGAGGTCCGTGATCGGGCTTCCGGGATTCTGGCTGATGCTACTAGGCTGGTAGATGAGGTGATGGATGTAGTCCAGAACCCTAATCAGGAGGAGGATTCTGAGGAGGATCCTGAGGAGGAGATTCCGCCTGGTTGTTCTACTGTGGACGAGGTTTTTAGTGATTGACCATTTGACTTTTGACTGGTACAGTTAGGATTAGTAGGGGTGATACTAAGTACTGAGGCCATTGTATTTTGCATGACTGTATGCCCTACTTTTGAGGCACTTGCTTTTACTTTAGTCTTATGTGACTAAAAGTATTCTTGTGATACCTGCATGCTATATTTTTGTGATCTCCCCATGATTTGCTAATTGTATGGATCTTGACATGCTAATGAATGTAAATTATTGTTAATTTCAATGTTTTCGCGATCGGTTCTTGTTTTAAATATTTTCTCGTGTAATTGATTCATTTCTTGTACTAGGCACGCCTAGGATAATGGAAGGACTAAGAGGTGGTCGAGGCCGTGGGCGAGGGATTAGACAGGTCCAACCTCATGGTGATGACCAGGGATCGGCAACTGGACCGACCTAGGGATAGGAAAATATAGAGGAAAATCAAGTGGCTACTGCCATTAACAGGATGACAGACATCCTAGAATGCTTAGCTGATAGGCAAGGTCCTGGACCGCTTAATCAAATTGGGGGACAAGATAGAGGTGAGGATAGAGTCTTGGAAAGGTTCCTGAATTTTAACCCACCTAAGTTCATGGGTGAACCCGACTTGGAAGTAGCGGAGAATTGGTTGGAGAGGATGACTAACATATTCGCTGCTTTAGACTATACTGAGGATAGGCGAGTGAATTTTGCTGCTTTCCAATTTGAGGGAGTGGCTCGTACTTGGTGGGACATGATCAAAGGAAAATAGGAGAGAACTTAGACCCCTTGGACTTGGAAGAATTTTACGAGGGAGTTTAATAAAAAATTTCTTCCACCCTTGATCCAAGAAAAGATGGAGGATGAGTTTATCAAGTTGAAACAAGGGACCCTTAGTGTAGCAGGATATGAAGGGAAATTTACTAAACTTTCTAAGTATGCCCCTGAACTGGTGATTAATGAACGAAGGAGAATCAGACGGTTCGTACAGGGACTTAATATGGAAATCCAGGAAGGCTTGGCTGCAGCTCAAATCTCTACTTTTACTGAGACCCTAGAGAAAGTACAAAGGGTTGAAAATGCGAGAATGCAAGTTAAGGACTTTCAGAATAGGAAGAGAAACTTTTTTAGTCGTATATCTGGACAGACTAGTAAGAGTTCACAACCTTCCAAAATTGGAAGAAGTATGGGAAAAATAAGGACTGCTGGAGCTGTTAGGGGAGATTTATTCAGAGGAGGTCGTAGTGGACTGGTTCAAACTAAGGGAGCACCTTCTAGTGGTTCGACAGTGACCCCTCAAGTCAATTGTAGGTACTGCGAAAAATCCAACCACTCCGAAATGTTTGTTGGAGGAAATCTGGGAAGTGTTTAGCGTGTGGTAGTACGGAGCACCAACTCGCGAATTGTCCAAACAAAATGAAGATGGGAAGTAACACTCAAATGCCTGAAAAGTCAACCTCTAAGTAGACCAGTGTAGGAGGAAGCCGACCTAAGGTACCAGTTAGGGTTTATGTACTGGATCACCAACAGATACCTGATGCGACTGAGGTGGTTGAAGGTACGATTCCTGTCTTTCACCGCTTAACTAGGGTTTTAATCGATCCGAGTGCAACTCATTCTTTTGTAAATCCTAATTTTATGAGAGAAATAGACTTGAAGATAAATAAGTTACCGTATGACTTGGGGGTTAAAACGCCTACTGGGGATCAAAGTCTAATCGCTAACTTGATGTATAGAGATTGTGAGATCTGGATTAGAGAAAGAAAGCTACTGGCCGACTTGATAGGTTTAGCGATTAAGGGATATGATGTGATCCTAGGAATGGATTGGTTAGCCCGTTACTATGCCCAATTGAATTGTAAGACAAAGATAGCAGAGTTGTGCATTTCAGGAGAGACAACTTTGAAATTGGATGTAAATGGTAAGTTAATCTCATCTGCACTTATTTCAGGAATCCGAGTTAGAAAAATGATAAGTAAGGGAGTTCAGGGCTATTTGGCTTTTCTAATCAACACCTCTAGTGATAAGGTGAGATTGGAGGACATGCCTGTAGTAAAAGATTATCCGGATATTTTTTTCTGAAGAGTTAGAGTCTTTACCCCCGAAAAGGGATATAACCTTTAAGATTGATGTGATTCCGAGAGTAGCACCTATCTCTAAGACGCCATATCGGATGGCTCCAGTCGAATTGAAAGAATTGAAATTACAACTACAGGACTTGTTGGAGCGGGGTTTTATAAAGGAAAGTGATTCACCATGGGGAGCCCCGGTTTTGTTTGTTAAGAAGAAGGATGGGAGTTTGAAACTGTGTATAGATTACCGAGACTTAAATGATGTTACTATCAGGAATAAGTACCCGTTGTTCCACATTGATGAATTGTTTGATCAACTGCAAGGGGCGGTAGTATTCTCCAAGTTGGATTTGAGGCAGAGTTATTATCAATTGAGGATTTTGGAGAAAGATATACCCAAAACTGTTTTTAACTCGAGGTATGGACACTTTGAGTTTGCAGTAATGCTATTTGGATTGACTAATGCACCTGCTGTTTTCATAGATTTAATGCATAGGATTTTTAAATCTTATCTAGACCAAATTATGGTGGTCTTTATTGATAATATTTTGGTGTACTCTAAAAATGTGAAGGATCACGAGAAACACTTGAGCATTGTTTTGCAAACCCTAAGGGAACACCAATTGTATGCTAAGTTTAGCAAGTGTGAATTTTGGTTGAAAGAAGTGACATTCTTGGGGCACATAATTTCTAAAGACGGGATTAAGGTGGATCCGATTAAAATTAAAGCTATTGCAAAGTGGAAATGACCGGAAAACCCTACTGAGGTTCGAAATTTCATTGGACTAGCAGGGTATTATCGGAGGTTTATCCAGAATTTTCTAGGATTGCTAGACCTATGACTGAGTCGACCCAAAAAAGTGAAAAATTTATTTGGAGTTCCAAGTGTGAGGAGAGTTTCCAGGAATTGAAAAGACGTTTGATAAGAGCGCCTGTGTTAGCTCTACCAAATGGGAATGATAGTTTTGTGGTATACACGGATGCTTCTAAGGAAGGATTAGGATGTGTTTTAATGCAAAATGATAAAGTAATAGTATATGCATCTAGGAAGTTGAAACCACATAAAGGAAATTACCTGGCTCATGACTTGGAATTAGCGGCTATGGTATTTGCTTTGAATTAATGGAGACATTACCTATATGGAGTGACATTTGAGATTTTTACTGATCACAAAAATTTTAAGTATTTGTTTTCTCAAAAAGAGCTGAATTTGAGGAAACATAGATGGATGGAATTTTTTGAAAGATTATGATTGCACGATAAAGTACCATCCAGGAAAAACCAACGTAGTGGCCAATGCTTTAAATCGTCAAGTGTAAGTGGCCGGATTGATGATTAAAAAATTATATATATTAGAAGAAGTTAGTTATTGGAATCCTCGATTGGAGCCGAGAAAAATAATTCTTGGAAATATTGAAGTAAATTCTACTCTGTTGAAACGTATTAAGGAATCTTAGGAAAAGGACCCTGAAGTGCAAAGATGGTCGGAAAAAATTAAAAAACGAGAAAAGACGAATTTTAGCCTGGGAACGAATGGTATTTTGAAGTTTCAGAATCGGATAGTGGTGCCAAAAGATGAGGAGTTTAAGAAAGAGATTTTAGAAGAGGCACACCGATCGAAATTTACGATACACCTTGGAGGAAATAAAATGTACCAAAACTTAAAGAGTTTATATTGGTGGGAGAGTATGAAAAAAGAAATTGCCCAATTTGTTCAAACCTATTTGGTTTGTCAACAGGTTAAAGCTGAACATCAGAAACCATCAGGACTTTTGCAACCTTTGAAGATACCTGAGTGGAAGTGGGAGAATATCACTATGGATTTTGTATAAGGATTACCAAGGATACAAAGAGGCCACGATGCCATATGGGTGATAGTGGACAGATTGACCAAATCGGCTCACTTTCTACCGATCAGTATGAAATACCCATTAGAGAAATTAGTCAAGCTGTACCTGGATGAGACTATCAGGTTACATGGAATACCTGTAAGTATCGTGTCCGATAGAGATCCAAGGTTTGTCTCGAGATTTTGGCAGAAAATGCAGGAAGTGTTGGGGACTAAATTGAACTTCAGTACTACTTACCACCCCTAGACCGATGGACAGTCTGAAAGGACAATTCAAACCCTTGAAGATATGTTGAGAACTTGTGTTTTGGATTTTGAGAAAAGTTGGAGTAAGTTTTTGACGTTGGTAGAATTTGCCTATAATAATAGTTTTCACTCTTTTATTCAAATGGCTCTGTATGAAGCACTCTATGGTTGAAAGTGTAGATCTCCAATTTGTTGGGATGAAGTAGGTAAACGAAAGATCTTAGACCCGACTACAGCGCCTTGGATTGAGGAAGTTAATGAAAAGGTGAAGTTGGTACGCCAAAGGACTCAGACAGCACAAAGTCGCCAAAAGAGTTATGCAGATAATCGAAGAAAAGATTTAGAATTTGAGGTTGGCGATCTAGTATTTCTTAAAATTACACCTCTGAAAGCAAGTTTAATGTCTGGGAAAGGAAAGAAGTTACAACCGAGATTTGTAGGACCTTATAAGTTTATCCAACGCGTGGGGAATATAGCATATAAGTTGGAATTGCCACCGAATCTGTCTCGGATTCATAACGTGTTCCACGTGTCTATGGTTAAGAAGTACCATCCAAACCCTTCTCACGTCTTGTAGCCGGAAAGTATTGATATTGATGAGACTTTAACCTATGAAGAGAAACTGGTAAAACTTCTGGATCGGAAGGTGAAAGAACTAAGGAGTAAACAAATACCGTTGGTAAAAGTTCTTTAGAGGAATCACGGGCTAGAGGAAGCGACTTGGGAAGTCGAAAAAGCAATTCGAGAAAAGTATCCAAACTTGTTCGCAGATCAAGATAAATTTCAAGGACGAAATTTTCTTAAAGGGGAGAGGATGTAAAGACTCACAAAATTTATTTATTTTAAATTCCTAATTTCTAACTCATTTAATTATTTAATTGGCCAATTACCCTGAATATTATTTTCTAACATTTTTAGATCTAATTATATGGATCTATAGTTTAGTTATATTTTTAAAGTGACTTGTTTCAAATTTAATTTTTGGAAACTAGTTAAGTGAAAATAATGAATACGCGATTGGAGTCAATAATCGATTCGAGAATATAATAAACTTGAAAAATTGGAAACTTGTACATTAGTCTTAAAATAGGTGTTTTTATACTTAAGTATTCAAGTATTAGTTAGTGATACAATCGTTATAAGAATTTCTTAAAAATTTCGCTTTATCGCGCAAAAATCGGAAGTACGCGTTTTCGCACGCGCGATTAATTGAGAGATTTAAGACCTTTATTTTGGAATTACTAAGAGTGAATAATAATAGTATGAATACAAGTGCATTAGAGGTTTAGTGCGCTAGTGAAATAAAACTGAGGGGAATCGGGCGCGAAATGCGTGCGTACGTGCACTATTCACGGTTGACTTTTGTGTACAAAACACCCAACCATCAAGCTTCCTTTAGAAGCTAACTCTACCAGATTTTTGCCCTCTCTCTCTTCACTCAAATAGCCGGCCAAGGAGGAAGAAAAACAGCTCCAAATTCTCCTTCATTTCACCACTAAATCTTCACCAAATTACACCAAACTTTAACCACACTTAGCTAATCACTTGGTGAACCACTCAAGCTACAAAAAGGGGCTGCTTTCCATGGTTTTCTTGAGTATCTTAGGACCAAAAATTTCTGCTTGGTTCATCTCAAGCTACAAAAAGGGGCTGCTTTCCACGGTTTTCTTGAGTATCTTAGGACCGAAAATTTCTGCTTGGTTCATCTAAGGAAGTAAGTGATGATCCACTACTCAAATCTTGTCTTATAGAAGTAATACAACATTTATAAACTCATGCATGCATGTGGGTAGCTTTATATATGTTGAAAAATTGATGTGTGGGCTCTATGAACTCCCACTATGGTTGGATGGACTGATTTGTTATGTTTTGAGATATTAATGTGGATTTAGTGCTTAAATTAGTGGAAATGAGTGATATTATGGACGAAAGTTCAAAAGGGAGTGAAGGTGAAAATTTTTCATTTCTGCCCCTGTGTTGTCCGTGACCTTTAGAGTGATTTTTTGTGATTCAAATGACTTGGTTATGATGTATATATGTTGTATGGGTTGCGTCGAAAGTTTCATAAAAAAATAACGTGATTTGGTTGGTCAAATGATGTGTTTTCGGAAACCAGCAAAACTAGAAATTTTTCCCGCAACTGCTCCGGCAGTGTTATTGTTTTGGCTATAACTTTTTGCTTCGAAGTCAAAATCGATTGCCATTTGCGGAACTGGAAACTAAACATTCCCAAATTTCCAACGGTATAAAATGCACATTCTGATGCTACCTGAGTAGGCCATATCAATCGTTTGAACATGACTGTCCTGTTTCTCGTTTACACTGGGAACTCTGTTTTGAGCAGCGAGTTAATGCTCAAAAATGAGCTAGCTATGGACCGATTTTGGAAACAATTTCTTCTATGAAATTGTAGCTTTATGAATCTAATTTTCAACGCGACCAACCATGCTCAATTTCGAGTTGAATTGAGTAATTTATGACCAGATTTCGAAACCGACTCTGTAGGCGAAAATCCTCATTTTGGACAGATTTGTAACCAATCTTAATTTGGGACTTGCTATTTGAAAGTCTTGGTGTAAATCACCTACCAAACACATATTGGATGCTTATTAGACCTTTTCTACACCAATGAACCATGTTTGAGGAAATTTCCTTGGCCAAATGCTTGAAAACGGAAAAACGGAAGTCCAAGGCAGATTTGCCTTAGAACTTCTTGGAACTTTAGTGGTTTTGTTAACCGACTTCCCATGCGTATTTTTCTATGAAATTTTACAGAGAAATATCCCTTATATGGTAGTATAATACTGCTAATTTTGGTGACATTCTGAGTCCATTTCGATACTCGAACAAAATTCCAAAGTTGATACTTTAAACCTGGAAATTGCCTAATTGTCTCAAATTTTTAGGAACTTTGAGCTACTATATCTTGGTGCTCAAAACTCCAATTCTTGTTCCACTTATTGTTTTTTAAACTTTGATTGTAACTCTAATTGAGTTTCAAATTTGAGAGACTATTTCACATTGAGTGAATTTTGCCGAATTTCCAAACTTTGCCGAAAAACAACCCAAATCTGTCTTAATATTCTAGAACATCAACTTTGAGCCAATTTTTGAATACCTTCCGTTAAAAATCATGGAAAAGTGTATTCTAGGAACTTTTAGTACTTTGGAAGTAATTTCCAACGGTACCAAGTTTTTCAATTTTGGACCTATAGAGAGTGAGTTATGATTTTTCAAAAAATGTCTCAAATTCGATAAATCTTGACCGTTTTGAAAAGAATTCGCACGGGAACATTTTCAAAGAATCCGGCCGCGTATCTGGCCAGTTCTTGGTAGGATAGTTGGCCAGATTGGTGGTGAAAATTGAAAAAAAAAATTTGGTTTGCTCTCTGCCTCATATCCGGCTGACAATCCGGCCAGATATCCGGCCTATTTCCAGCCGGATAGTGATGTGGCCAGTTTCATTTCGTCTTCGATCGATCGTTTGAAAATTTAATTGCATGATTTCATACCTATCGTTTCCGTCCAATGATTTTAAAGTTAAAAATCTGATTTTTACTTGAGTTTTGAACCCCACTTTTAAACTTCGATTTACAAGGAAAATCTAGACTCATCTTCACGCTATCTTTTAGGTTGTACAAGTGTATGATCTTCAATGATAATTGGGGGTTTATAAATAATAATTTATTATTAATTATTCAGGCACACAAGAGGACCTTCAAGAGGATCCTACAGTGGACGCTTAAACCCTCAAGAGGGCATTTTTTCTTGTTTACTTGGCGAGTGTCAAGTGTATGACTAGTTGAAATCCTGTGAACGTGATATATGCTTACCTGTTATCCATGACTTGAGATTTTGAAAATGGAGTCGAATGTGTACTTTATCGCACTCGTTCTCATTTGAAACGAATAACTCATACTTGAAATGCTGGAATGTATCAAATGGTTGAAAATGTGTTAAATGCCTGGATATATCAAATTCTTGAATATCATGAAATAGTATGCTATGACTGCATACGTCGCTGGAGTGAATCTCCTCGACACCCAAACATACATAGGGGACGCCCAAAATCATAAGCCGACCTTGGGACTCTAGCCGGCATGGACTTGGTCGGGGATCTCGGTGAGCCATGAGAATTACCTAATAAGTTTGATCTATTTGAGCGATCTCGCTTGGCATACTCGTAGAGTATAACCTTTTAAATGTCGTGCGGGCTCGGGTGTGGTGTACGGTGGACGGACATGAGAAGTAAGTGGAGATCTACGAATTGAAAATACCGATCCGGTTGACGGAGAGTCATCGCGGGAAGGTATACGAATAACATTAACAAAGCATGTGGAACTTAGCTCCTGAGAGCTACCATATTCTTGAATTGTTTCTGGTTACATTTCATTGAAATTGTTAACTACTCGCACTTTATCATTTGACCTGTTATTTGGACTCGCTATTTGGACTATGTGCTGCATGTGTGTTCTTGGCCTCACGAGTGTTCTGCTCACCCCGTAGATTTGTTTTCCTTAACAGGGATGGAGGATGTGGAACTTGATGGAACCCCCTTTTTATGTACTTTTGTATTAGGTTCCAAATGTATTTGACTAGACTTCTTGACTATTTTGTACTTTGGAGATTAAGGTATCTTTCGGGGACAAATGTAAGAATTGGATGATTGTTATATTGTGGAACTCGTGGTGTAAATTTTGATATTACTTATGGAAGCGACTTATCTTTCTTACTTTGCCTTGTTGCGATAGATAATATTGTATTAAGGTTGAACGGGAATTGTCTTGAGTCCTGGCGAGAATTGGGTAGGCGTCCCGCGGATACCCTTTGGTTCGCCTTAGGGAGAAGTGGGGGCGTCACAAATTCAAATATTGAAACTAATGTTCCATAAACATCCAATAAGTAATTTAGAAGTTATTGACATCAAGGTTTTCAAAATATAACTTCCCAAATCAGATTTGACCATTTGGCCAAGAGAAAAGGAAAATTTTCCAGATTCGAAGAGCAACTTTGGGACATCGTTTGTATATCAAAATGGTCTTAGATCGATACCAAAATTGGAACAATTCAACTTCCATATGAGGACTACTCCTCTATCAAATTTTATTTGAAAATTCACATGGGAAGGTAGCGAACTAAACTACCAAAGTTCAAGAAAATCCCAAGACCAATCTGTCTTTTGCTTCCTTCTTCATTTTCAAACATTTTGCCCAGTGAAAATGATTCAAATCTGGCCCATTTATGAAACAAAGGCCTAAGAAATGTTCACGATACATTTGGTAGGTGATTGACGCCAAGAATTTCAAGATCACAAGTCCCAATTCAAAAAGAGTCATTCAACTTGCCAAAAAGAGGGTTTTTCATCACTGAGTCAGTTTTGAAGTTCAGCAACAACTCGCTCAATTCGACTTGGAATTAAGCGTGGTTGGTGGCATTAAAAACTAGATTCATAAAGCTACAATTTCTTAGAAGAAATGATTTTCAAAATCTGTCCATAGCTAGCTCATATTTGAGTATCAATTTGCTGCTCAAAACAGAGCTCCCAGTGTAGACTCTAAACAAGATAGTCATGTTCAAATGATTGGTATGGACTATTCAGGTGGAATCAGAATATGCATTTTATACCGTTGGAAAGCTGAGAATGTTTAGTTTCCATTGCCACAAACATCACACAATTTTGACATCGGAGCAAATCGTTATAGCCGTTTGAAAAACACTGCCAGAGCAATTACGGGAAAATTTCCAGTTTTGCTAGACTTCCGAAATCACCACATTTGGCCAAGCAAATCAAGAAATTTTTTGATGAAACTTTGTACACAACCTATATTACACATATATATCAGAAACAAGTCATTAGAACCACACAAAATTGCTCTAAGGGCCACAGCATGTACAGGGGCAGAAATGGAAAGATTCCCCCTTCACTTCCTTTGAGCTTTCCTTCAACAATACAGCCTATTTCCACTAGATTAAACACTAATCCATTATTATTAACTCAAAACACAACAAATCAGTCCATCAAGCCATAGTGGGAGTTCATAGAGCCCACACACCAATTTTTCAATATAAATAAAGCTACCCATGAGAATCCAAGAGCTCGTGGGTGTAATATAACTTCTATAAACTAAGATTTTGGCAGTTGATCGTTGTTTACCTCTCTTGATGAACAAAGCAGAAATTTTTGGCCTCTTTAAACTCAACAAAACCATGGAAAGCAAGCTCTCTTCCTAGCTTGAGATGGTCTCCAAGTGATTTACAAGTTGTAGCTAAAATTTGGGGTGATTTGGGTGAGGATTTTGTGAAGAAATGGTGAAGAATTTTGGAGAGCTTTGAGTTGTTTTCCTTCCCTTGGTGGCCAGCTGGAATGAGAGCAAGAGAGAGAGTGTCTTGATCAAAATGAAGCTTCCAAGAGAAGCTTTAATGTGTGGCTCTAAGTTGGTTCAAAAATCAACTCTCTCTCCCGCGCGTACGCACGCGTTTCGTGCTCGATTCCTCTCGAATTTGTTTTATTAGTACACTAAACCTCTAATGTACTTCCAATCATATTATTATTGTTCACTCTTAATAGTCCAAAAATAAAAGTCTAAAGTCCCTCAATTAAATCGCGCGCGCAAAAACGCGTATTTCCGATTTGTGCGCGATAAAGTGGAATTTCTAAGAAATTCTTATAACGATAGTATAACTATCTAATACTTGAGCACTTAAACATAGAATACCTATTTCAAGACTAATGTACAAGTCTCCAATTTTCCAAACTTATTGTCCCCTCGAATCGATTATTGTCTCGAACGCACATTCACTATTCTCACTAAATGAGCTTCCAAAAATTAATTTTCATAACAAGTCATTTTAAAAATACATGTAAGGCATAGTTCCATTTAATTGGGTCTAAAAAGGTTGAAATAAAATATTTAGAGAAAACGAGTGAGTAAATAATTAATTAAGTCAGTAAAATAAAATAAAATAAGAAAAATTCGAGTCCTCACATTTCTTCCATTTACCCCCTGTTTGTGGGATGATAACATCTCTGACTTCATTAAAACTACTTCTATCTTTCTGCCTACTAATTTTGGCATCTAGTGAATTGATAAAATCTACACTTGGACACACATTAGAGCTAGATTAAAAGCATTTTCGTCCTCTTCCACTCTTGCAATTCATTTCCTCAACACAAGAATCTAATTATCTATTAGCCATAGGCCACCCTATTGAATTCTTTCCCTTTCTGCTCGTCGGGTATAACAAACTGAAAGAGGTTTTGGCTCCAATTTATCACCTTGAGCTCTTTTAGATAACCACCCCATGCTATAGTTACAAAACTCTTCACTCCACTGTATTTAGCATTTTTCTCTCCCCAGATTTTTTCTATAAGGCTAGATCTACATTCTAGAACTCCTGCATCCATATCCTTAAGATCTAATTGGGCATCCCCTCTTTCTTTGTCAGATAGTGCAAACTTCTGCATCACCTCTATTAGCTCCTTAGCCAAACTTCCTTAAATGATACACTTAAGGTATTCACAGGTTTTTATAACTTAAATGAATCACAATCTTACTAAACCTTAGAATATAATAAAATAAAATTTTAATTTTTCCAGGTAAATACTTGGTCGCAGAAAGCAATTGCTACATGTATATGCAATGTCCTAAAAATCTACTAGACAAAAGGGACACTTAAGGCTTTGCAAGGAATTTAGGTTTTTAGGCTATGAATTCACCTGTCTCTAGCTGCTGGTTACTTTATCTTGCTGGATCTATGGTTGTTCTGGTCTATCTGTTACTACCATGATCTGTCATTCTCCGTACACCATTCCATCTATCCCATTTGAGCCTCTTTGCAGATTTCTTTTGTGCAATTTGTTTTTTTTTAATTTAAAGTTTACTCATTTCATTGATGAAGTCTCAACAGCATTAAATAGGGCTATTCATTCCTATATCATGGATTCTAGTATATGAATCTTTATGGACTAATTGCCTGCTGAATTGCAGGTCGAGTGAAGGTTTTAAATTTTGAAAATGTTTGAACCCCCATCAAAGGGAAAATGGCTCTCTTCCCAAAAGAAAGAGAGAAAGGGCCTCTATAGGAGAGAGGAGGACATTACTATCCTTTGGATCCTCTTCACACAACAACTTTAACAGTAGACGGTAAGAAAATTTTTTGTTTAAGTATAATTCATCCAAGTCCACGTACTTAAGATTGTTGAGGGTAACTCTCTTTGTAGCAATATTAACTAAAAATTGAGAATAAAGTGGCAAATAATGTTGGTGGTGACTTTTCTTTTTATTGAGGCATGTTTCTTATAAGTGGGGAACCACTATTGATTCTCTTTAAAAACGGAAGAAAAATATGCATTTTTCTTGTAACTGTGATAAATTTTGCATTAATTGATTCCTATTATTCTAATTGCTAGTCTTGTTTGCTTTATTAAATTTTTGTGATAATTCATAGTCTAAATAATAAAAAAAAGTCAATAAATGTCGGTATTTGATCAATTTTCTTAGTAGAATCGACACTCGAATCCTTTCCATATTTGTGTATGACCTATGTACTTGTAGAAATAGAAGTAGAGGTTAATAAATTTCATACCAAATTCTTGGTGTCATTATCGAGGAACATTCTAATCAATATCAAATATTAAGAGCGTACTTTATTTGTTTAGGCAATTTTATTTTTATTTAAAGTGTTTAGTTTGGTGTGTTAATCGTGTCATTTGTTTTTCAATTTTGTTCTATCTGCATTAGTATGCGTTACTTTCTATTCTTTTGGACTAATTGAAATTTTAAAATCTATCCAAATGAACTTTTTGGGTTTCGAGAAGGATATAACTAAAATAAGAAGGAAGTTGGGCAATCATTCCATATCATTTTCAATGCACAATTAATAATGGAGATAATCAAACAAGGCCGCAGGTTTTTCTGAATTAGATGACATGCATATGTCAAATGCTAAATTTGACAAGTTGATGTGTGTGATTGAACAAAATAAGAATATTAGTATTTTTTATTCAATTTATGTAATTTGTGTTGTGTGAGATGAAATATGCAATTTGTGCTTTGTAGGATGGATATCATCTTACTCATGAATGTATGCATGTAGAATATGTGGATAGTTTTAATGTATCTCAACCATATAAATTCTATTTTGATTAATATAATTCTAGTTGGTCAAATTATTCTAATTTTAAGTGGGGGAATCAATCTAATCACTTGAATTTAACCCTTGCCTAGTTTCCTAACCAGAATTTGTCCAAAATGACCCTATGTTATCTTGTGAGTTAGCTATTGAAAGGCTAAATAATGCGATTTTTGACCCTTTTGAACAACATGATGCTAGATTTGATAGTGTGACGCCCCGAAAAGTGTGAGTGTGAGAACCCGAAAATTTTCTAATTTTCTAGGGTTTATTTTATTTAATCGCCCGCCTTTTCTGCATTTTCTTTATTAGAAAAATTCCCCAAATAAAGTTTATGTGTAAATATAGTTTTAAGATGATTTTTCTAGTATTGGGTAGTTTTTGAGAAATAAAGAGCGTATATCGGACGTGGGACCCGCTAGTGCGAAAAGTTCGGAAAAATTCGACCAATTAGGTTAAATTCCGGATACTGTGTGAAATTTACCGGGTGTTAAGAGATAATTAGAGGAAGCTATTTGGATTGATGTGAGAGGGAACAAAGTGATAGACTTGCATTAAATAAGTGACAAGTGTCACTTTGTGATTGGGTTGGACTTTGACATTTGGACTAACTTTACCAATAAATCAAAAATTGACCAAAATCATCTTCATTCTTCATGCTTCTTGGCTGAACACATTGAGAGAGAAAAGAGAGAAAACCTTTCATTTGGTCACTTCAATTCTTGTCCAAATCTTGAGTTCCAACCGATTAAATTGCAAACCACTCCATAAAACTTGCTAGCTAAGGAAGATTGAAGCTCTTGGTGGAGTTGTTTTGGAAGAAAAACCCCTAAGTCATCACCTTTCTTGATATTTGAAGGTATCATGTCTAGCCTTCCTTTCTTTGTTCTTGATTATGTTAAATTAATGACTTGTGATGGCTAAAGAGATGTTTTGTGGAAGATTGGCACATGAATGCATGAATTTCCAGATTAGGGTTCCATTTTTCCTCAATTCTGTCCGTTTCTGTTTGACCAGGTTAGAGGCCGAATTGGCCTTAGAACAAAACATGAAAGTTGTAGAGAATGATGTTTTATAGTTGCCTGTAAATTTTCAGCCTAATCTGAGCTCGGTAGCCTGTGAAAAGACCGAAATACCCCTGCTACCCTGTTTCTATCCGAGAATAGTAATCAGCTTTGGTAATTGGGTAGTTTGACTGGGAATACTACTGATTTAGTTGTTGATGTCTTCTTAATAATTCTAGCCCTGTATCTTAGCTTTCAAATGGCTTTGGAATTACCTGATTTGGAGTTGTGTGTGCTGAGATATGAGTGAATAAAGCAGGACTGCTAGTTGATTTCTGCAGTGAATTTCGAACTGGAAAACCTGGAGTTGTTTTGGAAACTTTGACCTAGTTAGGGTGAGAACTGGACGGAGTGGTCTTCATTAAAGTTATAGGTAATGATATTTTAGAGGTGCCTGCAAAATTTCAGGTCAATCGGAGTAGCGTAGCTTGAGAAAAGACGGAATTACCCTTGCTGCCCTGGTTTTACCCGAATTTGGGAATTGCTTCTGTAATTGGTTTTTTTGGTCAGGATTGCTTTCCAATTGGTTGTTGAGGCCTTCTGATGAAATTTATCCCTATTTCTTAGGTTTCATCTGGTTTTGGAATTTCTGGATTTGGACTTGTAGAGCCTGAGTTATGATGTTTCCGCTAGAATGCGTTCTGTGAAGCTGTTTTTGTGATTCTGGTATAGTATCTTGCATTTTTGACCTGGTTACACTCGAAACTGGGTTGAGTGACCTTCTGTAATATTGTAGCCCTATTTCTTAGCTTCGAAACGGTGGGTCTTGTACCTTCATCCGACAATCGTAGCGCCTTTGGTACCATTACCGCAAAATGACGTCAAAACTGTTTTTCTGGTTTTGAGTTTAACTTTCATTTCTGGACTTTTTCCTAGCTTGACTTGTCTTTGTACTACTTGGAGCTTGCTGAATGGCTATTGGATGAACTTGTTGTTGTGTGTGTACCTTTGGGACTGGCTGAGGAAATAATGAAGCCATGATGGCTGGAAAAGTTAGCAAATTCAGGGGAAATGCTGTCCGAACTTTTAAAGGACTTGTTTGCATTGAGTTTGTGATCTAAGACTTGGATTTGAGCAAGGCAATGATACATGATGGATGGTTTCTGAGCCGTGGAGGTGAGTGACCTCAAACTACTTCTAAAGTTATTTATGAACCGTTTCTTACATTATTTATTTTTGAACTGTTTCCAAAGTTACTTTTGAAATGTTTTCTTGCATATCATGCGTGCTAGCATGTGAGTGTGCCTTGTTTGCTATATTTCTTGACTTCATGACTTGTATTTTGGTTGATAACGTGTTAAGCGCTTATAATGATTTCCAAAACGAGTTTTCGAGGCGAGTGTGTACTTTATCGCACTCGACCTCGATAAATGTGAAATTTTCGATTGAAATGTTACTTGCGCATGAATGTAAGCCTTTTGGGCTGAACTGGCCATTGCCCCTTGTTACCGGTCGTCTTGAGCCAGAAGCGGACTCGGTCAGGCGATTAGGAACTTGGGTGAACGTTTGGTATACTCGAGTATTACCTATGTAGGTTGGTGGAGCCTGGCCAAAAGCCAGGGACGGGGTGAATGAAATAAAATGAATGACCAAATGAGCGAGGAAATGTCAGGAGAATGAATGTATCCTTTCATGAATGTTATTATCGCTTTCCATTGTAAATGTTTCTTGAATTATTGATAATCCATATTTACTGTTTTGCAAATGTTGTAGTTGTTTCCGGATTTATCATTGCTATATGACATCATTGAAATGAACTATTGTGAAACCGATTTGATTACTGATTTTAATGGTTACTCGCTGAGCTTCTAGCTCACCCCAAAAATGTTTTATTTCCCCCCCCAGGGCTCAAGGCGAAGGCAGGACTTGTTATGCTTATTCAACTTGTTGTGCTTATTCACGTGAATGGATGGCCTATATCTTGTACAGTTTTGGATTTGGAATCATTTGATGTATAGTTGGGAATTAGTTTTCGCTGCATTTGTGACATGTAATTATTGGAGACTTCGATGTATATTTGTGGACCATGTGATGTATATTTGAGGTTTATTCTTGTAATTCATTTGAGGACTTTAGTGAACGACTGAGTCCTGGCGAGAGCCGGGCAGGCGGCCCGCCGAACCCTCTGGTTCGCCTTAGGGGGAGGTGGGGTTGTCACAGTTGGTATCAGAGCTTAGGCTTCAGATCTTTGTAGTGTATCCTAGGCTTGAAGTTTGGGATACCGGACTGTGGGTTTGGTTTGAAATATCAGTGATTCTTGCGGGATGTTTTGACTTGATTAGTACAAGAGCGAATGTCGAGGACGACATTCTTTTAAGGAGGGGTGATTGTGACGCCCCGAAAAGTGTGAGTGTGAGAACCCGAAAATTTTCTAATTTTCTAGGGTTTATTTTATTTAATCGCCCGCCTTTTCTGCATTTTCTTTATTAGAAAAATTCCCCAAATAAAGTTTATGTGTAAATATAGTTTTAAGATGATTTTTCTAGTATTGGGTAGTTTTTGAGAAATAAAGAGCGTATATCGGACGTGGGACCCGCTAGTGCGAAAAGTTCGGAAAAATTCGACCAATTAGGTTAAATTCCGGATACTGTGTGAAATTTACCGGGTGTTAAGAGATAATTAGAGGAAGCTATTTGGATTGATGTGAGAGGGAACAAAGTGATAGACTTGCATTAAATAAGTGACAAGTGTCACTTTGTGATTGGGTTGGACTTTGACATTTGGACTAACTTTACCAATAAATCAAAAATTGACCAAAATCATCTTCATTCTTCATGCTTCTTGGCTGAACACATTGAGAGAGAAAAGAGAGAAAACCTTTCATTTGGTCACTTCAATTCTTGTCCAAATCTTGAGTTCCAACCGATTAAATTGCAAACCACTCCATAAAACTTGCTAGCTAAGGAAGATTGAAGCTCTTGGTGGAGTTGTTTTGGAAGAAAAACCCCTAAGTCATCACCTTTCTTGATATTTGAAGGTATCATGTCTAGCCTTCCTTTCTTTGTTCTTGATTATGTTAAATTAATGACTTGTGATGGCTAAAGAGATGTTTTGTGGAAGATTGGCACATGAATGCATGAATTTCCAGATTAGGGTTCCATTTTTCCTCAATTCTGTCCGTTTCTGTTTGACCAGGTTAGAGGCCGAATTGGCCTTAGCACAAAACATGAAAGTTGTAGAGAATGATGTTTTATAGTTGCCTGTAAATTTTCAGCCCAATCTGAGCTCGGTAGCCTGTGAAAAGACCGAAATACCCCTGCTACCCTGTTTCTATCCGAGAATAGTAATCAGCTTTGGTAATTGGGTAGTTTGACTGGGAATACTACTGATTTAGTTGTTGATGTCTTCTTAATAATTCTAGCCCTGTATCTTAGCTTTCAAATGGCTTTGGAATTACCTGATTTGGAGTTGTGTGTGCTGAGATATGAGTGAATAAAGCAGGACTGCTAGTTGATTTCTGCAGTGAATTTCGAACTGGAAAACCTGGAGTTGTTTTGGAAACTTTGACCTAGTTAGGGTGAGAACTGGACGGCGTGGTCTTCATTAAAGTTATAGGTAATGATATTTTAGAGGTGCCTGCAAAATTGCAGGTCAATCGGAGTAGCGTAGCTTGAGAAAAGACGGAATTACCCTTGCTGCCCTGGTTTTACCCGAATTTGGGAATTGCTTCTGTAATTGGTTTTTTTGGTCAGGATTGCTTTCCAATTGGTTGTTGAGGCCTTCTGATGAAATTTAGCCCTATTTCTTAGGTTTCATCTGGTTTTGGAATTTCTGGATTTGGACTTGTAGAGCCTGAGTTATGATGTTTCCGCTAGAATGCGTTCTGTGAAGCTGTTTTTGTGATTCTGGTATAGTATCTTGCATTTTTGACCTGGTTACACTCGAAACTGGGTTGAGTGACCTTCTGTAATATTGTAGCCCTATTTCTTAGCTTCGAAACGGTGGGTCTTGTACCTTCATCCGACAATCGTAGCGCCTTTGGTACCATTACCGCAAAATGACGTCAAAACTGTTTTTCTGGTTTTGAGTTTAACTTTCATTTCTGGACTTTTTCCTAGCTTGACTTGTCTTTGTACTACTTGGAGCTTGCTGAATGGCTATTGGATGAACTTGTTGTTGTGTGTGTACCTTTGGGACTGGCTGAGGAAATAATGAAGCCATGATGGCTGGAAAAGTTAGCAAATTCAGGGGAAATGCTGTCCGAACTTTTAAAGGACTTGTTTGCATTGAGTTTGTGATCTAAGACTTGGATTTGAGCAAGGCAATGATACATGATGGATGGTTTCTGAGCCGTGGAGGTGAGTGACCTCAAACTACTTCTAAAGTTATTTATGAACCGTTTCTTACATTATTTATTTTTGAACTGTTTCCAAAGTTACTTTTGAAATGTTTTCTTGCATATCATGCGTGCTAGCATGTGAGTGTGCCTTGTTTGCTATATTTCTTGACTTCATGACTTGTATTTTGGTTGATAACGTGTTAAGCGCTTATAATGATTTCCAAAACGAGTTTTCGAGGCGAGTGTGTACTTTATCGCACTCGACCTCGATAAATGTGAAATTTTCGATTGAAATGTTACTTGCGCATGAATGTAAGCCTTTTGGGCTGAACTGGCCATTGCCCCTTGTTACCGGTCGTCTTGAGCCAGAAGCGGACTCGGTCAGGCGATTAGGAACTTGGGTGAACGTTTGGTATACTCGAGTATTACCTATGTAGGTTGGTGGAGCCTGGCCAAAAGCCAGGGACGGGGTGAATGAAATAAAATGAATGACCAAATGAGCGAGGAAATGTCAGGAGAATGAATGTATCCTTTCATGAATGTTATTATCGCTTTCCATTGTAAATGTTTCTTGAATTATTGATAATCCATATTTACTGTTTTGCAAATGTTGTAGTTGTTTCCGGATTTATCATTGCTATATGACATCATTGAAATGAACTATTGTGAAACCGATTTGATTACTGATTTTAATGGTTACTCGCTGAGCTTCTAGCTCACCCCAAAAATGTTTTATTTCCCCCCCCAGGGCTCAAGGCGAAGGCAGGACTTGTTATGCTTATTCAACTTGTTGTGCTTATTCACGTGAATGGATGGCCTATATCTTGTACAGTTTTGGATTTGGAATCATTTGATGTATAGTTGGGAATTAGTTTTCGCTGCATTTGTGACATGTAATTATTGGAGACTTCGATGTATATTTGTGGACCATGTGATGTATATTTGAGGTTTATTCTTGTAATTCATTTGAGGACTTTAGTGAACGACTGAGTCCTGGCGAGAGCCGGGCAGGCGGCCCGCCGAACCCTCTGGTTCGCCTTAGGGGGAGGTGGGGTTGTCACAGTTGGTATCAGAGCTTAGGCTTCAGATCTTTGTAGTGTATCCTAGGCTTGAAGTTTGGGATACCGGACTGTGGGTTTGGTTTGAAATATCAGTGATTCTTGCGGGATGTTTTGACTTGATTAGTACAAGAGCGAATGTCGAGGACGACATTCTTTTAAGGAGGGGTGATTGTGACGCCCCGAAAAGTGTGAGTGTGAGAACCCGAAAATTTTCTAATTTTCTAGGGTTTATTTTATTTAATCGCCCGCCTTTTCTGCATTTTCTTTATTAGAAAAATTCCCCAAATAAAGTTTATGTGTAAATATAGTTTTAAGATGATTTTTCTAGTATTGGGTAGTTTTTGAGAAATAAAGAGCGTATATCGGACGTGGGACCCGCTAGTGCGAAAAGTTCGGAAAAATTCGACCAATTAGGTTAAATTCCGGATACTGTGTGAAATTTACCGGGTGTTAAGAGATAATTAGAGGAAGCTATTTGGATTGATGTGAGAGGGAACAAAGTGATAGACTTGCATTAAATAAGTGACAAGTGTCACTTTGTGATTGGGTTGGACTTTGACATTTGGACTAACTTTACCAATAAATCAAAAATTGACCAAAATCATCTTCATTCTTCATGCTTCTTGGCTGAACACATTGAGAGAGAAAAGAGAGAAAACCTTTCATTTGGTCACTTCAATTCTTGTCCAAATCTTGAGTTCCAACCGATTAAATTGCAAACCACTCCATAAAACTTGCTAGCTAAGGAAGATTGAAGCTCTTGGTGGAGTTGTTTTGGAAGAAAAACCCCTAAGTCATCACCTTTCTTGATATTTGAAGGTATCATGTCTAGCCTTCCTTTCTTTGTTCTTGATTATGTTAAATTAATGACTTGTGATGGCTAAAGAGATGTTTTGTGGAAGATTGGCACATGAATGCATGAATTTCCAGATTAGGGTTCCATTTTTCCTCAATTCTGTCCGTTTCTGTTTGACCAGGTTAGAGGCCGAATTGGCCTTAGCACAAAACATGAAAGTTGTAGAGAATGATGTTTTATAGTTGCCTGTAAATTTTCAGCCCAATCTGAGCTCGGTAGCCTGTGAAAAGACCGAAATACCCCTGCTACCCTGTTTCTATCCGAGAATAGTAATCAGCTTTGGTAATTGGGTAGTTTGACTGGGAATACTACTGATTTAGTTGTTGATGTCTTCTTAATAATTCTAGCCCTGTATCTTAGCTTTCAAATGGCTTTGGAATTACCTGATTTGGAGTTGTGTGTGCTGAGATATGAGTGAATAAAGCAGGACTGCTAGTTGATTTCTGCAGTGAATTTCGAACTGGAAAACCTGGAGTTGTTTTGGAAACTTTGACCTAGTTAGGGTGAGAACTGGACGGAGTGGTCTTCATTAAAGTTATAGGTAATGATATTTTAGAGGTGCCTGCAAAATTGCAGGTCAATCGGAGTAGCGTAGCTTGAGAAAAGACGGAATTACCCTTGCTGCCCTGGTTTTACCCGAATTTGGGAATTGCTTCTGTAATTGGTTTTTTTGGTCAGGATTGCTTTCCAATTGGTTGTTGAGGCCTTCTGATGAAATTTAGCCCTATTTCTTAGGTTTCATCTGGTTTTGGAATTTCTGGATTTGGACTTGTAGAGCCTGAGTTATGATGTTTCCGCTAGAATGCGTTCTGTGAAGCTGTTTTTGTGATTCTGGTATAGTATCTTGCATTTTTGACCTGGTTACACTCGAAACTGGGTTGAGTGACCTTCTGTAATATTGTAGCCCTATTTCTTAGCTTCGAAACGGTGGGTCTTGTACCTTCATCCGACAATCGTAGCGCCTTTGGTACCATTACCGCAAAATGACGTCAAAACTGTTTTTCTGGTTTTGAGTTTAACTTTCATTTCTGGACTTTTTCCTAGCTTGACTTGTCTTTGTACTACTTGGAGCTTGCTGAATGGCTATTGGATGAACTTGTTGTTGTGTGTGTACCTTTGGGACTGGCTGAGGAAATAATGAAGCCATGATGGCTGGAAAAGTTAGCAAATTCAGGGGAAATGCTGTCCGAACTTTTAAAGGACTTGTTTGCATTGAGTTTGTGATCTAAGACTTGGATTTGAGCAAGGCAATGATACATGATGGATGGTTTCTGAGCCGTGGAGGTGAGTGACCTCAAACTACTTCTAAAGTTATTTATGAACCGTTTCTTACATTATTTATTTTTGAACTGTTTCCAAAGTTACTTTTGAAATGTTTTCTTGCATATCATGCGTGCTAGCATGTGAGTGTGCCTTGTTTGCTATATTTCTTGACTTCATGACTTGTATTTTGGTTGATAACGTGTTAAGCGCTTATAATGATTTCCAAAACGAGTTTTCGAGGCGAGTGTGTACTTTATCGCACTCGACCTCGATAAATGTGAAATTTTCGATTGAAATGTTACTTGCGCATGAATGTAAGCCTTTTGGGCTGAACTGGCCATTGCCCCTTGTTACCGGTCGTCTTGAGCCAGAAGCGGACTCGGTCAGGCGATTAGGAACTTGGGTGAACGTTTGGTATACTCGAGTATTACCTATGTAGGTTGGTGGAGCCTGGCCAAAAGCCAGGGACGGGGTGAATGAAATAAAATGAATGACCAAATGAGCGAGGAAATGTCAGGAGAATGAATGTATCCTTTCATGAATGTTATTATCGCTTTCCATTGTAAATGTTTCTTGAATTATTGATAATCCATATTTACTGTTTTGCAAATGTTGTAGTTGTTTCCGGATTTATCATTGCTATATGACATCATTGAAATGAACTATTGTGAAACCGATTTGATTACTGATTTTAATGGTTACTCGCTGAGCTTCTAGCTCACCCCAAAAATGTTTTATTTCCCCCCCCAGGGCTCAAGGCGAAGGCAGGACTTGTTATGCTTATTCAACTTGTTGTGCTTATTCACGTGAATGGATGGCCTATATCTTGTACAGTTTTGGATTTGGAATCATTTGATGTATAGTTGGGAATTAGTTTTCGCTGCATTTGTGACATGTAATTATTGGAGACTTCGATGTATATTTGTGGACCATGTGATGTATATTTGAGGTTTATTCTTGTAATTCATTTGAGGACTTTAGTGAACGACTGAGTCCTGGCGAGAGCCGGGCAGGCGGCCCGCCGAACCCTCTGGTTCGCCTTAGGGGGAGGTGGGGTTGTCACAGATAGGGTTAGAGATTAGGATAGATTAATTGGCCTTGCATCTCAGCCAATTAGAATACTAATTGGTTAATATGTATGAAGTTACTTTATCTAGAAAATCGACCATACATAAAATGGAAGGGTTGTCATATATGGAAGTAACTTGTACTTTGTAGAAGATTATGAAACTATTTCCACTCTTTTCGATAATTTCTTGGGAACTAACCTTGAAATCCAAGAGGTAACCATGAATAATACATTTGTAAACATTTTTTAGGCATGGTCAGTACATACTGGTTCTAAAGATATTGTTGATAACGACATTAACGGGTCTATCTTTGGCAAATCAATCACTTCCAACTCTCATATCATGTGATTATATGGATCTTGCACCTAAACCATCTCCCAAGGTATTTGATTTTTTGGATGTTCTTTCTTGCAATATGTTGGCTAAATCATATAGAAGGAGATTTGAACCATTATTTGTTGATCCACCTCAAGTTAAAATAGTGGACTATTCTTTGACAAAACTCCTTCAATGAATGAGTATAGTCAAGTTAATGACTATAAAGAAGCACTTATTGAGAGGCAACCCAATGTTTTTTTAAAGTTTTCTTTTTTTTTTTGTTTTAGTGTTTTTACTTCACTTTCAAGTTTGTTTAAGTACTTGTTTTGTGACTTTTTTTTGCAGGTGAATGACAAGAAAATACCATTCTAGGATCTGATATATTGAAATTCTTAAGGGAATATGCTAGAATGAGGGAATAGAGCCATTTTCTTGTAGTTCACATAACCGGTTCAGAAGGGCTTAAAATGGTCAAAACTGGCTGAATAGGGGCCTTATGAACCAATTGCAGGTCTAGAGAATATTTGACTTTGTGCAACTAGCTAAACTACTCAGATAGGCCTCAATTGGTTCTAGAAACTGGCTGGACTCCGAGACGGGGCTTTAAGTCCAATTTTCTCCTTTTTTTTATTCATTTTTCTTCATTCTTTCTTTTCAAACTTTTAGTAACCCTCTCATCTACTCTATTTACATTCTAATCTTGAAAATTCATCATTAAATCAGTAAGATAAGCATGATTCTAGGGTTTTACTTTCTAGAACTCCATGTTACATTAGAACAATATTCCACAAGCTTTCTTGGGTGTAATTTGAGGTAAGTGAGGGTTCCTTGTTATTTGAAACTAAGTTTTTTGACTTAGCTTGATTGAGCATTTCATTTTTACTTAATTTAATGTAACGGTTTGCTTATATTTCAAATTTTTATTAAACCCTAATTTTTATGCTCTAGAATTTTCTTGTATTGTCTTCGAATTTGGCTTTACAAGATATATTTGTCCAGTAATGGTTGGTGAATTTCTGTATTTTTCACATTAGGGATAGAATAAAGGGTTTATGATTTATAACTTCCCTTTTCTTGTTGTTCTTCCTGCTTTATGTCTTAATTGTTTATTTGGTGATCTTACATTTTCTAGTTTATCTTATGCTAATGGGGGAATTAAGTTTTGTTCTCATTGTTACTATCTTTTAGAGCAAGCTAGTTGCAGCCAAAGCACTAACTTCAAACCAAACTATGCTGTGATTGTGTCCTATCTCAAGCACAAGAGCATTAATTTCTTTCTTCTTATCTCTTTTATATTGCGGACAATATTTATTTTAAGTGTGGAGGAGAAGACTTAATTTTGCTTTGATGTTGATGCTCTCTTTGTTGTGGTCTTTCTATTTAGGAGTTTACTATAAAGTTTTGATGTACATGTGTTGTGCTACTAAAAACTTGGTATGGTTGTTATACTTCATTTTTTAAGGTATTCTTTTTCTTTTTGCAGGGGAAAGTGGTACCTTATAAAGTAAGGGTAATATGCTCAAAATTTTTGCTAAATTTAGTGAAATTCATAATTTTGATGAGATTATGCAAGGTGATGTGATTAATATAGGTGAAATGTGTGATACTTATATGGTAATGTCTTATTAGTTCATGTTTTGAAAAGGGTAAATAGGATGAGATTACTTTATTGAAAAAGAAAAGAAGAAATAATAAAAATTTAAAAAATGAAAACAACAAGAAAAAATGAATAAGAGCTTTCAAATACTATTATTATTTTATACTAAAGAAATTGGGAATTTTGATTTGAAAATATCAACTTTTGTGCAAAAGCTATTTAAATTAGAAGAAGTAGAGCAATCAAAATTGAAGTTTATTGAACAACTAGGGAGATTTATTTTAAAATATTTGTCTTCGTACAAAAAAAAAAAGTGTCTTAAAGTTGAAAAAAATAATGAAAACGCAAGTGGTATGGAATTTCAACTCTTACATTCTCATTTTGATGAATATGGCTTTGAAAGAGTTAATTTTTATATAATTGTTCAGATTTGTCGGTTATATTGACTATATTACCAAGTATGATTGAATTGAGAAACATGTGTGGACTTAGAATTTCATAAGTTTAATTAGTCCTCTTTTATGTAGTACCATGATTACTTGTTTGGACTTAGTGAGGAAGTAAGGTTTGAGATGATTAATAGATCCTTTAGTGATGTTACTAGTGATAATTAGTTGATTAAATTAAGTTTTGACGAAAATTTTTTGAGTCAAATAAGCAACCATGACAAAGAGAAGGTAGTGAAAAGAACATTGGATAGGGGGCTAGGCACTAACTCTTGGTTCAAAATGTTTGAAAAAACTAAGTGCAAGAATATCGAAAATAAAGTTCATGATCATTCAATGCTATTGATGGACAGTATACTAGATAAGATTAAGAAGAAAAGTAGGTTCTACTTTGATAAAGGATGGTTAAAACATAAAAATGTAGGAAATGTATAAAGGAAGCCTGGTACACTGAAATTGAAGGCTCTAAACTCTATAAATTACAAGAAAAATAGGTGTTGCAGAGTTGCGTTACTTAACTTAAACAAACATCTCAGTATGAATGATAAGAGAAGGATTATAAAGATGAAAAAATTCAATCAAAGATTTAGAGCAATGTACATTGAATCCAAGTTGAACCAGTTGAATATTTTTAAAAAGCAACTTAATGAGACTTATAAAGATGAAAAGATACTTTGGAGTCAAAAGGCAAAGGAACAACTTGCTAAATTTGCCGTATGGCAAGGTGGGCTTTTTTGTTCAGGGTAGAGGCATGAAAGAACCTAGTGTTGGAGTCACCCTCCTTCAACCATCTCACTCAAGATTTTTGTTTCCAAAACATCTCTTCGTCAGCTAGCTTTTTTAATAGCCGCGCTTGTGCTTGACTCCACTGTACTCTAGCTTCATCACTGCTTTCCTTCTCAAGCTTGACCTCGCAAATTCTGAATTCCTCTTCAGCTACCGCTATGTTACCAAAGATGTTTCCAAAAGTGGTTTGATTCCAGTCTCGGAGTGCCAATTTTAGTCTTTTGAGCTTAGAGAAGAAAGCGTAATGCCATATCCGTGAACTTCCTACTCCCAGCTCGAGCGAACCACCTCATGAAAGGATGGATGGTTGACCCACATGTGCTGGAATTTAAACATCTTCGAAGCTGGACCAACATTTTGCTGCACATGGAGCAGCAAGGGTGAGTGGCTTGAGATGCCTCGGCTTAGATGCTCTAAGGAAGAGTTTGGGAAAGGCCGCTGCCATTCCTAGTTGACCAGTATTCTATCTAGTTTTTTCCAAATTTGTCTACCCTGGCAAACTCCGATCCAGGTGGAACGACTGCCAAAAGCTGGGATCTGATTTAACCCATAGGTCGAGAGGGTATCCGTAAAATCCGCCATAGTGCCTATATCTTGTTGGACTGGACCCAGACACTCATCCATCGAGGCGATGATATTAAAATCACTCCTACAAGCCATGGTCATGGTTCGCCGTCGCGGATCTCGGTCGCGTCGCGGTCTCGATTGTTTCACATCCATCGCAGCATATCGGATAAATATCGGGTGATACAAATATTATAGTATATAAAAATTTTCAAAAAATCTGAAAAAATTACTAAAAATAGTAAATACCATAAAAAGCACAATTATCAACTTAAATTTACTAAATACCTACATTATCTAAATATATTAAATTTTTTCTAATCAAGTTTAATTATGCAAGGTAATTTGCATTATTTCGATAATAATAAAATTTTTTTATTATCTAAATATATTAAATTTTTTCTAATCAAGTTTAATTATGCATGGTAATTTATACTTTGACAATTTGCCCAATTCAATTTTTTGTTTAATTAACTGCAAGAAACTCTTTTTTTTTTTACTTTTTCCAATTAATTTACCTAAAATCATTTTAACCAACATAATTGAGATACATGAAAATAAATAAATTACATTTATGATCATTAAAATGTATCCAAATAATCACTACATGTTTTTTAACTAAAATTTAGATAAGAGACTACTAATACAAATTAATCATATACTTAATAATATGTAAAAAATGTCAAAATGCATTACTTAAATTTACAAATATCTAAATATCATATCTGAATGCTAAATTAAAAAAATTAAAATTGATAAGTTATTTTGAAAGAAGATGCGGACCTTTTGACTGATGCTTGGGTTTAAGATTAGGAGCCTAATCTCTTAATTACTTCGGCCAAAGCTGGACTTTACGTGCTTCTAATTTTTCCTTCAATTTTTTTCCCTATGGCTGGCTTCGGTGCAAAAGCCCATCTTCTATTTAGTGCAGCCGCACCTCACTGGAGTCTTCCCTTCAATTTTAGCCGTATCTTCCTCTGACTCTTCCCTTCATTTTTTTCCCAATTTCTGTTTCTCAGTTTTTCACCTCCTTCACGGCCAGATAATGTGGAAATTGAAGAGCCGGCCATCACCTTTACTCTTTCTTTGCTTTCTCTTTCCCGCTATTGTTGTCTTCCTCTAACAACCTCCCGTCACCTCTGTTTTGAGCCGCAGCCGGACGATGAAGAAATTGAAGAACCAATCGACTTGTTTCTCCAGTCGGCCGTCACCTTTATTCTGGAGTGAAGCTCAAAAACTAGTGATGGATTACAGAGGAATTGCTGGTATGGTTCTCTTTATCCCCACTTTTCCCTAAAGCTTGCCTTTGTGGCTGAAAAATGAAACAATAAAGCATGGGAAAAGACTGCAACAACCGTGTGGACCACCTTTTGTAATTGTAGTTTTGTTTGGTTTTGTAAAAGGCTCTGCAACAGCCATAGCTAGTTGTGGTGTGATGCCTTTTGTGTCCTTTCGGTGCCGATTCCTTTTTTGTTTGGTTTTGGCTTCCCAGTTGCTGTTTAAACTTGTTTACCGGTACATATCTGAGTCAAATCCGAGAATTTGGCCGTTATCTTGCTACACGGTGCTAATTTGGAGGACATCGGCTGATTCGGAGTGACTTAAATCAGATATGGTGTAATCGGCGTTTCGGGTATCGGTATCGGAACGGCACCTGCCGTTCCAGTTATGACTCGGCCGAGTTGGCGAACCTTGGCCATGGTTTGGTATCCAACTCGTGTGATATTATACTCATCTCTGCCCAGAGAGAGAGCCGTTCAACCTGGGTACACTTTGCATAGACAAAAGTACAATAAAAAACTAGGTTCCAACATTCTTGTGTTACTACTAAGTGGAGACATTGGGTAGTGTCGCGCCCCATTTTTTGATAAATAAATAGAATGGTTTGAAAAATGCTTTTATTGGTTTAATTTGTGATTGGAAAATGAATTGTGATTTAAAAGAAAAATGGGTCTAAATGGGGGTTTGAAAATGCGACGATTTGACCCAAAATTATAGTTTAAAAAGGGTTTTTGAGAAAATGGGAGTCGCCACTTGGTAATGAGTTAAGGTGTACCAAGTCACCTAAAGAATTTTTAGGAAAAAGTTGTAAGAAACCCTTTTTAAACGACTCTTAGTCCACGTAAACCAATGAAAAAGGTTCGGGAGTCACATTTGACGAAGGGGAAGGCAAGGATAAAATCCAAGGCACCCCTTCGACCTAGCCAAGGCTAGTTGCGTGACTTAACCTTACCTTTCCTAATTTTTCTACCCAATGTATGTATCGCACGTTGGATATGACTATATGAATGCAAAACGGAAAAGAAAATGCAATCCTAAATTCTACGATGTCTCTTGTGAGGCTTTTGGTCCCAAACCACATGAATTGTGGTGGCCAACAAAGGAAAACCTCATAGAGGTCGATTAATGCAAATGAGAGTTCAAATTCAAGTGTGCAAGTGTGAAAGTGTATGAAAGATGCAAGAAATATAAGTGCAAGTGTGCGAATGTATAAAAAGGTGCATGTGTGAAATTGTATAAAATTCAAGTGCTTTTTGTGTGCAAGTGTATGAAAATAGAATAATAGATATATAAGGTAAAGTGGAATTTCATTTGTGAAGTGAGAATAAGCAAGTGATAGGTGAAATGTAGTAAAAAAGTATGGTTTGAGAAATGTGCAAAATTGTGGTTAAAAGTGTATGGATGTGATAAAATGAAAGTATGACCCTAGAGGAATGCAACAAATCGGGTACGGGAAGGACTCCTAACTTTTCGACTTCGATTTTCCCTTTGATTAGAAGGCGAAACTAGCGTGTTAAGGCTATCGAGTAGCCACACTCGCTCGTTTCCCTTATCGGAAGGGGACGCTCAAGCAAAATGAACCCTATAGCTAGTATGAAATGCAAAAATCCTAAAATGGAGGGAAAAAGGGTTCGAGGGGCATGATAAAACTAAAAAGAATGCATGACATGTAATGAACATGCAAACATGTACTAACGAGGGGAAATCCCTAAGGGTCTAGCGTTGGACTAGCCCATTCTATGAATTCCGACTAGCGTTGGACTAGTGGAAACGTACATTCATCCATCACATTTATTCAGGCTATGGAAAGCGAGTAGATATGTCAATCACATAGCACATAACACTTAGCATGCATATCTAAATGCCAAAACCTAAGAAAACGATTAAACATATAACACATAGACATGCAAGACACATAAGGTGATTAATGCCCTAACTATTACATTTGCTAGCTAGGCACAAGTCTTCAACAGCTCTTCATCGAATGCTCCTCCAAACCCTATCTATTACAAGCCAAGAGGTGTACACTGTAAGGCCCAAAAACAACCAATGCAAAGATCATAAATGAAACAATAAGTAAATAAAAAGGAAAGGATTGCAAACCAATTAACTACCCAACTTCTCTTGAGCTTGTAGATTAATTGAAACAAGCTACTTCAAGTTGATGAATTACAATCACTCTTGTGTACAAAGGAAGGTTCACCTCCTCCTTGCCCCAAGCAGCACTCGGTCAAGCCAGGACGTTTTACTATCCCTCAGGACAACCCTCACAGAGCTACACTCATGAAAGATTCACTCACAAATGAAAAGCTTACAATGAACCTCACACCACTAAGACTACAAATATTCTTTTTGGAGTATTTTCTCACTAAAATCTCTCTAGATCTTTTGTATCTTCAGTGTGCCAAAGTTGTTTGAAGTATCTGACCAACCACTATTTATATAGGACCAAGAAAGAGCCTCATTAAAGCTTCCAACGGATAGAAAGTAGCTGAACAGTCAACTAGCCGTTGGTAGTGTCGGACGTCCGATAGCACTGTTTTATGCGTCCGACAGCAGGCAGTGAGTTTGAGAAATTTTCTTCAATTCTTTCGGACGTCCGATAGGCTGGTTTTCTGCGTCCGAAGGTATGATGTAAAACTGAGAATTTTTCTTCAATTCCTTAGGACGTCCGATAGGCTGGTTTTCTGCGTCCGAAGATACTCAATGGTTGTCGGACGTCCGATGCAGTCTTTTTGAGCGTCCGACAGCTTCAGCATACTTTGTCTTCTTCCAATTGCACTTGTTCATGGAATCAAATAATTTCATAACTGAAAATATATCTTGAAGAAATATTAGTATCATCCATTTGTTTTGTAAACATCAAAAGATAGGGATCAAGATCAACAATCTCCCCCTTTTTGATGATGACAAAACAATGGATGGAAAGAAACAAAAATAAGTATAAGCTCCCCCTCAATCATTGCAACCAAAACTTTTAAGAGCCAAACTCATAATCTCAGAATAACTCCCCCTTACACATTACATCCATTTCTCCCCATTTTTGTCATCATAAGAGTAAAAATCAACTACTATAATCCAGCAACAATAACAGAGAATTCAATATTCCAAGAAAAAATAGAGAAATGACAGCAATCACAGCAAATCATCATGAGATCAGCATTATTCTTTTATCTCTCTTTTTGACATCATATAGATTCAGTAGTATTCAAAGATATCAGCGAAAACTCAGATCAAAGTATCAAAAGAAAAAATATTCTGAACAAGAATCACTGCAATGATTAGACAAAACCTCCTACTTGTTAAAATTAGCATCATGTCTAACTATCCACATGCATTTCATGCCTTTTTTTATATTCTTTCTCACATAGCAATCACTTTTCATGTGACCTTTTTGACAACAGAAATTACACATAATCAGGGAATTATTCATATGAACAGGTTTAATAAATCTTACTTGTCTTCTCCTATGGAAAGCAAACTCATTTGCAGCAGAATTTATCTTAAAATGAGGTTTTGATTTATTACTTTGAAAACAGTCCTGTTTTTTATGTTGAAGCAACTCATTTAAATCATCCATTCTTCTTTTCAAATCATCTTGTTCCCTTTTGAACATTTCACAAAAACTTGTTTTTCTATCAAGATCCAAGTGTAAAGCAGTCTCACTTTTTTTGAAGTAATCATTTTCAGCTTTCAACTTTTTGTTTTGTTGAAAAAGATTTGCATTATCTCGAAGCAAAAAACTAATTTTCTGTTTTAACTCCTTGTTTCTAACATGAGATTCTTTCAAACTATCATGCAATTTTATAATGAAAGATTCAAGATCATCATCATCTTCATCATCACTTTCAAATTGAGAGTTAGAAGATGTTACCTCATCATCTCCAATGGCCATGAAAGCCAATTGAGCAGATTGATCTTCCTCTTCAATTTCACCATCGGAATTGCATTCATTCCATGTGAATTGAAATTTGTTTATTCTTGGTTTTCTTCCTTCTTTCTTCTTCATCACTGGACAGTTACTTGCATAGTGTCCAGGTTGGCCACATTCAAAGCACTGATCAGTTTGCTTTTTGTTGAACTGATTTGGGAATGAATTGCTAGGTCCACCATTTCTGAATCTCCTCTTGTTGAGTATTCGTTTGAAACTTTTTGTGATGAGAGCGATATCATTGTCATCACCTTCCACATCTTCTTCATCTAGGGAGGCAGAATCATCTTCATCTTGTGAGGCTTTTAGAGCAATATTCTTTCGTACTTTTGCATCCTCTTCCTCTTGCACCTTAGTCTTAAGTTTCAGCTCATAAGAGGTAAGAGAATTAATAAGAGATTCAATAGGCATAGTATTCAAATCTCTAGCCTCCTCAATAGCAGTCACTTTATTTTCCCAATCATTGGACAAGGCATTCAGGATTTTTCTATTTTTCTCACCAAGAGAATATTCTTTTTCCAGCACCTCTAAATCTTTAATGAGATCATTGAATCTACAATACATTTGATCAACATTTTCATGAGGTTTCATCTTGAAAGATTCATACTTTGTAACTAGAATGGATTTCTTTTGTTCTCTAACATTCTCACTACCTTCATGAATTTCTTTCAGTTTGTCCCAAATTTCTTTAGCTGACTTGCAACCCTTGACTCTAATAGATTCATTTGAGTCTAATGCACAATATAACACATTCATGGCTTTTGCATTTAAGGTGAGATGAGCTCTATCCACAGCAGTCAGTTCACTTCTTGTTTTCGGTCTAGATGCATGAGTATTTTCATCTATAAGAGAGGCATCATATGGACCTTCACTAATAATAAACCACAATTCGATATCAATAGATTGCAAAAAGATAATCATTCTTTCTTTCCAACTCATATAATTTGACCCATTAAACACAGGTGGTCTAATAACAGAATGTCCTTCAAAAAACATAGCATTATTGGTTGTCATCTTTACTCCAAAGCCGATTGAGCTTAATCTCTAGGAGACCAAGCTCTGATACCAATTGTAAGGCCCAAAAACAACCAATGCAAAGATCATAAATGAAACAATAAGTAAATAAAAAGGAAAGGATTGCAAACCAATTAACTACCCAACTCCTCTTGAGCTTGTAGATTAATTGAAACAAGCTACTTCAAGTTGATGAATTACAATCACTCTTGTGTACAAAGGAAGATTCACCTCCTCCTTGCCCCAAGCAGCACTCGGTCAAGCCAGGACGTTTTACTATCCCTCAGGACAACCCTCACAGAGCTACACTCATGAAAGATTCACTCACAAATGAAAAGCTTACAATGAACCTCACACCACTAAGACTACAAATATTCTTTTTGGAGTATTTTCTCACTAAAATCTCTCTAGATCTTTTGTATCTTCAGTGTGCCAAAGTTGTTTGAAGTATCTGACCAACCACTATTTATATAGGACCAAGAAAGAGCCTCATTAAAGCTTCCAACGGATAGAAAGTAGCTGAACAGTCAACTAGCCGTTGGTAGTGTCGGACGTCCGATAGCACTGTTTTATGCGTCCGACAGCAGGCAGTGAGTTTGAGAAATTTTCTTCAATTCTTTCGGACGTCCGATAGGCTGGTTTTCTGCGTCCGAAGGTATGATGTAAAACTGAGAATTTTTCTTCAATTCCTTAGGACGTCCGATAGGCTGGTTTTCTGCATCCGAAGATACTCAATGGTTGTCGGACGTCCGATGCAGTCTTTTTGAGCGTCCGACAGCTTCAGCATACTTTGTCTTCTTCCAATTGCACTTGTTCATGGAATCAAATAATTTCATAACTGAAAATATATCTTGAAGAAATATTAGTATCATCCATTTGTTTTGTAAACATCAAAAGATAGGGATCAAGATCAACAATCTCCCCCTTTTTGATGATGACAAAACAATGGATGGAAAGAAACAAAAATAAGTATAAGCTCCCCCTCAATCATTGCAACCAAAACTTTTAAGAGCCAAACTCATAATCTCAGAATAACTCCCCCTTACACATTACATCCATTTCTCCCCATTTTTGTCATCATAAGAGTAAAAATCAACTACTATAATCCAGCAACAATAACAGAGAATTCAATATTCCAAGAAAAAATAGAGAAATGACAGCAATCACAGCAAATCATCATGAGATCAGCATTATTCTTTTATCTCTCTTTTTGACATCATATAGATTCAGTAGTATTCAAAGATATCAGCGAAAACTCAGATCAAAGTATCAAAAGAAAAAATATTCTGAACAAGAATCACTGCAATGATTAGACAAAACCTCCTACTTGTTAAAATTAGCATCATGTCTAACTATCCACATGCATTTCATGCCTTTTTTTATATTCTTTCTCACATAGCAATCACTTTTCATGTGACCTTTTTGACAACAGAAATTACACATAATCAGGGAATTATTCATATGAACAGGTTTAATAAATCTTACTTGTCTTCTCCTATGGAAAGCAAACTCATTTGCAGCAGAATTTATCTTAAAATGAGGTTTTGATTTATTACTTTGAAAACAGTCCTGTTTTTTATGTTGAAGCAACTCATTTAAATCATCCATTCTTCTTTTCAAATCATCTTGTTCCCTTTTGAACATTTCACAAAAACTTGTTTTTCTATCAAGATCCAAGTGTAAAGCAGTCTCACTTTTTTTGAAGTAATCATTTTCAGCTTTCAACTTTTTGTTTTGTTGAAAAAGATTTGCATTATCTCGAAGCAAAAAACTAATTTTCTGTTTTAACTCCTTGTTTCTAACATGAGATTCTTTCAAACTATCATGCAATTTTATAATGAAAGATTCAAGATCATCATCATCTTCATCATCACTTTCAAATTGAGAGTTAGAAGATGTTACCTCATCATCTCCAATGGCCATGAAAGCCAATTGAGCAGATTGATCTTCCTCTTCAATTTCACCATCGGAATTGCATTCATTCCATGTGAATTGAAATTTGTTTATTCTTGGTTTTCTTCCTTCTTTCTTCTTCATCACTGGACAGTTACTTGCATAGTGTCCAGGTTGGCCACATTCAAAGCACTGATCAGTTTGCTTTTTGTTGAACTGATTTGGGAATGAATTGCTAGGTCCACCATTTCTGAATCTCCTCTTGTTGAGTATTCGTTTGAAACTTTTTGTGATGAGAGCGATATCATTGTCATCACCTTCCACATCTTCTTCATCTAGGGAGGCAGAATCATCTTCATCTTGTGAGGCTTTTAGAGCAATATTCTTTCGTACTTTTGCATCCTCTTCCTCTTGCACCTTAGTCTTAAGTTTCAGCTCATAAGAGGTAAGAGAATTAATAAGAGATTCAATAGGCATAGTATTCAAATCTCTAGCCTCCTCAATAGCAGTCACTTTATTTTCCCAATCATTGGACAAGGCATTCAGGATTTTTCTATTTTTCTCACCAAGAGAATATTCTTTTTCCAGCACCTCTAAATCTTTAATGAGATCATTGAATCTACAATACATTTGATCAACATTTTCATGAGGTTTCATCTTGAAAGATTCATACTTTGTAACTAGAATGGATTTCTTTTGTTCTCTAACATTCTCACTACCTTCATGAATTTCTTTCAGTTTGTCCCAAATTTCTTTAGCTGACTTGCAACCCTTGACTCTAATAGATTCATTTGAGTCTAATGCACAATATAACACATTCATGGCTTTTGCATTTAAGGTGAGATGAGCTCTATCCACAGCAGTCAGTTCACTTCTTGTTTTCGGTCTAGATGCATGAGTATTTTCATCTATAAGAGAGGCATCATATGGACCTTCACTAATAATAAACCACAATTCGATATCAATAGATTGCAAAAAGATAATCATTCTTTCTTTCCAACTCATATAATTTGACCCATTAAACACAGGTGGTCTAATAACAGAATGTCCTTCAAAAAACATAGCATTATTGGTTGTCATCTTTACTCCAAAGCCGATTGAGCTTAATCTCTAGGAGACCAAGCTCTGATACCAATTGTAAGGCCCAAAAACAACCAATGCAAAGATCATAAATGAAACAATAAGTAAATAAAAAGGAAAGGATTGCAAACCAATTAACTACCCAACTCCTCTTGAGCTTGTAGATTAATTGAAACAAGCTACTTCAAGTTGATGAATTACAATCACTCTTGTGTACAAAGGAAGATTCACCTCCTCCTTGCCCCAAGCAGCACTCGGTCAAGCCAGGACGTTTTACTATCCCTCAGGACAACCCTCACAGAGCTACACTCATGAAAGATTCACTCACAAATGAAAAGCTTACAATGAACCTCACACCACTAAGACTACAAATATTCTTTTTGGAGTATTTTCTCACTAAAATCTCTCTAGATCTTTTGTATCTTCAGTGTGCCAAAGTTGTTTGAAGTATCTGACCAACCACTATTTATATAGGACCAAGAAAGAGCCTCATTAAAGCTTCCAACGGATAGAAAGTAGCTGAACAGTCAACTAGCCGTTGGTAGTGTCGGACGTCCGATAGCACTGTTTTATGCGTCCGACAGCAGGCAGTGAGTTTGAGAAATTTTCTTCAATTCTTTCGGACGTCCGATAGGCTGGTTTTCTGCGTCCGAAGGTATGATGTAAAACTGAGAATTTTTCTTCAATTCCTTAGGACGTCCGATAGGCTGGTTTTCTGCATCCGAAGATACTCAATGGTTGTCGGACGTCCGATGCAGTCTTTTTGAGCGTCCGACAGCTTCAGCATACTTTGTCTTCTTCCAATTGCACTTGTTCATGGAATCAAATAATTTCATAACTGAAAATATATCTTGAAGAAATATTAGTATCATCCATTTGTTTTGTAAACATCAAAAGATAGGGATCAAGATCAACATACACATACACATACCCCATAAAAAATAACTTAAATAAAAAGCAAAAGTAAATGACATAAATAAAAGAAATTAAAGAAAGGCTAGGAAAGCAAAGTAGACATGTATTTCTCACGTAGCACGTTGGTTCACATAGGAGAGACACAAAAGGGGATAAAAGAAAATATACCGCCCTTGAAATGAAGCTCTAATGGAGTGAAATCAACTTATTTATCCTCCAAAATAAAAGAAATGGTCAAGGTACCAATTTATTTGGCAAATAATCACAAAGGATAAAAAATAAACATGAATTTGAATCAATTAAATCATGTCAACAACCCACATTTAAGAAGTCAAAAGAAGAAAGGACTTGATTGCAAAAATTAATAAAGTCTTGGGGTCAAAATTAAAGAAAAATAAAGTTCAGGGACTCATTTGAAATTAAATTAAGGACCGAATTGAAAGAAGTTGAAAATATCCAGGGCCACAATGCAGTTAAGGAGAAATTCAGGGACTGATTTGCAAAAATGTTTTCTGGTTTCCTAATGGACCAAAACATTGGGCCATTGCCTTTATTTGTTTGGGCCAAAAGCTTCCCAGCCCAATGGAAATCCAGAACAAAAAAGAATGGGCCATTTTATTTGTTCGTTTGGGCCAAACCCTTCCTGGCCCAACCGATAACTCTAAGAGGTAAGCAGGCCAGCCTATTTTTAAACCCAGACAAAGTGCAACTAGAACAGATGGGCTTCACCTCTCAAGCCCAAACCAGAAACCCAAACAAAACAAATTAAATCCACTTTTACAAATCCAAACAAATATTATTGCCCACAACCTAAATCCAAACTAAACCCAACAAGATTAGCAAATCAACTAAAATTATTAAGCAACAATTATGATCTGAAATCAAGAATTAATCTATCCAAAAAGCCACATAAAATATGCAAACAGAGGATTAAACTTAAAAGGATAAAATTAGTTCAATTATTCCAAGTTTTGGGCCATAGCAGAGTAAGGGGAAGCTGAGGGGTTAAATTGCAATCAGAATCGGACTGAATTGAATGAATTATGAAAATTGGGGTGGTCGAAACATGAAGTTCTAAAAAACTTTGGGGCGAAATCAGAGAACAAAACAAAAATGGATGGGCTGAGAATGCAATTTTAGACAGGTAATTGTCTTCTCCAACGAGCTAACATCAGTTGGCATTTCGACCATTTTCCATTCATGTAACATCAGAAATTCAGTTTCAATTTCAACCATTCTCAATCAGACAAATGGAACCCGCAAAAAAATTCCCCCCTTTTCAAACTTCATTCGGATTCATACGGTGGAGGTAAAAGGAACGGCAAAATATAAGGCAGCAATGCATCCAAATTCTCAAACGTGAGAAAAGGAATTGGACGACTCAGTCGGTTTCCTCACACGGAAATGCAGGCAACCATCTTTGAACTAGAAAATTCAATCAGGCATCTTAACAAACAATGAATGGGCATGAAAAAACTTCAGCAAATTTCACTCAATTGACTCTAGAACCCTGCCCAGAATTTTATCAGCCACCCAAGAAATGTAGTTCAATTGATCCACAGAACATGTGTATATAAAAAAAAACATGCATCATTAACGTGAAATTGAAACAACATGCGCACGGCAGTCCACAGCATACAGGCTCTGAAAGGCTTTCAGAGCTTATGTTTAAAAGAAAACCGAATTGTAATGAAGAAAATTACCTTACTGTGGCCTTCCATAGTGAAAATCTGTGGATGATAGTGATGATTCCGGTGAAATGGTGGGGCTCGGGTCGCAACCTTTTCCTTCTTGCCTCTGGCCTGAAGCTCCTTTCTTCGACGCTAATTTCCTCTTCAATCTGGATTTGGCCGTGGGAACTTCGTTGACTGCTTGGCTAGCCAGACCCTGCCTCTGCTATTGCCGAAGACCCCCTCTGATTTCTTCCTTCTTTTTATTTCCTTTTTCCCTTCTGATTTTTCTACTGCCGAAGCCTCTTTCAATTTTCCAGCCTCTCGTTTCTTTTGCTCCGTTCTTTCCCTTTCCTTTTCTCTCAGACAAAACCTCCTCTGTTTTTCTTTCTCGCCCCCCAAGCTCCCGTAACCTTTTTTTGTTCTCCTTGAGCCGGAATCCTTCTCGGCCCTTTTCCTTTTTTTTCCGCCACCCAAAAACTCTCTCTCTCGGCTCTCCCTGTTTTTCCCCTTTTTTCCCAAGCTCTCAGACCCCTTGGTTTTTTAGTCGGCCCTCTGCCTCCCTTTCAATTTTCATTCGTCCCCTTTTGCTGTTTTTTGCTCCTAGCCCAGCCGAAGCCTCCCTCTGTTTTTCCCTTGCCCTTTTCTTTTTTGTTCTTGCTCTCTTGCGGCTTCCTTTTTTCCCGTCCAAAACCTAGCTACCTCCTCTAGATTCATCCCCCCTCCAGGTGTCCTAGACACCTGGCCATTCGTAGCTCAATTTTTCCCCCAGGACCTCCTGCAATCTTATTTGCAAGCTGCGTTTCCGCAGCTTGCTGTCGCGGGTTTGCTTCATCTTTTTTTTTTTTTTTATAACTTAACTAAACAAAATTAAAAATAATAAAAATAAATGACAAAAACAAATTAATTAACATTGGATAACATAAACAAGAAATAACAAAATGCCAATTCCACTTTTCCCTTTTTATTTTCCATTTTCATCATTTTTCATTTTCATTCATTTTTCCTTTTTTTCTTTTTTTTCAATATTGAATTTTGAGTCAAAAACAATTAAAGCATGTTCTTTTTGAATTTTCCTCCTTTTTCCCAAGAAATTTGATGCTAAAACTAAAAACTAAAAACTAAAAATTTAAAAATGAATAAAGCTAAAACAACAAATAAAAAACTAAAAATAAACAGTAAATGAAATTACATCAAAAATTTGGTGTCTACAGTTTGCCCCTCTTTGTCTGAGTTTTGGAAAAACTTGAGACAAAGAAGTAGACACCAAATACTTACCTGCGTTATTCGGCTGCGAATTACTCAAACGATGGGGACTGACCCCTGACAGGAAATTTTAAAAATCGGGACTGACCCGAACAGGAATTTAAACGGGACTGACCCGAACAGAATTTAAACGGGACTGACCCGAACAAAAATTTAAACGGGACTGACCCAACAAAAATTTAAACGGGACTGACCCGAACAGAATTTAAACGGGACTGACCCGAACAGAAATTTAAACGGGACTGACCCGAACAGAAATTTAAAACGGGACTGACCCGAACAGAATTTAAACGGGATTGACCCGAACACGAATTTAAACGGGACTGACCCGAACAGAATGTAAACGGGACTGACCCGAACACGAATTTAAACAGAATTTAAACGGGACTGACTCGAACAGAAATTTAAAACGGGACTGACCGAACAGAAATTTAAAACGGGACTGACCCGAACAGGATTTAAAAGGGACTGACCAGAACAGAATTTAAACGGGACTGACCCGAACAGAAATTTAAACGGGACTGACCCGAACAGAAATTTAAAACGGGACTGACCCGAACAGAATTTAAACGGGACTGACCCGAACACGAATTTAAACGGGACTGACCCGAACACGAATTTAAATGGGATAGACTCGAACAGAAATTTAAACGGGACTGTGCTTACTAGTGGGACTGACCCACGGCTAGTGGCTATGAAAATGAAATGCTTACTGGCGGGATAAACCCAGCTCCAGTAGCAATGAAAATGAAATGTCTTGACCATCGGACAGTGGGATCAAACCCGAGCCTGCCGTGATGAACTTGATTTGATTTTTGACTTTGATTTTTTGATGATTGATTTTGATTTTTCCTGACTGAGAGAGACTTTTCGAAATAATTTGCCCCAGTGTAATGAATTTGGTCAGTGGGATTAAACCCGAGCCTGCCCAATGAAATGTTGGCGGCACGAAATCCAGGCTCAACGGGATGTTGTGAAGTTGGCGGCACGAAATCCAGGCCCAACGTGATCTAAGCGGTCAGCGGGATAGAACCCGGTCCTGCCGAGGATAGAATAAAACACACGCGTTAGTGAGATAGACTCGATGCTAACGGTGGCAGGATGAAACACACACGTTAGTGAGATGGACTCGATGCTAACGGCGGTAGAATGAAAACACGCACGTTAGTGAGATAGACTCGATGCTAACGGCGGTAGGATGAAAACACGCACACGTTAGTGAGATAGACTCGATGCTAACGGTGGTAGAATGAAAACACGCACGTTAGTGAGATAGACTCGATGCTAACGGCGGTAGAATGAAAACACGCACGTTAGTGAGATAGACTCGATGCTAACGGCGGTAGGATGAAAACACGCACACGTTAGTGAGATAGACTCGATGCTAACGGTGGTAGAATGAAAACACGCACGTTAGTGAGATAGACTCGATGCTAACGGTGGTAGGAATGAAAACACGCACGTTAGTGAGATAGACTCGATGCTAACGGCGGTAGGAATGAAAACACGCACGTTAGTGAGATAGACTCGATGCTAACGGCGGTGGAATGTAAACACGCACGTTAGTGAGATAGACTCGATACTAACGGCGGTAGGAATGAAAACACGCACGTTAGTGAGATAGACTCGATGCTAACGGCAGTAGGATGAAAACACGCACGTTAGTGAGATAGACTCGATGCTAACGGCGGTGGAAGTAAAACACGCACATTAGTGAGATAGACTCGATGCTAACTGCGGTTGAAGTAAAACACGCACGTTAGTGAGATAGACTCGATGCTAACAGCGGTAGGATGAAAACACGCACGTTAGTGAGATAGACTCGATGCTAACGGCAGTAGGATGAAAACACGCACGTTAGTGAGATAGACTCGATGCTAACGGCGGTAGGATCAAATGTGGTTGTCAAGAGTGGGCAATGGAAGGGTGCGCGGCGGGCGCTGAAATTTCATTAACAAGAAATTGAAATTTGTCGAGGAATAAGAAATTAAATTCAAGTTTGATTTTTGAGAAAAAATAATTGGCCCCAATTTCCATCAATCAATTGATTTGCATTATGGCAGGGTTGATCCTCCTTAAAACTTTGATTCGCTTCTTCTTTGGTCCGATCCCCTCAGTCATATAAAAATTCTTGGGCGACATTTCTCGATTCAAAAAGTTGCTCCAGTTTCGTCCTTTGAAACGCGTATGAATCTGCAAAAGAAAGAACAAATAATGCCACCACCATTTGATCTATTCCTCCTTCAAGAAATGTGTAAACACGAGTACTTTGATGTTTTCCCCTTGATACTTTGAAAACTCAACTTTGCTCTGTGATCTGATCAAATTCCATTGATTTCCAATGCTAATAAGGCCCTTGGTATCCAGGGATTTTCGATAAATCAGGGGGATTGCCATTGGATAAATCCAAAAGATAGATGAGACCATGTAACAAATGAAAGAATTGTCTATTTATGGACAAAAATTTCTGTAACATGAAAACAATCATTTATTGAAAGAAAATTAATTTTGAAGAAATGAATCTATAAATTCGACAATGTACACTTGAAAAACCAAAAGTATTCCGACTTCAAACAAATGCCACGCTTGACCCTTTAGATATCATCTGCCCTGAGTTCAATGTCGGCAACAGAAAAACATAATGCGAGAAGGAATCCCAAATGAACCGAATCATCAGCTTTCTAATTCCAACCTCACTTTTCTCATGAAACTCTACCTTAGCGCCCTTCTAGGTTTTCACTAAGACCATTCCCACTTCTTTTTTCTTTTTTTTCTCTTTGCTTTTTTTTTTTTTTTTTTTTAACAAAAGGTCCCCTTTTCGGATTTTCGCCTGATGAACAAATCTTGCCAATAACCTTTATCAACTCAAAAAGATGTGTTTTAGGAGATAATGGCATCAGTGCGACAACCCCTTCCCTTACAACGTGAGTGAAGGCGTATTGACATCATTTGCCATGTGACTTAGAAAAATTTCCTTAAAAGAGCTAATACCAAGAACGGAAGCCAGGACTTTTTGGATTTTGTAATGGGGTCTGGTGGGGTGTTTAGAAAAGTTAAGGTTTGAAGGCAAATTTCAAGAGTGGTTTAAGTAATCTGAGATCGCATTGTTGTGCCAACCCATTTTAGGGCTAAATCAGAATTTGCCCCAATTTATGCTCAATTGAGGCCTTCTTTCATTTTCTTTCTCCTTTTGATTTTTCGTCCTTCTGCCATTTTTGAACTTTTCAAAAATTTGCCCCAGTTTATTTGTGAACTGAGGTTCTCTTTTCTTCTTTTGTCTTTTGATTTTGTGGCTTTTGATTTTTCCACTTTTTGAAATTTTCCTTTTCAACTCAAACTTGCCCCAGTGTGGGGTTTGCGATTCTCAGGGGTTGCCAAATGAAGTATTTTATTCTGAAAACTCAAAAGGGATAACTAGGGATATAATGTCTTAATGGGAAAAGAAGAGGACCTGACTTTCATTCCATTCTTTGCATTAATTCTAAAAGAAAACTTTCGTTTATCAGATGAAAATTTCTTACACATCTCCGAATTGATTGGCTGAGGGAACAAGTGCTCCACCCGGCGATACCTTTTTGATGATAAGAGCACCTTACCAATTTGCGGCAAACTCTCCTTTTGGCTTCATTCTGTACTGATAAAAATCACCTTAATGCTTTGCCTTCTTGTCTGAATGGTCATGATTTGACCCTTTAATGGTAATCACAGACCAATCCTCTTGATCATATTGACCACGATAGACTGTGTTTAACTGCTTCTTATTCCTAATCTTGATCACGATTTGGCTTGAACTTCTTTTATTCCATTCGGGCTTCTTTGAAACATTTTCGGATGCCTCTTCCCCACTCCTCTCATTTTTGAAATTCAAATTCACATTTATGAGATCGCTGCCATCAAATTTCTGAACAGTGATATCCAAAGGGTCAGGCGGTTTTATTCTGGGCCATCTGAAAAGAATGTGTAAGTCACAATATATATAAGACTGTACATTTTATTGACTTTCCAAACAAAAACCAAACTTAATATCATGAAACGTGTCTTTAGCAGTCACTTGATTGAAAACTATTTACAAAAAACATATTTAAACAAAAGACACATGTATGAACGATTTTCATTGGTTTCAAACCAAAACAACTCCCCAAATTTATCAAAACTTCCCTTCAAGAGGAACCTCACTAATTGAGCCATTTCCAGGATTTTCAAGTTTCCTTGCTGGAGGTAAATGCCTCAAAAGTGTCCTTGTGTTCAGAAAAAGGATTCGTACTTATGTTCGGTCCTCGTTCTTCCCTTTTCCTTAATCACTATATTTCTTGCTTCGATCATGTCCTGGATCTTATGTTTTAGTACCCAACAGTTACTGGTCGAATGACCGGGCGCTCCAGAATGGTAGGCACACGCGGCTTGAGGGTCGTACCCAGAAGAGAGACCTCGACGAGAGTAGTTTGGAGGAGGTATGTCATCTATTTTACCGGCAGCCTTGAGCTGTTCATACAGTTGGTCAATGGGTCGGCCTAAGTTGGCAAAAGTTCGAGATCGACCAGGTTTTTGTATTTTATTGGTTTGAGGAAAGTTGTAAGTCTGTTGGTTTGGTGGAGCAGGTCTGGGATTATAAGGTAGACGAGGTTGAATTTGAGGATTGTTTTGAGTCATTGGGAAGGATATTGTAGGTGGGCTTGCATGGTTTGGCTGAGGTCGAGGGTGATTAGTGGTAGTATGGTAAACAGGGCGTGAGTTTGGGTAGCGAAATGAATACGTCTGGTAACGTTGGGATCTGGGTCTTGAAAATGGTCCTTGGCCCCACACAAAAGTAGTTTCCTCTTCTTTCTTCTGGAGTTGAGGCTCCCTTCTGTTATTACTTTGACCTTGCAAGGCGTCCAACTGTGATTTTAAAGCTGATACATTGACAATTTTCCCTACTTTGACGTATTCGTCATATTCCTCCAACTTATTGATAATTGCTGCAAATGAACACCCGGTCATGCGAAAAATCTCCTCAAAGTAGGGCGGATCATGAGCTTTGATGAACGTACGAACAATCTCATCTTCAATCATAGGGGGTTCCACCTTGGCGGCCAATTTCCTCCATCTTTTCGCATATGTCTTGTGGTCCTCGGAGGGTTTCCTCTTTGTTCCTTCCAAAGTGGTTCGTGTTGGAGCCAGCTCGCAATTATACTCGTACTGCTTTACAAAAGCGCTGGACAAGTCAAGCCAGGTCTTCGCTTCTTCGGGTTTCAGCTTGGAATACCAGTCTAGTGCATCCCCCTCCAGACTTTCTGGGAATAGCCTCAAAGGCAGATTTGCATCATCTGTTGGCCTACCCAACTTGTTGGCGAACAATCGGAGGTGCGTCTTGGGATTACCCGTCCCATCATATTTGTTGAACTTCGGGGTCTTGAACCCTTCAGGCAATTGCACATTCGGGAAAAAGCAAAGTTCATCGTAATCCATGACTCCTTGCTTGTTCAACCCCTGACTCTTCCTTATAAACTCATCAAAACGGTCGAGGCGTTTGAGCAGTTTTATATCAACGGGAGCAGAGGATTCCCCCATTTCCGGCTTGTTTTGAATGGTATGGTCTGGCAAGAAAGGCTCAGCTGTATCGTGATAAAAGGTATGTGGCTTAGGAGGTATATCCGAAGTGATTTGGGGTTGTGGGCCCTGCATGTAAGCAGGGAAAAATGAAGGATCAGGAGGGTAAGTGTATGGCAAATGTATGGTGGGATATGTGAAAGTTCCTTCGGTTGGAATAGGGAAAGATGGAGCAACAGTGGCTTGAATCGAAGGTATGACAAATGGCTCTGGCCCAGGCTGCCTGCCGGGCACGGGCTCGGGTTGAACTCCACTGCTGATAAGCTCATCGATTAATTTCCTCTGGGCCGCCATCTCAGTGGTCATCTCACCGAACTTAGTGAGCATCTCAGTCAACTGAACCCCCAAGCTTGTGGTTTCTGGCTGGGTAGTTGCGGCGGTTTTATCAGACGATTCTGGCCGAGTACTCATGTCTACACGATTCCTTTGGGCTTTACTACGGGATCGCGTTATGATGGGGCTTCGACGAGAAGCTTTGTTTGAATATTACCTGAGAATTTTTGAAAGATTGCCTTTAGATTTAACCCTCACTTAGTTATTCCAAAGAAAAATAAAGAAAAGGAAAGGAAAAAGACAAGAGTTAGTAGATATCAAAAAAAATTCGGATGCATGTCTTATGGGGGGAACCCTTTTGTGCCAAGGGTAGGCCTAGCATGAAAATGCAATCCTCCAGAGCAGGCATTATACAATACCTGATGGACCCAATCAGCTTATGGAGTGAAAAATAATTTTGAAGAATTTGGTCAATTGGAGAGACGAAAGACATTTGTCAAAATGAGGTCAACATCCGAATGGATTGATCACTTTTGATCGATACAAAAATTTGCAAAAACGCACGAGTTTGACCTTAATGAACTTCCTATCGAAGAGATTGGAATTCGTTGATAAAATTTCTCAGTGAATCACGGGTCAAAACCCTAATTGATCAAATGATTGGATGCAATGGACGGTTTTTTTCAAAACTCGACTAGATTTCCCAATTTGGAATTCGATATCGAAACCCTAATTGGTCAAACGGGTTAAATGAAATTGACCATTTATTTAAAAACGATCGGATTACCCTAAAAGGGGAACGGGTCAAATGGATTGAGTGAAATTTAAAACTTACTCAAAATTGACCGGATCGTCCTAAAAAAGGAATTTGATCGAATAAAATTGAGAATTTTATGCAAAATGGACCGGATCACCCTAAAAAGGGTAAACTGGTCGAATGAATCGGACAAAATTGATGATTTATCGAAAATTGACGAAATAGCCCTAATTAATCAAATGAATTGAATGAAATTGGTGATTTATTCAAAAATCGGCCGAATGACCCTAAAAAGGGTAAATTGGTCAAATGACCCTAAAAAGGGAAAATTGGTCAAATGAATTGATGATTTATTCAAAATCGACTAGGTGACCCTGAAAAGGGTAAATTGGTTAAATGACCCTAAAAAGGGTAAATTGGTCAAATGACCCTAAAAAGGGTAAATTGGTCAAAGGAATGATTTATTCAAAATTGATTGACAAAAAGGATTGATTGAATCATCTGGCCATTGGTGGTTTCAAAAAATTAGTCTATGAGCCTTCTAAAATCACGATTTGTCCTTAATTTATTTATCGTCTCAATAGAAGGAATCATTTGTGAATTTCTTCAAATTAATGTCCTTCACGCAAGGGATTTTTACCAACTTTGATAAAATGGCCAAAAAGTGATTATTAGACGTTCATATTCCAAAAATCACTCTATGAAAATGATTGGATCCTACCTTACCTTGTGCACTACCCCTTTGGATGGTACAAAATGTAAACGTGCAAGTCTCGTTGGATTAAGTATCCGAAACACAAGGTGGCTTATCCCCTAACACGGGATCCCCTAAATGGCATTCCCTTCTAGGGTTTATGCATGATGCCAGTTATTAAAGCGATAAAACATGCAATTTGAAATGAAATCATGACCTAAAAGGACCTTTTATACGCCAAGGTAGGCTTAGAACGCTATGCAATTATTAATCTATGAATGCAATATACCAAAATCTTTAAACGTGCAATAACCTATCTACGAGGGTAGGTTCCTAAAAGAAGGTCATGCCAGACCTCTTATTTGCTAGGGTTTGTGAATGCAATGGGGACATAAAACCAAGAAAGGTTAGTTCAGCCAGATAAATACACATAACACATTGTAACAACGAAATCAATACAAAGAAATAAAGCAATAAAAGGGAGAAAAGGGTTGGACCCCTCCCCTCGTGAATAGTGTCCCTAGCTCAGGATAAGACCGATTCTACCCTAGGCAATTCTAATAAGGATGTATGAGGCTGGGGTTCGCTAATGCATCTAGACTCGATAAGCTCAGGTCCCCGAGCCTTCAGACTTAGAAACCAAGGGTCATCAATCCCAAGGTTCTTTGTCGGTGACTCGAGCGATTCCCCAAACACCGCTACGCACACATCGTGTCACGGCTACGTGTTTGAGTGAATCTATCAAAATCCTCAACCTTCGACTAAAAGCTAAAGGCTATCAACCCATAGCTTAAAGCGGAAGATTGAGTGACCCATTGGATCATGCTATACACACATCGTGTCGTGATCACATGTCCAATTGGGTCGCCTAATCCTAGTAGGGTGGAGTGGCGTGACAAGCCACTAAAAGAAAAATAAATGAAGGGATAAAAAATAAAGCGTATGCACGTATGCTAGTGCTCGTTTGGAGGGGAGGGATCGAGAACCAACGCGAGATTCTAAGGTGATGTCCCCCACCCAAATGCAATGCAAGCACGAGATAAGCAAGTAAACATACATCCAATTAACCAATCATACATTCGCGAGCGAGGGAGTAGTTGGACACGCGTGAAATGCAAAATCCTAAAAAAGGAAAAAATGCAACCCTAAAACACCCAAATGTGATATATGAAAAGATTAAAAGAAGAAAAAGATTGATTAAATCAAATTTGCTCGGACTCTAGAAAGTCCCCAGTGGAGTCGCCAACTGTCGCGCCCCATTTTTTGATAAATAAATAGAATGGTTTGAAAAATGCTTTTATTGGTTTAATTTGTGATTGGAAAATGAATTGTGATTTAAAAGAAAAATGGGTCTAAATGGGGGTTTGAAAATGCGACGATTTGACCCAAAATTATAGTTTAAAATGGGTTTTTGAGAAAATGGGAGTCGCCACTTGGTAATGAGTTAAGGTGTACCAAGTCACCTAAAGAATTTTTAGGAAAAAGTTGTAAGAAACCCTTTTTAAACGACTCCTAGTCCACGTAAACCAATGAAAAAGGTTCGGGAGTCACATTTGACGAAGGGGAAGGCAAGGATAAAATCCAAGGCACCCCTTCGACCTAGCCAAGGCTAGTTGCGTGACTTAACCTTACCTTTCCTAATTTTTCTACCCAATGTATGTATCGCACGTTGGATATGACTATATGAATGCAAAACGGAAAAGAAAATGCAATCCTAAATTCTACGATGTCTCTTGTGAGGCTTTTGGTCCCAAACCACATGAATTGTGGTGGCCAACAAAGGAAAACCTCATAGAGGTCGATTAATGCAAATGAGAGTTCAAATTCAAGTGTGCAAGTGTGAAAGTGTATGAAAGATGCAAGAAATATAAGTGCAAGTGTGCGAATGTATAAAAAGGTGCATGTGTGAAATTGTATAAAATTCAAGTGCTTTTTGTGTGCAAGTGTATGAAAATAGAATAATAGATATATAAGGTAAAGTGGAATTTCATTTGTGAAGTGAGAATAAGCAAGTGATAGGTGAAATGTAGTAAAAAAGTATGGTTTGAGAAATGTGCAAAATTGTGGTTAAAAGTGTATGGATGTGATAAAATGAAAGTATGACCCTAGAGGAATGCAACAAATCGGGTACGGGAAGGACTCCTAACTTTTCGACTTCGATTTTCCCTTTGATTAGAAGGCGAAACTAACGTGCTAAGGTTATCGAGTAGCCACACTCGCTCGTTTCCCTTATCGGAAGGGGACGCTCAAGCAAAATGAACCCTATAGCTAGTATGAAATGCAAAAATCCTAAAATGGAGGGAAAAAGGGTTCGAGGGGCATGATAAAACTAAAAAGAATGCATGACATGTAATGAACATGCAAACATGTACTAACGAGGGGAAATCCCTAAGGGTCTAGCGTTGGACTAGCCCATTCTATGAATTCCGACTAGCGTTGGACTAGTGGAAACGTACATTCATCCATCACATTTATTCAGGCTATGGAAAGCGAGTAGACATGTCAATCACATAGCACATAACACTTAGCATGCATATCTAAATGCCAAAACCTAAGAAAACGATTAAACATATAACACATAGACATGCAAGACACATAAGGTGATTAAGGCCCTAACTATTACATTTGCTAGCTAGGCACAAGTCTTCAACAGCTCTTCATCGAATGCTCCTCCAAACCCTATCTATTACAAGCCAAGAGGTGTACACATACCCCATAAAAAATAACTTAAATAAAAAGCAAAAGTAAATGACATAAATAAAAGAAATTAAAGAAAGGCTAGGAAAGCAAAGTAGACATGTATTTCTCACGTAGCACGTTGGTTCACATAGGAGAGACACAAAAGGGGATAAAAGAAAATATACCGCCCTTGAAATGAAGCTCTAATGGAGTGAAATCAACTTATTTATCCTCCAAAATAAAAGAAATGGTCAAGGTACCAATTTATTTGGCAAATAATCACAAAGGATAAAAAATAAACATGAATTTGAATCAATTAAATCATGTCAACAACCCACATTTAAGAAGTCAAAAGAAGAAAGGACTTGATTGCAAAAATTAATAAAGTCTTGGGGTCAAAATTAAAGAAAAATAAAGTTCAGGGACTCATTTGAAATTAAATTAAGGACCGAATTGAAAGAAGTTGAAAATATCCAGGGCCACAATGCAGTTAAGGAGAAATTCAGGGACTGATTTGCAAAAATGTTTTCTGGTTTCCTAATGGACCAAAACATTGGGCCATTGCCTTTATTTGTTTGGGCCAAAAGCTTCCCAGCCCAATGGAAATCCAGAACAAAAAAGAATGGGCCATTTTATTTGTTCGTTTGGGCCAAACCCTTCCTGGCCCAACCGATAACTCTAAGAGGTAAGCAGGCCAGCCTATTTTTAAACCCAGACAAAGTGCAACTAGAACAGATGGGCTTCACCTCTCAAGCCCAAACCAGAAACCCAAACAAAACAAATTAAATCCACTTTTACAAATCCAAACAAATATTATTGCCCACAACCTAAATCCAAACTAAACCCAACAAGATTAGCAAATCAACTAAAATTATTAAGCAACAATTATGATCTGAAATCAAGAATTAATCTATCCAAAAAGCCACATAAAATATGCAAACAAAGGATTAAACTTAAAAGGATAAAATTAGTTCAATTATTCCAAGTTTTGGGCCATAGCAGAGTAAGGGGAAGCTGAGGGGTTAAATTGCAATCAGAATCGGACTGAATTGAATGAATTATGAAAATTGGGGTGGTCGAAACATGAAGTTCTAAAAAACTTTGGGGCGAAATCAGAGAACAAAACAAAAATGGATGGGCTGAGAATGCAATTTTAGACAGGTAATTGTCTTCTCCAACGAGCTAACATCAGTTGGCATTTCGACCATTTTCCATTCATGTAACATCAGAAATTCAGTTTCAATTTCAACCATTCTCAATCAGACAAATGGAACCCGCAAAAAAATTCCCCCCTTTTCAAACTTCATTCGGATTCATACGGTGGAGGTAAAAGGAACGGCAAAATATAAGGCAGCAATGCATCCAAATTCTCAAACGTGAGAAAAGGAATTGGACGACTCAGTCGGTTTCCTCACACGGAAATGCAGGCAACCATCTTTGAACTAGAAAATTCAATCAGGCATCTTAACAAACAATGAATGGGCATGAAAAAACTTCAGCAAATTTCACTCAATTGACTCTAGAACCCTGCCCAGAATTTTATCAGCCACCCAAGAAATGTAGTTCAATTGATCCACAGAACATGTGTATATAAAAAAAAACATGCATCATTAACGTGAAATTGAAACAACATGCGCACGGCAGTCCACAGCATACAGGCTCTGAAAGGCTTTCAGAGCTTATGTTTAAAAGAAAACCGAATTGTAATGAAGAAAATTACCTTACTGTGGCCTTCCATAGTGAAAATCTGTGGATGATAGTGATGATTCCGGTGAAATGGTGGGGCTCGGGTCGCAACCTTTTCCTTCTTGCCTCTGGCCTGAAGCTCCTTTCTTCGACGCTAATTTCCTCTTCAATCTGGATTTGGCCGTGGGAACTTCGTTGACTGCTTGGCTAGCCAGACCCTGCCTCTGCTATTGCCGAAGACCCCCTCTTATTTCTTCCTTCTTTTTATTTCCTTTTTCCCTTCTGATTTTTCTACTGCCGAAGCCTCTTTCAATTTTCCAGCCTCTCGTTTCTTTTGCTCCGTTCTTTCCCTTTCCTTTTCTCTCAGACAAAACCTCCTCTGTTTTTCTTTCTCGCCCCCCAAGCTCCCGTAACCTTTTTTTGTTCTCCTTGAGCCGGAACCCCTCTCGGCCCTTTTCCTTTTTTTTCCGCCACCCAAAAACTCTCTCTCTCGGCTCTCCCTGTTTTTCCCCTTTTTTCCCAAGCTCTCAGACCCCTTGGTTTTTTAGTCGGCCCTCTGCCTCCCTTTCAATTTTCATTCGTCCCCTTTTGCTGTTTTTTGCTCCTAGCCCAGCCGAAGCCTCCCTCTGTTTTTCCCTTGCCCTTTTCTTTTTTGTTCTTGCTCTCTTGCGGCTTCCTTTTTTCCCGTCCAAAACCTAGCTACCTCCTCTAGATTCATCCCCCCTCCAGGTGTCCTAGACACCTGGCCATTCGTAGCTCAATTTTTCCCCCAGGACCTCCTGCAATCTTATTTGCAAGCTGCGTTTCCGCAGCTTGCTGTCGCGGGTTTGCTTCATCTTTTTTTTTTTTTTTATAACTTAACTAAACAAAATTAAAAATAATAAAAATAAATGACAAAAACAAATTAATTAACATTGGATAACATAAACAAGAAATAACAAAATGCCAATTCCACTTTTCCCTTTTTATTTTCCATTTTCATCATTTTTCATTTTCATTCATTTTTCCTTTTTTTCTTTTTTTTCAATATTGAATTTTGAGTCAAAAACAATTAAAGCATGTTCTTTTTGAATTTTCCTCCTTTTTCCCAAGAAATTTGATGCTAAAACTAAAAACTAAAAACTAAAAATTTAAAAATGAATAAAGCTAAAACAACAAATAAAAAACTAAAAATAAACAGTAAATGAAATTACATCAAAAATTTGGTGTCTACAGGTAGAGTTGGTTAGGACATTTAGTGCCAAACCGTCCTTCCATAGCACCCATATTTTTGGAGACACGTTAAAAAGCCCCATTTTAAATTGATATCAATTTGCAAATTCATCTATCCTCACAGCATCTACAATCGGTTCCAAGCTTACTAGTAGGGAAATATTGTAAATCTTAAGCCTACGAGAGGTAGTTGTCCCGCGATTCCGTGGATATTCCATACTAAAACATTAACCATCATAATTGTTCTCCATGGAGTGTAAGATAGCTTTCTTGGCCTATCGTGTAATGACCGTTTTGGGAGTGTAACATGCCTTTTCTTCCTTCTTCGCTTAGCTATAGACGGCCCTTCTAGCTTCGGGAGCAACGCGTCCATCTGTTGTTTAAATTGCTAGAAATCAGCTATCAATTGCTCCTTAGGCCCCTTTGTATTAGAGAGAGTATCTTGCTCGCGGTTCAATCTTTGGATGTCATTGAGTGTATGGTCGTCCATGACTATCAAGGCAAGTTGATTCTGTTCAGGGATGGCCACATTGTCTTGGTCAGCAGATTGGCGCTTTGGAGTCAACTGGTCAGGGTTGTGTAGTGGCAATCCCCTTTGGACAACAATGTTAATGGGGATCAGAATTTCATTTACCACAATTGGTGTCGATTCTTCCTGGGGCACCGTTCGAATAGCAGAAGGGTCTTCAACATTCTGTTGAGCAGTTTTGCTTGGTGAGGCTTGAAAAGTGTTCTGTTGGGGAGCTTTGGAAACCCAGATTGTTTGTTGTGCAACTATTTCTGGGTAAGCTGTCATGTTGGTTGTATGGCCTTACACTCAGACGATGGATGACCAAGCTTTCGGTAGCAAGTACAATAGTCTGACACATTCTCATATTCAACGTGCTGCCAAAAGCTAATTGATCCATTGTTGATCCAGATGCGGTTCGGAAGATCATGGAGCAAATCTACTTCGACACAAATGCAGGCAACATTTGGTCTGGCTAGCGTGGAGATAGAGGCATCTAATTTCAGGGGCTTGCCTATGAGTTTCACAATTGAGAACAATGGTCTTTTACCAAACAAGTGGATTGGCAGACTGGGTAGGCGAACCCAGATTGGCACTATAGAAGATTCTGGCTCAACGGAGAAAAAAGGAATCCACTTAAAAACTTGCATGCCCAAACCTTGGAAGGACCAGAATCCATGGAGCCAGCATCGGTGGTAGCCTTCTTCCAAATCAAATCGAATAAGGACATGGCGAGTGTCCAGCAAACCAAGTGAGAAAGGCCCTTTAAATCCTACCCCTACAAAATCTTTACTCAAGGCTTCCATCGATGGTTGGCCCTTCAAAAATTTTCCAGCCAGTGAGAACCTGAAAGGGGACGCCAGAAGCTGAACTTCCTCGTTTGTGAAGGAGACTGCTAGCTCTCCTTTATAGGACACGCGACGCTTCAGAATAGGTGCGACAGGCACGGTGGGCATAGAGGAGGCCAGGACATCTACAGAGGAGCGCTTGGAGGGGGTGGGGTGCCCTTCACCCAACGGATGAAGGTCAGCCATGGCGAGAAGTGGAAAATTCGAAGAAAGGAAACCCTAAGGAAAATATTAGTATTGAAAACATATCATCGAAAATTACCACCTCATGAACATCTATTTTTCAAGTAATTCAATATTACAAACATGTTATAAAATTAATAAAAAAACAACAATAAAGAGGTTCCTTGGGTTATGGAATCCTTAACTACTCCTGCAAGTAAAATTACTTGTTAAATTAGTGTATTTATCTTGATTTAAGTTATGGCATAATTTCTTAAGACTATGTGATACTCACTGTACATCAACGATATTTATAACTAATCTATACCTACATTAGTAATGATGAAACAAGTTATAAGTTATTATAATCTATTAAATAACTTGGTTTAAAAGCCACAAAGATGCTCTCTCTACATCTAGTGAGTGAAGTCCCTGGGTTTATCACTTCCATGAATTAGTACTGGATCCCAATTTTTATTGATGATTCAACATCTTTAAATAATCACAACTAATAGTTAATTAATCATTACAAACATGTTATAAAATTAATAAAAAAACAACAATAAAGAGGTTCCTTGGGTTATGGAATCCTTAACTACTCCTACAAGTAAAATTACTTGTTAAATTAGTGTATTTATCTTGATTTAAGTTATGGCATAATTTCTTAAGACTATGTGATACTCACTGTACATCAACAATATTTATAACTAATCTATACCTACATTAGTAATGATGAAACAAGTTATAAGTTATTATAATCTATTAAATAACTTGGTTTAAAAGCCACAAAAATGCTCTCTCTACATCTCGTGAGTGAAGTCCCTGGGTTTATCACTTCCATGAATTAGTACTGGATCCCAATTTTTATTGATGATTCAACATCTTTAAATAATCACAACTAATAGTTAATTAATCATTACAAACATGTTATAAAATTAATAAAAAAACAACAATAAAGAGGTTCCTTGGGTTATGGAATCCTTAACTACTCCTGCAAGTAAAATTACTTGTTAAATTAGTGTATTTATCTTGATTTAAGTTATGGCATAATTTCTTAAGACTATGTGATACTCACTGTACATCAACGATAATTATAACTAATCTATACCTACATTAGTAATGATGAAACAAGTTATAAGTTATTAGAATCTATTAAATAACTTGGTTTAAAAGCCACAAAGATGCTCTCTCTACATCTCGTGAGTGAAGTCCCTGGGTTTATCACTTCCATGAATTAGTACTGGATCCCAATTTTTATTGATGATTCAACATCTTTAAATAATCACAACTAATAGTTAATTAATCATGATTGTAATAGCAAAAATGCTAAATAACTTGCACAAGATTTTAGCTCAAATAACCAAAAAAAATCACATAAAATCATAGATAGTTCATCCACACCCTAGATGTAAAACTAGCAAATCATAAGAGCAATATAAATCAGAACTAATCATGCATTATCACTAAACAATAATATATATATATATATATATATATATATATATAAGAAATAAAAGGGTTAGGAGAAAAGTCACCTTTGTCACACGAGCATTTAACTTTCCATCTTCAATCCTTAATCTTCATTCTTACTTAGTTACATGCAAGATGGGATAAAACTACACTAATCTATATAAACTAATGAACTAGGAAGTTCTAGTTAAATACTATATTTTTGTGTTGTTTCTTGACTCTCAAAGTTACAAAACATGTTCATAAGCAATCCTATTTATAAGTGAAAAATGCTCCTAAAAACTCATTTCAAGTCGTGCAAATTGCTTCTCAAAATCTTCAAAAGTTGTTTCTTCAAATCTCTAAGATTTCGTGTGCAGATTCAACCAAAATGTGATAAAAACAAGGAGTCAAAAGCTAGGTGAGAATAAGCTACAAGTTGCACAATAAATTGCACAACCATCATGAAGATTTGTTAACCAAATCTGTGGACCTCGTTCGTGAGTCCTATCCACGAATTCGTTGATCTACTTCTTCTTTTCCTTGTTGCAAATGATCTTTGGACTATATCCAAGGACTCCTCTGTGGACCAAATCTTAGGACAGATCCATTGATCAACTTTTGAGTGTAAGAATTTGAATCCATGGGCTTGGTCATTTGACCAGTGGACTTGGCCCATGTATCCTCAATTTTCTCCATTTTTATCATATTCAAAATCATATCCTAATCCATTTCTAACATGTTGGTTTAACTTGATCCAAATCGATTATCCAAGTGCCAAAACTTAACAAAAATACACATTTTGCATATTAATCCATTCAAATGCAAGTTTTGGTTAAAAATATCAACTTGTAGAAATAGTTGCTAAATGGAGCAAATTTTCATCCTTAAACCCTAAAAACACATAACTTCGTTTGGAGTAATTGTTTTTGAAATATTTTACTATAGCAATGTATATGAAAAACTTTTATGATATATGTATTTTGAAATATTTGATATATTGTATGGATGATATATTTTTGAATTGTTTTTGTTTGTGTATTATTGTAGTATTGTACTTGACAAACTTGTTTTTGAAAAATAGGTCAATCCAAATGGAGGTAATTAAACATATTAAAAACATAAAAAATAAACAGTTGTCAACTTTTTTCATACCTGAATCATTACTTGTCCACAAACAATAGGAAATATCAACCAATAATGATCTAAAAGAGTAAAATAACATATGTGCACCCTTGAATTCAATCCCTCAAAACCTAGTAAATAACCATTATGTGAAAATTTCGCTGCTCTCTCATGGCCGCTAGGGTTTAACTTTTAGCCGCTACCCCCCATGGCTGCTACAGTGGCCTCACAACCACCATAAGGGCTAGCCAACCCCCCCCCCCAAAGAAAATCTTTGCTAATATAGTTGCACAGCACCCGCAGTGTGCTGCACCAGAAGTCTCTAAGGCCTTTATCTTCACGCCCCAACAGCCCTCAATTGTTCAGGAACCAGCCACATATAAAGGAAAACCTACAGTATTTTTCACCGAAGAAGATGTTCAAACCCTGTCCAGCCCATTACGTTACTCGTTGATTGGAAAATTCTCAATGGATGCTCTGCGGCAAGAATTTTAGGTAATTGGCTTCCATGGGAACTTCTCACTGGGATTAATTGACTACAGCCACATCCTCATCTGGTTTGAGCAGAAAGATGACTATTTGCATCTCTGGTTGAAAGGCATCCAGTCCTTGCATGGATTTGCGATGTGTGTCCTTAAATGGACACCTTCGTTCTCGATCGATGCTAAATCTCTATTAGCTCCTGTCTGGGTTTCTCTACTGAGACTCCCAATACATCTCTTCAATAAAGGGCCACTGTTCTCCATTGCAAAATTAATTGGGGAACCATTGAAGGTTGACACTTCTACGATTATGCTTAATCGCCCCAGCATCGCACGATTTTGCATGGAGGTGGACATGAGGCAGGCCCTTTCGAAAAAATTTTGAATTGGACAAGGAAGCTCAGGATTCTAGCAGAACGTGGAGTACAAAAATCTGCCAGCCTACTGCACATCGTGCCAAATACTTGGACACCAATTGGTTGTCATAGTTCAGGGAAACTTATGGGGAACCAGACCTATATTTCCTTCTTAAACCGACACCCCAGACCACGAGAAGAGAAGACATGGATTGCCAACCAAAAGTCACGGGTTGAACCTCTGACTTCTGACGCTGAGCATCCAAACCTTCTGACAGCAACAGGAAAGCAATGTTGTTACTATAGGCACTAATCAGCCTCTCAATCAGCTAAAACTAGATCGGGCTCTTCTAGGCTCTACGGGCTTAACCATGTAGCAAAAACAACAAGATAGTTACGCTCAAATTCTCGCAACCGTATCAGGTTCAACGCATCACCAAGAACTAACAAACGTCTCAATACAACATCGAGAGCACCTGGAAGTCCCTTCACATGTTGCACAACCCTCCCACGAGCTGCATAAGGAGTAGAATCTCACGAGTGTGGTGCATGCAATGGACAACGTGACCCAATACGATGACAATGATAACTAGAATGGGAATAATACAAACAGCCTGCTCCTCTCGAGCAAAAAATAACTTGGCTAAAGGATTTCTTGACGACTAGCTACTCATACCTAAACTTTGTGGTGAGCCTGATACGCACTCTGACACGAAGGCCCTATACCCTGATAGGTCACAGAGGATAGTCATGGAGGATTTTGCCAAATTCAAGAAGCAATTGGATCATCTCTTCCCTGGTCCAAGTACGGATGTCACTACTAAAAGAGGCAGGAAGAAAAGATTTTTGAATCTCCTTAAAACAATGGTAACTAGGCAGTCACTAAAGGCAGCCTCCTCTAGTTTCTCTCTCCAAAGGTTTGATGATTAATATGCTTGTATGGAACATTAAGGGAGTGGCTGGCAGAGCTTCTGTCCGATGTTTGAGGAAACTTTTACTTGTACACTCCATCTCATTTTTAGTAATCTTAAAACCAATGGTAAATCCAGATCAATTAGAAGCTACCCGAGCTAAGTTTGGTTTCCATCTGGCCATACGTAATGCAACCAATAAAATTTAGGTACTATAGAAGGCTGGTTTTGCAATTTACATTTTAGCTAATTCCGAGCAATTCATTCACTTAGCCATCACCTATGTGCCATGGAAAAGTGCGGTTTTTTGTACCTTTGTTTACGCTAAATACACTTCATTGGAAAGGCGAGGTCTCTGGTCTGATCTTGTCTCGCTGTCGGTGACTCTAGCTGCTAATCCGTGGATAATAGGAGGAGACTTTAATGTCATAGCAAATGCAAGCTGTGCACCGAAGAACTTCACTGCTATGGATAAGTTCGCCGGCTGTATTTCAAGCTGTGGAATGAAAGTTATGGAATCTATTGGGAGTCGGTTTACTTGGATAGGAGTTGGCCAAGGCCGACGCATATGGAAGTGGCTAGATAGAGTTCTCATGAATACTATGTGGCAGCAGCAATTTCCCAACTCGATAATTCAACCCCTAAATAGAATTGCCTTGGATCACAGCCCCTTGTTAATGCGGATTGAGGGTGAGAGAGCCGTAGGACCTAGAGCCTTTAAATTCCAACAAATGTGGGTAAAACACCCAAGTTTCTTGAAGATGGTGGAAGAAAGTTGGAGGCAGCCCCTCGAGGGCTATGGTATGTTCCTTTTCGCCCAGAAGATGAAACGGTGTCGCGCCCCATTTTTTTTATAAAAAGATAGAAATTTGTTTAGGAAAATGAATTTTTTGATTTAAAAAGAAAATGGAAAAACACGGGTCTAAATGGGACTTGAAAATGCGACGATTTGACCCAAAAATATGGTTTAAAAAGGGTTTTTTGAATGAAAATGGAGTCGCCACTTGGTATTGAGTTGAGGTGTACCAAGTCACCTAAAAATGAATTTTAAAGGAAAAATTAGAAAACCCTTTTTAAACGACTCCAAGTCTACGAAAATCAGAGAAAAAGGTTCGGGAGTCACATTTGAAGAAAGGGAAGGCAAGGATAAGAATCCAAGGCACCCTTTCAACCTAGCCAAGGCTAGTTGTGCGATTTAGTCAAAGATTTTCTTATTTTAACCTAAAGATTTATCACATTTGGATGTACTATATGAATGTAAACCCTAGACCTAAGAGGGTATCGGGGATCAAAAATTTCTCTTCAAAACTTACTTGGTACCAATCACATTAATTGTGACGCCCAATAAAGACTCTTCGAAGAAATCACGAATAATGCAAGTCATGAGACTCGAAAGAAAGAAAATAATAATAATATACAAATATGTATGACCTAAAGGAATGCATCATGTCGGGTGCGGGGGACTTATATTTGCGACTTTCAATGTTCCCTTTAACAGAGGGAATACGAGCGTGCTAAGGCTAGAAAGCCAAACTCGTCCATATCCCATATCCAAGGGGTTTTCCCTAATCTAGTCAAGCAAATGAACTAACCTAGTTCTAACGCCTATATGAAATGCAAGACTAATGTCATGTTTCATGCAAAAAGAAGAAGTAATATACAATTAAGGGAAAATATAGGAAAATGGGTGTACATATATAACGAAAATGCCACGCAATATGGTGAAAGAGGCCCTAAAAAGTAAAGATATGCATGAGATGAAATGATTTATCACACAATCATGATCTAACGCGCGAAGGGCTCCTAAGGGCTAGCGTTGGACTAGCCTACATCTACGCTCTCTCACAAGCGTTGGACTTGCAAGAGCTCGAGGGGACAACCATGACTAGCATTGGACTAGCCACGGTTACGTGCGTTGGCATCCATCGTACAAATATATAAGCAATGTGCATAATTAAAGCAAGTAGACATGTGAGCACGTAATTCACATATCACATAAACATGCATATCTAGATGCCAAAACCTAAGAAAGCGATTAAACACATAGCACCTAAGCATGCGAAATACATAAGGCAATTAAGGCCCTAACTATTACATTTTTAGGGGGGAGAGCCTACTACAATCTAAAAGGGGAAATAAGAAGAATAAATCCTAACTATTACATTGGTTAGCTAAGACATGTCTTCAAGAGAGGCGCCAAAACCTAGCTATTACAAATTGGGGTTCAAATGCCCTCAAATGATTTGCCAATTAAAAAAATGAAATAAAAAGAAAGCGAAACAGGCAATTAATCATAATATGAAAAGCGAATTAAAGCATGCATATCCACATATAACACGTAGGAGCACGTAGGAGAAATAAAATCAAGGAGATAGAGGTTACCTCCCTTGCAATGGTAATGAAATGAGGGAAATATTAGCTTCAAAACAGTAAAAGGGTCAAGGCACCAATTAAATAGTAAAGTATAAACAAAATCACCAAATTCCTCCCAATTGCAACTTAAATGAAATCACATAATGCATAATTTCCAAGAAAGTAAATTATTGATCAAATTTCTAAAATAGAAAAACTACTAAGGACCCAAGAGTAAACATTAGCCAATCAAGCCTAATTAACACATTTTTGGGAACTTCAAGAGTCCAAGAGCAAAGAAGGGGTCAAGTAATGATTCAAATTGCAAGAAAACTAAAATATAATTGGGCCTTTGTAGCATTGTTGCAAAAATCACAGGGACCAAATTGATTAGTTTTCCCAATTTTCTGGGTCATAGTGGCATAAGGGGAAACTTGAGGGGTAAAAATGTGATTTTGGGAACCTTTCCATGCATGCATACTAGGAAAAACTCCTCCGCAACTAAAGTTTTCAGGTCTCTGCAACCGAAAGCTTTTGCAATCTTATTCTGGATTTCATGATATAAATTTCTTTTCGCATAAAACCTCAACCAAACATCAAACTTTAATTCAAGCAACTAAACACAGAATTTTAACATCCGAACAAACAACAAAATTCAGTCACAGGGATGCAATCTTCTTAACAACTTATTGAACCAGTATAAAACAGCAGGTAAACAAAATGAAATCAAAACAGCAATGTTTTCTTCCTACACTTGGAGAGACGGAAGCTACTATGATGAAACAATCACAAATCAAATGATAAACATCAATGCCAACAAATGTAAATGAGTGTGGAGCTTATGATCTGCTATGTAACGGCTTTAGTAAATGCAAACTCCACAAACTTAAACGCACAACATTTTGATAGGAGAAAGGTTCCAACAAACATGGAAACAAGCGGGAAGACTTTTAAGGCACAAGGGACAGATTGGCTATCACGAGAAGATCACAAACAAAGAGGACAAAGACAGAAATGTGGATATGCAATTAACGAAGGAGCATCTGCAATTTCAGATGTTTCGAAATCCTAACAACTTCATGTGGCTAGTTTTAAACCCAATCCCAAACCAGAACCTCAGCCACCCCAGAACCCAGTTTTATCAATATCACAGCAATAAACCAAACTAAACATCTTGTTGCAGCAATTTTTTTTTTATGAATCTCAGTCAAACACCATCTTAGTCTAGGCAACCAAATCAAAGCAAAACATCAAGTTTTCATACCAAAACAACAAAATTATGGGATCCAAGCCTCAAGATTCAATCTTGGTACGTTTAATATCAGATTTGTGCCATAAAACTGAACTATCATTGCAATAAGATGAGCAGGAAAAGTACAGCGAAAGAAAAGAATAACGCAAGCTAGATTCGGACAAGTTTGGCCAAGATCTAAACTTAAATGGCAAGAGTAAAGTGAACTACATCACCTTAAACGCTTTAGGAAGTTGAGATGATGCTATAAGGGTGCCTTCTCGGTGAAGCTTTGCAGCAGATTCCGACGACGTGATGGCGGCTGCGATTCCTTTCCTCCTCTGTTTTTCGTTTCCGCCGAACCTTCCTACTCCTCTTGTTTAGCCTCCTTCTAGTTTTCTCCTTCAGCTTCGCAGTTCCCTCCTCCTCTCTTGCTCTATTTCTTCTTTTTTTTCCCTCAGAAATTGTCTAGATTCCCAGCTATCATAACTCTCCACCCCTTCTTAGCCGTCTTACCTCTCGCTGTTTTTTCTTTCTTTTCCTTTCCACCGTCCGTACCCTCCCCTTTTCCTTTTGTTGCTTTTCTAAAACCTAGCCGTCATCCCCCCAGATTCCTTCTTCGTTTCTTTCTTTTGCCGTCCAAAACCTCTCCTTCTCAAACCTTAGTTTTCTACCGCTTTTTATATCCAAACTTCCTCCTGAAACCTAGCATCTACGGCCCGAAAAAAAAACTCCCTCCCCTCTTGCATTTTTACAGCCTTAGATTTTCATGTTTTCTGATCACTTTTGGATCAAGCCAAGTGTCTTCTATTAAGATCATCAGACGGAGGAGAAAATTGAGCCAACAATGGAGCGGAAAAAACCATTTTTTGTATCTGCGTTCTTTTGTAGATGAAAATATATGGAAAGGAGTTTAGATCAAGTGCAGCATGGTGCATGAGCTCGGTTTTTTTTTTTTGAAAGTTAAATGAACAGTAAAGACTAAAAGTAAATAAACTAACATGACAAATAAAAATAAAAATAAATAGTAAATGAAATTACACTAAAAATTTGGTGTCTACAAACAGCTGAAGAAGGTCCTGCAAGAATGGAATAAGAAGGATTTTGGAAATCTTTTTGACAACATTGCAAAGGCGAAGAAATTGTATGACTAAAGGAAGCATAGCTGGAGGAGGAGGATAATGAGGAGACAAGACTGTAGATACCAAATTTTTGGTGTTTTATTATTTATTTACTATTCGTTTTTTATTTGTTCTATTTTTAGTTGTCATTTTAGTTTTATTCACCTTTTAGTTTTTAGTTTTTTAGTTAGTTTTTATTTTTCTTTTTATTTTTAAGTTTTAGCATAGAGTTTCTACAAAAAGGAAAAAAGGGAAAAACATTCAAAAAATAGGCTTTAGTTTTCTTTGAAAAAAAAAAAAAGGAATGATGCGCGACTTGCAAGCTGCATTTTTCGCAGCTTGCAAGGAAGGGCTTCGGGCAGCCCTTGGCTGCAAATATAGAAGAATTTGCTAAGGGTTTAGGGTGATGATGCCCCATATAAATAGAAAAGAAAGTAACCGCAGCCAAGGGGGGTGGAGTTTGGATGACGGCTGAAAAATCTGAAAAGCTACGGCAAGGAAGAGTCTTAGGATAGCTGGGGTTACGGGCTGAGGGTTTAGAAGAGAAAAATATTGAGAGCAAGGAAGAGACCATAGGGACTCTAGTGACGGCTGAGAAAGAATAGAGAGAAACTGAAGGAGAAAAGGAAGAGCTTTGGGAGGATGAAGATCTGAAAAAGGGGAGAGCTTGGGCAAGAAACAACGATAAAGGAGAGAGTTTTTGTGAGGGATAGGGAGAGATCGGCGGCTGTCTAGCAAAGGAAAACAAGGAAAACAAAACAGTAAAAAAAAAACAGAAAAGAGGAGGGTTGCGACTAAGCTCTGGAGTAAAGGCTAGGTCTTGAGAGGAAACTTGAAAAAGCTTCGAGCTTGGGGGGCACTGAAAAAGACGAGGAAAACACAGGAGAGAACTAGAAGGGTACGGCTGTAGAAAGAAACTAAGAGAGCGAGAGGGAGCTGGGGTGGCGACCAGAAACCAGAAAGAGTGAAGAGAGCCGAGAGAGGGCGGAACAAAAGAGGGCATCGAGTGACTGCGAAAAGAAAAAGGGAACGGCTGGGGTTTGAGAGAGGGCTTGGGGGTGAGTAAGGTGGAAGGAAGAAAGAAGTTCTCGGCTCACGGGCAACAGCAGAGAGATTGAAAGAGGGTGGTTGCGGAGAAGAAACCAGCAGCAAAAGGCTCGGAAAATCTGGAAAAAGGGAAGAGCCTGGAAAGGAGGAGCAGACCATTCCGAAGAGCTTCGGGTCAAACCAAAAGAAGGAGAGGAGCTGCTGGAATTTTCTTTCCATATTCACTGCCGACTTCCATCAAAACAACATTGTAAGATTGCTTTTAGCGTTTCCTATAGATAGTTTCTATGAGAATCATGGGTTGTTTGTTGTTTCTAATGGATATGTGTTTGAGTGGTTATGCTATTTTGTTGGTAATGAGTCTGCAAGTATCACAAAGAGATTTGCAATAGCCATTTTCCTTATCATTCTGGCTTAAAGCCGTGGCCTTTTTTTTACTGATTATTTTGTATGACAAGTTTGCTAGGGTTCCAAATCTGTTTTGGTGTTGTTAATTTCATTCTCAAGCTGTAGTCTAGTAGTAAAGATGTTAACTTTGAAAAGAGAATAACATTTCCATGGCTGGTTCATTCGAACCTGCGTCTGAAGCCACAGTAAAATTCTGTTGCAGCATAAGTTTCAACCGTGCTGAGTTTTTATTGTTGTCAGTTGTCTTGGCTGCATTTGTTTAAAACTAGAAAGCATCCAATTAAAGTCTCCTAGAAGAAGAAAGTTTCGTTGGAATCTGTCTTTGAATCTGTGGGCATGTTTGCCGTGAGCGTTCATACCTCTGCAGCAATCTTACATTCAGTTGCATTATGGCGCTAATGATGTTTGTAGTGTTTTCTTGATGCATGAAATCTCGGGTGCCTCCTGCTGCTCTGTGTTTTGGGTCATTTTTATTGTCTTAATCTAGCCCATGAAGTGTTTTATCATTGCATTCTGTTAAGATGAGCTTGGAGTTCTCGGTTGAATGAAAGAAAGCCGCATCTTTTTCTTATGTTTATGCTGCTTTTCCTTTGTCCCGTAACAGCCCATGAAGCTGGATTCCTCACTTTGTTTGCATGCACAATTTTATGTCAATAATGGTTATAGAGAAATTGATAAAGCTTGGGCTTTGTTCATAATGTTGGTCATTTTTCTGGGTTGTTATCAAGCTACGAGTGCGCAGCAGAAAATGGTAGAAAGAAAGCTGCGTTTGCTGTCCAGTTTTTTCTGTTTCCTTATGCTCATATGTTGCATGAAACTTGCATGAAATTCTTTTAAGAATTGCTTGGTTTAGTGATGTTTAGACATGCTGTATTAGAGTTAGTGCAAGTTTGTTTGCTAAAGGTTTCATGGATGAAGCTTTGTGGATAGATTACCTTAGCTGCCGAAGTCCATTTGGTTGTTGCAGAAAGCTTCATTAGCTGCTGGAATTTTCGGCAGAAAGTTTTGTTTGTTTTTCTGCATGGAGTTTTGCATGAAAATTTTCCTCATTCTGGTTTTGTCATTCCCCTGCATGCATGATAAGAACTTGAAACTGGTTTTCGATTTGAGAGCGAATCTGCCATGCGAAATGCTGAAGTTTAAAACCATTTTTGCATGAAAAGTTCCTTGGTGTTGGTTTAATTTCCTACTCCCTGCTTGTTTGAATGTTTAAATTATGTGTCTTAGTGCTTAGTTCAAGGTTTGGAGGTTTGGTTTAGAAGTTTTTGATCAAACTTGATGTCAAATCTGAAGTATCCGTTAGAAACAAGGTTGCAACAGATTTTCTTGTTGTAGAAAGCTTCTCGACTCCTTTTGCAGGAAGTTTTTGTTTCAATATGTGCATGATCTCTTTCTATGTTTTGCTTGTTTGGTTGTCAAGTTTGCAATGTGTTTGTTTAGTTTGAAGTTTAGATGATTAGATGTTGGATCTAAATTTGGTGTTTAAAGTTGGAACAATATTGCAGCAGAGATGATAGATGTTAGCTGCAGAAACAAATTTCCTTCGTGGGTTTGCATGGTTTGCATGCAACTCAACTTTCAAAAATTGCACTCGGCCCCCCAAGTTTTCCCTTATGCCACTATGACCCAACCAATTGAATAATCTCCTCAATTTGATCCTTGGTAGTTTTAATTTTTGCAATTTTTATTGCTTGTTTGCTTCAAATAATTACCATGCTTTGTTTAAATTGCACTTCATGCATGAATTTAAGAACTTTATGACCATGTGAGCCCATGTTTGCATGTTTTCTTTAATTTTCCCAAATAAATTGGTACCTTGACCATTTCTTTTATTTTGGAGGATAAATAAGTGACTTCACCCCATTAGAGCTCCATTTCAAGGGAGGTATAACTTCTTTTATCTTTTTTAGTCTCTCCCCTATGTGATCCAACGTGCTAAGTGAGAATTGCATGCTTACTTTACTTGCTTTCCTTGTTTTTCCTTAATTCATTTCATTTACTTTTGCTTTTATTAAGTCATTCTTTTATTTATAGAGTATGTGTACACCTCTTGGCTTGTAATAGATAGGGTTTGGAGAGCACTTGATGAAGACCTATTGAAGACGTGTGCCTAGCTAGCAAATGTAATAGGTTCATTAGCTTGATTGCTTATTTTTGTTGCTATGTGTTAATTTGCTTTATTAGGCTTTTGCATCTAGTCGAGCATGCTAAGTGTTATGTGCTATGTGTTTATGAGTGTTTGGCATGTCTACTTGCTTTCTATAGCCATGGATGAACGTGATGGATGAATGTACGTCACCACACTAGTCCAATGCTAGTTGTGGCTCATTCATAGAATAGGCTAGTCCAACGCTAGACCCAATAGGCCATCCCCCTTTCATTAGTGCATACTTGCATGTTCACTACATTTCATGCATTTTCCTTAGTTTTATCATTTGGCATGCTCCTCCAATCATTTTCCCCTCATTTTAGGCATTTTGCATCTCATGCTAGTTATAGGATACATTTGCTCGAAGATTCCCCTTTCGATAAGGGAAACGAGCGAGTTTGGCTACAAAATAGCCTTAGCACGCTAGTTCTTCCTTCTAATCCAAGGAAAAATTAAAGTCACAAACTTAGGAGTCCCCGTTCCCGTTTTGATGCATTTCTCTAGGGTTCATGCATTTTTTCACTATCACGTACACTTCTACTTTATATTCTATCCCTTTTTCCACATTCTCATTTCACACTACTTTTGGACGTTTTCACTTAACTACTCACACTTTATACCATATCACTCGCACACATGCACTTTATGTTATTTTCACATCATCATTCTTTACTCACCTTACCTTGTAAATACATTTGCACACCTCCACTTACATCCTATTATTTTTATTACTTTTCTCACTTCACACAAACTCACATTTTCACATGGCATGTGCGAGAACCCGTAAAACCCTAATATTTTTCCTAGGGTTTATTTCCCCTTAATTGCATGTTTTCTGCATTTTCTGGCTTAGAAATAATTTCCTGGTGAATTTTATGAGCAATTATAGTTTTAAGATGATTTTTCTAGCATTGGAGAAATTTTAGGAAGTTAAGAGTAAATAGTGGACGTGGGACCCACTAGTGCGAAAAGTTCGGAAAAATTCGGTCAATTAGGTTAAATTCCGGATACTGTGTAAAATTTATCGGGTGTTAAGAGATAAGTAGGGTGTGTGAAGTGATTGATGTGAGAGAGAAAAGAAAGATAAGAATGCATTTAATGAGGTGACAAGTGTCATCTTCTCATTGGTTGGACTTTAAGAAACACTATTCACTTTCTTGACTTTTTTGACCAAAGGATTAAATATCAAAAATTGCACAAAATTCATCATTTTTCTCTCCTTGTGGCCGGTTCTCCTTGAGCAAAGAAGAAAGGCATTCCACCAACTTTCAAGCTTCCATTTGCCTTAATCTCCTACAAACAAAAGCCTAGATTGGATTCTACTCCATAAAAACCTTTCTTCTAGTGCTAGTAAGGGTCTTAGTGAAGTTTGTTTGAAGCTCTAAGGTGGCCAACCTCTCTACATCTCTTGTTCTTAGGTAAGTGATGTTTTACTACTTCCTTACACCTAATGATGGTATTATTATGCTTGGAAGTGGCTTGAGTGTTGGAATAGGTGATTTATCTCTTGATTTGGCTTGTTTTGGTGAAGTTTTTATTTTATTGGGAATTTTTCTGGTTTAATATGAAATGAATGTTGTGGCCATCTTTGATGATTGGCAATGGACTATAATGACTCTAGTAGGTGTGAATTGTGGTTAAATGCAATCAATTTTGGATTTGGATGAAAAATGGAAAGTTAGGGTTCATAAAAATCCCAATTCTGTCCGGTTTTAGATCATAGGGTTAGAGGCTGAATTAGACTTTGCTCAAAACATGAAAGTTGTAGGTATTGATGTGTTTGAGGTGCCTGTAAAATTTCAGGTCATTTGGATTAGTGTAGAGTGAGATATGACGAAATTACTGTAGCTGTTCTGCTTTGATCAGAATGCGAAAACTGCGATAGTAATTGGCCATTTTGACTGGAATTGGTTTGGATTTTGGAGTTGGTGTCTTCTGATGAAATGTATCTGGATGTCTTAGCTAACTTATGCCTTTGGAATTTCGGCATTTGGACTTGTATGGACTGAGATATACCGATTACAGTTTTCTGTGTTTTGCAAACCTGTTTTGGTAATTCTGGTATAGTATTTGGCATTTTTTGACCTAGTTAAGCTAGGAACTGGACTGAGTGACCTTCTACATTGTTGTAGCCCTGATTCATAGCTTCGAAACGGTGGGTCTTACACCCCCATCCGATAACCGTAGTGAAATTGACACCATTGCCGCATAATGAGTGCAAAACAGTTTTTCAAGTCGGGGCCAAGACTAATGCTCTTTTAAATTTCTGATTTGCTATCATGTTCATTTATGCATATAAAACCCTATTGGGGTTGTGTTTAGCATTGTTTGGTGACTCGTTCTCGAGTCTTATTGTATGTGTTACATGTTTTAGGGCGTGACGGTAGCTCACGACGTTTTGGTGACCACGGTGTATGAAACACCACTTTCTTGCTTGGTGAGTATACTACTCACTTAATTGTTACAATGTGGCTTTGTTATATATGAATTTGAAGCCTTGAAGGCTTACTTGGCTATTGGAATTGATACAGGTGAGGGTGTACTTGATCGCCCTCACCCCCTTGTGATTTCATTCATGACTGTCTACTGTTATACTGAAATACTGCACTGGCTATATGAGTTATTGAATTGCAATCCTGGAAAACTGATTTGGTGTTGTTTGGACGATGTCCAACGACCTCACTGTATTACTGAGCTCAACCTCGTTTGGTGGTCATTTGGATCGAGCCGGCAAGGGCTTGGTCGTGATACGTGACATACCACGGGGACTGTACTGAGGAATCTTGTAGTAATGAGACTCTCGGTTCCGGTATACTCGAGTATTACCAAAATCTACTGAATTGGAGTGCGGGCCCGGTTGGGGTATGTTTGGTGGAAGGAATGGAGTGAAGTGAGGTCTACGGTCAGGTATTCTTAAACATTGACGGAGGGTCAATGAGATTGGATCAAGAATGTAAACGTGGAAATGGGCTCTTGAGAGCCGTCCGTATCCTTTCACTGGTTTGATTTACTTCTTATTTGCATACTTGAACTGAACAGGTTATGCTTATGTGATCTTAGCTGCTATGGTGGTTGTATTCTCACTGGGCATATAGCTCACCCCGTTTCTTTTGTTTTCCTTACAGGAATGTGCCCCTTTTGGAATGAATTTTGTTAAATGGTTGCCGAATGAACTAGATGAATGCTTCTTTTGTGTTTTATATAAAATGGGACCCTAAATGTATCATTAGGGCCGTTTTCACTTTTGTTTTGGCAACCCACATATGTAGTGAGTTTTGTATCACTTTTAAATGCCATTGTGGCTTGTAAATGGTTAATGTTATGTTGTATATGTATTTCAATGTTTGGTTGGGTTTCGGACGGGTCGATTACTATTCATGGCCGACTCTGGATTTCATTTCTTTTATTTTGGGTTATTTTGCCCTTTTGCCTTGTTTGCGCGCATTATAAGTTTCAAAACGTGATAGATCGCTTTATACTGCACCGTTAGTCCTGGCGAGAGCTGGGCAGGCAGTCCGCTAACCCCTTTGGTTCGCCTTAGGGGAAAGTGGGGCTGTCACAGCATGCATTCCACTCATTTTTACGTCATTTAGAATTATGTGTGACCTCTCCAAGGGATCATTATTGGGCATCACAATTAATGTGATTGGCACCACTCAACCTTTGAAGAGAAATTTCCCCCATGTCCCCCTAGGTCTAGGTTTTTGCATTCATATAGTCATATCTAACACGCGATACATACCTTGGGTAGAAAAATTAGGAATCGTGAGGCTAAGTCACGCAACTAGCTTTGGCTAGGGTAAGGGAGTGCCTTAGCCTTTGCCTTTGCCTTCTCTCTTATCAAATGTGACCCCCGATCCCTTTCTTTGGTTACGTAGACCTAAAAGTTTTAAAAGGGTTTGTTTACTTTTTCGTTCAAAAACAAAAACCATTTTTGGGTGACTTGGTACACCCTAACTCTATACCAAGTGGCGACTCCATTTTTCATACAAAAAACCCTTTTGAACTTTATTTGGCCAAACCATCGCATTTCACAATCCCACGGCCTTTATTTTCACTTTCACACGTTCACATACATATCTCACACACACTTCACACACTAATCAAAAAGTGGGGCGCGACAACTTGGCGACTCTACTGGGGACATCCTAAGTGGGTCCAAGCATTTGATTTAGCCATTCTTTTCCTTTTTCTACCCCTTTTATGCATTGCATTTTGGATATTAGGGTTGCGTTTTCCTTTTTAGCACCCTTTGCCTCCCTCGCTCACGAATGTATGATTGATTGATTGGATGTATGTTTACTTGTTTATCTCGCGCTTGCATTGCATTTAGGGGGGTGTGTCACCCTAGAGCCTCGCGTTGGTTCTTGATCCTTCCCCTCCAAACGAGCACTAGCATACGAGCATACGCTTTAATTTGTTCACCCCTCTTTTATTTTTCTTTAGTGGCTTGTCACGCCACTCCACCCTATTAGGATTAGGTGACCCACTTGGACATGTGATCACGACACGATGTGTGTGTAGCATGATCCAATGGGTCACTCAATCTTCCGCTTTAAGCTATGGGTTGATAGCCTTTAGCTTTTAGTCGAAGGTTGAGGATCTTGATAGATTCACTCAAACACGTAGCCGTGACACGATGTGTGTGTAGCGGTGTTTGGAGAATCGCTCGAGCCACTGACAAAGAACCTTGGGATTGATGACCCTTGGTTTCCAAGTCTGAAGGCTCGGGGACCTGAGCTTATCGAGTCTAGATGCATTAGCGAACCCCAGCCTCATGCATCCATATTAGAATTGCCTAGGGTAGAGTCGACCTTACCCTATTAGGGACACGATTCACGAGGGGAGGGATCCAACCCCTCTTTCCCTTTTATTGCTTTATTTCTTTGTATTGATTTCGTTGCTACAATGTGTTATGTGTATTTATCTGGCTGAACTAACTTTTCTTGGTTTTGTGTCCCTATTGCATTCACAAACCCTAGCAAATAAGAGGTTTGACATGACCTTCTTTTAGAACCTACCCTCATAGATAGGTTATTGCACATTTAAAGATTTTTGGTATATTGCATTCATAGATTAATAATTGCATAGCATTCTAAGCCTACCCTGGCGTATAAAGGGCTCCTTAGGGCACGTTTTCTTTAAATCGCATGTTTTATTGCTTTAATAAACTGACATCATGCATCCACCTTAGAAGGGAATGCCATTTAGGGGATCCCGTGTTAGGAATAAACCACCTTGTGTCTCGGATACTTAATCCAAAGAGACTTGCACGTTTATATTTTGTACCATCCAAAGGGGTAGTGCACAAGGTAAGGTAGGATCCGATCGTCTTCATAAGAGCGATTTTTGGAATATGAGCGTCTAATAATCACTTTTTGGCCATTTTATCAAAATTGGTAAAATTCCCTTGCGTAAAAGGACATTAATTTGAAGAAAATTCACAAATGATTCCTCCTATTGAGACGATAAATAAATTAGGGCCAAAATTTGATTTTTAGAAGGCTCATAGGCTAAATGCATTGTAATAAATTTTTGAAACCACCAGTGGATAGCTTGATTTTTTAATAAGCTCCCAATTCCATTCAAACCATTGAACCATTTCAGTCATTTAATTTTATCCAGTCCATTTTATCAATTTGTTCATTTTTTGGGCAATCTAGTCGATTTTTGAATAAATCACCAATTTCATTCAATTCATTTGATTAGTTAGGGCAATTTTGTCGATTTTCGATAAATCATCAATTTCGTCCAATTCATTTGACCAGTTTACCCTTTTAGGGCGATCCGGTCAATTTTGAATAAAATTCTCAGTTTCATTCAATTCATTTGATCAAGTTCCTTTTTTAGGAGGATCCGGTCAATTTTGAGTAAGTTTTTAAATTTCACTCAATTCATTTGGCCTGTTTCCCTTTTTAGGGTAATCCGGTCGATTTTAAATAAATGGTCAATTTCATTCAACCCATTTGACTAATTAGGATTTCAAGGTCGAATTTCAAATTTGGGAAACCTAGTCGATTTTGAGAAAACCATTCATTACATCCAGCCATTTGATCAAATGGGGTTTTGACCCGTGCTTCACTGAGAAAATTTTATCAACGAATTCTAATCTCTTCGATAGGAAGTTCGTTAAGGTCAAACCCGTGCGTTTTTGCAAATTCTTGTATCAATCAAAAGAGATCAATCCATTCGGACGTTGTCTTCTTTTTGACAAATGTCTCTCGTCACTCCAGTTGGCCAAATTTTTCAAATTATTTTTCACTCAATCAGTTGATCGGATTCATCAGGTATGGTATAGTGCCTACCTCAGAGGATTGCATTTTCATGCTAGGCCTACCCTTGGCACAAAAAGGGTTCCCCCATAGGACATGCATACCGATTTTATAGTATTGCTTACTAACTCATGGTTTTTTCTTTCTTTTGTTTTCCCCCTCCCCTGCATTCATAAAAATACTTCAATAAAGGGAAAATATTTTCCTATATCTGATGGCACCTCCGATCTAATAAAGTGTCAAAACTGCAAGTGTTATTTAATTCGTTGGCAGATCCTACAATGAAAACATAAATGATCTATCTGGAAGCTCTACGCTAAAGCCTCTGAGAGATTTTGTAATTGTTTTCCAAAGGGAAATTCTGTTTATTTGATTTGTTAATACATTTTGTTCCAAAAGAAAAGGAGACAAAAGTGTATATTTTGAGCTCTTTACGGGTTTCTCTCTTCTCATCTGTATCATAATTGAATGAAAAATTTTGTTTCAAACTTTTTCAGCAATAAAATTTTTGGACAATTATTGTTTTGTGTATATTTTTGTACATTTCATTCTTTATTCTTACTCATTGGAGAGTTCATAATGAATTTTGAGAAATAAAACTAAATTGAGTTTTTTTCAACCTCCAGCCTGAAAATTCACAAGTGTATGCTCGATTGGTGATCCGAGCTACACAATAAGAGTGCTCAAAATTAAAAGAGGTCACTCAGAAGACCCGTGAGATGCCTTTCTCCTTCACTTAACCCCAAAATAAAATCAGTCACATTGATTGATAAATTGCAAATTGGGGCAACTTTTGCTTGAAAATGTCCGCGGTGACTAATCCGATTCAATCACATCTAAGTGAAAGCAAAAATGGGCATTATTCTTGTTTGTTTTGAAAATTTGGAATGATACTTCGAGCATTCTTTTCTCTACCTATACACATTTTATCATTTGCTCTCCCATTTGAGCCTTTGAAAGAATAATTTCGTTTCAAATAAGAGCCCTAATGATCACTACCCTATATTGGAAAATTTTCAAATATCAAAAAGGGGAATGGATTTTCAATGACCATTTCGTTACTTTGGTTGTCATGAGGTGTAAGAATGATACTTTGGCCGTCATTTCTACAACCTAAACACTAATCATCCCTTGCATCCTCATTTGAGCTAAAAATTGGTGGTTCTTTTCGAGTGCACATATGATCGCACCCCACATTAGGGAAGGAGATTGGGGAATTCTGAAAAAGAAAAAGAAAAAGGGAAAAGCAAAAATGCTAGAATAAGGAGGGGACCGCAAATTGAGGAAATTTGATTTCACTTGGGGTCCAATTTTGAAAAAAAAAAGAGAAAGAAAAGGAAGAGTTTTGTCCGTATGGATCGCCTATGTTTCACAAATATGGATGAACAAGGGTCTTCCTCAGTCAATTAATTCAGATACATGCCAGAAATTTCGCATTAATGAAAGTTTCCTTTCAGAGTTATTGTAAGGAACGGAATACAAGTCAGGCCCTCTTCTTTTCCAATCAAATATTCTATCCCTAGTTATCCCTTTTAAGCCTTCAGAATAAATTATTTCGTTTGGTAACCCCTGAGAATCGCAAACCCCACATTGGAGGCAAGTTTGAGTTGAAAAGGAAAAATTTTAAGAAGTGAAAAAGTGATAATGCCGCAAAATCAAAAGAAAAAAGAAAAGAGAACCTCAATTCAAAAATAAACTGGGGCAAATTTTGTGAAAATTCAAAAATGGCAGAAAGCCGAAAAATCAAAAGAAGAAAGAAAATGAAAGAGAAAAAGCCTCAATTGAGAATAAACTGGGGCAAAATTCTGATTTAGCCCTAAAATAGGGTTGGCACAACAATGCGATCTCAGATTCTTCAAACCACTCTTGAAATCTGCCTTCAAGCCTTAACTTTTCTAAACACCCCACCAGACCCCATTACAAAAGCTAAAAGTCCTGACTTCTGTTCTTTGCAATGGCCCTGTCAAGAAAATTTCTGATGCCGGAAAATTTTAGCTGTATTTCTGAATTGTTTGGGTATAGGGTTGACGCTACTCACCATGTGAAAATCCACCAAGTTGAGGGAAAAGAAAAAGAGGCAAAAAGCAAAGTAAGAAAAGTAAATGCAAGGAAAATGCAAAAAAATTCGACGCTGAAGTCCTTGTGAATGATGAGAAAAATGCAAACAAAGTCTGGGATCTTTAAGTTCAAAATAGGGACAATTTTGGGAAAATGCGATCTTCGGTGCAATGTCCTTGAAAGTTTTATTTTTTAACTATCGTTTTCAAGCTACATTACAAGCTAACAAAGTCCACCGTTGACTTATTCTTTCATGACAATCCAAAGTGGGGATTATGCTCGTAAGAAATCCATCAATCATTTGTGATCATGGGAGTATAACCAGTTTTCACAGGTTTAGCTATCGCTTCTACCCATGTTGTTGCAAGCCTATAAAGCTTATACGTTGACTAAGTTTTCTTAAAAAATAAGGGTGACAAACTCTTTGCTTTCACTAAGATGTGATATTGAATAGAGTACATACAATTGGGGCACAAAATAAGACAAGTCTTGGCCTCCCATTTCCTTTAGTCACTTCCAAGTCAGAAATAACGCCCATTTGATTAGTCTTGAAAGATGGGCCAACCAGAAATGGTGACCTGTTATCCTAAGCACCGATGCTAAAAGTGAGGAAGAAATCTTCTTGCATTTGGTGTTATTCTAAGGGATTCACCATGAAATTTTTGCATGAGTTCAAATTCGACGTTAAGTGTCTTCACATTGTATATATGACTATTTTCTAAATTTTAGAAGTGCTGTTTCTCTTTGTTCAAATAAATGGGGAATCATCTGAACAAATTGTTGCAATCAAGGGAGCCCACACTGGGGCAAAATTTTATTTGTGAGATTTCATGAAATAAGCCAACACTGGGGCAAATTTTTTATAGTCCATTTGAGAATTTCGTCAAATCAATCACACTACTCTTTCTATGAATAGTAGTTGCAATATTTTGAAATTCAAGTGCATGTCATACTTTGGTAAGCCCCTGTGCAGGTATCCATGGTTGAAATCAACGAAGGAGCGTAAGTCAAAATCTCACGAATCAAGGCCTCAAGGAGGAGCAACCACGCCGTAAGGCAAATCAATTGATCAGTTTAATAATTGGTGGAAACTGGGGCAAATTATTTTGAAAAGATTCTCTCAAAAAATCAGAAAAATCAAAAATCAAATCCAATTTCTTATTTCTTGAAAATCCATTTTTCATTTCTTGTTGGCAAATCTTAGCGTCCGCCGCGCACCCTTCTACCTCTTTTCTTGACAACCACATTTAATTTACTGACTTCAACCACCGTTAGCATCGAGTCTATCTCACTAACGCGTGCGTTCTTCATTCAACCACCGTTAGCATCGAGTCTATCTCACTAACGTGTGCGTTTTCATTCTACCGCCGTTAGCATCGAGTCTATCTCACTAACGCGTGCGTTTTTTCATTCTATCACCGTTAGCATCGAGTCTATCTCACTAACGTGTGTGTTTTTCTTTCACCACCATTAGCATCGAGTCTATCTCACTAACGTGTGTGTTTTTCTTTCACCACCGTTAGCATCGAATCTATCTCACTAACGCGTGCGTTTTCATTCCACCACCGTTAGCATCGAGTCTATCTCACTAACGTGTGTGTTGTTTTTTTTTTAGTTTATCTCCGTTAGCATTGGGTTCATCCCACTAACATGCCTTTCTATTTCCGATTCTCAAGGCAGGTTCGGGTTTAATCCCACTGACCAATTCATCATACTGGGGAAAATTATTTCGACAAGTCTCTCTCAGTCAGGCAAAATAAAAAAATCAAAAAATCAAAAAAAAAAATCAATCAAAAATCAAATCAAGTTCATCACGGCAGGTTCGGGTTTGATCCCACTGTCCGATTGACAAGACATTTCATTTTTCACCGTTGCTGGAACGTGGGTCAGTCCCGCCAGTGAACATTTCATTTTTTATCGCTACTAGCCGTGGGTCAGTCCCACTAGTGAGCATTTCCTTTTTCACTGCCACTAGCCGTGGGTCAGTCCCACTGGTGAGCACTCCATGATTTTTATGTTATTCGGGCCAGTCCCATGATTAAAAGTTTATTCGGGTCAGTCCCATGATTTTATGTTATTCGGGCCAGTCCCATGATTAAAAGTTTATTCGGGTCAGTCCCATGATTTAAAGTTTATTCGGGTCAGTCCCATGATTTTCATTTTGTTCGGGTCAGTCCCATGATTTTCATTTTATTCGGGCCAGTCCCATGATTTTCGTTTTATTCGGGCCAGTCCCATGATTTAAAGATTATTCGGGTCAGTCCCATGATTAAAAGCTTGTTCGGGTCAGTCCCATGATTTTCGTTTTGTTCGGGTCAGTCCCATGATTTTCGTTTTATTCGGGTCAGTCCCATGATTTTCGTTTTATTCGGGTCAGTCCCACGATTTTCATTTTATTCGGGCCAGTCCCATGATTTTCATTTTGTTCGGGCCAGTCCCATGATTTAAAACTTATTCGGGTCAGTCCTATGATTAAAAGCTTGTTCGGGTTAGTCCCATGATTTTCGTTTTATTCGGGTCAGTCCCATGATTTTCATTTTATTCGGGCCAGTCCCATGATTTTCATTTTATTCGGGCCAGTCCCATGATTTTCATTTTGTTCGGGCCAATCCCATGATTTAAAGCTTATTCGGGTCAGTCCCATGATTAAAAGCTTGTTCGGGTCAGTCCCATGATTTTCGTTTTATTCGGGTCAGTCCCATGATTTTCATTTTATTCGGACCAGTCCCTTGATTTTCATTTTATTCGGGTCTATCCCGTTTTAAATTTCCTGTTCGGGTCAGTCCCGTTTAAATTCCTGTTCGGGTCAGTTCCGTTTTAAATTCCTGTTCGGGCCAGTCCCGTTTAAATTCCTGTCTCGGGTCAGTCCCGATTAAAATTTTCTGTTTAATTTTCTTGTCTGGGTTAGTCCCATTTCAAAAATTTTTGTCAAAAGGGGTAAATCCTCATTTCTAGAGTGTCAGTCGTTCAAGTTTAATGCAGCCAAATAACACAAGTAAGTATTTGGTCTACTTGTTTGTCTCAAGTTTTTTCAAAACTCAGACAAAGAGGGGCAAACTGTAGACACCAAATTTTTGGTGTTTTATTATTTATTTACTATTCGTTTTTTATTTGTTCTATTTTTAGTTGTCATTTTAGTTTTATTCACCTTTTAGTTTTTAGTTTTTTAGTTAGTTTTTATTTTTCTTTTTATTTTTAAGTTTTAGCATAGAGTTTCTACAAAAAGGAAAAAAGGGAAAAACATTCAAAAAATAGGCTTTAGTTTTCTTTGAAAAAAAAAAAAGGAATGATGCGCGACTTGCAAGCTGCGTTTTTCGCAGCTTGCAAGGAAGGGCTTCGGGCAGCCCTTGGCTGCAAATATAGAAGAATTTGCTAAGGGTTTAGGGTGATGATGCCCCATATAAATAGAAAAGAAAGTAACCGCAGCCAAGGGGGGTGGAGTTTGGATGACGGCTGAAAAATCTGAAAAGCTACGGCAAGGAAGAGTCTTAGGATAGCTGGGGTTACGGGCTGAGGGTTTAGAAGAGAAAAATATTGAGAGCAAGGAAGAGACCATAGGGACTCTAGTGACGGCTGAGAAAGAATAGAGAGAAACTGAAGGAGAAAAGGAAGAGCTTTGGGAGGATGAAGATCTGAAAAAGGGGAGAGCTTGGGCAAGAAACAACGATAAAGGAGAGAGTTTTTGTGAGGGATAGGGAGAGATCGGCGGCTGTCTAGCAAAGGAAAACAAGGAAAACAAAACAGTAAAAAAAAAAAAACAGAAAAGAGGAGGGTTGCGACTAAGCTCTGGAGTAAAGGCTAGGTCTTGAGAGGAAACTTGAAAAAGCTTCGAGCTTGGGGGGCACTGAAAAAGGCGAGGAAAACACAGGAGATAACTAGAAGGGTACGGCTGTAGAAAGAAATTAAGAGAGCGAGAGGGAGCTAGGGTGGCGACCAGAAACCAGAAAGAGTGAAGAGAGCCGAGAGAGGGCGGAATAAAAGAGGGCATCGAGTGACTGCGAAAAGAAAAAGGGAACGGCTGGGGTTTGAGAGAGGGCTTGGGGGTGAGTAAGGTGGAAGGAAGAAAGAAGTTCTCGGCTCACGGGCAACAGCAGAGAGATTGAAAGAGGGTGGTTGCGGAGAAGAAACCAGCAGCAAAAGGCTCGGAAAATCTGGAAAAAGGGAAGAGCCTGGAAAGGAGGAGCAGACCATTCCGAAGAGCTTCGGGTCAAACCAAAAGAAGGAGAGGAGCTGCTGGAATTTTCTTTCCATATTCACTGCCGACTTCCATCAAAACAGCATTGTAAGATTGCTTTTAGCGTTTCCTATAGATAGTTTCTATGAGAATCATGGGTTGTTTGTTGTTTCTAATGGATATGTGTTTGAGTGGTTATGCTATTTTGTTGGTAATGAGTCTGCAAGTATGACAAAGAGATTTGCAATAGCCATTTTCCTTATCATTCTAGCTTAAAGCCGTGGCCTTTTTTTTGCTGATTATTTTGTATGACAAGTTTGCTAGGGTTCCAAATCTGTTTTGGTGTTGTTAATTTCATTCTCAAGCTGTAGTCTAGTAGTAAAGATGTTAACTTTGAAAAGAGAATAACATTTCCATGGCTGGTTCATTCGAACCTGCGTCTGAAGCCACAGTAAAATTCTGTTGCAGCATAAGTTTCAACCGTGCTGAGTTTTTATTGTTGTCAGTTGTCTTGGCTGCATTTGTTTAAAACTAGAAAGCATCCAATTAAAGTCTCCTAGAAGAAGAAAGTTTCGTTGGAATCTGTCTTTGAATCTGTGGGCATGTTTGCCGTGAGCGTTCATACCTCTGCAGCAATCTTACATTCAGTTGCATTATGGCGCTAATGATGTTTGTAGTGTTTTCTTGATGCATGAAATCTCGGGTGCCTCCTGCTGCTCTGTGTTTTGGGTCATTTTTATTGTCTTAATCTAGCCCATGAAGTGTTTTATCATTGCATTCTGTTAAGATGAGCTTGGAGTTCTCGGTTGAATGAAAGAAAGCCGCATCTCTTTCTTATGTTTATGCTGCTTTTCCTTTGTCCCGTAACAGCCCATGAAGCTGGATTCCTCACTTTGTTTGCATGCACAATTTTATGTCAATAATGGTTATAGAGAAATTGATAAAGCTTGGGCTTTGTTCATAATGTTGGTCATTTTTCTGGGTTGTTATCAAGCTACGAGTGCGCAGCAGAAAATGGTAGAAAGAAAGCTGCGTTTGCTGTCCAGTTTTTTCTGTTTCCTTATGCTCATATGTTGCATGAAACTTGCATGAAATTCTTTTAAGAATTGCTTGGTTTAGTGATGTTTAGACATGCTGTATTAGAGTTAGTGCAAGTTTGTTTGCTAAAGGTTTCATGGATGAAGCTTTGTGGATAGATTACCTTAGCTGCCGAAGTCCATTTGGTTGTTGCAGAAAGCTTCATTAGCTGCTGGAATTTTCGGCAGAAAGTTTTGTTTGTTTTTCTGCATGGAGTTTTGCATGAAAATTTTCCTCATTCTGGTTTTGTCATTCCCCTGCATGCATGATAAGAACTTGAAACTGGTTTTCGATTTGAGAGCGAATCTGCCATGCGAAATGCTGAAGTTTAAAACCATTTTTGCATGAAAAGTTCCTTGGTGTTGGTTTAATTTCCTACTCCCTGCTTGTTTGAATGTTTAAATTATGTGTCTTAGTGCTTAGTTCAAGGTTTGGAGGTTTGGTTTAGAAGTTTTTGATCAAACTTGATGTCAAATCTGAAGTATCCGTTAGAAACAAGGTTGCAACAGATTTTCTTGTTGTAGAAAGCTTCTCGACTCCTTTTGCAGGAAGTTTTTGTTTCAATATGTGCATGATCTCTTTCTATGTTTTGCTTGTTTGGTTGTCAAGTTTGCATTGTGTTTGTTTAGTTTGAAGTTTAGATGATTAGATGTTGGATCTAAATTTGGTGTTTAAAGTTGGAACAATATTGCAGCAGAGATGATAGATGTTAGCTGCAGAAACAAATTTCCTTCGTGGGTTTGCATGGTTTGCATGCAACTCAACTTTCAAAAATTGCACTTCGGCCCCCCAAGTTTTCCCTTATGCCACTATGACCCAACCAATTGAATAATCTCCTCAATTTGATTCTTGGTAGTTTTAATTTTTGCAATTTTTATTGCTTGTTTGCTTCAAATAATTACCATGCTTTGTTTAAATTGCACTTCATGCATGAATTTAAGAGCTTTATGACCATGTGAGCCCATGTTTGCATGTTTTCTTTAATTTTCCCAAATAAATTGGTACATTGACCATTTCTTTTTTTTTTGGAGGATAAATAAGTGACTTCACCCCATTTCAAGGGAGGTATAACTTCTTTTATCTTTTTTAGTCTCTCCCCTATGTGATCCAACGTGCTAAGTGAGAATTGCATGCTTACTTTACTTGCTTTCCTTGTTTTTCCTTAATTCATTTCATTTACTTTTGCTTTTATTAAGTCATTCTTTTATTTATAGAGTATGTGTACACCTCTTGGCTTGTAATAGATAGGGTTTGGAGAGCACTTGATGAAGACCTATTGAAGACGTGTGCCTAGCTAGCAAATGTAATAGGTTCATTAGCTTGATTGCTTATTTTTGTTGCTATGTGTTAATTTGCTTTATTAGGCTTTTGCATCTAGTCGAGCATGCTAAGTGTTATGTGCTATGTGTTTATGAGTGTTTGGCATGTCTACTTGCTTTCTATAGCCATGGATGAACGTGATGGATGAATGTACGTCACCACACTAGTCCAATGCTAGTTGTGGCTCATTCATAGAATAGGCTAGTCCAACGCTAGATCCAATAGGCCATCCCCCTTTCATTAGTGCATACTTGCATGTTCACTACATTTCATGCATTTTCCTTAGTTTTTTCATTTGGCATGCTCCTCCAATCCTTTTCCCCTCATTTTAGGCTTTTTGCATCTCATGCTAGTTATAGGATACATTTGCTTGTAGATTCCCCTTTCGATAAGGGAAACGAGCGAGTTTGGCTACAAAATAGCCTCAGCACGCTAGTTCTTCCTTGTGAGAACCCTCATTTTTAAAATACAATTTCCCCAAACTACATGCCTTGCACCAAGATTTAAACCATCTCTTATATGCCCTAGCATTATATTTCACAATGTGTTACAACAAATCCCTTGTATTGACCCTCACTTTAAAACAAAATTTTCTTATATACATGCCTTATTATAAGATCTAGACCATTTAATATATGCCCTTACAAATTATTTTCTATGTGTTATAATAATTTCCATGCATTTCATTTCAATTCATTTTACTTGAAGTAAAATATTTCCTTGAGCTAGGTTGTAAATAATTCACCACTTGTAATTGTCCAAGTGTTCTTTTATTAGTGGTAGAGACTTTATGTGAGAGATTTGAGGTGTTGAATAATTATTGGTGCATTTGGAAAGGTAAGAATGGCATTAGTCAAAGATTAAGAAAGGTTAGGACAATAATGGAGCCATGTGGCAAAACCCTAGCCATGTATCTTGTTTGACCAAAGGATTAGAGGAATTTTAAACCAACTTTGCTTCATTTTCCTCCAAAATTTCGTCCACCTTAAGGGCTTCCAAGGGAAGGAAGAAAACTCCATCTTCTTGCTATGACAACCTTAATTTGATCTTGAACAAAAACCAAAAGAGAAAGATCTAGAGTTTGTGAGAAAATTTCCTTCAATCTTTGAGGTTGTTTCAAGCCTAAAGCTTCTATTGTGGTGGTTTGTTTGGTGACCAAAGCAACTTGTAAGTAAGGTATGTAATCTTTAAAATTTGGGTTTATGATGTTATATCATCTACTTGAGGTTGAAATGGTGAAAAACAACTTGTTATGGTTGAATTTGGAGTTAGTTTCTTGAGTTAATCAAGTAATGGTTAGGTTTACTAATATGCATACCAAGTGTTTGATGAAATGTCTAACCCTTATTCATGTGTGTTTATGAAGTATTGATATGTTTGAAACCCCTATTTAGTTGGATCTAATACTTGTTATGTGCAAGGAATGAAAATAACAAGAAGAGTAGAAGTTAGAAATTTTTAAAGTGTGCTGACCGAAACCTTTTAAGCTTGCTGCCTGATTTTTCCTTGATATTTTCATGCACATTTTGGCTACAAATGTGAGAGTTATATGTTGGGTTATGTGTGTGGAGGTTGTCTACAAAAAATTAGCCAATTTGGTTGAATAAAGTTTGAGTTATAAACAAAGGAGGAAAGCTGGACTAGGTCCAGAAATTTTCTGTCCAGCAATCTTGTTAAGGTCATAACGTGTTACTCACTGATTGGAATTGAGTGCTGTTTGTGGCAATTGAATGTAGACTCTTAGAGCTTTAAAACGGTACAAACCTCATTTTCTGGTTCATCCCGAGCGATCCGTGGCGAGTCTTGAAAGTTGGCTGTCCGGGCGGTACTGTTCATCCGAGACAGTCCAGAAAGTTCATTTGGTTTCTTAATTTTGAGCCACTTATGTTGGGATTTTGGAAATGGTTTCTTCTAGACAAATTTACCCTTATGAACTTAGTTTCCAATGCAACTGACGGAACCTAATTCTGACTTTCCCACAATGAGCAATGACCGTTTTCCCGAGGCTGGCCGGGCGAGACAGTTTAAACCGTAATGAAGCCTTTGAGTTTTAGTGAAACTTTTCTTTTGCCAAACTTTCATGTACATACTAGACTTGTTTTCGATGAACTTTCACCGTGGTTTAGACCCTATTTGCATGCCGGATTAAGTAGCTTAAGCTACTCACTTGGCCTCTTAATGAACCTATACTTTAGTAGGGAATGAATCCAATTATTAATGCTTGCACTCGTTGACCTAGGTTTGGGCAACGACGGTGATCGTAACTGAGACGTTTGACGTCGATTATTACTTTTGCTTGACAGGTGAGTGTTCCACTACCTGCTACTTGTTATGTGAAATATTTGTGTACTTGAAAGTATTGAATTGTTATTGGTTGAGCCAAACACTATTTTAATTAAAATTGAGGCGAGTGTGTACTTTATCGCACTCGACCTTCCTTGTTTTTTTTTTCTTTTCACTGAGGCTCTACTTACTGAATGAATTAACATGAAATGAGATATTGCTATACATGACTGTGCTTAAGTTGCGTGGATGACATTCCACCAACTACTGTTACTGTTTGGGTACCCAACCTCATAGGTGAGTCGGTTGTATCGAGCCAGCAAGGGCTTGGTCGAGAAGGCCGATAAACCTTGAGGACTTTTACTGTTCACTGGAAATTGAATCTTGCTTGGAGGTCCCTGGCGAAGCATAGCCATTGTGCTTGCTTGTTGTGTTGTCCAGCACCACCAGTGATAAAATCCTCGGCTTGATACTGTTTCATTGGAATCCTTGAGCATTGGAAACTCGGATTCCTGGTATACTCGAGTATTACCAAACTACTGTTTATGGAGTGCGGGCCCGGTGGGGGGGTTGTTTGGTGGACGGAGACGGGTGAAAGTGGTGTTCTATGGACCTATATACTGTTACAAGTGTCGACAGAGTGTCAACAGGAGGCAATTATGATCAAGCTCAAGTGGACCTTTAGCTTTTGAAAGCCACCCGTATCCTTGAATTGAACTGTGATTAAACTGTTATTTTACTGTACAGTGTTTAGTTGGCTATTTTGTGATTTTATGTGGCTATGTGTTTACTTGTTTACCTGGAACCTCACTGGGCTTTAGCTCACCCCATTCCCTTTATTTTCCTTAACAGATCGGGAAGGGATTTGATCGAGGGATTTCTTAGCTTTATTTTGCCGTTCTTGCGTTTTGAGGTTGTAACTTTCGTTTAAGCAAACTTGTAAGCTTAAATTCTTAAGGGTGATTTATATTATGTAATTTTGAGTGAAGCATGGTAAGTTGGCATGCAATGATATATGTACTAAGCTGAATTGTTGGATTAGTGATTATGTTTGAGTTAGTGTTTCAATCCCCTGCATTGTCAAATGTTATATTCGTTTCATTGATGATATTAGTACTTTGAACGACTGAGTCCTGGCGAGAGCTGGGCAGGCAGTCTGCTGATATCCTAGGGTTTGCCCTAGGGAGAGGTGGGGCTGTCACATTCCTACTAATCCAAGGGAAAATTAAAGTCACAAAGTTAGGAGTCCCCGTTCCCGTTTTGATGCATTCCTCTAGGGTTCATGCATTTTTTCACTATCACGTACACTTCTACTTTATATTCTATCCCTTTTTCCACATTCTCACTTCACACTACTTTTGGACGTTTTCACTTAACTACTCACACTTTATACCATATCACTCGCACACATGCACTTTATGTTATTTTCACATCATCATTCTTTACTCACCTTACCTTGTAAATACATTTGCACACCTCCACTTACATCCTATTATTTTTATTACTTTTCTCACTTCACACAAACTCACATTTTCACATGGCATGCATTCCACTCATTTTTACGTCATTTAGAATTATGTGTGACCTCTCCAAGGGATCATTATTGGGCTTCACAATTAATGTGATTGGCACCACTCAACCTTTGAAGAGAAATTTCCCCCATGTCCCCCTAGGTCTAGGTTTTTGCATTCATATAGTCATATCTAACACGCGATACATACCTTGGGTAAAAAAATTAGGAATCGTGAGGCTAAGTCACGCAACTAGCTTTGGCTAGGGTAAGGGAGTGCCTTAGGCTTTGCCTTTGCCTTCTCCCTTATCAAATGTGACCCCCGATCCCTTTCTTTAGTTACGTAGACCTAAAAGTTTTAAAAGGGTTTGTTTACTTTTTCGTTCAAAAACAAAAACCATTTTTTGGTAACTTGGTACACCCTAACTCTATACCAAGTGGCGACTCCATTTTTCATACAAAAAACCCTTTTGAACTTTATTTGGCCAAACCGTCGCATTTCACAATCGCACGGCCTTTATTTTCACTTTCACACGTTCACATACATATCTCACACACACTTCACACACTAATCAAAAAGTGGGGCGCGACAAAGACAGCAGTGGAGTCAAGCGCAAGCTACCCTGCTTAGGAGGCTTGCTGATGAGGAAATATTTTGGAAGCAGAAGGCTCGAGTTAGATGGCTAAAAGATGGGGACTCTTACACCAAGTTCTTCTATGCACAGCTTCTAGACAAGTGATCTAAGCTTTCAATTCAGCGAATAAGAAACTCCCAAGATGAATGGGTTGAACATGAGGCCGACATTGACGCTGAGGCTATAAATTATTTTTAGGAGCTGCTGGCCACTACCTTAACAGTACAAGAACACGTGATGGTGCGATTACTCAACAATATCCCATCTCTCATTTCCCAATAGCAAAAGGATAAGATTATGCAAGAGCTTACCCCAAAAGAGGTTAAAAATGCAGTTTTCAAACTAGATGAACAAAGTGCAATAGGTGCGGATGGATTTACAGGGTTCTTCTTCAAGCAATGCTGGGACATAATTAGGGAGAATGTTTTTCAAGCTGCTAGAGAATTTATGTGCAGAGTATCCATACCAAATAGCATTGCAAACACTCTAATTGTATTGATCCCGAAGAAAGATTCGCCATAGTTGTTCACGGACTTTTGGCCTAAAAGTCTATGAACCATTATCAATAAGGTTTTTACCAAGATACTTTGCAATAGGTTAAAGCCCCTACTGCCATTTGTCATTTGGTTGGAGCAATCTGCCCTTGTCCAAGGTAGAGAAATTGCAGACAATATTTTAATAGTGCAAGAATTGGTGAATGACATTGATAGGAAGGTGTGGGACCAAAACATAGTGTTCAAAATTGATATGATGAAAACCGTTGATAAGGTGTCATGGGAATTCTTATCCAGGCTGCTCCTCAAATTCAGGTTTCATCCTCAATTCGTGACTTTGGTCATGAACAATTTAACCTTGTCTTGGTTCTCAATGCTTGTCAATGGGAAGCCGAATGGTTTCTTCCAGGCTGCTTGCGGCTTAAAACAAGGAGATCTACTATCCCATTTCCTCTTTATCTTAGTGTTGGAGGCTCTTACCCGTGGCCTAAACAACCTATTCCCTTTAGGGGGAGTTCAACCTTACACTCAACTATGAGGTGCACTGCACGTATCTCATCTAGCCTTTGCCGATGACATTATCATTTTTACAAGGGGTGATCGAAGGTCATTGAGAAACCTAATGGATTTCTTGGATCGGTATCAAGACAGGTCGGGGCAAAAGGTCAATAGTGACAAAAGCTTTTCGTGGTCTCGTCTAGATGCTCCGGTGCTAAAGCCTATCTAATATCCAGATTAACTAGCTTTCGACATCAAAAGCTGCCTTTTACATACTTAGGAAGCCAGCTTTTTAAAGGGAGATATAAGCAAGAGCATTTCCAGCACCTAATCTTCAAAATGCAAAATAAACTTGCTGGTTGGAAGAGGAAGTTACTGTCGGTAGAAGGATGTTTAGTTTTGATCAAACATGTTTTGGCCACTATACCCCTATACATATTTGCTGCTTTAGAAACCCCCAAAAGTATATTGCGCCAAATCGAACGCATTATGTCCCATTTCTTCTGGGGGGAAGTAGAGGGCTATGAGAGATGGCATTGGAGGAGCTGGAATGGTTTGTGCTTCCCAATTGACCAAAACGGCTTAGGGCTCAATAAACTGGATGGTGTGTTAAGAACTTTTTGGTGTAAACTATGGTGGAAACTGTGGACCAGCAATGTATTTTGGGCACGCTATATGATAAGCAGATATGCAAAGGTAGCGGAGCATATGACAATAGTGCCAATACGAGCTTCGAGCTCAAGAACTTGGAAAAGAATGTTAAGCATCTGGGTGTTTATGGAAGAACATATGCAGGTGCTGGTGCGAGACGGTAGTTCATCCTTCTGGTTCGATAACTAGTTGGGGTCAGGGCCCGTAGCGAAAGACAAAGAGGTAATCCCATCGCCAAACATTACAATTGTAGACCTATTTGTCGAGGATGCTTGGCACCTAGATCGGATTGGGGGCTCGCTCACAAAGGAGAAAAAGCTACAAATCCTCAACTCCCTAATCCATATTTCTAATGACAAGGACATCTTAGTTTGGATGCCTTCTACAAATGGTCGATTTAAGCTCTCATCCACCCTAGAGTAGCAATAGGAAGCAGACCACCTCTCCATTTCTTAGATGATGATTTCGAATGGACGAATTCCTCTCAAGATTTCGATCTTCATGTGGCACTTGCTCAACGTCTTACTTCCTTTTCCAGATATACTCTAGCAATTTGGTTTCAATTTGCCGTCAAAGTGCTCGTTTTGAGCCAATTAAGAAACCCTAAACCATTGCTTTCGTGGAATGTCAGATGGCGCACCAAGTTTGGGGAAGATTCGAATAACTTTTTGACATTTACATGGCCCCTACAGATTTGCTCATGCAAAAGCTGCAAGGTTGGTGGATGCACTCAATAGGTAGGTCGCTAAAAGCCACTCTAGCGTGCTTGCTACCTTTATTAATTTGTTGGGATTTGTGGAAGGGGTGGAACATGGTAGTCTTTGAGAACCTAGTGGCATCATCCGACCAGGTCTACCGCCAAGTATTTTGGACTCTCAGTGCTATTGCAGCGGCCCACCCCTTTCAATCGACCTGTCCTAAAGACAAAAACCTGTTGCACTTAGGGTTTCTATCTACTCTCATGCCTCCAAAGCCAACAATGCTCTCTACTTTAGTTTGGTCATTACTGGTCTACCCATACGTTAAGCTGAACGTTGATGGCTCGTCTATTGGAAATTCGAGATATTCAGGAGGGTGAGGAATCATAAGGGATTATAATGGTCAGGTTAAGTGATACAATTCTCGATACGCCAAAATGAATCAAGAACATGAACCACAAGCCCAGATCTAGGTTAGGAATCAACGCTTGGGGATGGAGCTTGTAATCAATCTTGGACTGTACAAGAAAGATTAGAACGAGTAGAACAACGCCACAATCAAGGTGACTACTTGATTGATAAGTTGTCGAATCATGTTAGACCTACTCTAAGATGTTCAATGGTGGCTTTCACAAGTCAAGAAGGGCTCTTTCACTCATGAAAGAAATCTGGAATTTTCTCAAGTTATTATTCAGTGTCACTAAACGATCAAACTAAGGCTTTTTATGGCCTTTACAACACTCAATACTCCTAACTCTACTAAGACTCACTTAACTAAACCTATTAAGAATTAACTCAACCCAGGGCGAACTATGGTCAACATGACCTTAAGCCTTTTTATTAACTAATTGGCATAAACGACTAAACTCAAAGCTGTAATTAACCAAACGACATGAAACAATGAAAATAAATGACAAACAGCTAATAATCTAGGCTATTCGGTCAAGACATAACATGATGACTCTAGCTTGATGCAAACAAACTTGATAAGCTTCAAAACCAGCTAGATCCTATATCATTCCCCTCCTCTTAAAGGTTATTTGCCCACACATCAAAGCATGAAAGGTGACAAGCAGAGTAACATGTCGACGGGTTAGCCTTGTGATGATTACAAGCCAAGGTATCATCCAAAGAAAAAAACTGCACTTGCAAAGTTGGAAAAGACACCGTTTAGCTCCTTGAATCTCACGAACTAGCTTTAATGTTTGCTCATTTAATTCACTCATATTCATGAGGTAAGGGTCCTCGAAGTGGTGTGTGGCGTCTATCATGAAATCAAACTCCTCTAGCTCAACGAAGTTTGCAAAGTGCAAAATCTGATTTGGTGATGTTGAAGTTTCACTTGGACTATCTACAAGTTGAAGATAGGGATTGTATTGTTCATCATCAAACTCACTCCACAAACGAACTACTTGCACAAGATTAGCCCCTTTGTCTACATAAGAAAGTCAACAAAGATTAGGGGACAGCTCACAAAAATGAGTTAAAGACATATAAGAAACTTGAGCATGATATGAAGAGAAAAAAGATAGCAATAAGATAGAAAATTCTGGAATCGTTTCGTTTCCATCATCACGAAAAGGAACGGCAGCAAGGGAGATTGAATTCGGATAGCAATCCTACAATTCCATGTCCTCTCGCTTAACCTACAAAAAAAAAAAGGAAAGCTAGTAGTAAACAAGTTAGTACAGTTACAAGAAAGAATCCTATCACGCTCAACTCTTATTAACAAACTATGTTTCCTATCTTTATATATCCCTTTGGCCGAACTCACTAATGCTTTTCTCTCTTCACCACTCTCGGCCTCACTCTTTTCCTTTTTCTCAAATCACACTCCATCTCATATTCCTCATGTAGGGGTCACTTGATCCTTTTGAACTTGTTTAGGGGTAAGGGGAACAAGGATAACTCTTCTATTACAATGCATAAAGGAATGTTTATTTGAGTGTCCGTCAAAGTGGACAGTTTTGTCATATTGCCAAGGACAACCTAAGATCAAGTAACATGCTTGCATTGGTATCACATCACATACCACTTCATCTTCATACCTACTAATGCGAAATGATACCTTCATTTGCTGATAAACACGTTCACCACCATCGTTATTTAGCCATTGAAGTCGATATAGCTTAGGGTGCTTGGTGGTTGGAAGAGACCATTTTTCAACCATGAACAAACTTGCCATGTTTGTGCAACTACATCCATTAATTATTAGACTACATAACTTGTCCTTGATATAAACGAGTGTAGAACAAGTTATCCCTTTGCTTACCTTCATCCTTTAAAACTCGGGCAGCAAGCACTTTTCTTGCAACCAAGACTGTAGACACCAAAATTTTAATTTTAATTTTATTTGGTTTTATTTTTATTTTTATTTAATCAAAGTTTGCAAAGTGATAGTTAGTTATTTTTATTTGAATTAGGATCATTTTCTTTTAAAAATTGTTTTTTTGAAAAAAAAGAAAAGTCTCACAAAAATTTGTTTTTAATCTTTTCAAATTTAATTTCTTCAAAATAAATGAAGATTTGCAAGGCAATTTCAAATAGGAATTAACATTTTGTTTACCCTAAATTTGTTTTGAAAAACAAAAAAATAATAATAATAAAAAAGGAAAAATAAGATAGGTGGAAGGCATGTATAGTAGCTAAGTGGGATAGGTGAGCATTAGCCATGTGGTTTTGGCATTTTACACATAACACATTCAAAGGATAGGTGGCAAGACAAGTGGAAGATGGGAAAAAATCTGGAAACAACAGGAGAAAAATCTGAAAAAAGGGAAGGAAGGAAGCTGCCGGCAGGGGAGGAAGAAAGGAGGAAAAAAAGAAAAAAAAAAGGAGGAAGGCAAGGGAGAAAAGGGAGAAGGAGGAGCATTTGTGGAGATTAAGAAAGAGAGAGTCTGCAGATGGGTTTAAAAAATCTGGACTAGAAAGGGAAAAACTAGAGAGGCTTCGAGGAAAAAGAGGGTTTCAGGAACGAAGGAGAAAAGAAAAAGGAAGAGGAAAAAAGGAAAGGAGAAGAGAAAGAAAGGAGGAGGGGGAAATCTGGGGAAGATCAGAGGGGAAAACAGGAAGAAAAACAAGAGGAAAAAGAAAGAAAATAGAGAAACAAGGGAAGACAAAAAGAAGAAAAGGAAAAAGGGAGCTACGGAAAAAAAAAGGGGGGAAAAAGGAGAAACAAGAGCAGAGGAGGAGGAGAGAATCTGGGAGACTAAGAGAGGGAGTGAGGGGTGGTTACTGAAGAAAGAAAAAACAGCAAAAAGAGAGGAAAAGGAAAACCAATAAAGAGGAAAAATTTCTACAGAAGTTTTCATTAAAACAGGCTGGTTTCTGAGTCATATTTGGACCCAATTATCTCCTTCTCGGTTGCTTGATTCGAGCGCATTTTGGTTTCCACACAAATTAGGAAGTCAGGGGAGGAAGTCTTGTTTAGAAATTATTTGCAAAAAATACACGGAAAGCCTTTGAATCGAAGTCCCAAGTCACAGACTTGTCCCTGCTGCACCTCCACTGTGATGGAATTTGCTTGACTTCATCTCACGAACCAACCAGCATTCTAAGAATCTAAGGAGCATCTTGCGTTGTCAAACCTCACAAACATTTCGAGGTATTCATGGCCTTTATTTGTTCTGGTCTAACGCATTTTTTTTTAAAGATTAAAGCTCATCTTGTGTGCAAATTGGTGAAACTTTGGCTGGGGTTCAATTATTTTTGTTCCTTTGCTTTGCCATGTTTGATCTTTATGATTCTCTAGTTGTCATTCTCCTTTATGTTTGTGGATCTTGGGCGTTGAGTTTGAGAAATAAAAAGCATAAGTTGCATAATTTCGTTGGCTTGAAATTTATTTCATTGGTCTATACCTGAGGAACCCATGAAGTTGCCTAAGAAAGAAACCAGCGAGGAAGAAGAAAGCTTTTCCCCCAGCTCAGATTTTCCTTTCTTTTGTGTGCTCAATCTGCTATCTTGATGATAAGCTTATAGAATTTAACGAGAATTTGAAGCTGTTTTCTTGTTTAAGATTGCCATTAACGATTGCCGCATGAGGTTTGCTAAAATTTGAAAGCATCAAAAAGTTGCAGGAGCTCTTCTTTGAAGGAGATGCATGAAAAGTTTCATAAATTGCACTTTGACCTCTATATTGTTGTATAAATATACTGTGGCCCGCAAAACTCTACTTATTGTTCAATTAGGTCCTTATTTTAGTTGTCTTTTGAAGCTCTGCCTGAAATTTTCCAAAAATTGTGCAGTTTAATCCCCAACTTTTGTTAAGTAATGCTACTATGGCCCAAGAATATGGAAAATACAATCAAATTTACCCTTTTGAAATTCAATCAATTTTTTATGTTTTAACCATGTTTTAGACAAAGTTATTTTCTGTTTTTAGGAGATAATTAGAGCTTAATTAGTCTTGAGAGCTTTATTTTGCTTTAATTTCACCCCCTAATATTTGTAATAATAATTGGACCCCTAAAACTTTTATAATTGTTTCAATTAGGTCCTTGCTTGTTTTAAATTCTTGAATATAGGTTGTTTACTTTCATTTAAATACTTTAATTGTTCAATGTCATGATTATTTCCATTTCTCTACATATTATTACTTTTATTTATTAATTAAATTAGTACATTGACTATTTTGTTGATTTTTGGAGCTTTAAATAGGGTAAATCCAAACCCAATTAGCTACTACTTCAAAGGGAGGTTTTTCCTTTTATTATTTAAAAATCCTATGTGCTCCTATGTGATTTTATGTGTGTAATTGCATGTTTTTTGAATGTTTTTTATTTATTTATTTATTTATTCACTTTTATTTGTTTATCTATAGGTTGTTTTTAATTTTGTATATTTAATTTAATTTAATTTTTTATTATTTGAGAGGCAATTAAATGCCAAATTGTAATAGTTAGGTTATTATTTTATTTCATTTCATTATTTACCCCTTTAGATTGTAATTAGGGCCATTGAATGTAATAGTTAGGTCTCTATTCGCTTTTATTTGTTTATGTGTTTGCATGCTTGTGTGTTTACGTGTTTACTCGCTTTCTTAGGGTCTTTGCATCTAGATATCATGCTTATGTGCTATGTGTTTTATGTGTTTACTTGTTTTTATTATATTTTATATGATTTGTTTAGTTATAATAAATATATGACGTCACCACACTAGTCCAACGCTAGTTATGACCTTTTTTCTCGATTTTTCGCTAGTCCAACGTTAGTGAGAATGCATAGGTTAGTCCAATGCTAGACCCTTAGGGACCATCCACGCGCTAGATTATGTTTGTGTGACAAATCACTACATTTCATGCATATTTTCTACTTTTTAAGATATTTACCATTTTTGTATGATATTTCCTTCATATGTATATCTCTTATCCCTATATGCGAAACATGACATTTAGACTTGCATTTCATGCAAGAAAAATTAGGAGTAGGTTAGTGTATTTACTTGATTAGGTTTGGGAGTACCCTTTAAATATGGAATATGGACGAGTATGACTTCTTAGCTTTAGCGCGCTCGTATTTCCTCTATAAAAAGGAAAATTGAGTCACAAATTTTAGCTTCTGTACCTATTATGTTGCATCCCCCTCTTTTAGGTCACGTATATTTGTATATTTTAATTTTTCTATTTTTTTCAAGTCTCATTGTTGCATATTCGTGATCTTTTCAAAGAATCACTTTTGGGCGTCGCAATTAATGCGATTTGCACCAACTAAAATTCGAAGAGACATATTGACCCTTCCGATAGCCATTAGATTTAGGTTTACATTCATATAATAACGTCCAAATATGAAAAGTTCTATAAGTTAAACTAAAAAAAAATGTCGACTAAATCACGCAACTATCTCTGGCTAGGTTGAAGGGGTGCCTTGAATTTTATTCTTGCCTTCTCTTTCTTCAACCGTGACTCCCGAACTCTTTTCTCTTATTCTTCGAAAACTTAGGAGTCGTTTAAAAAGAGTTTTCTCTATTTTTTAAAATATTCAATTTTTAGGTGATTTGGTACATCTTAACTCAATATTAAGTGACAACTCATATATTTTCTTTAAAATCTTTTTAAACTATTATTTTGGGCCAAAATCGTGCAATTTTTAGGTCCCATTTTAGGCCCTTTTTCTTTATTTATTTTCTAAAAATCAAAAATTCATTTTCACTCAAAATTAATCAAAAATTCATTTTTATAAACCCATAATTTTATTTTTTTTTCAAAAAAATGGGTTGCGACAAAGACTCCAACATTCCCTTCACATGGCAATTCTTCCTCTGAGTTGTCGCTTTCCTCCGCTAAAGGTGGCATACCTTCACAATCATCCTCATTATCCGACACAACTTCTCCGTTAGGCAAGATAAGCATGGTTCTTTGGTTGGGACATTGAGATGCTATGTATCCAAAGCCTTGACACTTGAAGCATTTAGCATCCTTACTTCTCAATTTTGGAGTTCTTTGGCTAACTTCCATCTTGGTCTTAGGTGCTAGTTTAGCATCATTGGGTCTCGATTTTGGTGGTTGAGAATTTCCTACAGCCTTTTCCTCACCCCTTGAAGGCGAATTTCGCCAATTTCGAGTTTGATAGTTGGAATTTGAGGGAGTGTTACCCCTTCTCTTGAGGCACCTTTCCATCTTGACGGCCTTGTCCAGCAACTCATTTAAGTCAAGGTAATGATGTAGCTCCACAATATCAGCAATTTAATCCCTCAACCCCCTTAGAAATCGGGCCATGGTTGCTTCTAGATCTTCATGTACGTCGGCTCTCATCATGGCCATTTCCATTTCCTTAAAATAGTCTACAACCATCATACTATCTTGAGTAAGAGTTTGCAATTTGTTGTGCAAATATCTATGATAGTAAGCTGGAATGAAACATTTTCCCATCAATCTTTTGAGCTCATCCCATGATCTCACGGGATGTTCATCGTTTCTCCTTCGACTTGTGCGAAGTTGGTCCCACCAAATTGCTGTGTAGTCGGTGGATTCAATAGCTGCGAGCTTGACCTTTTGACTCTTCGAATAAGATTGGCATTCGAAGATCAGTTCCATCTTCCTCTCCCACTCTAGGTAAGCCTAGGGATCGGACTTGCCATGGAAACAAGGAATTTTGAGCATAATCCCTCAAATTTCATCATCTCCTCGCCTGGAATTTCGTTTTGCTCCTCTTATTTGGTCCTCATGGTCCTCAAAGTCATCCTCATAATTTGAATCACTTGATTCATCCAGATGAGGTTTCCTTTTTGTTGAACTTTTTGACAGACCAGATGGTTCCACCTTGCTTTCCAATGTGTGAAATCATTTTTTCAATTGGTGCAACGCTTTGAGGACAAGTCCTATGTCATAAGAGTTATTAACAGTTCCAATGCTTTAAGACATGTTTAATTTTAACCTGCAAAAGAACAAGGGTTAGTAGTAAAATTCCTCACTTCACTCCTTGAGTGTTTACTCTCATGCTTATGTTTGCACTCTAGTGTTTAATCCCTCTACTAAGCTCACACGAATAAGTTCTCAAGGTTGCTAATTGCCCTTATTGAATAACTTAGAGCTTTCCTCAAGATGAACTCCACTTATCAAGTAGTATTCACTTGCTTGCAGCACAGTCAGGATTTTCAAGAAAGACAAGAGTTGGAACACAGATAAAGGTATTGGAAATTTTGCAGATTTACTTGAGTAAGATGAACCTTTAACAAGACCAAGAACTCTAGAGGATTATAGTCTCAAATCTGGATAGATTTGACGTTGATTGTTTGCAGATTTTGGACCAGAAATTGAATATACCAGACATGAAATATATTTCTAGAAAAAGTACTCTACAAACATGTTTTAGATTTGGACAAGAGCTGGAAACTATTGGACTTGAACAAGGAAACTAGAATAAGGAAATTATGACTCTTTGTAATTCAAAACTAATTTGGACTTGTTTTAGACTATTAAAACTCGATTATAAACTGGAAAAACAACTCAAATACGAAACATATATGGGTGGTCAATCAAATTTGAAGCTGGAATAAGGACTCAACTCAGCAGAAATTTTGGATCCTAGATGATGACTCTACCTGAGATTATTTTGTGCTGGAAATTTGGAAACTAGTCCAAATGTCCTCTTTGGTTTCATTAGGAAGCAAGATGTTGTTTTGAGGACACTTTCCTAACTGTGTTTTTGGATGTGCTACTAGAAACAAATAACCAATCCCAACAATGAATCTATGTCCAGGTTTTGGAAATAAGAGTCCAAGTTGATTTTGGTTGTCAAATCCAATTTGGCTTCTTGTTTCTAAACTCAATGCTAATGATCCGATTGTGATTCTTCCTTTTTTACTCTTTTCTTTTGTGATCAAATTCTTTTTTTTTTCCTTTTCAATTCGGATAACTAACTTCAAGAAACACGATCAAACACAAACAGGCCCGAGTAATATTCAAGAAACAATTTAGGGTTTCCAAGAACTTCAAGATTTGGAAACTTTGGTTCAAGAATGTCAAGAAACTTGGTTATGCTACCCAAGGATTTCAAGATTTTCAAGATTTCATTCAACAAACTTCAAGAAATTCAAGAATTTTGGTCCAGAATTTCAAGAACTATGAATACTTCCAAGCAACAAGACAAATCAACCATGGATGCACCAAAAACACTAGAGAACTACCCACGGGTGTTTAACAAAAAACATGACCAGAAATTTTTTTTTTTTTGTTTTCTTGAGTCTAGTTGACACAAGACTTGAAGAAGCACAAAATCAAACACAAAACACGAGAAAGATCACAACTGCTCAAGACACAAGACTCACTACAGCTGCTCAACTCTATGACACAATCTTCATCTTCGCCTTGCAGACTGGACGTCATCTTTAGAAAGATCCAACATGTACTAACACAAGTGCAATTCATTTTGGAAAATTGCTATAGGGAGGTCAATTCAACAGCAGATGCACTTGCGAAACAAGCATCAACTACCCGATGCTCAAACCTTTATCATGCTAAAATGCTGCCCAGACGTGCGAAGGGCATCTCTTGCTTAGATATTTGTCAATTTCCTTATATTCGATCTAGGCCTAAGTAAAGGGGTCTGCTCTACCTCTGCTTTGTAACCTTATCAACCTCTACTTTGTAACCTTATCAACCTCTGTTATGTAACCTTATCCTTTCCAATCAATAAAGAAGGTTTTTATAAAAAAAAAAATAGCCATTATGCAATTATTCATTTTACCTTAAGTACTCATACTATCAAGCAAAGGAGAGACAATTATACATTAATTCCAACTAGTTCATTTTAATTTCTCCTCCTATCCCATTTTCACAAGCAACTTGTATAGTCAATATATAGTTTCCTAATCTTATGATCATCTTCTTTTCAAACTAGAAGAGGGATTTATTCTTAAAAATATCAAAGATCTACTAGAGTTGTGAAGGTGCCTTTTGATGCGAGAATCGGTATTTTTAGATAAGAACCTCAGGTTACTTAATACATAACATACTCGAGTTGCTTTGTATACTCTTACTTGAAGTCTTTTTACATGAAAGTCAACATTTTAGATGAAGAATCCTAATTATTAACTACAAGAATCATTGGAGTAGAACAACAATTCTCATTCTTTTGCTTTGTATTGTATTAAAAGAGGTAAACCTTCATTTTCAATACATTTATATCAAAATAATCATAGGAAAAAATCTAAAAATGTGGTTATCTTACTAAAAAAAATCATAGGAAAAATATTGCATTTATTGACCATATTCATCAGACAATTTTGTAAAATCAAGTAAAGAGAAGGAATTTCACTTAACATGCAAAATTACATGATTTCCTCCACTTTACAAGATATACTTTTCTAAAAATACAAAGATCCTAATTACATAATATCTATTTTGAAGTTAATTGAGGAATGAAACATTCAAGGTGCGTGTATTTATTTCAACAAGAGAATTTGAATGACTAGTAGTTCGAAATTTTTGCATTTTAAACCGAGTTTGAAAATTTTTATGGCAATTTTGAAATTTTGAATAAGTTTTTAAAAAATTTTGGCACAGTTTTCCTTTTGTAACTGGACAAAACTTCCCGCTGATGATAAGTGACTAATTTACGTAATAATTGTATGACATTTTATATTATTTTTAGTCACTTTGGTTATATTATTGGAAGAATATGAATCATTTTGGCTATAATTGGTGAAAAATGCTTTTAAGTGATTAAATGAGGTTTTTATCACTTTTTACTTGGATTTTGTGTATTTTGACAGTTTTGACACATTTTCGTATTTCGGCTATAACTTGAGCTACAATGATCGGATTGGGATGATTCTTGAACCCATTTGAAGATAAGAGATAGATATACAACTTTGGTGAAGACATCCGAATCCAGTTTGAAGGTTTTCAAAATCAAAAAGCCGAATTACATTAGCTAATTTCTGTTGGTCGAAACTGAAACAGGGCAATGAGCAGACAAGGGTATTTTAGTCATATCTCAGCCTACACAGATCCAAATGAGGTGATTCTTGATGCATTGGAAAGATAACTCAAAAGGCTACAACTTTCGTGTTTTACACATGAGCTGGTTCAGCCTCTAACATCAAGAAAAGATCGGTTGAAGTTGGGCCAAAAACAGAGCAAGTGATCCACACTCGGATCCACTATTCATCCGAACCCTCGGCTGTTTCTGGGTTAGTGGATCCGAGCCCGGATCCATACGGATCCAAGGCACTGTAGCAGCTCGGATCACTAGTCAGAAAAGGCTGCTTTATACGCGTAAAACTCAATTTCACCTCCACCAACTCACATGTGATGCTAGACATGTGAGAGACATTACCAGCTGTAAGGAGAAAGTGTAAAGCTTCATTTCTTGACCACCTTTCATCATTAAATAGCCAAATTCATTGCAAAATGAAAGAGGAAGGGGATGATAGAGTAAGAGATAGAGAGACATACGGGAGAAGCTTGGAGTCTGCAGAAATGTAGCTCTTTCATCTTCCTAGTATTAGTTTAGCTTAGTATAGAGTAGTATAGTTCAACCATTCTTGTTTATTATCTAGATTAGGATGAAGATGGAGGATGAAGAAGGCAAGGAAGAAAGCTCATGTGACAAGGGTTGTATTCCTTCCAAACTCTTTATCTTTTGTATTTGATTCCAAGTTTAGTTAATATACAAGTTCTGGATTTTGTGTGTAATATGTGTTTTTAAAGTTTATACCTTGGGTTTGGTTGAACTTTCTATAATTGTTAGTGTTTATTATTTGGTTATTTGATTGCTATGATTTGAGCAAGTTATTTAGCACTTTGGCTCTTTAAATCATGATTAATCTGGTACCATTAATTGTGATTATCTAAGGTGTTGTTTCTGCAATGAAAATTGAGATTTAACACTAGTTCAAGAAGTGCTAAACATAGGGAGTACACTCACGAAAGTAGAGGTGCACTTATGTGGTTTTTAGTGATTCATTTCATGTAATTTCATTGAAGAAATGAACTTGTAGCTAATTTCATAACCATGAAAATAGGTATGGATTAGTTATGAGTATAGTTGATTCACTACGAAAGTAGGTTTCACATGTTTAAGGAAATTACACCATAACTAGCCTAAATGTAGTATTCAATGATCCAAATGTAGCACTTGCATGAGTAGTTAGGAATACCACAACCTAAGGAGCTTTTATTTGTTATTTTGTATAATTTCAGTAGGTTAAATTTCTTATAATTCATTGATAGTCTAAATAATAGAGAAGCTTTAGTAATACCGGTAATTGTTCACTCTTCCCTGTGGGATCGACCCGATATATACCCTAAACTACTAGTTAACCTGTATACTTGCAGTGAACGGGTGTAATTCGGTTTTTTAACTTGTACGTATGTAAAATACCCGTCAAGTTTTTGGCGCCGTTGCCGGGGAAGATTTGGCAATATCGGTGTGAAGAGCAACTTTATTAATTTAGACAATTTTTCTTATTTTTGTTGTTTTTGCTGTATCTTATGTGTTTTATGTCATTTTTTTTTTGAGTCAACTTTTATTTTTTTTTATTTTTTTTTCTGTTTTAGTTTGTGTCTTGGAATCTATCCTTCTTAACTAATCTTACTTTTGAGATTGTTTAAAAGTAATTTTAGGTAATGAGGAAGGTAGGTCAATTTGGAGGACAATGCTTGAGAAGTGGAAGATTGGAAATAAATGGTTACCAAGTGCAAAACTCCTTCAACAGAGGTAACCAAGAATTTACTGAATGTATGTCTTTTGAAGATGGTTTAAGGTGCTTAAAGGCTAAATTTGATGTTATGATGTTACAAGTTCAAATGGACACAATTATGCATAAAATTGAGCAAGGGAGGAATGTTAATGCTTTTAATTCTTATCATGTGATTTGTGACTTGTGTGGAGGTTATCATGCTACTAATACATGTATGCAAGTACAAAATGTGGATTATTATGATGAATTAGAGCATTACAATCCCTGTTTTGATCGATATAGTGCTAATTGGAGCAATTCTCCTGCTTATGGTTGGAATAATCAATGTACTTATAGTGATAATTCATATTTTTATGATCACCAACCTGAAAGTGTCCAATATGAATCAAAACCATCTTGGGAGTTGGCAATAGAGAAGTTAACTAATGCACCTCTGCCTTGGGAGTTAGAAAGTGAACCATTAGCTAATGATTCTAATGCATCTTGGGAGCTAGCTGTAGAAAATTTTTCTAATCAATTTGATTTAGCATTAGAAAAGCTAGCAAATGCAACTTCCGATCGTTTTGATAGGATTGAGGAAAGAGTAGATGAATTAGCTTCTCACTTTGGTCGAATACATGAGCAATTGAGTGCATTGTGTGAAGTTATTTCCTCTAATAATGTGCAAAATGATCCTAGCATGAATGGTGGGAATGTTGTATGTGAAAATGGGTTGCATTTTGATGAAAATGATGAATCTCAAGAGTGTTTTAATGAGCAAATATCCATTTCACATGATAATATCTTTGGAACTAACTTTGAACCTCAAGAGGTGAGTTTTAATGGCTCAATTTTCACCCCTCTTGAGGAGTGTATAAAAAGTACAGGTTTTAAAGATATTCCTGCCCAAGATACTTTCATGGCATTTCCTTTGGTAAATTCTCAAGTGGTGCATATTCAAGGTGATATCTATGAAACACTTGGAATATGTAAGTCACTTCCATCTCTCAGATCATTAGATCATGTGGCTTTTTCTATTAAGTCACCTTACAATGATCCACCAAGACTTAAAATGGTGGATTATTCGTTAACTAAGCCTCCTTGAAAAATGAGGTGATATAGTCAAGCTATTGACTTTAAAGAAGCGCTTATTGGGAGGCAACCCAATGTTTGTTTAAGTTCGTGTTACTTTGGAGTGATTTTATGTTTAAAATATAAGTTTGAGTAATTTTGTTGTTTTTCATTTGTAGGTTTTGGAAAAAGATGCAAAAGTGACCAAATGAGGTGAAAAAGGCGAAGTTTGATCAAAGATCTCAATACCTCAAATTCAGTAATTATGGTTTTTGATGCATTAAAGAGGTTTAGAATGCATGTTTAGATCATTTTACATGTGCGTGAATGGTTTATTTTGACATAGAAATGATCTAGGGTGTATTTTGAAGAATTGAGGTCAAACTAAAAATTGCAAAAAAATTCTGCAATAAGTGCAGATTCAATGGATCCAAGGCCTCGGATCCACTTCTGCAATCAGAGAAAACTTCGAGCTTCTGGATCCAAGCTCGGATCCATATGGATCCAAGGCCTCGGATCCACTTCTGCAATCAGAAAAAATTCGAGCTTCTTGATCCGAGCTCACTTATCATGATCCGACCTCGGATCCTTTCAAAAACGACCTCGGATCCTTTCCAAACGAAGCCTTGGACCACTTTTCCTCATTCTTCCCTCTTTTTCCTCCTTCAACTCCACTTTTCTTCTTGTTGATTGCAAGCTTTTATTCTTAAGAATTGTATTTTTGTTTTTTTTCAAGGTGCATTAATTGAAGTCTCCATTCTTTCAAGTAAAGTTGGAAATTCATCACATTGCCATGGATTCGGATCGCGCAAGTTCATTAGGGGAGTATTACTTTCTCTTATTTTTGTTATTTTTCCTTTCTCACATTGAGGACAATGTGAAGTTTAAGTGTGGGGGAGGAAAATATTTGAACTTGCATTTACTTGCTATGCGATGATATTTTGTGAATTTAAATGCTTAGAAATGTTGGAATTGTGTTTGAATTATTTGCCATGTGGATAATTTGATTGAAATTGGGTTTGTTGGCAGGGAGTTTTCTTCCATTTATAAGGAGAAACTCTGTAAAAATTTTTCTAAAATCTTTTCCAATATTTCACTATGGCCCAAAAGTTCTTCAAATTTTTTGCATTTTCATTCAAAAGGGCTAATTGTTCCAACCTTATTCTTTCAATTGTTGAAATGTTATATGTATTTTGGAAGGTTTAGTCCTCATTTAACTTGGAAATAGTATTATGCAATTAGAATTTTTACATTTTAGAAAGTATATTTGGTAAAGTGAGGAAAATTATGCCTATAATTTTACATGTTTAATGAGATTTCTTCTCTTTACTTAATTTTGCAAGTAAGTGATTGATATAGTCAATAAAGGTTATATTCCTCCTTTGATTATTCTTATATATTTTCTAAGAGGGAACATCTATTTATTGTCCTTTATTTCTGAAAAAAAAAAGTAGAAAAAAAAGAAAGTAAATAAAAATTGTTCTACTCCAATGATTCATGTACTGAGTAACCAGGGGTTGGCATCTACAAATGTCGACATTCGCGTAAAAAGGTACTTGAATTAAGAGTTTGCATAGCAACTTGAATAAGTGAAATGTTGAGTAACCGGGGATCTTCACCTAAAAGTGTCGATTTTCGCGTAAAAAGGCATTCTCACTATTTAAGTAAAATTTGTGTGAATAAATCCCTCTTAGTTATAGAATTTTGAGAAAAAGATGATTATAGGAGGAAAGTATATTTGGTAAAGTGAGGAAAATTATGCCTATAATTTTACATGTTTAATGAGATTTCTTCTCTTTACTTAATTTTGCAAGTAAGTGATTGATATAGTCAATAAAGGTTATATTCCTCCTTTGATTATTCTTATATATTTTCTAAGAGGGAACATCTATTTATTGTCCTTTATTTCTGAAAAAAAAAAGTAGAAAAAAAAGAAAGTAAATAAAAATTGTTCTACTCCAATGATTCATGTACTGAGTAACCAGGGGTTGGCATCTACAAATGTCGACATTCGCGTAAAAAGGTACTTGAATTAAGAGTTTGCATAGCAACTTGAATAAGTGAAATGTTGAGTAACCGGGGATCTTCACCTAAAAGTGTCGATTTTCGCGTAAAAAGGCATTCTCACTATTTAAGTAAAATTTGTGTGAATAAATCCCTCTTAGTTATAGAATTTTGAGAAAAAGATGATTATAGGAGAAGGAAAGCTATAAATTGACTATGTGATTTGCTTATTTGTAAAATTAAGTTAGGGTAAGAGATTAAGTTTAACTTGTCTTAGTTATAGAATTTTGAGAAAAAGATGATTATAGGAGGAGGAAAGCTATAAATTGACTATGTGATTTGCTTATTTGTAAAATTAAGTTAGGGTAAGAGATTAAGTTTAACTTGTTGAATTTAGGGTATAATTATCTTTTCTTTACTTGATATTATGAGTATTTAGTGTAAATTGAATAATTGTATAATGATTATTTTCCAAGTCTTGAGGAATTAAATTGGACAAAGTGCATATATTATTTCACCTCTTGAATCATTGCATTTGATTATGTGTGAATTGCTTGAGGACAAGCAATGATTTAAGTGTGGGGGAGTTTGATAAGTGACTAATTTACGTAATAATTGTATGACATTTTATATTATTTTTAGTCACTTTGGTTATATTATTGGAAGAATATGAATCATTTTGGCTATAATTGGTGAAAAATGCTTTTAAGTGATTAAATGAGGTTTTTATCACTTTTTACTTGGATTTTGTGTATTTTGACAGTTTTGACACATTTTCGTATTTCGGCTATAACTTGAGCTACAATGATCGGATTGGGATGATTCTTGAACCCATTTGAAGATAAGAGATAGATATACAACTTTGGTGAAGACATCCGAATCCAGTTTGAAGGTTTTCAAAATCAAAAAGCCGAATTACATTAGCTAATTTCTGTTGGTCGAAGCTGAAACAGGGCAATGAGCAGACAAGGGTATTTTAGTCATATCTCAGCCTACACAGATCCAAATGAGGTGATTCTTGATGCATTGGAAAGATAACTCAAAAGGCTACAACTTTCATGTTTTACACATGAGCTGGTTCAGCCTCTAACATCAAGAAAAGATCAGTTGAAGTTGGGCCAAAAACAGAGAAAGTGATCCACACTCGGATCCACTATTCATCCGAACCCTCGGCTGTTTCTGGGTTAGTGGATCCGAGGCACTGTAGCAGCTCGGATCACTGGTCAGAAAAGGATGCTTTATACGCGTAAAACTCAATTTCACCTCCACCAACTCACATGTGATGCTAGACATGTGAGAGACATTACCAGCTGTAAGGAGAAAGTGTAAAGCTTCATTTCTTGACCACCTTTCATCATTAAATAGCCAAATTCATTGGAAAATGAAAGAGGAAGGGGATGATAGAGTAAGAGATAGAGAGACATACGGGAGAAGCTTGGAGTCTGCAGAAATGTAGCTCTTTCATCTTCCTAGTATTAGTTTAGCTTAGTATAGAGTAGTATAGTTCAACCATTCTTGTTTATTATCTAGATTAGGATGAAGATGGAGGATGAAGAAGGCAAGGAAGAAAGCTCATGTGACAAAGGTTGTATTCCTTCCAAACTCTTTATCTTTTGTATTTGATTCCAAGTTTAGTTAATATACAAGTTCTGGATTTTGTGTGTGATATGTGTTTTTAAAGTTTATACCTTGGGTTTGGTTGAACTTTCTATAATTGTTAGTGTTTATTATTTGGTTATTTGATTGCTATGATTTGAGCAAGTGATTTAGCACTTTGGCTCTTTAAATCATGATTAATCTGGTACCATTAATTGTGATTATCTAAGGTGTTGTTTCTGCAATGAAAATTGAGATTTAACACTAGTTCAAGAAGTGCTAAACATAGGGAGTACACTCACGAAAGTAGAGGTGCACTTATGTGGTTTTTAGTGATTCATTTCATGTAATTTCATTGAAGAAATGAACTTGTAGCTAATTTCATAACCATGAAAATAGGTATGGATTAGTTATGAGTATAGTTGATTCACTACGAAAGTAGGTTTCACATGTTTAAGGAAATTACACCATAACTAGCCTAAATGTAGTATTCAATGATCCAAATGTAGCACTTGCATGAGTAGTTAGGAATACCACAACCTAAGGAGCTTTTATTTGTTATTTTGTATAATTTCAGTAGGTTAAATTTCTTATAATTCATTGATAGTCTAAATAATAGAGAAGCTTTAGTAATACCGGTAATTGTTCACTCTTCCCTGTGGGATCGACCCGATATATACCCTAAACTACTAGTTGACCTGTATACTTGCAGTGAACGGGTGTAATTCGGTTTTTTAACTTGTACGTATGTAAAATACCCGTCAGCTAACAAACCCAATTTTTAAATATTTCAATGCACAATAAAATTTCCAAACTCAAGTCCAACATTTGCAACTAAAACTCAATTACTTACAATGCATATAATGTTAGTTATTCCCTCTCCCCCCCTTCCACCACACTAAAATACACATTACCATCAATGTGGACAAAGAGATATAGAAACAAATACTCCCCTATTATAGTAATTGAGTTCTATTGGCCATCACAATGTTCATGAACCATTCTTTACAAATCTACAAATGCTGTAGTTATATCAAGATAGTAAACTTTATGAGTTTCACAAGATAACCATTAGTAGTAAAAAAATTAAAAAAGGAAAAACGGAAAACAAACTACAAAGGTTTGAGAAAGTAAAGATTTCAAAGGCATCCATTGAGTAAAACAACTATATCAAGCTATGGCTCCATCTCTAATAGTAGCTTGTACCTATACATGATAGATAAGAAACATTATAAGATATATCTCATTACCATCAATTCCCAACTCTTATGCATTTAAACTTTTCACCCAAAATACCTTAGAGTATCAATGATAAGACATATATCCTCATCTATATATTTTAACAAGATCACCATATCTCAACAATACTAATTCAAAAGCAAAATCAAACCCTAAAACATACATGATTCAGCACGCTCAATTTTAATTTTAAAATTGCAACAAAATTGATCAATTCTCAAATATCTAATATTTATCATCTAATCATGCTCAACTTGAAGAATAAGCAACCATGTGATTCTTTACAATACCTAAATGTTAATAACAATTCCAATTCACCATTTTCCAAATTTAGTAAATAAAAGTCCTCTATATAATCAAATGTATATATCAAAACTACATAAACAAGTTATATTAAGGTCTCAATAAGTCCCACAAAGCACAATAACCATTTATTATACAATTGTTTCATTCGCCTAAATTTAGGAAATTGACAAATTTTCACAATTTTCAAGTTTAATCAATTAAACATGCTTTAGAGAGGCTAAATAAACTTAATAAAGCTTACAAACATCATCACATATTCACCATTTGAAATTTGTTGGAAACTCAAGAAGCATGCGAATGGCAAAATTAAAACTACCAAGCTATGTCGAAGAAACTTATCTCCAAGTGTAGATTGATGCTTTGTCATGCTAATGTAAAATACCCCAGATATTACACCTAAAAAGATCCCAAATTGATTAAATTTCAGATTTGAAGAACATAGGCTTATGAGCTAAATCCAAGATCTGTGATATTTTTGGATATTTTAGTTTGCTAGAAATGGCTCTAAATGATGTTTAGGGAGTTTGTATGTTGATATTTAGAGAGGCAAATAAACCAGCTGATAGGCTTGCAAATGTTGGGCCTCACTTACAAGTGGATTGTACTTTTGATGGTTTTGCGATGCTGCCTCTGATGGTTTGTGGTGATGTCATACTTGATAGATTAGGATTCCCTAGTTTTCGATCAAGAGCTAGTTGATTGCTAATGGTATTTAGGAACTATTATATTTTCATAAGATTCAATAAATTGGGGATGGCATCCCCCTCTCGTGTACGAGGTTTGCCTTACAAAAAAAATATTTAATAATATACGTGGATGAAAATGAAGATTTTGTGAAGTAAATGTATAAGGAGTGTGGGTTAGTGGATGACAGAAAAAGAAGAAATAAGGAAAGAAGGTTTGCATTTTGTGTTTTGAAGAAGTTGAGTAGGATCCGTGGACTAGATCCGTGAGGGCTATCTGTGGATTTGTTCGCGTTTCTCTTTCCCATGTTTTAGAAACTAATCCACAAACTCAAGGATCTATGGAACACATCCATGAATCCTTTTTTTTTTTTTGCAAAATTTCTGCAATTGCGCAATTTTCTTACAAAACTTCTCATTATCCCTAAAAAGCTTTAGATCACTTTTAAACATATAATACTTCATGCAAATTTTAAATGATCCAAACATGATTTCTAATCCTTCATCATAGATTAAATATAATTAAAAATCCCCCCCAAAAGGACGTTACAAACTTAACTTTGATGGTTCATTTACGAATCTCCGTAGGGCCGAGGGAGGGGGAGTACTGAGAGATTCCACTGGCCGGTTGATTTTTGCTTTCTCTGAATGCTACGCGACTGTGTCTTCTCTGCAAGCTGAGACTAGGGCATTGCGCATGGGAGTGGAGTTGTGCACGTGGTTTGGTATAACTTCAGTGCTGGTTGAAGGTGATTCTAAGATCGTGATTGAAGCCATATAGGGGAGGGGTGGTGTTCCGTCATCCGTTGCTCGGATATTCTGTCGCATTGATCAATACTCTACCGCAGGTTTCTCATACAAACACATTTATCGGGAAGGCAATGCTGTTGTGGATGCTTTGGCTGTGAGGACTTGTAAAATTCCTTATATATTTTTTTAAATTTCCTTTAATTTGGAATTTATTACTTTACAATAACTTTACTACTCATTCACTTCCCCAATAGTTACAATTAACCATAGAACCAAGGATTTCCCCTTTACTTTCATTGTTAAGGTAAACTAGGGTTATTACGTCTTTTCGTAGTGTGTACTAAATTTGGTGATTAAGAGTGAGTTTTAGATAAGAAAAAGTGTGTGATTAGAAGTAATTTATTACTTTACAATAGCTTTACTACTCATTCACTTCCCCTATAGTTACAATTAATCATAGAATCAAGGGTTTTCCCTTTATTTTCATTGTTAAAGTAAACTAGGATTTTTACGTCTTTTCGTAGTGTGAGTAATCGGTACGAAGTGTGTACTAAATTTGGAGATTAAGAGTGAGTTTTAGATAAGAAAAAGCATGTGATTAGAAGTAATTTATTACTTTACAATAGCTTTACTACTCATTCACTTCTCCAATAGTTACAATTAATCATAGAACCAAGTGTTTTCCCTTTACTTGCATTGTTAAGGTAAACTAGGGTTTTTACGTCTTTTCGTAGTGTGAGTAATCGGTATGGAGTGTGTACTAAATTTGGTGATTAAGAGTGAGTTTTAGATAAGAAAAAGTGTGTGATTAGAAGTAATAATAATAAGTTAGCGAATTATAAGTGAAAAACCCTAGTACGTGCGAGTTAAGGAAAATGGTGAGAACCTAGCATTTTTCTTATTTTCTAGCCCTTATTTTAATTTTGTGCATACATTTTCTATACTTTCCTTTATTATATATTAATTTTCTAGTTATTTTTATAAGAGAATTAAGTTTTCAAGACATTTTTCCAGTATAAGTTAGTTCATGTGACATGAGTATCGTATATTGGACGTAGGACCTGCTAGTGCAGTAAGTGCTATAATTTTTGACAACTAGTTGGAATTTGTGTTAAGGGATATTATTTTACAAGGTGCTAGGAGACAATTAGAGGTTAGCTAGATAGATTAACCATTGGAAAACTAGAGGATGAGAATAAACATTAAAGGCGCCAAGTGTCGCGAAACTAGTTGAAGATGGACTTTGACCAATTTCTCACCTTTGCTAAATATCCAATTTTGACTAGAATCATCTTCATTCTTCATCAAGGCTGGCCGAACCATAGAGGAAAGAAAGAAAAGAGAAACTTCATCTTCACCAATCAATTTTCTTGCTCAATCTTGAGTTCCAACCAATAAGCTTACAAATTTCTCCATAAAAGTTGTTTACTAAGAGGGTTTTGAGACTTAGGTGGAGTGACTTTGGAAGGAGAAACCCTAAGCTACCATCTTTCTTGAGGTTCCAAGGTATCTTGCCTAGAAATCCCTCTTTGCTCTTAATAATTGCAAATTAGTTGGTTATAGTTGTTAAATAGGTAGTTTTGTGAGAAATTTCATGGTTTGAGGTAGAGTTATGGTAAATTTCAGATTTATTGTTGATTTTTCTGCCCTCATATGATGATTAATGATGGCCATGGAATGATAGCCTTGTTATGTGTAAAATTGAAGCTTTTATATGTTGGTTTTGGTTGCTTACAAAAATTCCAGCTTGTGTGGTTGATTTCCAGCTTTAGAGAGCAAGCTGTCCTGTTTCTGACCTGTGTAATTCGTCCATGTTAGAGGCCGAATCTGTGAGGACTCATAAAAATTATTATTTTTTGACTCCTATTTTTGCTCATTTAATTATTTATCTGAATATTTGCTCCGATTATTATTTTCTAACCTTATTAGACTTAAATACATGGAATTATGACTTCATTATATTTTTAAAGTCACTCGTTTCAAAAATTAATTTTTGGAAACTCGATTAATGAAAATAGTGAAAACGTGTTTAAAAATCTTAGCCAATTGGGAGTACAATAAGCTCGGAAAAATTGGAGACATATACAAGGTCCTAAAATAGGTAATTTTAGGTTTAACTACTCAAGTGATAGTTAGGGGTACGATCGTTATAAGAATTTCTCGAAAGTTTCACTCTATCGCGCCTAAATTGGAAATAAGCGTTTTCACGCGCGCGATTAAGTTTAGACTATTATTTTGGGATAATTAAGAGTGAATAATATTTATATGAATATAAGTGCATTAGAGGTTTAGTGCACTAGTAAAACAAATGCAAGAGGAATTGAGCACGAAACGTGCGCGTACACACGCGAGAGAGAGTTGACTTTTGGGTGAATTGTGGCCACACATTGTATCTTCTCTTGGAAGCTTCAATTGAACTAAAACTCCCTCTCTTTTCTCTCTCATTTGGCCAGCTACAAGGAGGAGCAAAACCATCCAAAGTTCTTCAACTTTTTACTCCAAATTCTTGCACAAATCATCTCCAATTTCTTCCAAATTTCACACACACATAGCTTGATACTTGGAGATCATTTTAAGCTACAAAAAGGAGGAGCTTTGAACGGTTTTCTTGAGCTGAGAGACGGCCAAAAATTCTGTTTTGTTCAACAATACGAGTAAGTAATGATCAACTCTTAAATTCTTAGCCTATGGAAGTTGATTTACACTTATGACCTTAGTTATTCATGTGGATGGCTGTTATTATTGGAAAATTTTGAAGGTGGGCTCCATGAACTCTCACTCTTGGATTGATGGCTGATGTGATGCTTGATGATGGATTTAATGTTGGTTTAGTGCTCAAATTAGTAGATTAATGGTGCATAACTAGTATAAACCTCAAGGATTGCATGGCTGTAAAAGTTGTCAATTCTGCCCCTGTTTTGATCGAACCCCTTTTTGCGAAATTCTGAGGTTTTGGTGGTTTGTATATGATGTTTATATGTTGTATAGATGGTGTGTAAAGTTTCATAAAAAAATATTGAGGTTTGGTTGGTCAAATGGATTAATCTCGCAAAGCTAGTAAACCTGGAAAACTTTCCCGTAATGCTCAGATAGCCTTCTTGCTTCATCCATAACTCTGTACTCCAACATCAAAATCAAGTGCCGTTAGTGGCATTTGAAACTAGACATTCCCAGATTTCCAATGGTATAAAATGCAACCCCTAATTCCACCCGAGTATTCCGTACGAGCCGTTTAAAGATGACTGTCCTGTTTCTCCGTTTTCCTGGAACGAAGTTCAGAAGCTGCAAATTGAGGCTCGAATTTGAGCTAGTTGTGTGCTGAATTTCAGAAAGATTTCTTCTGTGAAATTATATTTTTATGAATTTATTTTCCAACGCCATCAACCATTCTTAATTCTGAGTTGAATTGAGTGATTTGTGATCAAAATACGAAACCTGCCCTGTTCTTGAAAACCCTAAATTTTGGGCAAAATTGATGCTAGACTTGGTGTGGACTTGCCAATTGAATTTCTTGGAGTTAAAACACTTACCAAATGTACCATGAATGTTCCTCAGGCTTTTCCTACACAAATGAACCATGTTTGAAGGATTTTCCTTGGCCAAATGTTTGGAATGGAAAATGAAAAGCTCAAGGCAGTTCTGCCTTAGGATTTTCCGAAACTTTGGTTGTTTGGTTGACTACCTTCCCGAAGGTATTTTTCCATGAAATTTGATATAGGAATACCCTTTATATAGGAGTATTATACTGCCAAATTTGGTATCAATCTGAGTCCATTTTACTGCTTGACTAAATTACCAAAGTTCAAGATTTGATTTTGGAAAAAACTTGTTTAACAAGGAAATTTGGGCAACTTTGAACTACCATATCTTGATACTCAAAACTCCGTTTCTCGTTCTGCTTATTTTGTTGTAAACTTAGATTACAACACTAATGGATTTGCAAATTTCAAAGGCTAGTTCCAATCAAGTGAATTTTGCCAAATTTTCAAAGTTGGCCAAAAACCAACTTAAATCTGCCTTATGAACCAAAACAGCAACTTTGAGCTCATTTTTGAATGTTTTCCATTTGGAATCTTAAAGAAGTGTATTCTAGGAACTTTTAGTACTTTGGAAGAGGTTTCCAACGGTACCAAATTTTCCAATTTTAGACTTGTAAACAATGAGAGCTCCAGTATCCTTGAATTGTTTATGGTTACTTTCCTTGTGAATTGTTAATAATGGATACATTATTGCTCGACTTGTCAATTTGGAATTGTTACTTGAACAATGTGTTTGCATGTGTGATCTTGGCCTCACGAGCGTTTTGCTCACCCTGTAGATTTGTTTTCCTTAACAGGTTTGAGCATGGAATGAGACTCGGAGGAAATTTTTATTTTCGAGTACTTTTGTGGACTTTTGTAATAGGGTTCCAATTCTATTGATTAGACATTTTGGTTATTGTATATTTTGGGATGTATTTGGAAACCCGTTATATGGATTTGGTAATTGTTAAATATTGTTAAGCTTGAACGCTTCGGCACTAATTGCATTTATATTATCTGGGTGTGATGTCTAGTACCGTTATAAGATTGAACGTAAATTGCTTGAGTCCTGACGAGAGTTGGGCAGGCGTTCCGCGGATACCCTTTGGTTCACCTTAGGGAGAAGTGGGGGCGTCACAGTTGGTATTAGAGCGCTAGGTTAGCGCTAGGTTAGAGATCTATATGGGAGACATATTAGATATTCTACCCTTAAGACTTGGGATTTGAAAGACTTAATTATATTTTGAGTGATATTGAGGATGAACTGGTGGCTGAATTAGGCATGTTTTAGGTGACACCTGAGCTAGCTAGTGTTTAAGTTCTAACCTGAAAAGTGTGATTGTTTTGCAGGGATGAAAAACTGAAATGGAGCCCCGGCAGCTAACGGGAATGGCCATGCGAATGGTCATATAGTGCCTCCTAGGCCTATCTTCTACCGAGCACTTAGTGGGGGAGCTCGAGTACGCTATTCCCCATCTGACAGATATCCCCGATGTTCGTGTAGGGTTACCTTTGCCTACCCGAACCATCTCGTGCTTGCTCTGGACGACGAGCGTCGTCAGCTAGTGGATCTTAACAAGGATCTTCAGGCAGAGGTGGACGAGGTTAGACAGATGGTTAGCGCTCAGGGTGAGAGGATCGCCAAGATCGAGGAGGTGATAGAGGGTGATGTAGCTACATCTGCTGTTATTAATGAGGAGCTCCTGAGTACTAGGACTCAACTTACTAGTTTGAGAGAGGAGATTCGTGATAGGGCTTCCGGGATCCTAACTGATGCCATTAGGCTAGTGGATGAGGCGATGGGTATAGCTCAGAGCTCTGAGGAGGAGGAGGAGAAGGAGGTTCCTCCTGATAGTCCTACTACGGACTAGATCTAGGCAGATTGACCTCTCTTTTGACCCTTTTGATTAGTATAGTTAGAATTAGCTGGGGTGACGCTAAGTGCTGAGGCCATTGTATTTTGCATGACTGTGTGGCCTATTTTTGAGACACTTGTTTTACTTTAGTTTTCTGTGACTAAAAGTACTTTGTGGCACCTGTGTGCTATATTTTTTGTGATTTCCCCCATGACTTGCTAATTGTATGAACTTGATACATTAATGAATGTAAATTATTGTTATTTTCAATGTTTTCTTAATTTGTTCCTGCTTTCTACTTTGCACCGCATAATTGACTTATTTCTTGCACTAGGCACACCTAGATTATGGAAGGACTAAGAAGGGGTCGAGGCCGTGGGTGAAGGACTAGACAGGTCCAACCTCAGGGGAATGACTAGGGATCGGCAACTGGACCGATCCAGGGATAGGAAAATATTGAGGGTAATCAAGTGGCTACTGCCATTAACAGGATGACTGATATCCTAGAACGCTTAGCTGATAGACAAGGTCCTAGACCGCTTAACCAAATTGGGGGACAGGATAGGGTTGAGGATAGAACCTTAGAGAGGTTCTTGAAATTTAATCCGCCTAAGTTCCTTGGCGAACCTGATCCTGAGGTAGCAGAGAATTTGTTAGAAAGGATGACCAACATATTCGCTGCTTTAGACTACACTGAGGATAGGCGAGTGAATTTTGCAGCCTTCCAGTTTGAAGGAGTAGCTCGTGCTTGGTGGGACATGGTGAAAGGAAAATGGGAAAGAGTTCAAACCCCTTGGACTGGGAGAATTTTACGAGGGAGTTTAATGAAAAGTTTCTTCCACCCTTAATCCAAGAGAAGAGGGAGGATGAATTTATCAAATTGAAACAAGGAACTCTTAGTGTAGCGGAGTACGAAGGGAAATTCACTAAACTTTCTAAGTATGCCCCTGAATTGGTAACTAATGAACGGAAGTGGATAAGGCGATTTGTACAAGGGTTCAATGTGAAAATTCAGGAGGGTTTGGCCGCAGCCCAAATCTCTACATTTACTAAAACTTTAGAGAAGGTACAAAGGGTTGAGAGTGCAAGATTGCAAGTGAGAGACTTTCACAATAGAAAGAGACATTTTTCTGGCTCTGCATCAGGGCAGGCTGGTAAGAGTGCACAACTTTCCAAAATGGGAAAAGGAGCGGGAGGAACAAGGATTGCTGAAACTTCTAGTGGAACTCTATCTAGAGGAGGTCGTGGTGGTCCAACTCAAGTTAGGGGAGCGCCTTCTACTGGTTCGGTAGTGATCCCTCAGGTTACTTGTGGATACTGTGGGAAACCCAATCACTCCGAGAATGACTGCTGGAGAAAGTCGGGGAGGTGCTTGTTTTGTGGTAGTGCCGAACATCAAGTTGTGAAATTGTCCGAAAGCACCAAAAATGGGAAGTAACACTCAGAAGTCAGAAAAGTCAATCTCTAAACAGACCAATGTCGGAGGACGTTGACCGAAAGTGCCGGCTAGAGTTTATGCACTGGACTATCAGCAGGTTCCTGAGGTGACTGAAGTGGTTGAAGGTACAATTCCAATTTTTCATAGTTTAGCTAGGGTTTTAATTGATCCGGGTACAGCACATTCTTTTGTAAACCTTAACTTTATGAGTGGGATAGACTTGAAACCAATTAAATTACCATATGACTTGGAAGTTAAAACACCTACTGAAGATCAAAATTTAATTGCTAACCTGGTATATAGAGATTGTGAAGTTTGTGTCGGGAAACAAAAACTATTGGCCGACCTAGTAGGTTGAGCAATTAAGGGATATGATGTGATTTTAGGAATGGATTGGCTAGCCCGTTATAATACCCAGTTGAATTGTAGGACGAATATTGTAGCATTGTGTATTCCAGGGGAGGCAACCCTGAAGCTGGATGTAAGGGGTAAATTGGTTTCATCTGCACTTATTTCAGGAATTCGGGTTAGAAAATTATTAAGTAAAGGAGCTTAAGGGTATTTAGCTTTTCTTATTAACACCCCTAGTGATAAGGTAAATTTGGAGGGCATGCCTGTAGTGAAAGACTTTCCAGATGTTTTTTCCGAAGAGTTAGAATTTCTACCTCCAGAACGGGAAATAACTTTTAAAATTGATGTAACTCCGGGAGTGACACCTATCTCTAAGACGCCATATCGGATGGCTCCAGTGGAATTGAAGGAGTTGAAATTGCAACTACAAGACTTGCTGGAAAGGGGTTTTATAAAAGAGAGTGATTCTCCGTGGGGAGCCCCAGTTTTGTTCGTTAAGAAAAAAAGACGAGAGTTTGAGGCTATGTATAGACTATAGAGGCTTGAATGAGGTCACTATTAAAAATAAGTACCCATTGCCCCCACATTGATGAATTATTTGACCAATTGCAAGGGGCTGTAGTATTCTCGAAGTTGGATTTGAGACAGGAATATTATCAGTTGAGGATTTTGGAGAAGGACATACCCAAGATTGCTTTTTGTGACTACGGATCCAGAACAGACGTAAACCCTACCAAACGCTTCAAAGAACTTCGAGAAATAAACATTGAGAACCCAATTGAGTCAAACTAAAAGATACAATAACTCTTTGGTACAACGTTCCCATGAAAATTCAAACCGAAATGGAAGTGCCGCTGCCACGTCACCATCCAACCAAGTACAAGTAAATTTTGTTTGCTATGAAAGAATGTACATTCCCGAATCCATATGTCACCTAAACAGGAGGAACACTTTAAAATATACATATTTGCAAATTTACAAATCCAAAAGGAAACATTGTATTAAGATACATTTAGGGTTTCCAAATTGTCGAGGAGCTATACCAAAAGAACAAGAGAATTTCTAACTAGCTCAACACATTCTTCAAAACATTGAAGTTCCAAAAGATGGTTCCCTGTAAGGAAAACAAGGATAACGGAACGGGGTGAGCTAAAAGTTCAATGAGGTACCTACAGTATAAACGGTAGGATCAGTAGAATTCATGATAAAACACTTTGGAGGTACATATTCACATCAAATACGAGAAATGAATAAACATCATAATGTAAAGGATACAGGTGGCTCTCAGGAGCCAAATCCCCGTTGCTATACTTGATCCAGTCTCGTTGACTTTCCGTCAACGTTCAAATACAGGAACCAGTCCAATAGAACACCACTTTAACGCCAAAATCCCGTTCACCAAACATACCCCTTACCGGGCCCAAACGCCAAACAGGAACAGGAATGGTAATACTCGAGTATACCGGAATCAAGGGTCTCAATACCTAAAGATTCCTAGAATAGACTACTGTGGTTCATTATCTAATCGACTTGGCCCTTGCCGGCTCGACTCGAGTAACTAGCCACAGGTATTGAGTTCAGAGGTCACAGACTTAAACAGAGAATAGGTACATATGATAGATTCAAAGAGCAAATACAAACTTATACAGTATGCAGGAAACAAAGTAAACAAACGAGAGAAACGAGAGTGATAAAGTACACCCTCATTTCATACAGAGCATATAGAAATCATGGATAGCCAGATAAGCAACAAGCTAGGGAAGTGATACACTCACCGGTTCAAGTACAGATACTTCAGAAGTTTTCATGCCAAAGTGGCTTTAATCGTCAAGAAACCCTAAAAGAACCAAAGTAAAACAATTGAAGGTTCCACATCCAAAATCGAGTAAACAGAATGCACGAGTGATGCTCGACTACTAGTTGTACGCCTCGCCAAATAATTACTAATGCAAGGGTGCAAAACATGATTTTTGGAAACAAAAAGTAACATGAAGACCTAGGGCTCAAACAACCCAAAAGCCCTTCATTCCTACCAAAAGGCAACTCAACTTAAAGGAACCAAACGACCTAGAAAATTGGACAGCATTCTCCCTAAATTTACTTACTTTTCCAGCCATCATGGCTTCATCTTTCCTCAATCAATCCCAAAGTCACACACAAAATAATTTCATTTCAATAACCGTTCAATAAGCTCAAAGTGGTACAAGTACGAATTCAAGCTAGGAAAATGTCCGGAAAGGAAGACAGATTTGACATTATTTTGCGTAACGGACACAACTGAGGCTATACTTATCGGATTGGGATACAATTTATACCGTTTCGAAGCTAAGACAAAGGTCTAAAACTTAGATGAAGACCACTCAGTCCAGTTCGTAGTGTAGCTAGGTCGAAATTGCAATATACAAAACCAGAATCTCACAAACAGGTTGGCTAACCGCAGTATGGTTAGATAACAATAACTCAGACTACCGAAGTCCGATTGAGGTGTATCTTATGGCGTTTCGAAACTAAGACATAATTCTACATTTCTTATGAAGATATCCAAAGCCAAATCATGCATTTTTAGGGTTAAAAATGGAAAACTCCACGAAAACAGAAATCTGGGCGTGAAATAGGACTCATGGGCAGTCAAGGGTATTTCGGTTATTTCACATGATACAGTGCTTAGATCGAGCTGAAATTTTGTAGGTGGCTAGTTAACACCATTTGCTACAACTTTCATGTTTTAACCTAAGCCTGATTCGATCCCTAACATGCTCAAATAAATCTAGTCAGAACAGGGCAGATTTGAAACCCTAACCTGAAATTTTTCACACAAGCTGAAATTTTCCGTAAATAACCACAATTGATACACAAGAGAGCTATTTAACACCATTTAGAACCATCAATTCAAGGCTAACCATATCCATCATAGGAAAACAGCAAATTTCTCAAAAAAATCAGAAATGTACCTAACTCCACTTTAATCCATGAAATCTTTCACAAAGTATCATCTATAACAACTATAAGCCACTACTTATCAATTAATTGAAGTAAAGAGGAAGTTTGTAAGCAAAGTACCTTGAAACCTCAAGAAAGATGGCAACTTAGGGTTTTTCCTTCACAAATCCCTCTACTAGAAGCTTTAATCCTCCTTAGTAAACAACTTTTATGGAGTAATTTACAATTCTATCGGTTAGAACTCAAGATTGGAGTAAGAAATTGGAGTGAAAGATGAAGGTTTTTCTCTCTCTCTTGCTCTCCAAGTTTCGGCCATAAGAAGGAGAAAATGGCTTGATTTTTAGTCAAATTTTGATTTTAGTAAAGTTGATGTAAGATGGTCAAAAGTCCAACTTGAATCACAAGGTGACACTTGTCACCTCTTTATGCATAGCTATCCTTTTGTCTCTCTAACACTAATCCATTTGAGTAACCTCTAATTATCTCTTAATACCTGATAAATTAAACCTGATATACAAAACTTAACCTAATTGGTCGAATTTATCGCACTTAACGCAACTAGCGGGCCCCACGTCCAACATACACTCTTTATTTCTCATGAACTAACTTATACTAGAAAAATAATTTAAAAACTATATTTGCTCATAAAAAAATATCTGAAAAATTTTTCTAATAAAGAAAATGTAGAAAAGGTGTGCAATTAAATAAAATAAAGCCTAAAAAATGAGAAAATTTCGGGTTCTCACACTTTTAACTCGAGATATGGGAATTTTGAATTTGCCGTGATTCCATTTGGGTTAACGAATGCACCTGCTGCTTTCATGGATTTAATGCATAGGGTCTTTAAACCTTATCTAGATCAATTTGTGGTGGTCTTTATTGATGACATATTGGTGTATTCTAAAAATGTGAAGAATCATGAGAAGCATTTGAGAATTGTTTTGCAAACTTTGAAGGAACATCAATTATATGCTAAGTTTAGCAAGTGTGAATTTTGGTTAAAAGAAGTGACTTTCTTGGGACACATAATTTCTAAGAATGGGATTAAAGTGGATCCAGCTAAAGTTGAAGCTGTTTCAAAATGGAAACGACCGAAAAACCCTACCGAGGTTCGGAGTTTTATTGGATTAATAAGATATTACCGGAGATTTATCAAAAATTTTTCTAGAATTGCTGGACCAATGACCGAGCTGACTAAGAAAAGTGGAAAGTTTATTTGGAATCCTAAGTGCGAAGAGAGTTTCCAGGAATTGAAAAGACGCTTAACCAAAGCCCCAATATTAGCTCTACCCAATGGAAAGGATAGTTTTGTGGTTTACACAGATGCATCTAAGGAAGGTTTGGGGTGTGTTTTGATGCAAAATGACAAAGTGATAGCATATGCCTCTAGGAAATTGAAACCGCATGAAGGGAATTACCCGACTCATGACTTGAAGTTAGCAACTGTGGTCTTTACTTTGAAGAAATGGAAACATTACTTGTATTGAGTAATGTTTGAAGTCTTTACTGATCACAAAAGTCTTAAGTACTTATTTTCACAGAAGGAACTGAATTTGAAGCAATGTAGATGGATGAAATTTTTGGAAGATTATGACTGTACGATTAAGTACCATCCAGGAAAAGCTAATGTAGTGGCTGAAGCTTTGATTCGTCAAGTACAGATGGCTGGATTGATGATCAAGGAATTCCAATTATTGGAAGAAGTTAGTTATTGGAATCCTGGACTGAAACCAAAGAAAGTAATTTTGAAAAATATTATATTGAATTTCACTTTGATGGAACGTATCAAGGAATCTCAAGGAAATGACACTAAAGTGCAGAAGTGGTTGGAAAAGGTTAAAAAGAGGGACAAGTCGGACTTTAACTTGGGATTGAATGGTGTATTGAGATTTTGGAATCGAATAGTTGTGCCAAAAGATGAAGGGCTTAAAAAGGAAATTTTAGAAGAAACACACTGATCAAAGTTTACGGTACATCCAGGAGGGAATAAAATGTACCAAAACTTAAAGAGTCTGTATTGGTGGGAGAACATGAAGAAGGAAATTGCTCAATTTGTCCAAACATGCTTAATTTGTCAACAAGTTAAATCCGAACATCAGAAACCATCGGGACTTTTGCAACCTCTAGAAATACCTGAGTGGAAATGGGAGAATATCACCATGAATTTTGTATCGGGATTACCAAGAACACAGAGAGACTATGATGCGATTTGAGTGATAGTGAATAGATTGACCAAATCGGCTCATTTTTTGCCGATTAACATGAAGTACCCATTGGAGAAGTTGGCCAAGTTGTATTTGAATGAGATCATTAGGTTACATGGAATCCCTGTCAGTATCGTATCAGATAGAGATCCAAGATTCGTTTCGAGGTTCTGGCAAAAGATACAAGAAGTGTTAGGGACTAAATTGAACTTTAGTACTACTTATTATCCCCAAACCAATGGACAGTCTGAAAGGACAATTCAGACCCTTGAAGATATGTTGAAAACTTATGTTTTGGATTTTGGGGAGAGTTGGAGTTTATCTCGAATCCATAATGTATTCCATGTGTCTATACTTAAAAAGTACCATCCAGACCCTTCACATGTCCTACAACCCGAGAGTATTGAAATTAATGAGACCTTAACCTATGAGGAGAAACCGGTTAAGTTTCTGGATAGAAAGGTGAAGGAATTGAAAAATAAACAAATCCATTAGTAAAAGCCCTCTAGAAGAACCATGGGTTGGAGGAAGCAACTTGGGAGGTCGAAGAAGCAATTTGAGAAAAGTATTCAAACCTTTTCACCAATCAAGGTAAATTGCGAGGACGAAATTTTTCTTAAGGGGGAGAGAATGTGAAGACTCGTAAAAATTATTATTTTTTGACTCCTATTTTTGCTCATTTAATTATTTATCTGAATATTTGCTCCGATTATTATTTCTAACCTTATTAGACTTAAATACAAGGAATTATGACTTCATTATATTTTTAAAGTGACTCGTTTCAAAAATTAATTTTTGGAAGCTCAATTAATGAAAATAGTGAAAACGTGTTTAAAAATCTTAGCCAATTGGGAGTACAATAAGCTCGAAAAAATTGGAGACATATACAAGGTCCTAAAATAGGTAATTTTAGGTTTAAGTACTCAAGTGATAGTTAGGGGTACGATCATTATAAGAATTTCTCGAACGTTTCACTCTATCGCGTCTAAATTAAAAATACGCGTTTTCACGCGCGTGATTAATTAAGGGACTTTAGACCATTATTTTGGGACAATTAAGAGTGAATAATATTTATATAAATATAAGTGCATTAGAGGTTTAGTGCACCAGTGAAACAAATACAAGAGGAATTGAGCACGAAACGCGCGCGTACATATGCGAGAGAGAGTTGATTTTTGGGTGAATTGTGGCCACACATTGTATCTTCTCTTGGAAGCTTCAATTGAACTAAAACTCCCTCTCTTTTCTCTCTCATTTAGCCGGCTACAAGGAGGAGCAAAACCATCCAAAGTTCTTCAACTTTCTACTCCAAATTCTTGCACAAATCATCTCCAATTTCTTCCAAATTTCACACACACATAGCCTGATACTTGGAGATCATTTTAAGCTACAAAAAGGAGGAGCTTTGCACGGTTTTCTTAAGCTGAGAGACGGCCAAAAATTCTGTTTTGTTCAACAATACGAGTAAGTAATGATCAACTCTTAAATTCTTAGCCTATGGAAGTCGATTTACACTTATGAGCTTAGTTATTCATGTGGGTGGCTGTTATTATTGGAAAATTTTGAAGGTGGGCTCTATGAACTCCCACTCTTGGATTGATGGCTGATGTAATGCTTGATGATGGATTTAATGTTGGTTTAGTGCTCAAATTGGTAGATTAATGGTGCATAGCTAGTATAAATCTCAAGGATTGCATGGCTATAAAAGTTGTCAATTCTGCCCCTGTTTTGATCGAGCCCCTTTTTGTGAAATTCTGAGATTTTGGTGGCTTGTATATGATGTTTATATGTTGTATATATGGTGTGTAAAGTTTCATCGAAAAATATTGAGGTTTGGTTGGTAAAATTGATTAATCTCGCAAACCTAGTAAATCTGGAAAATTTTCCCGTAATGCTCAGACAGCCTTCTTGTTTCATCCATAACTCTGTGGTCCAACTTCGAAATCAAGTACCGTAGGTGGCATTTTAAACTAGACATTCCCAGCTTTGCAATGGTATAAAATGCAACCCCTAATTCCACCCAAGTATTCCGTACCAACCATTTAAATATGACTGTCCTGTTTCTCCGTTTTCCTGGAACGAAGTTCAGAAGCTGTAACTTGAGGCTCAAATTTGAGCTAGTTGTGTGCTGAATTTCATAACAATTGCTTCTGTGAAATTATAGTTTTATGAATTTATTTTCCAACACCACCAACCATGCTTAATTCCGAGTTGAATTGAGTAATTTGTGATCAAAATACGAAACCTGCCCTGTTCTTGAAAACCCTAAATTTTGGGCAAAATTGATGCTAGACTTTGTGTGGACTTGCCAATTGAATTTCTTGGAGTTAAAACACTTACCAAATGTATCATGAATTCTCCTCAGGCTTTTCCTACACAAATGAACCATGTTTGAAGGATTTTCCTTGGCCAAATGTTTGGAATGGAAAATGAAAAGCTCAAGGCAGTTCTGCCTTAGGATTTTCCAAAACTTTGGTTGTTTGGTTGACTACCTTCCCGAATGTATTTTTTCATGAAATTTGATAGAGGGATACCCTTTATATAGGAGTATTATACTGCCAAATTTGGTACCAATCTGAGTCCATTTCACTGCTCGACTAAATTACCAAAGTTCAAGACTTGATTTTGGAAAACCCTTGTTTAACAATGAAATTTGGGTAATTTTGAGCTACCATATCTTGATACTCAAAACTCCGTTTCTCGTTCCACTTATTTTGTTGTAAACTTGGATTACAAAACTAATGGATTTACAAATTTTAAAGGCTAGTTCCAATCAAGTGAATTTTGCCAAATTTTCAAAGTTGGCCAAAAACCAACTTAAATCTGCCTTATGAACCAAAACAGCGACTTTGAGCTCATTTTTGAATGTTTTCCATTTGCAATCTTAGAGAAGTGTATTCTAGGAACTTTTAGTACTTTGGAAGAGGTTTCCAACGATACCAAGTTTTCCAATTTTGGACTTGTAAAGAATGAGATACGATTTTTCAAAAATCTCATACCAAAACTAAAATTTCCGAATCTTACGGAAATGGAGATTTTTGAATTCTCCTTATTCCTTTGATGTTACTTGAACGTATTAGACTTGATTTCCAAGATGAAATCTCAATTGCTTTTGTGCTTTAAAATCCTATCTTTGAACCCCGATTTATGAGTGATTGGGATTCATTTTCATGGGATTTTCTTGGATTGTGCACTAAGTACAATCTTTGTGATAATTGGGGGTTTTGAGTGATAAATCCTTATTAATTGCTCAGGCACACAAGAGAAACTTCAAAAGGATCCTACGATGGACGCTTGAACTTCGAGTGTCATTTCTTCTTATTTACGTGGTGAATGTCAAGTGTGTGTTAGTTGAACTACTGTGAACCAGATCCATGTTTACTTGTTGTTGATACTTGAGATTTTAAAATTCGAGACGGGGGTGTACTTTATCGCACCCGTTCTCGCTTGAAATAAATGACTCGCACTTGAAATACTCGAATGTCTCAATTGCTTGCACATGTTACTTGCTTGTTTGATTTGAAATAGTATGTTATGGTTGCATATGTCGTTGGAGTGAATCTCCTCGACACTCAAACATGCTTGGGGGACACCCACATCTCATTGGCGAACCTTGGATTCGAGCCGGCATGGGCTTGGTCGGGCTCCTTGGTAAACCATGGGAAAAATTGAAAAGCTTGATCTAGTGAGAGATCCTGCTTGGCATACTCAAGTAGTATTACCTTAAACAAATGACAGGCGGGCCCGAAACAGGGGTATGTAAGGTGAAAGGGGACATGTTAAGTGGAGTTCTACGGATTAAACCTACCCGATTGACAGAGTGTCAACTCGTGGAGGTTGTTGATCGTGCAAGTAGAATATAACTGTGAGAACCCTGAAAATGCATATATAAATAACATTTCATATGTCATTTGCACTTCTTTTATTCCTTAATAATTCCTAGCATTACTTTTACTTGTTTGCAATTAAGTACGTAAAAACAGGTTTATGTGAAAAATAATATAATTTTCCTAAGTTATGAAATTTATTGGTTTTGCTAGACTAAGTTAATATATCTAGAGCTAGATTAAATTTTTCGTATTAACATAAAATGTTAGATTTATATATTAAGGTCAAACTTGATTTTTATAGTTTAATTAATCAAGCAAGTATGTTAAGCGTTAATAGGAACCTTAATACTAACTTGCAATCGATAAATATTCGATAAAAAGGGTTTAAGTACACCAGTGTATAATTAGGCTTTCAAACCACACTTGGGGATAATTTTTGGAATTTAATTTAGAATTGAGAATTTAAATAGAGGTTATGAAGCAAAGTGAAAAGACCAAAATACCCTTCACAACTCCACAAAATCACTACACAACCATAACATTACCATGCACGGCCAAACACTCCCTCTTACAGCCTGTCCATTACCGCCCCAACTGACCAATCACAACCTCACCAATTCTATACGTAAACCAACTTCCACACTCAATCTCCTTTCAAAACCGCGGCACCCCTCTTCATTTCCTCTTCATCTCATATTCCAAACCATCACTGCAATTCTACTCTGCCTTGCTATTGTCGACAAACGGAGAGAGAGAGAGAGAGGCCGAGCTGCACTCTGCAGCCGAGAGGAAGAAAAGAAACCGCAGGTTGAATGTTTCTGGTTCTGTCCGTGAGCTGGAGTAAAGGCAGGGAGAAACTGTGAGCCAACTCCCTTCTGCATTCTCCAAAACAACCAGTTGCCATCCAGCTTCCACCTCCACCAGTTGAAACCACCGACAACCACAACCACAGCCACACCAATCGCAACCCGAACCAGGCCTGTGAGCAAGGCCGAGAGAGGGAAAAACTTCAGCTTCCTTGACGTACGAGTGAACCTTGAGTGAGGTAAATTTTCTGGAATGAAAATAGTTTATCAGAGGTAGATTAAGCTAGTCGTGGTCTTGCATGTGTTAATTTGTGCCATCGGATGTTGAAATCAAAGCTGTGGAAAATTCTGTTTCGGCTAGATGGTTCTGCCGAGGAGCTGACTGGGAAATGTAGTTTTATTTCTGACTTCCTGCGATAATCTGAGCTCAATTAAATGTTTAACCAACCAAAAACAAAAAGGTTATGTCATCTGGGAACATGCATGTGAGTTTAGGCGGCCAGATTTGTAATTAAGAAAAGAAGAAAATTTCTGTGTGCTAGTTATGTTTCTGCCGAGAAGCTGAGCTGATAGTGCAGCTTTATTTCTGTTTTCTGGGACAATCTGAGCACCTAAGTGTACTTAGCTGAATGAAAACTGGATGATTAAGACCATGCATGTTGATTGTGCTTTCGGATGATAATGGTAAAGCTTAAGAAAATTCTATTTTAAGAGGAAAATGTCTTAGCCGAGAAGATGATTGGAAGTGCAGCTTTAATGTGTTTTCCTGAAATGATTTGAGCATGCAATGGTGATTAATTAACTGAATCTTGGATGATTGTTATGATTAGGGCCATGCATGATAATTTTGTGTGATTGGATGATGAAATCAGGAACCTGGGAAAAAAATTCTGATGTAGTGAACTGGAATTGATGTGAACCAGAAATCTGAAATGCAGTTGTAATCTATTTAAATCTAATAATCTGAGCATAAATGCAATTAGCTACATGAAAATATGATGTTTAAGCTAATTACTGGTAGATGAAGATATACCAGTGCTTGCATGCACTGATTGTGTATTCGGATGATGAATTAAAGAGCTTAGGAAAATTCTGCTTTGCTGAAAAGTTGCTGCCGAGAGATTGTCTTGTTAATGTAGCTTCATTTGGTATAGTTTTCTGTTTTGGAGCCTCTAACTTTGATTAACTAGTGAGTAACGAGAAATTTTAGCTTGGCATGCACATAATTAGTTGAGTTAGAACTGAAAATAAAAATAAGATGCAACCAGATTTTGTGCAGCTCAAACCGAGGCTATCTGGAGACTTTCTTGGAAATTTGATGATTTGGGTTATGGTTCAAACCTAATTTTTGAAATGGAAATGTTAACCAGTAAATTGAGTATCTATATGCCGAATCTGAGCATTTAAATCCCTGAATAAGCCAAGGAAGAATTTTATACAAGATAAATGGTTGCTGGAAAATTTAGCTAACCAAACTGTTGAGCAGAAAATATTGAATTGTTTCCGGATTTCACTAGTTGATGTTTGAATATTTTCCTTGGCATAAAATGGTTTCGAAACACTGGAAATTTTGGGTGATAGCCGAAGGGGTATGAACCAGAATTTCAATATCGTTGGAAAATTTTAATTTGATTCTGGAAATTTATTTTATTTCCTTGGAGTATGGTGGCTCAGAATTTCATAAGAGATGCAAATTTTAAGGTATACAATTTGTTTAGCAATGAACCAAATGGTACATATAAAGTTGGAGTTAAGAACATACAATTGCTGGAAATTTCTTTGTAAACTGCCGTGAATCTGAACCGGGAAATTTTGAAGATTATAACAGTTGTTTAAATTCAACTCTTGAACTGGAAATGTTCATTGTTTAGCTAAGAAAGTGTATGATGAAGCTGAGAGCTTAATAGCATGTCTTAGCCACGAAAATTGTGAATTTATAAACAACGAAGTGCTGGAAATTTTAATGACCGAAAGGTTGAACTGAATTTTTTTAAGTGGTTCCTGGAATTTTTCCTTGGGGTATTATGAGCTCGAGACGCATGACAAAATGTACACGTTAATCTGTGAAAGCTGTTTAGCAATGAAACGTTTTGATATCTAGAAAGATTCAACCAAAAAAATGTGGGTGTACCAATGCTGGAAATTTTCCTTGTGGTTGCCAAAGTTTGAGTAAGAATTTCCAGCTCGATTGTGAAGTTATTCCTTGAACCTTAATGATTGGAAACACATGGAAAATGTTGATGTTAATGATTGTGGTTTGACCCTAGGGTGTTCCTGAAATTTTCAAAGAATTAGAGGGTAAGAAGGTACTTGCTAAACGTATGCTTAAGCCTGGCTAGTGAAACAATTTCTACTCGTATTCCAATGTCCGCAAAGCTAATGGTCGACATTATTTTTCATTGGAGCATAATGTGTCGAAATTGTTGACGGTGGGCTCTACGAATTCCCACTTTTGAATTGATGGTTGATTTATTGGAAATTGGTTGGTGGTGGGCTCTATGAATTCCCACCCTGCATGGATAACTGAATTGCTGAAATTGTTTAGAAATCTGTGCTACTATTTTGTGAAACTGTGAGTTGATATAAGTACTGATTACCAAGTGCTAAGTATTGACGAAGCCTTGGTAAATTTTCCTGCTTATGCTTAGATATAAATTTGTTGGAACACAGGGCTAAGAATTGACGAGCCCTAGTGTTATTACTGTTTAAATTCTAATTGTGCAATATTGAGGAAATGTGATTTTGGATTGGAATCGAAAATGTGAGAAGTTGTACCGACCTTGTGACTCCAAGTAAACGCTTGACTAAGTAAATGAAAAATATTTTGCTTTAAGTCTCGAACGGTACAGATTTAGCATCGTATTGCTAAACATAGTGTCTACTATTTTTGCCTTAGAAACTTGGGCAACATGACTTTTATCCCTTAAGTTAGACTAGCCTTATCAATTTGGGAAAATGATTCTCCCAGACTCAAAACCTTAGTTTTGTTCCAAATTCCTTCCTTCTTTATAAATCGTTTAAGGCTAGTCGGAACTAAGGAAAATTTAAAAGGTGAAACTCGATCACTTTAGTTTTAAACGTAGAAACCTGCTCGGCAAGAAAAACCTTATTTTAGCAACATTTTTCAATAGACCTTACCCCAAAGCCTTAGCAAAGATTTTGTAGGCACAACCACTCCAATGAACTTTTTCCAAGGTATACTTTTAGCCTTGATATTAAATATCTTGCCGACTTATTTTAAGAAAATAATAATAGTATTTTCTTCGAGGAAAAGTATTCCAGGAATATTATAAGAAATATTGAACGGTTCTCACAAGCTCGATTCCAAGTAAAATATTTTGAGAAAAAGTAAACTAGCAACATGCTAGAAAACTCTACATAAAAACTTTGAAAGAACTTGGCGTCCCTATTGATGAACTCTCCAATAGCCGACTAATGATTCAAGACTTTAATCAAGGAGGGCAAGGAGCTCTTGGATCACTAAATTTGAAGATAATCATTGATGATATATCATCCAAAGCGCTATTGTACATGATAGATGCTAAAACAATATGCAATGTACTATTGGAAAGGCCCTGGATTCATGAAAATGGAGTTGTATTTTCAACTCTTCATCAATGTTTCAAGTATTGCCGAAATAGGGTGACAAAGAGTGTGAAAACCGATGATAATCCTTTCACTTAAGCGGAAGCGTATATCGCTGATTCCAAATTTTACATCCAAAAGCACAATGTAAAGAATGACTCTGAACAACCTCTATTTGTAGTTAAAATTCAGAACCCCGAATCTTAAGGTGCAATAGGGGAGAAAGTGATGATTCCAAAATTAAAAGAGAAAGTTTATGAAGAAACTGATGATTTATTGTCAAAGAATGAATCAGTTGTCTTTCGTTACCCTCCCAAGTCAAGATTGGAACAAGGATAGTCATCTTCAATTCAACACGAAGTTCTGAAAGATATAACTCTTCCTGTGGCTAATCTGTCGCACCCCTTTTTTTGAAATAAAAATCATGAGTTATAAAAAATAAATGTTGATCAATTTTGAGCCAATGAAAAATAAAAGAAAAATGGCATAAAATAGGACTTAAACAGTGCAACGGTTGTGGCCTAAAATCATAGTTTAAAAAAGATTTTTAGGAAAAATAAGTTTCTTCACTTGGTATTTAGTTAAGGTGTACCAAGTCATCCAAAATATGTTTTTTTAATACAAATAAACAAAACTCTTTTGAGATGACTCCCGGTCTTTGAAAAACAAGAGAAAAGAGTCCGGAAGTCACGGTTGAAGAAAGGGAAGGTAAAAATTTGATCTAAGATACCCTTTCAATCTAACCAAGGCTAATTGCATGATTTAGTCGAAAATTTTCTTAATTTAACTTATAAAACTTATCAAATTTGGATGTTAATATATGGATGCAAATCTATACCTAATGAATATCGGGAGGATTGAAATATCTCTTCAAAATTTAATTGGTGCAATCACATTAATTGCGATTCCCAAAAATGATTCTAAGAAGAGGTCACAAATATGCAAAATGGAACTCAAAGAAAAGAAAAATTATAATATATAAATATGCATGACCTAAAGGAGAGGAATGCAACATAATAGGTATTAGGGGACTAAGGTTCGTGACTCAATTTTCTTTCTTATAGAGGGGGACGAGAGAGTGTTAAGTTTAAGAAGCCACACCTGTTCATTTTCCATATTTGAAGAGTGATTCGTCTAATCTAATCAAGTAAATGAACTAACTTACTTATAATTTTCTAAATGGAATGTAAGTTTAAATGTCATGTTTCGTACATAGGGGTAAAAGAGAAAAATGAAAAACATGTATGAAATGCGATGAATGTCACGCAAAGAATGTGAATCTAACGCGAAAACGGTCTAAATGATCTAGCATTGGACTAACCTATTTTTACAACTCTTTACTAGTGTTGAACTAGTGAGAAATCGGGAGAATGGCCACAACTAGCATTGAACTAGTGTGGTGACGTCATACATTTATTATAACTAAATAAATCATATAAAACATAATTAAAACAAGTAAACACATATATCACATAGTACGTAGGCATAATATTTAGATGCAAAGACCTTACAAAAAGCGAATAAACATGTAAGTATATAAACATGCAAGCACACAAACAAATCAACGCAAACAAAAGTCTAACTATTATATTCGGGACCCTAACTACAATCTAAGGGAAGAATTCTAAAAAAAATAACCTAACTATTAGATTTATCTAACTAAATACATTTTTAGCAAAAATTAAAACCTATTTATTACATAAACTAGGTAAATACATGCCTTTAACACCTATCTATTACAACTTGGCATTTTAATGCTTCTCAAATAATTATCAAAATTAAATAAAACAAATGAAACTTAAAATGAATAAGAATGACTAATTAAAAGAAAAAACATTCAAATCATGCAATTACACATAAAAATACATTTGAGCACAGAAAAGAGTTTAAAATAATAAAAGAGATTACCTCTCTTGAATTGGTGATTAAATGGGGTGAAATTTGCCCTACTTATGCTCCAAAATCAACAAAATGATCAAGGCACCAATTTAATTATAAATAAATGAAAATAATCTTGAAATCCACCAACTAAATCACTTAAATAAAGTACAATTAACAATTTAAAAAAAGTAACTTATATTTAGGAAATCAAAACTGTTAGGGACCTAATTGCAAAAATAAGAAAGTTTTAGGAACAAATTATAATTATCACAAAGTTTAGGGGTCAAAATTAAAAAAATTTAGGGACCAAATTATAATTAAATTAAGGACCTAATTGAAAGAAATTTATAGTTTTTAAAGCTATACTATAAATACTCAAAAGCATAGGGACTGATATGCAAAAATATTTTCTGGTTTCTTGACAAATCAGGCCACTGGGCCATTTTTCTTATTTCTTTGGGTCAGGATTCCCAAAACCCATTCAAAAGTCCAAGAAAACAAGCAGGCCAACCCATATTTTTCATCACTCAACCCTAACCGAAAATGCATGGGCTTTGGCTCCCCAAACCCAAGCCATAACTTAAAAACAAAACCCCAAAGCCTGCAACAAAACCCAACCAAACTAACATTTACCCAAATCAGAACTATTTTACCAAACCCAACAAATTAATAACCCAACTAAAAATTGTTAAGGTCTAATTTCATCCCAAAATCCATAATTAATTTGTCCAAAAATCTATTTAAAATATAAAAAAGAGAATTAGAATTTAAAAAGGGCAAAATTTAATTTATTGCAGAAATTTTTGGACCATAGTAAAATTAGGTAAAAGTTAGAGGGTCAAATGAAATTTTCCAGAACGTATCCATGCAAGCCACGAAGAAGGATTCTGCAACATCCTTCTCTTCTGCAACTTTGCAGCTTATTCAACGCAAATATTTGCAGACCAAACTCAAACGAAAGTCATCAATTTATCAACCAAATCAACACAAAGCTTCAATCCATTTTCTTAACAAATTCCAACAACGAAACACTCCATCTAAAAGATTCAAACAAAAGAGACAATGAAAGGCCAGCTACAAAAATGGGTTTCCATCAAATGCAGGGAAGATTACTCATCACTTGCTGAGATTTCAGACCCAAACACACACAACATCTAAACATCTAAGTGCATGAAGTCAACTCATGTAAAGGGTATCCGAACTACAGTCTTGTAAAAACAAGAGAAAGAAACGGAGGAAAGAGGAAGAGCAAGGAAATAGACACAGCAGCAAGATTTCAACATTTCTAATTCTAATCTGATAATACATGAATGAAAAGGATGAAAAGATTACCTTTGTCACATTTAAAGGTGAAACACAGCATGAGATGGCCAAAGAAATGGGTCCAGATGTGAGCAACCACAAGTGAAAGCGGATCTGACGAAACTCTAAGCAAAATTGCAGGTGGAGCTAGGTTTGTTGAAGCAGCGATTTTGGGGCCAAATTCGAGGGACTCCCAGTCGTTTTTTGCACAGGATTTCTGAACAAAAATTGTTCTATCGACATCAGGGAGTGCGCAGAAATTGAAAGCGTCTCAAAATAAGCTATATTGAGAGAGAAATTGTGGTCGCGAAATGGCTGAAAAGTCAGCCTTGGTCGAAAAAAAAATATTGCAGAAAAATTATTCTTTCCCTCGTTTGCTGTTTTTCTTTCGCTTTCTTTCTTGCTCCGCCACCCCTCTTTTTCCTCCTTGTTTTTTCTTTCTGCGTTTATGAGCCTTTTATAGGCACAAACACCTCTCCCCCAACCCTAGCAACAATGGTGCAGATTTACTGCACTTTTCTTGATGGTTTTTGAGCCATTAGATGGCTTTTGATTTGAATTTTTCTGGTAGAAATCAAGAGGGTGAGGTGGCAAAAGGATTAGGAAAAAAAAAAGAAAATAACAAAAAAGAGTGGAATGGGTTCAAATTGCCAGCTGCAAATTTGGTACCATGGCTCGTTGCGCCTGAAGAAGGTTTTTTTTTTTTTAAATGCAATTCATTTCTTTTTTTTTTCTTTTTAGCTTCTTCTTTTCTTCCTTTTTTTTTTCTAAAAAATGATTTTTCTCAAGAAATAGAAATGAAACCAAATAAATAAAAATTTAACTAAAATGAACAAAAATAGGAATAAGATGAAGAAAAATAAAATAGTAAAATTTTGGTGTCTACATAATCTTGATGCTAAGAGGGTGCTATCTCCTTTACTAAAAGATCTAACCTTTCAAGCAAAGAGTTTGAGATCAAACAAGACACCAAATCAAAGTTAAGAACCAAAGAAAATTTTGATCCTACTGCATATAAGCTTATCAATAAAGTTGGATATGATCTTAAAGAATATGTGGTGTTAAATATCCCACCCTCTCAAGCTACTAGTGATATAATTCATGGGTTAAATCCTACTCAAAAGATGCTGAAAGAAAAAGGATATGCTATTGAAAATCTCAAATCTGGTCTTGACTATTCTTCTCTTACACCAATTCGCATCAATATTAATAGAGTTAGTGGTCAATATATTGCTGTGGGGTACGAGTCTTCTTAAATAGTCAAAAATTCCAAATTTTTGATGAAAATGAAAATACAGTTCCTCGGGCATCAGTTTTTAAGAGGTTAGGACCACAAATAAAGCACAAGTTTCAAAACTCTCATAAAAGTAAAAGGAGAATGGTAAAGTCATTGAAAAATTTTGAAGAGCCTTCTGATTATTTTCACAAATTTGGTGGCATTATTCTCTCAAGAAAGTAAAGATGTACAAATCTTATAATAAAGTGTGGGACTAAACTAAAGATCAGAGAGCATACTGTGGTATACACAAGACCAAAAAAAATGATAAAAAGAGTGTTGTTTCATGCAATCATATAACTATATTTAATGGCGACTCTCCTGGAGAAGAATGAAGATGCTGTGGATGCTCCGCCTGAATTTGAAGGTGTTAAGACCATTATAGATATCTGAAAGAGATAAATCTTGGTAATTCAGAGGACCCACATCCGATATATGTAAGTGTCTTATTAAATCCTGATGAAGAGAAAACATATGTTGAGATCTTGCAAGAATATCGAGATATTTTTGTGACAGCCCCACCTTCCCCTAAGGCGAACCAAAGGGGTTAGCGGACTGCCTGCCCAACTCTCGCCAGAACTAACGGATCAGTTTACGTCGATCTAATACGTTCCGAAAAATACCAACGCGCGCAAACAAGCCAAAATCACAAAATAAAAAAAACGAAAATCGAAGCCGATGATGAACAGTACCGGCCACGTCAGAATCCGGCCGGATACTAGGCCGAGAGCAACCAAGTTTTTTTTTTTCCAATTCTCCACGCAATCCGGCCAGTTTCTGGCCGGATTCCTGGCCGGATTTGGCCCTGTTCATTCCCGCCAAAATTTTTCCTTTTCCGTTTGAAATTCGTATTGATCCGAAATCCAACCAAACATTAACCAAACATATATGTACATTGAAATTCAACATTTACAACCAAATGGCCATGCCAAAACTATTCATCATGAATATACATGTTCGGTTTGCCAATCAAAAGAAGATGAACCCAATACACATTAGGGTTTCATTCAAAGAGCTATTTAAAATATACATGTACATGAGCTCAATTTGGCAACCAACAAGTATGATCTTTCCAAAAGTGATCATTTTCCTGTAAGAAAAACAAATGGAACGGAGTGAGTTAAAGCTCAATGAGTTACTACCACATAAGCAACGAAGAGCATATAACATAACCTTTCATTTCAAGTACACAATTAAGGAATAAAACAAATTGGTAAAAGGATACGGACAGCTCTCAAGAGCCCATTTCCACGCTTGCGTTCTTGATCCAACCTCATTGACCCTCCGTCAATGTTTAAGAGTACCAACCGTAGACCTCACTTCACTTCCATTCCTTCCACCCAACATACCCCAACCGGGCCCGCACTCCAATCAGTAGCTTTTGATAATACTCGAGTTTACCGGAATCAAGAGTCTCATTACTACAAGATTCCCCAGTACAGTCCCCGTGGCATGTCAATTTTCACGACCAATCCCTCGCCGGCTCGATTCAATTGACTACCAACGGGGTTGAGCTCAGTAATACAGTAAGGCCGTTGGATATTCGTCCAAACGACACCAAATCAGGTTTCCATGAAATGGAATTCAATAACTCATATATCAAGTTCAGTATTACAGTGAAATGGTAAACAGTCATTAACAGTATCAAAAGGGGTGAGGGCGGTCAAGTACACCATCACCTTCACCAATTCCAATGGCCAAGTAAGCCTTCACGGCATCACAATCACATATATCAAAGCCACATTGTAAACATTCATGTGAGTAGTACACTCACCAATCAAGTAGGTGATGTTTCATGCACCGTCGTCAAAAGTACGTCGTGAACCACCGTCACGCCCTAAAACACGCAAACAAGTACAATGAGACTCGATAACGAGTCATAAAGCAATGCCAATCACAACCCCAATAGGGTTTCATAAGCATATACAAGCATTAAAGGAAACCAGAAATTTCGGAAATGTAACTACCTTTGGCCCTGAAAAAACAGTTTTTGTCCTCATTTTGCGGTAATGGTACCAATTTCACTACGATTATCGGATGAGGGTGCAAGACCCACCATCTCGAAGCTAAAGGACAGGGCTACAACATCACAGAAGGTCACTCAACCCAATTTTGAGTGCAAACAAGTAAAAAATGCAATATACTACATCAAAAACGTAAAACAGATTCACCAAAACGCATTCTAGCGGAAACATCATAACTCAGGCTCTACAAGTCCAAATCCAGAAATTCCAAAACCAGCTGAAAACTAAGAAACAGGGCTACAATAATGTAGAAGATCACTCAGTCCAATTCCTAGCACAACCAGGTCAAATATGCGAGATACTAAACTAGAACCACAATAACAGGTTCACAAACTACATTCTGCTGTAATCAGTACAACTCAGCCTATACAGGTCCAAATTCATAAATTCCAAAGGCATATGGTAGCTAGGAGATCAAGCTACATTTCATCAGAAAACCTGAACAACCAAATCCAAAGTAATTCCAGCCAAAACAACCAATTTCAGACGCAGTTCTTACATTTGGATGAATCCAGAATAGCAATAGTAATTTCGACTTATCTCATTCTACACTACTCCGATTGACCTGAAATTTTGTAGGTACCTCTAAAATGTCATTCCCTACAACTTTCATGTTTTAATCTAAGGCCAATTCAGCCTCTATCTAGGACCTAAAATTTCGGACAGAATGCCCCCCTCAAGAACCCTAGTTTTCTGAAATTTCTTCCAAACCAGAAATTGGTTGCAATTATCTATCATATACACCTACTAGAGTCATTAAACATCAGTTCCCATCATCAAGGATAGCCACAACATCACATTCATATTAAACCAGAAAATTCATCAATAAATTGAAAACTTCATCAATTCATCCAAAACCAAGAAGTAAACCACAAAATTCATCACTTTAACTACCACTAGGCACTAATTAAGCTTCATTAAGTGAAGGAGAAAGTTCAATCATCACTCACCTAGTAAACAAGAGAGGAAGGGTTGCTTGTCCTCTTAGCTTTCCAAAACACTTCACCAAACCACTTACTAACACCTAAAGAAGAGATTTTATGAAGTAGAAACAAGTCTAAGTGATTGCTTTGGATGATTTGCACTAGATGGATGCCAAACTTTGAAGAGTTTTTCTTTCTTCCTTGCTCAAGGTGGCCGGCCACAATGGAGGTAAGAAATGGTGATTTTTGTGGTAATTTTTGAGATATTTAATCAATTGGTCAAATAAGTCAAAAAAGTGAATAGTTGTCATAAGTTACAACCACTCTTAAGGTGACACTTGTCACTTCATTTAAAGCATCTCTATCCTTTAAGTCCCTCTCACATCAATCACATCTCAACCTCTACTTATCTCTTATCACCCGATAAATTTCAACCAGTATCCGAAACTTAACCTAATTGGCCGAATTTTTTCGAACTTTTCGCACTAGTGGGTCCCACGTCCGTTATATATCCGTAATTTTTCAAAAACTATCCAATACTAGAAAAATCATCTAAAAATTATATTTACTCCTAAAATTAACCAGGAAAATTTTCCTAAGCCAGAAAATGCAGAAAACATGCCATTAAAGGGAGAAAACCCTAGGAAAATTATTAGGGAATTTACGGGTTCTCACACTCTCTCTCCCTTAAAAGAATTTCGTTCTCGAAATTTCTCACCTTAACTCCCAAAAAGGTTTGGGTATTTCTTTCGCATTTCTTCTTCCACTTCCCAAGTAACTTCCTCTATCCCATGGTTTCTCCATAGCACTTTTACTAACGGAATTTGCTTATTTCTGAACTCTTTGACTTTCCGGTCAAGCACTTGAACAGGTTTCTCTTCGTAAGCAAACGATTCATCTACTTCAATCTCCTCCGGTTGTAATACATGGGATGGGTCGGCATGATACTTCTTTAGCATCGAGACGTGGAACACATCGTGAATTCGAGAGAGACTAGATGGCAGTTCTAATCGATACGTGACCGCTCCTACCCTCTGGAGGATCTTGTAGGGTCCGACGTACCGCGGTTGGAGCTTCTTTCCTTTGCCCGCTGTAACACTTCGTAAGGGTGTGATCTTGAGGAACACATGATCTCCAACTTCAAACTCCAAGTCCTTTCTTCGGTTATCCGCGTAGCTCTTTTGTCGGCTTTGAGCTGTTTGGAGTCGTTGCCGTATTAACTTGACCTTCTCTTGAGCCTCTTCCATCCATGGTATAGTTGCCGGGTCTAGTGCTTTCTTTTCGCCAATTCCGTCCCAGTAAATCGGTGACCGGCACTTGCGTCCGTAGAGGGCTTCGTATGGAGCCATCTGGATCGACGAATGGAAGCTGTTGTTGTACGCAAACTCCACTAAGGTCATGTGTTGACCCCAGTTGCCTCCAAAATCCAGAATGCAAGTTCGTAGCATGTCCTCGAGAGTTTGAATCGTCCGCTCTGACTGTCCATCCGTCTGAGGGTGATAGGTCGTGCTCAAATTGAGTTTAGTCCCCAGGGTTTCTTGAAACTTCTGCCAAAACCGAGATACGAACCGTGGATCCCGGTCGGAAACAATGCTCACAGGAACGCCATGTAGCCTTACTATCTCGTCCATGTACAGTCGGGCCAACTTGTCCATAGAATACCTCATGTTCACCGGCAAGAAATGGGCCGACTTGGTTAATCGATCAACGATCACCCAAACGGCATCGTGTCCACTTTGCGTCCTTGGTAAACCGGAAACAAAGTCCATTGTGATGTTTTCCCACTTCCACTCGGGTATCTCCAAGGGTTGTAACAGACCCGATGGTTTTTGATGCTCTGCTTTCACCTGTTGGCAAATGAGACATTTTTGCACGTACTGAGCGATTTCCCTCTTCATATTGTCCCACCAATAGGTTCTTTTCAGGTCCTGATACATCTTGCTGCTGCCCGGATGGATTGTATACTTGGACCGATGGGCTTCCTCCAGAATCTCTATTTTCAACGACTCCTCGTTCGGTACCACTATTCGGTTTCGATATTTCAAAATGCCCTCAGGACTAAAATTGAAGTCCGTTGTTTTTCCTTTCTCCACGTTCTCTCCCCACTTCCGTACCATCAAATCTTCGTTTTGCGCCTCCTTAATGCGTTCCAGTAGAGTGGAGGTCACCCTAACATTGCTAAATAGCATCTTATGGCTCCCAAGACAGGGTCTCCATTCACATACGGATTCTAATAAATCCCACTCTTTAATCATCAACCCTGCTACTTGCACCTTACGACTCAAGGCATCGGCTACCACATTTGCTTTTCCCGGATGGTAGTTGATTGTGCAGTCGTAATCTTCCAAAAATTCCATCCACCGTCGTTGCCTCATGTTTAATTCCTTCTGGGAGAAGAGGTACCTAAGACTTTTATGATCCGAGTACACTTCGAAGGTCACCCCATATAGATAATGTCTCCACTTTTTCAGTGCAAAAATCACTGCGGCTAGTTCCAGATCGTGGGTCGGGTAATTCTGCTCGTGATGCTTCAACTTCCTAGAGGCGAAAGAGATCACATTACGGTTCTGCATCAAAACGCACCCCAGGCCTTCTCGCGACGCATCTGCATACACCGCGAACCCGTCCACTCTATTTGGCAAGACCAGTACTGGAGCCGTGGTCAATCTTCTCTTTAATTCCTGAAAACTTGTTTCGCATCGGGCGTTCCAGATAAATCGACCATGCTTCTTTGTCAGGTCGGTTAAAGGTCCTGCTAGTTTGGAGAAATCTTTAATGAAACGTCGGTAGTACCCAGCTAGCCCTAGAAAGCTGCGAATTTCTGTGAGATTTTCTGGCCTCTTCCAATTTGTCACGGCCTGTACCTTTGCCGGGTCCATCGAAATACCTTCGTGGGAGATTACATGCCCTAGGAATGTTACTTTCTCCAACCAGAACTCGCATTTACTAAACTTGGCGTACAACTGATGTTCCCTTAACGTTTGCAACACCACTCTCAAATGCTCCTCATGCTCCTCGCGTGTCTTAGAGTAGACCAAAATGTCATCAATGAACATAACGACAAATTGGTCTAGATAGGGTTTGAAAACCCTATGCATTAGGTCCATAAAGGCGGCGGGAGCATTGGTCAGTCCAAAGGGCATAACGGCGAACTCGTAATGCCCATATCTCGAGTTGAAAGCAGTTTTCGGAATATCCTCCTTCCTAATTAACAACTGATAATATCCTTGTCGGAGGTCCAACTTTGAGAAGACCACTGCTCCTTGCAGCTGGTCGAACAACTCGTCGATGTGGGGCAGTGAATATTTATTCTTTATCGTAACATTGTTCAGACCCCGGTAGTCAATACACATCCTCAAGGTTCCGTCCTTTTTCTTCACAAATAGGACAGGAGCTCCCCAAGGAGACCCACTCTCATGAATGAATCCCCGCTCCAAAAGGTCTTGTAATTGCAACTTAAGCTCCTTAAGTTCTGCAGGCGCCTATCTGGAACCTCACCATTCGGCTAGTTCCAGATAGGTGAGGTTCCAGGTAACAGGTCTATTTGGAATTCTATCTCCCGTTCTGGAGGTAAAGCTACTAACTCATCAGGGAATACATCCGAAAATTCCCTCACTACGGCCACGTCTTCCACTTTTAACTTATCCGTAGGGGTGTTAATTAAAAAGGCCAAAAATCCTTGCGCCCCTCTACTTATCAGTTTCCTTGCTCGAATGCCCGAAATTAAAGCAGATGAGACTAACCTACCCCTTATATCCAACCTTAAGGTTGCCTCACCAGGAATGCGAAATTCCACCACTTTCATTTTACAATCCAGTTGGGCATTATATTTGGCTAGCCAGTCCATCCCCAAAATCACATCATACCCCTTAATGGACAAGCTTATCAGGTCTTCTAAAAATCTCTTTTCACCTACCCACACATCACAATCCCTATAAACCATACTAGTCACCAAACGTTGATTCCCCGTAGGTGTACTAACTTCTAGGTCATATGGTAAACTAGCAGGTTTTATGTCGATGCCACACATGAAATCAGGGTTAACAAACGAATGAGTGGCACCAGGATCAATTAAAACTTTGGCAAAGCGGTGGAAAATAGGGATCGTACCTTCTACAACCTCTGAAGACTCTGGGACCTGATGGGGCTCTAAGGAATACACCCTAGCCGGCACTTTAGGTTTGGACCCATCTCCCTTTGCTGGTCCAGTATTGGTCCTCGGCGGTGGTTGGCTTCCCTTTCCATCTTGTTTCAGGACCGGGCAAGTAGCCAATTGGTGGTCTGCGCTTCCACATCGCAGACATTTGCCCTGTTTCCTCTAGCAGTTATCTTCGGTGTGGTTTGGCTTCCCGCAATGCCTGCAGGGACCGCGAGGTGCTGAAGCCGAGCCACTCTGAGCATTTCCCCTTTGTCCTCGCCCAGCTTGGCCACCCCTGAATGGAGTCCCTCTACCTGAACCAGATTGTCGACCGCCTCCCGTTCCTCGTCCAAATTTAGAGGGAGTGCTCTTCTCACCCTGTCCAGAACTACTCCCAGGAAAGCCACGCTTCTTCGCCTGGAAGTTCCGGACCTGCAACCGCGCACTTTCAACTCGTTGGGCCTTTTCCACAACCTCGCTAAACGCATTGATTTGAGCCACTGCGAGGTCTTTCTGAATCTCAACATTCAAACCCTGAATAAAGCGCCTAATCCGTCGTTACTCAGTCATGATTAACTCAGGCGCAAACTTGGACAAGCGGGTGAATTGACTCTCATATTCCGCCACCGTCTGAGCCCCTTGACGGAGTCTAATGAACTCGTCCTCCTTCCTCTCCTGGACTAGAGGAGGGAAAAACTTCGCATTAAACTCTCGGATGAAGTTCACCCAAGTCTTGGGCGTCTGCTCCCTTTCCCATTTCTGTCGGATTACGTTCCACCAGGAGTCAAGCTGGAACACGACAAAAGTCACCTGCCGTTCGTCAGGGTAGTGTAGGGCTGCAAATATATCAACCATTTTTTCAAGCCATCTTTCGCCAACGTCCGGGTCGGGTCCCCCAACAAACTTTGGCGGGGCAAACTTTTGAAAGCGTTCGAGAGCTCTATCTTCGCTCTCGATATGGTTACCAGGGTTTCCGGGGTTAGGGTTTGGGTTTTGCCCTGTTGCTGCACCACTTGTGCTAGCAAGTTTGTCATTTGCTGCATAGCAGCAGCTATTTGCACATTAGGGTCTGCTTGTGGTTCAAGATTAGGTCCAGTAGAGGTTTCCCCCGTACCCCTAACCGGTGTGGGTTGTCTAGTTCCGCGCCCACGTCCCCGACCACTTCGTGTACCTTCCATAAGTTTTACTTGGTTTAGGCAAGAGTACTAAACCAAAGTAGTAACAAGGCATGTAAGTAACACTCAAAACTTTCACAATATCACATATTTATACATTCCAAACATGATTACAAACGTATATATACAAGCCAAACAAGATCAAGCCACACACATATATACAATCAGTCGAGTCAAGTACAGGCAAGTCAGAAAAAAACATAGACGATCCCCCTAGGATTGGCCTTATCAAAAGAAATTTACACGTAACTAATCCAACAACCAAAATGATTAGCTAAGGCTCTATCCCTATCCCTATGTACATACAACAACCACCAAACTATCCCAAAAGAAGCCTAAAAGTCAAGGCCTAGTCAGTTGCCGGGCCCTGGGACCTAGGCGACGGGGTAGATTCCTCCCCAGCCTCGGCCCCCGCACACGAAGCCTCATCACTATCCTCCTCAAGCCCGTCATCACAAAGATTAAGGATCGACTCAGCGTGACCCCTGACTTTGCGAGCTCGCTTAATCTCGCGCTCTCGTGCCTCCCTCAGTTGAGCGCAGAGGTCGTCAACCCTATCCTCGACCTCAAGCACGTCGTATTCTAGCTCTGTGATACGTGCAACTTGCTTCTCGTTGGTCGCCCTAACCTGGGTCACCTCAGCTTCCAACTTAGCATTATCCTCAGCTAGTTCCTTACGCTCCTCCGCCACCGCCAATACTAGAGCGTTCGGATAGGCATAAGTGTGACGGCACTCACACTGTCGGAGGCGATTGGCCGGGCTCCAACGAACTACGGCCCCCTTTTGCCTGATCTGGTACTTAATCGGCGGTAGCCTGCCACGAGGAAGATCTCCAGCCGGACGATCACTCGGGTCACCACTTTCGTCCATCCTATATCAAAGGAAGAAATAACATGAATACACTTAAAGGGGCATAAACAAAGGACCTTCAAGTCGAGCATGTCTATACACCCAGGCTAATTCAAACCTAGGCTCTGATACCACCTGTGACAGCCCCACCTTCCCCTAAGGCGAACCAAAGGGGTTAGCGGACTGCCTGCCCAGCTCTCGCCAGGACTAACGGATCAGTTTACGTCGATCTAATACGTTCCGGAACATACCAACGCGCGCAAACAAGTCAAAATCACAAAATAAAAAAAATGAAAATCGAAACCGATGATGAACAGTACCGGCCACGTTAGAATCCGGCCAGAATCTGCCCGGATACTAGGCCGAGAGCAACCAAGTTTTTTTTTTCCAATTCTCCACGCAATCCCGCCGGCAATCCGGCCAGTTTCTTACACAATTAAGGAATAAAACAAATCGGTAAAAGGATACGGACGGCGCTCAAGAGCCCATTTCCACGCTTGCGTTCTTGATCCAACCTCATTAACCCTCCGTCAATGTTTAAGAGTACCAACCGTAAACCTCACTTGACTTCCATTCCATCCACCCAACATACCCCAACCGGGCCCGCACTCCAATCAGTAGCTTTTGGTAATACTCGAGTTTACCGGAATCAAGAGTCTCATTACTACAAGATTCCCCAGTATAGTCCCCGTGGCATGTCAATTTTCACGACCAAACCCTCACCGGCTCGATTCAATTGACTACCAACAGGGTTGAGCTCAGTAATACAGTAAGGCCGTTGGATATTCGTCCAAACGACACCAAATCAGGTTTCCATGAAATGGAATTCAATAACTCATATATCAAATTCAGTATTACAGTAAAATGGTAAACAGTCATTAACAGTATCAAAAGGGGTGAGGGCGGTCAAGTACACCCTCACCTTAACCAATTCCAATGGCCAAGTAAGCCTTCACGGCATCACAATCACATATATCAAAACCACATTGTAAACATTCATGTGAGTAGTACACTCACCAATCAAGTAGGTGATGTTTCATGCACCGTCGTCAAAAGTACGTCGTGAACCACCGTCACGCCCTAGAACACGCAAACAAGTACAATGAGACTCGATAACGAGTCATAAAGCAATGCCAATCACAACCCCAATAGGGTTTCATAAGCATATACAAGCATTAAAGGAAACCAGAAATTTCGGAAATGTAACTAGCTTTGGCCCTGAAAAAACAGTTTTTGTCCTCATTTTGCGGTAATGGTACCAATTTCACTACGATTATCGGATGAGAGTGCATGACCCACCATCTCGAAGCTAAAAGACAGGGCTACAACATCACAGAAGGTCACTCAACCCAGTTTTGAGTGCAAACAGGTAAAAAATGCAATATACTACATCAAAAACATAAAACAGATTCACCAAAACGCATTCTAGCGGAAACATCATAACTCAGGATCTACAAGTCCAAATCCAGAAATTCCAAAACTAGCTGAAAGCTAAGAAACAGAGCTACAATAATGTAGAAGATCACTCAGTCCAATTCCTAGGACAACCAGGTCAAATATGTGAGATACTAAACCAGAACCACAATAACAGGTTCACAAACTACATTCTGCTGTAATCAGTACAACTCAGTCTATACAGGTCCAAATTCAGAAATTTCAAAGGCATATGGTAGCTAGGAGATCAAGCTACATTTCATCAGAAGACCTCAACAACCAAATCCAAAGTAATTCCAGCCAAAACAACCAATTTCAGACGCATTGCTTACATTCGGATGAATCCAAAACAACAATAGTAATTTCGACTTATCTCATTCTACACTACTTCGATTGACCTGAAAATTTGTAAGCCCCTCTAAAATATCATTCCCTACAATTTTCATGTTTTAAGTTAAGGCCAATTCGGCCTCTATATAGGACCTAAAATTTCGGACAGAATGCCCCCCTCAAGAACCTTAGTTTTCTGAAATTTCTTCCAAACCAGAAATTGGTTGCAATTATCTATCATATACACCTACTAGAGTCATTAAACATCAGTTCCCATCATCAAGGACAGCCACAACATCACATTCATATTAAACCAGAAAATTCATCAATAAATTGAAAACTTCATCAATTCATCCAAAACCAAGAAGTAAACCACAAAATTCATCACTTTAACTACCACTAGGCACTAATTAAGCTTCATTAAGTGAAGGAGAATGTTCAATCATCACTCACCTAGTAAACAAGAGAGGAAGAGTTGCTTGTCCTCTTAGCTTCCCAAAACACTTCACCAAACCACTTACTAACACCTAAAGAAGAGATTTTATGGAGTAGAAACAAGTCTAAGTGATTGCTTTGGATGATTTGCACTAGATGGATGCCAAACTTTGAAGAGTTTTTCTTTCTTCCTTGCTCAAGGTGGCCGGCCACAATGGAGGTAAGAAATGGTGATTTTTGTGGTAATTTTTGAGATATTTAATCAATTGGTCAAATAAGTCAAAAAGGTGAATAGTTGTCATAAGTTACAACCACTCTTAAGGTGACACTTGTCACTTCATTTAAAGCATCTCTATCCTTTAAGTCTCTCTCACATCAATCACATCTCAACCTCTACTTATCTCTTATCACCCGATAAATTTCAACCAGTATCCGAAACTTAACCTAATTGGCCGAATTTTTGCGAACTTTTCGGACTAGTGGGTCCCACGTCCGTTATATATCCGTAATTTTTCAAAAACTATCCAATACTAGAAAAATCATCTAAAAATTATATTTACTCCTAAAATTAACCAGGAAAATTTTCCTAAGCCAGAAAATGCAGAAAACATGCCATTAAAGGGAGAAAACCCTAGGAAAATTATTAGGGAATTTACGGGTTCTCACAATTTTTATTTGAATTTATAAAGAAATATCGGGTCTAGACCCAAAAGTGGCCATCCATCATTTGGCTGTTAAAAAGTGAGCTCGACCTATAAAGTAAGCAGAACGGCGATTTAGACCCGATTTGATTCTCTTGATCGAAATTGAAATCAATAAACTCATTAAAGTTGAGTTTGTTCATAAAGTTAAATATCCCACATATATTTCAAATATTGTGTCTGTACGAAAGAAAAATGGGTAAATTCGCATCTACATTGATTTCAAGAATCTTAACAATGCTTGTCCTAAAGATGATTTTCCTTTACCTATCACTGAATTCATAATTGATGCAACTGTTGGGTATGAAACTCTGTCATTTATGGATGGCTCTTCTAGATACAATCAAATTCGACTGGCACTTGAGGATGAAGAGTTCACTGCATTTCGTACTACTAAGGGTATTTATTGCTATAAAATAATGCTCTTTGGTTTTAAAAATATTGGAGCCACATATCAAAGAGCAATGCAAAATATCTTTGATGACATATTTCATAAAAATATCGAATGTTATGTGGATAATTTAGTTATTAAATTAAAGGAAAAAAATCACTTGGAAGATTTGAGACAAGTTTTTATCGATTGAGAATGTATCAACTCAAAATGAATCTCCTCAAATGTGTATTTGGAGTCACATCAAAAAATATTCTTGATTCTATGGTTCACCATTGAAGTATTGAAATTAACAGAGCCAAAATTGATGATATATTAAGGATGCTTGAATCTCGTGATATTTATGAATTAAAAAGCCTTCAAGGGCAGTTAGCCTATCTGTGGAGGTTTATCTCAAATTTGACGGGAAGGTGTCAACCATTTAGTCGCCTTATGAAAAAAGGTGTACCGTTTTAATGGGATAAGCCATGTAATAATGCATTTAATAGCATTAAATCTTATCTTACGAAAGCACCTGTCTTGACTGCCCCTATTCATGAAAAGCGATTACTCCTCCATATTACTACCCAACAACGCTCAGTGAGGGCGTTACTGGCACAAGAAAATAATGAAGGAAAAAAGGTTGCCCTTTATTATTTAAGCAGAATGATGACCCCTAATGAATTAAACTATTCATCGATTGAAAAGTTGTATTTAAGTCTTATTTTTACAATACAGAAGTTAAAACACTACTTTCAAATATATAGTGTGAGACTCATTTTCAGAGCGAATCATATAAAATATATGATGAGTAGACCAGTACTATCCGACCATCTAATTAGACGGTATCTTTAGTTACAATAATTTGAAATTATTTATATACCTCAAAAGGTTGTAAAAGATCAAGTACTGGCAGATTTTCTTGTTGATCACCCAACACATATTAAATGGGAGTTGAGTGATGATCTACCAAATGAGAATGTACTCCTTGTTGAAATTCGCCCACCATGAAAAATGTATTTTAATAGTGCTACTCAACGTCATGGTGTTGGAACTGGTATTATATTCATAACTCTTGATGCAGAGGTTTTACTATACTTTTTTACTTAAACCAATGTTGTTCAAACAATGTCGTTGAGTACCAAGCTCTAATACTCAGATTTGAAATACTTGTTGACATGAAACAATTGGAGTTTCAAATCTATGTGACTCGCAATTAGTAATTTACCAACTTTTGGAAAGTTATAAAATCAAAAAGTCTGAGTTAATTCCATATTACAAGTATGCAACGCGACTTATAAGATAGTTTAGAGGTGCCATTATTAAACATGTTCTTAGAAGAGAAAATAAGCAAATTGATGCATTGGATGTGCTTGTTTCTTCACTTACCTCGCAAAATCATGAGATACAAGTTCGTGTATGTTAAAAGTGGGTAGTTCCATCACTATTTGATGATGAAGGTATTGAAGAAAATGACACTCATGTGGTCTCAACTTACGAAATTGATAAATAAGATTGGAGACAACCCCTCGTTGATTATCTCAAGTATCAAAAGTTACTTGAGGAGCAACGTAGAAGAGCTGACATCCGCCGTCGTGCTCTTCGTTTTATCTTGTACAAGGATACACTATACCAAAAATCAATTGAAAGTGTATTCTTGCACTGCCTAAGTGAAGACGAGGCATATCAGACAATGTATGAGACACATTTTGGAATATGTGAAACTCATCAATTCGGTCCCAAGTTACATTTTTTGGATTAAAAGGATGGGCTATTATTGGCCTACTATGGTCAAAAATTGCATAAAATATACTCAAATGTATCAAACTTGCCAATTTTATGCAAATTGCATTCATTAACCACCCGAACCATTACACCTGACTATTGTTTTTTTGGCCTTTTGATACTTGAAGTCTTGATGTTGTGGGGCCGTTATCAAAGTCGTCCGATCAATATTTATATATATTAGTTGCGACCAACTACTTCTGTAAATGGGTTGAAACTGTACCATTCAAGCAAGTTAGAAAAGAAGATGTGATGACTTTCATTCGTGTAAATATTATTTACTGTTATGGAGTTCTCCGGTATATTATTAGTGATAATGAAAAATCCTTCTCCAATAACTTAATAGATAAGTTGTGTGAGAAATTCAAATTCAAGCAACGCAAGTCCTCGATATATAATACCTCCGCCAACGGTCTCGCGGAGGCATTAAACAAAATTTTGAATAACTTGTTGAAAAAAGTGGTGGTTAAATCAAAGAAAGATAGGCGAACCTCTTTAGACCTATCGCATCACATATCGAATTCCAATGCAAACCACGCCATATGTCTTAGTTTATGGCGTAGAAGCTGTCATGTCTCTTGAGCAACAAATTCCTTTTTATGAGAATTGCTATCCAAGAAGGGCTTACAGAGGAAGAAAATAGTCGCTTGCGCATTGAAGAATTACAAACTTTAAATGAAAAGAGTTTGGAAACCCAGCAAAATCTTGAATGCTATCAAACTCACATTTCTAAAGTTTTCAATAAGAAAGTTCAACATCGTTCCTTTCAAATTGGTGATATGGTGCTCGTAGTTCGAAAGCCAATAGTTATGACTCATCGTATCAAAAATAAATTTGTTTCCAAATGAGATAGACCATATATTGTTTGAGAAGTCTATACAAATGGTGCATATAAACTAGTGGACAAGATAACGTAAAAGTTGGCCTTATAAATGAAAATTTCATGAAGTTATACATGCCATAAAAAATAAAGTACCCCATGACGCATGAGTCTAAATTGCATGTTACTCCTAACCCGCAATAGTTTAAATTGTGAACTGTAGGAACTAGATGTGATTTGATTCCCTTTTGGAATATATAGGCAATTTAGAGGGTAACTTCTAAATTCAGTTACAACTCTATAAAATTAAATTCTTTGCCCTGATGACTCTTTTATTGCAAAAAAAAGTGCTTGCAAAAAAAAGTGCTCCTCTTTAGGATAATTTAAATTATTTTGCGGCATAAACTTGAAAGTGTGTTGTCCAAATTATCAAATTATTTGGACAATTATCTTCTCAAATGTGATCAAAATTATGCAAATATTGAATCGTTTATATTGCAGTTGATAGCCTAAAATGGTGGTTATTGAAAGAATAAGGGAAAATAAGGGACATTTAAAAGAATGTCATGAAAAAACAAATCAAATTTCATTATGGAATAATAAAAAAAAGAGATAGTTATGCCTGTGGTTACATGCCTTGAGCGATTAACAGTAGATGAAACTTGAAACAAAGTAAAAGATTGCTATTGATCTTATAATGACAACAGCTCTTTGCGATTGCTTTCAAGTAATGCTTGCATCTTATCCAAAATTTGGCTCTCCTCAGAAAATAGAGGTAGGGAATCCTCAATCTTTCAAATTTCATTTCATAAGTCGGCCATCCTATTTTGAATTCAGATAAACTCGTATTGCTCCTTTCATAACAGTGAAAGTGTCTCCTTCCTGTAGATATCCAAGAACTCAAGCCGTTTCTTTAACTCTACTTCCTTGCGGTCAATTTTCTTAAGTTTCAACATGTGCGTTGAGATCTTTTCTGCTTATTGTTTCTCCTTACTCTGAGCATCCCTAAGATGTTGAGTGGGTACAAAAGCAACTCATTATATGAATCAACTGAAATTTTCTTTAAGAGAGAAGACTTCACTGCGACATAACGAGTTACATTTGCAAAGAAAACCTTTAAAAGACCTTCTAAGTTTGAGATATCCATAACATTGAAACTTTGCATTTCCTCCATGATTCCATTTGCTTTCGTCTCAAGAGCAGACATGCGTTCCAAGACTATTTAGGATATCATAACCTTCAAATTATTCTACAGCATTTGAATGTAGTATCAACGATATATTGAGATCACAGTTTGGGGACAAAATTCAGACACTTGAGGTGCCCTTGACCAAGATGGTGGATCGAAATTTTGAGTTTCTTTTTCTCCAATAGGTTCATATGTTCTTCCCTCTGTGGCATGATTTGCTGAATCACGTTTTCATCATCTACCGCCTTTTTGGAATTCTCACTAGTATTCTTTTGTTTGGTAGAATTGACTACTTGTATTGCCAAAAGTTCAAATACAGTGAATCTTTCAATAGATGCTTGGCTTGATTCCTCATCATCAACAAAAATCAAGTCTTGATCATTCAACTGCAAGAAAGACGTTATGAAACAAGTCATTAATATAAAATTAGTAAGTAAACTTCAAATGCCAAACTAAAGAAGGCGAGAAGAGTTCTTACAATATTGGCATGACTTATACTAGATACACATAAGTTCGGGATGTTCTTAAAGAATTCTTTAGGGACTAATGCAATATCGTCCAAAGAGAGAGTCATTACCTTGGATTTCTTGCGCTTCCAATACTGGTCCGTGCTGATAGAATGCTCGTCCTCCACGACAATGGGATTGCTCCTCTTTTTTCATTGGAATTGCGAGACTCATGATCAGTGACTTATACCAGACACACATATGTTCGGGATGTTCTTAAAGAATTCTTTAGGGTCTAATGCAATATCGTCCGAAGAGAGAGTCATTACCTTGGATTTCTTGCGCTTCCAATACTGGTCCATGCTGATAGAATGCTCGTCCTCCACGACAATGGGATTGCTCCTCTTTTTTCATTGGAATTGCAAGACTCATGATCAGTGGCCTTTACAATTATTCAAGAAAGACGAAATGAAGTACTCTACGGAGATTCTTTATTAGAAGTTAGGATTTCAGGAGTAGCAACCTTGTTGCTTGAGTTTTTCAAAATTTTCTCCTCATTTCTCACATCCTTGGTGATTTTCTGCTTCGTCTCAAAATTATTACCAACCTTAGAAGGATTATTCAGGTTTGCAAGTTTCTTTCCCTTAGATTTCTTTTGCGCCAAATTTGATTGGACGCTCTTAATCAAAGTATTGTGACGCCCCACCTTCCCCTAGGACGTACCCAAGGGTTTGACGGACCGCTTGCCTAATTCTCATCAAGATTCACTCACTCACTTCAATCAACTCTCAGGATGAACCATTCAAACCTCTAAAATAACATTTAAGTTCTACAATTCAACCAAAATTCAAACTTATTTACAATCCAAAACCCAAATATATGATACAACATCAAATATCGAAATACATTCTATCTACCAAAAGAATAAGTACAAGAGAATTATACACTTTAGTTCACACTCAATTGCTCCGGGTCTCCACTCCTGTAAGGAAAACAAAAACTAAAGAAATGAGTTAAAAATCCAGTGAGATTCCAAAACAAGCAGTCAAGTAAGTAAAACACAGGAATATTACATTTAACACTTTTCACAGTAATAAACAATCATTCAAGAAACAATTACTCAATCATTGGAAGGATACGTGCTCATTTGGAGCCATTCATTTAGTCATTTAGTCGCCGACCATTTCCCTTATTTCTCCGACATTTGAAAACATTTAACAGTGAAAACTCCTTCAGTGTTCATTTCATTTATTCATTCATTTCAATGATTGCATTATATTCACTGGCAAGTTCTCCACTAGATTTTGTGGTTATAATCGAGTATACTAAACACTATCCCAAGGTCACCAGCTGCCTAATCGAATCCGCTTCTGGCTCAAGTCGACTGGCAAAGAAGAGCATGGGCCCAATTCAGTCAAAAGTTTACATTCATACACAAGTAACATTCAATCACTTGATCATTGAAAATTCACATTCACTTAGGTTGAATGCGATAAAGTACACACTTGCCCATTAAAAATCCATTTAACAATCATTGAAATGCATTTAACACTCAAACAAACATTTACAACATTTCACATAGTCATTGGAAGCACAACATGCAAGGAAAACTCACCAATAGTCAAGTAAGCAAGACAAGAGAAAATTTTCACAAGTTCTTCTCGGGGTTTCCGTCAAATTCCTCTTGAATACTTGAGACATGCACAATCAATAATTACCTATAATCGTTCAACCAAGGCCAAACAATTTCCCCTTAACCCTTCATTCAAGCGTGCTCAATTTCTTGTCAAATTAAGATAGAAACTCTCTTCACTTGACCACTAAGATAACACTCAAGGGAAGATTCAAAAGTGTTTCATTTGTTAGTCAAAACATGGCAAGAGTTTTCGATTCAAAAGTTAGCCAAACTGTTCAAGAGTTTAACAAAACATACATGGAGGGAAAACCACTTTCACTTCCTTAACCCTAATCTTTTGCCCAAGTTTTGATATATATAAATGAGCGTTCAAGTTTACTAAAAATTATGAAATCAAAACCTCACCAAACCACCATTTATTTCTTAGTAAAGACGCCAACAAATCCTCCAAATTTTAAACATCAAGCAAGTGAAATTTTTCCACAAAACTCTTGGCATAACGCTCCATTTTTCACCCCTTTTAATTCAAACTTGTTGCTCCTTTTAAAAGCACATTTGAGGGCAATTGATTAGCAAGCTATGTTGCGCAAAATTTTACTTTAAAACTAGAGGAAACGAGACATATTCCAATCCAAGATTCGGCCAAAACCTTCTAAAATTTTCAGCAAACAAGGTTCAAGAAAAACTCCTCATTTCACTTTTAAAATGAATTTTGAAATAAAATTTGGTACTTGAGTGAACCATGAGAGTTCACCACTAAAAACACATTTAAAAGAAAAAACTAATAACTTTCAAGATTGCAACCTCTATTTCTTGATCCAAAATGTCAAGTTTTCTTGTTCAAATCAAAAGAAAACTCATATACATAATAAATCCATGATCCAAGTATAAAATGAAGTGCAAGTAATTGAGAAAGTTATGTTTAAAAATCAGAAAATATTTCCAAGACCCTTCCAAGTTTTGTTTGTCATTTCATAAGAAAAATCCTAGTTTTTGAAATGCTTTTTGAAAAGTCATAACTTGGGTTTCGTAAGTCCAAAAATCATAAATCTTATACCATTAGAAAATGGATTCAAAAGTCTACAACTCTCTAGAAGACACTTTCATAAAATTCAACCCATAACTTATTCAAATCTCAGCTTCAATTCACTGTTCAACTGAGTGCAAAAACAAGAGAACAGTCTTGAATTTTCAGCCCACTTGGAAATTTTGCTGGCATTTATAGAAAATGAACCGAATCATGAATTTTCCATGGTTAAAAGAGTTATGAGTCTAGTTTCAAATACAACAAATGGGACTCAATTCGAATTTTTCTACACTAAAATATAATAGATTTCCCAAGACTGTTTAGAGTCTTCTGTGAGAAAAAGTTTCAGCAACACTTGACTCAATCTTCCCACTTAAGCTCATGATTTTTTTGGTTCAAATCCAACTCACAATCAAAATTTAATGTCTAACAAAGTTTGTGGAACAAGATTTCCTCCAAAAGTTTTGAAAAATAAGGGCTAACATCATTCAAAAGTTTCGGCCAACAAGAAGCTTTCAAAACAGAAATTTTTCTCAAGTCATCTACCGAAATCAAGGTTTTAAAGAAATCCATCAACAACCCATCAAAGGTCCAATCTTTCAAGTTACAAATGTATTAAAAACTTGAACAAAATAGAGGGTTTCAAGCCAATACCTCTCCTAGCAATTTCAACCAAGCAACAAGTCCAAATTTTCTCCAAGAGTTGCCTCCAAATAAGACTTCTTTCCAAGCTCAAGTAAGGTTCCAAGAATCAACCAAAATTTAGGGGAGATTTGAAGCAAGAAATGGAGGAAGAAAGTTGAGTTTTTTTCTTTCTTGTTTTTGGGAGTGAGAAGCTCGGTCAAATGGAGAAGAAGATGAAATAAGTTTTGTCCAAAATTTTCAAGATACAGACCAAGAAAGTCTTGGTAAAAGGATGAATAATGTCTGACAAGTGTCGGCTTAGGGTTTAAACCTATCTTCTTGTCTTTCCTCTGTCTCCCATGGCTAGTCTATATTGTTTTCCTCTAACCCACTTTTAACACTTCTAATCACATAACTCCTCTAGTAAAATACCTGTTTTTGTCCATTAAATTTATTAAGCAACTCACTAATGGGTCCCATTTTTATAATGCGCTATGAATTTAGCATACACTAACTTATAGGAGGAAAAAAATTAAAATATTAACTCACTTAAAAAAATGTATTCAATGAAATAAAATAAAGTGAAAATAATTTTTGGGTCCTTACAAGCATCACGTCCTTTGAGGAGATAGCCGTCATGCACCATGGACCACCATGTTTGAAAATCTGGAGATGTATGCTTGTTAGCATTCAAGAAATAACTAGAAAAAAACACCTTTGACTCTGTCTTATTGCAAATAGCAGTGCGCTAAAGTATTCGATTTAAATTATAATTTGTAGAATGGACATCTGCTCCGAGTTCCTATGGGGTGTCTTGATAAAATCCAAATTGTTGTGCAAACCTGTCTGGACTATATAGTTCAACAAGAAAATCCCCTTCAACATGCAAGACTAAGTAATTCGAACAGGTACTTGCGAAATAACTCAGTTCTGGGTTCGTTGACTTGTCGTTATCAACAAAAATTTCATTTTGATTCTTCACAAGAGAAGTTGATCCCCAAGTTACTTTGTCTCCCTGATGAATGAGGTCACAAACATTATTTTCATCAAAATATCGTGCGCCGCCCTCTGTAGAATAATTGATCATTATTAGTCCAGATATGTTATTCGGAGTCGAATAATGGGTGGAAAAATAACTCACTAGCCAAGCATACACGTAGTGCAATGGAAAAGATACACGAGCATATCTTGGGGTAGACGATGAGATCTTATTGAGTCCGCAGTAGATTCTCAACAAGACAAGAACCGCAAGGCAAATCTTACGTTCAGCGGCCATCATACTAGCCATTTTGAAAGTAGATGGCCTAATATAATGGAGGTCCTCATATGGTAAAGCAAAAGTGCAGAGTCAATAAGATATAAATACTGTGAGATAAGTCTTTTCTCGCAAGTGAGATTTGACTTCGATGGCATTAAATACGCCGTTGTCTTGACTTAAAAATTCGTGTGGTTGTCCAATCTCTCTATCCAGGTTTTGGGTCGTTTGAGTACGAGATGCCCTCTTTATTCGTCTCTACTTTGGTTTTGAATACCTTGTTTTGCCTTTAAACCAAAAGTTAATCTATTGGGTAGCTGAAATTCCATGTATGTTGGTTTCTTCATGTTGAAGATGATGGAAGCCGCGAACAAATACTTACAACTTTGTGGAATATGCCTTAATTTCTTTTCGATAGCTCCAGTTAGCTCTTCTAGACATGGAATCACCTCTTCATAAATGCCTCTGATAATTGGAAGTCCTCCTAATTTGCATAGATCGCAAAGGAAAAGAAAATTCTCCAACAGATATATACAAGATATTAGTGTTTAGACACCATGCCTCACAAAATGCCCTAAGTACATGAGGATTCCCGTCGTATGTAAAAAGTGAAACATATAAGGCATCAAACAAGTGATTTTCACGAAACACTTGTTTGCTCCTTCTAAGAATATCTTCCAACCACTTTCAATAATTTTTGATATAACCAAATTTACCACTAAGTCTCAAGGAAGCACCCCAGTGTGTGTCTCCATCTATAATTCACCTGCCAAAAGTTTGAAAGGGAGTTGTCATTGACTCCTTGTTATGAATAAGAGACTTCAAAGAGTGAACTCTCATGCCATTATCTTAAGAAAATTCCAGTGACCAATCCTTTAAGTTAGGATACTTGTGAGATGGCCACTCACTAAAGTAAGTTCCTTGTATAAGAGGATGCATCAATAATTTCGTTCCTTTGTCAGTAGGGTCATCATGACTGTTGGTGATAAGGAGGTACTTTTCGTTTGAAGTTGTAACTTCCTTGAATATTGCCATTTCGTTAGGACCAACCTGCAATAAAAGGAAGAAAAACCAAAGCAGATTTGGTTACAATGGCATGATCGAAAACAGTGAGAGGAGTATTAAATCGTCAACATAAGTTAAATAAAAGGATTTCTCGAGCTTTGGTAAGCTCTCATTGAAATGGGCAGTTGCGTCTCCTTCATGTACTCCTCAAACTATAATATGGCTCTCGTGGAAGTTTGCAGTTGCACCTTTTTCAATTTTTGGTGGCACCTCCTTTATGTACTCCTCAAGCCATAACATGGCTCTTGTGGGAGTTTGCGGTTGCACTTTCTTCAAATTTTGATCGCATCTCCTTCATGTTCTCCTCAAACCATAATATGACTCTCATGGGAGTTTACGGTTGCACCTTCTTCAAATTTTGGTCGCACCTTCTTCATTGTACTTCTCAAGCCATAATATGGCTCTCATGGAAATTGGCAGTTGCACCTTTTTCAAATTTTGGTCATATCTTTTTCATTGTACTCCTTAAGCCACGATATGACTTTCATAGGAGTTTGTAGTTGCACCTTCTTCAAATTAATGTCCATCATAAATGATGTGGCGATGGATCTTCCTTCCACATTACGCAAAAAAAAAAAAAAAAAAAAATAGAGGAGGGAGAAATCAGCATCAACAAGAAGTAAAAGCCATGCAGTAGGTAAATTACCTAAGTACTCCAAGTGATGAAATTCTCAATTGTAGAATCACGGCCACGATTGAAGCGAAGATGTAGTTTTGTTTGCAAACTAAAATATATATATAAGAGAGGAGAGGGTATCAATTTGCCTTGAATAATAGATGCCAACACAAGGTGTAACTTAAAAAAATCCATCAACAACAAAATTTTGCCTTGCTTCGCAAGAAAGGACATTCAAGAAAAAGACATCGCATGTGGCATGCAAATAACTTCAATTGCAATTAAATAAATAGTATGGAATTTGCGTGAATCGAGAATGCTATGGTATGCAACAATGGAAAGAAAACGTGTACACTTTGCATGCAAGAGAGCAATCAAAGCTTAAAGTGTCTTGGCACCGAATTCAATTATTAATCTATGCTCATTAAGTTTCAAAAGAGCATGCAGATTTCAACAATTTGGGGACACCAATAAAACCCAAATTTGAAAATTTCAATCCCACAAGCATAACAATCACTGTTTATTTCATGAAAGTTTGTTCGTTCAATTTGAGACAACAAATTTTTCAACTAGTTTCACTGGGAAGGCAAATTTTCAGCTTGGTTCATGGCTCAATTCGGTGAATTTTGATTCGGCAAAGTGAGTTATAAAGACTCAATGTTTAAGCTAGAATGAAGGTGGGTGATACCTAAGTAATGCGAGGCTTGCTCGTGGTGAAGGCTAACGCCTTGATGCTTGCAATTCAAGTTATTTGGAGCTATGTGGAAGTCAAGAATATTTATAGCTTGGTGATTTGATCTTGAAGGCTCCTATATTTTGTGATCACTGTGGGCTTGATTTAAAGCAAGTTGATAATTTTGAAAACCAAGGTTCTATGCAGATTTTTGATCGGGCAAGTTTTGGCTATTTTAGAAGTCAAACGACTTGGAAATATGGGTCCAGTAGCTAATTTAGAAGTTACATATTGACTTCAAAGGATTTATATTGGAGTTGGAAAGCTATTGAAACTTGTGAACTTATGTTGCCTAATTGGTTTTGGCAATTCCCATATTAATGAACATTGATTGTGTGGCAAAGGTAATTTCCTAGGCATTGATTTTAGCAATTACTTTTTTTTTCCTCGCAAGACTCGGTTTGGACAACTACTGGTTTGCCACATCATGGAAAATGGAAATGATTGAAAGTGGTGTTTTTCTGATTCTCTTAGAATCAATTGCCAATCAAGAGGAAAATGGTCTCACGACTTCTTAAAGAATTAATTGAACAAATGAAGCCATGGGCAACATGATTCTGTACATGAATCAATTTGGTTCGAGTGTTCAACTGCATTACAAGCCTAGACTACAAAGTTTGGTTTTTTTTTTTTCTAATGGACCAAGTATTCTACAAAATCATGATCAAGGTTAATACTTCAAGCCTTGTCTTTGGTAATTGTCAAGCAATGTCTCACCAAGTCTTCAAGTGGGGGCATTTTTAGACAAATAAATTTTATTTAGTCAAGATTTATTTAAATTGAATTTATTTAAATTAAATTAAATTAAATTATAGAAGTCCATTATGTTTTTGACTGACAAATTGGGCCAATATAATATGTGCTGTTAAATCAAATTAAATTTGTAATGTCCAGTTAAATTGAAGTGAATTAATTATTAATTCACAATGAACTATTTGGATTGCCCCAGTATTTAAACTCAAATTAAATGGGTTTCTTGAGTTACAAGTTACCTAAACTACAAGAAGGTTCTGAGGGTTTTTTTGAAAACATAGCTTATATATTTTGGCTATAAATAGAGGTCTTCCCTCAAGATAAAGGGAGATTTAAATAAAGAAATTTTGGAGAAACGCTATCAAATTCTCTCAAGAACTTTCTCTTTCAAATCCAAGTCCAAATCAAGCCAAACAAATCCTCCTGCTATCAGTGTTGAAGACTTAAAGTTTGAAGTATTTGACGCCATCATCAAATCATTCGTTTTCTACACCGAAATTGTAGAAAACACTCTTTGATCGAAGAATAAGACTTTTTGGCCCTTCGATTGAAGTCATTTAAAGAGAAGAATCAGGGGATTAATTTCTTTGGTTCAAGAATTTTCAGAGATTGTAACCCACTTATTATTTGATTTAATAAATTTGATATTTGTGCAAGTTTTCTTGTCTTTTATTTTAAGCAACGAAATTTGTACTTACAAGAGTATTTGAATTTCTCTCTCCTATCTTTAATTCGATTTTGCCTAGCTAAAAAGATACAATTTTTCATCTTTCACCAAAGAACAATTTGTCTGTAATAGTTTTAATTATAAGTTAACTCTTTTCTAGCTAGGCAATTTTTACCTTGGACATTGAAGTTAAGGAATTTTGTCTGAATCATTGTTAGAGGCTGTATGCTTTTGCAACTTCAAGTGGATTGCTAAGAACTTTACATGCAACCAATCTCCATCATTTAAGAAGATTTTCTCGACAAAATTTGAGTTAGTCTTCTTAAACTAGGTTGAGATTATATGGAAATTAATTAAAGATGATCTACATTAAGGAATAAAAAATTTTAAATTCTATTGTACTTAACTGTACGATTTCTTATACACAATTCATTTGACATCACCAACTAGACTTTGAAGGGATATCTCATCTCGATCTGATATCTCTTAGGTCCCTAGGTCTTGCATTCACATAGTAACGTTCAAAATTCAATTTGTAATAAGAGTAATTTTCGCAAAAATTTAAACTAAAACCTCATAATTAACTTCAGTTTGGTGTGAAAAGGTATCTACATTTTAAAATTCTAGCCTTTAAGAGCGGATATATGTGTAGGTTAGTAGAGGCGCGTGCCTCACTACAAAAGATAGGTATACAATTGTTAAAATAGAAAATTAATCTTAAATACATTATCAGTGTATACACTATCACCATTAGATATATGACATGTGTCATCCATCCAACCATAATAGTGTATATACTAACAGTATATATAAAATTTACTCTTAATTTTATCCTACTAATTTATTAAGAAGCCTCTAGTGACCAAAGTAAATTATTTCATTTAAGGCATCAAATTTACCTCACCAATTGGTAGAAATAGAAGATAATTATATACCAACAAAGAATTGATTAACAATTTTCAATAACAAACTAATGACTATAAATGCAAACCCAATACTTTAGGGAGTTTATTTTACTTAACATTTTTATATATCGAGAGCAAAAATAGTGCTTAAATGGGTTATAGAGCATTAACGATTTTTTTTTATCCACTTGTTTTATCTACTTATTATTTATGCAGATAAGTGCTTTATCACTTACTATGTGAATATTGCTATCCTTCAATATAACATCACTATAATAACTTTTATGTGTTTATGCCCTCAATGAAATGTTTTCTTGGCTCTGTCATTTCTTTTTCCACAAATGTGACTCCCAAACTTATTTTTCTCATTTTCAAAGACCTATAGTCATCTAAAAAGATTTTTTCTTTAAATTCAAAACTTGTTTTATTTTTAAATTGTTTTAATGACTTAGTACATTTAAAACCAAATATCAAATGACAACCTCTAAACTTTTTAAAACCTTTTTAAACTATTAATGCAACCAAATTGTCACATTTTTCAAAAGTCTCATTTTTTACTCTTTTTTGTTTCTCAAATCAAGACCATTTTTCAAAATCTTTCATTTATTTTTTACTTATTTTAGTTTATTAAAAGTACCAATGCAACAAACTAGATTAGTTTAAAATAAAATGTTGTACTTTGAATGACCTTTTTAATCACTTTTGGTAGGTATGTACTCCAAAAATTTAGGCAACAATTTGAACTTTTCTTTGTTATAAATTCTACAAACATTTGTATCCTAGAACATAAATGTCATCCGTTAGTTTTTTTCTCAAGGGAATATTTCAAATCTTACAAGAAGAGAAGGATAGAGAAGGGTTTGAGAGTGAATCCATGAATCTTAAAGATTATCTAACTATTGTCCTTACAAGCTATACGAGCTAACCTTGGTCTTTTTAGAAATTGTTTATGTGCACACCTAAATTGCTATTGTAAGTCTATCCATTAGTTTCATTGCATAGTCCTTTTAGAGGATTTCATCTTTTTCATCCCTAAACTTTTATACTAAAATCAATTTCGTCCTTTATGGTTTTTTAACCAATTTAGTCCTCCAACAGTTTTAGAGTCTCAAATGCAGGACTTTTGTGGTGGTAACACCACATTTTATATGTTCTACACGATTGATGAGGGGTATATTTGTCCATTTGGATCAAATTCTTCAATTTAGATAGAACTTTGGCTATAGTTTTTCTTCTCCTATAGAAATCGCATCCCCTTCATGGAAAATTCGAACCAACTCTCTCTCCCTCTCACACTCAAATCATGAAATAAAATTCACAAGAAAAAATAGAAAATCAAGAACCAAAAGGAAAGTGAAGCAAAATTTAGAGGATAAATGTCTCTCAAACATACTCTCAAGTCTACTCACAAACTCATTTTGTCTGGGCATTTTGTCAAATAGATTAAGATCACCACAAAATTTGAATATTTGACTTTGGCTAAGCCAAAGATATCTCATCAAGCCTCATTCAGGTAGAAAAAGGTGAAAAGAAACAACGAAATTGCAACAAGTGTTATTGCCCAATTTCATTCATCTACAAAACAAAGCATACGAGAAGAAGATAGCCATTTCAGTAGCCAAAAAAATGCATCTCAACCTAGAGATTAAAACAAAAAAGGATTATGGAAACCACACAGTGCTTTCTTCATAATGATTTGCAACCGGTGGTGGTTCCACCAAGAAGATAGCAACTCCGGCAATGATGATGGCGGGAACGAGCTCTCCCTGCTTCTCGAATTCCCCTTTTTTATGTTTTTTTTTATTTTTCTGCTCCTCGGATTCCCTTATTGTTTTTGTTGGTTTTCTATTTTTTGGTCTTTTCTTCTTTTCTTGGAAAGAAAGTGGAGTACAAACTCTACAATTAAGATTCTGCAAGGATATTAGAGAGGTTCTTATGAGTTCATATGAAACTGTAATGGAGTAAATGGTAGCAGGCATATAATCAAGGGATAGCAGAAGAAAAGGCGTGAAGGAGAATTAAAGGCGGGGAAGTTGCTGGACAAGGCAGAGAGAGGGCATGACCCGAAAAGCATGTCTTTGCTGAGTTCACATTATATCAGTTGCAGAAGCGGACCATTTCAGCTGAAGATTCCCAGGGGACACGTGTTAGAGGCTCATTAGTCTACTTGAAATTTAGTTAGGATGGCAGTGGTATAAGCCATGATGGTCATGTAATAGTTAGGATATCTTTTAGCATATTTGATCTTATACCAAAGAAGGAATATCCTCTCTGCAATTTCCCCTTCCCCAAGCTTCCTTCACATTTCTTTCCCTCTCTTTTCTAAATTCGTATTCTCTATTCTATGTTTGTTATTAAAGTTCATTAATGGAAATGAAGCTATTCCTCTAACTCTCTAGATTTTACTGTTCTATACATTCATCATTATAATCAAGTTTCATCGTTTCTGCAATACTTCTTCACTTTCTACTGCATCTCTGGTTTTGAACCACAACAGTGGTATCAGAGCTAGCCACAAGCCATAGGGATGACAAAATCTCAAGTTGAAATGTTGAAGCGAGATATAGTTGAGCTGGACAGTGTGGTGAGTACTTTTACTAACAAGAGTGAAAGAATGGAACAGGCTATTAGGACCATGGAGATAAGGCTCCTTCCACCGAGAAGTTGTCAAAGAGATTAGATCAAAAGTATGAAGGGATGATGATCATGATGACATAGCTAATGGAAGGGAGCAGTAACTCAGGACAAGAAGCATAGCAGAATGAATCTAAGTTGGAATTGTAGAAAGAAGTAACTAGAAAAAGAGAATTCATCTGGTAAATTACTAACTACATTTTAGAGATAGGGCAGACATCTAGTTTCATGGGGTTTTCAATGGAAGAGATGATTCCAAGGTCAAAGCTAGCAACTGCTCTGTGCATCAAATTTCGAGAGGGTACTCTTGAAGAGACCATTGAGGAATTCAATAAGTTGGTGCAAACAGGATCCATGGCAGACTATTTGGAGAAATTTGAGATACTCAAAGCACTGGTAATGCCATCTTTACCTCACTTATCTAATTCTTATTATAAGGCCAGTTTCATGAGTGGCTTAAAAAAAGAAATAGCCAATATGGTGAAAATGTCCAAACTTGAGACCTTAGCTGATGCCATTGAGGTAGCCAAGTTGTAGGAAAAGAACCTAAAAGCTATTTAGAAGATGCACAATACTCATTCTACTAATTTCAATAACCAGAAGAACAACAATAAAGCCCCATGAACCTAAAAGCTATTCAGAAGATAAACAAAACTCATTCAGAAGATGCTAATTTCAATAACTAGAAGAACAACAATAAAGCCCCATTCCACTCTAAATGGAATCATGGTAGTCCCAAGAACACAGATACACCCTCATTGTGATAGCCTCACCTTCCCCTAGGGCCTCAGGGTTAGCGAACTGCCTACCCAACTCTTGTTAGGACTACTAAGCCGAACCCACGATGATGGGAATCAAGTCATGCCAATATACAAGATTCAAGTCCCAAGTTTTGTCGTTTAATTGGTATTGATGGCTAGGCTATAAATTGTCAAGTTCCTTGCTGTTTGTTGGTTGTTTGTTAGTGTCTTTATTTTGGTCAGCTTACTTTCTAATTGGACTGAAAGTATAGTTGATTAATTTAGTGGTTTAAGTCATTTATTTCAGTCCAAAGGTCGGCTGAGAGTTGTCTTGTAATGGCCGAATTATTGCTACTTAATTAGGGAAGTTAGTTTAGTCCAAGTTAGATTAGGTTTTGGAGTCATTGTAAGGCTATAAATAAGCCTACACCTTATACGTTTGGGGGGGGGGGTCAGATTTTACACCAATAAACTTGAGCGTTTATTCACTTTCTCTTTCCAAGAGAGCTTTTCTTGAATACTTGAGAGTTTTCTTAAGTTATTCAATTGAACTTATCAATCAAGTACCCACCTTGATTGTGGCGTTTCTCTACCTTATAAATTTGGTTCATTAATTCGGTTGGTTATGGATTGAAATAGTATCAATATTGTTTGTGACTTCTAGAGTTAATTAGGGTCAAGTTTTCTGCTGCCAAACCGTTGGTATTAGTCGTCTAGATCTAGGGCATGTGACAACGGGTTTCATCTTCGACGGGGTTCGTATTATCTGGTAATCAGAGCTAGTTAACAAATACCAGGTTATATCCATTTTTCCTTTCGTGTTATCCATTTTTCCTTTCGTGTTTGAGTCAGATTTTTCTTGTTTTCAATTCAGATCCATGCGTCAACAAAAAAAAAAAAATTGAATCCTATGGTTTTTATTTGTTCCTTGCTGTCGAATCTTGTCTCTTGTTGGTGTCGTGTTTTTAGTTGTGTTTCATTGTCATGTCTTGTTTCCATTGCTATCCAATTATTGATCTTGTTTTGTGTCTATGAATTCGTGTCTTGGCATTGAGTCAAAAAAATCAGGTCATGTTTCCTTCTTGAAAATCCGAAGCTTGAAATTGTGTGTTCTTGAAGTTAGACTGTGGCAGAATATTCTTGTTCTTGGGAGTATTGAATTTCTTGAATTGTGGCTGTTTCTTGTGCAAAACTTTAAGCCGATTCTTGTTCCTTGAGTTTGATTTGAATTGCAAAAAAAAGAAAAAAAAGGAAAGAAAGAAAAGAACTGACTCGTGAAAAAAAAAGGAAGAAGAAACACAAGAAAAGAAAGAAGCAAGAGTTCGTATCAATCTTGAAGTGGAAACAAGAAAGTAATTTGATTTGGGAATCCAAGGTTGACTGGGATTAATAATAAATTCTAGTCACAAGAAAACTGTCCATATTAGATTTACCTCAAGTGCACACGTGACAAATCTCCAAATCAGCAGCCTTATTCTCCAAACTATACCCAACAACCAAATTCTATCAAGTTTCCAAAATTCCAGCCATAGTACAAGTTGGGTAGAAGGTTCTCAAGGTTCCAACAAATTCTGCCATTGAGTCTTGAGTTCCGGAAATTTTCTTAATTTGTTGTCCAGCCACAAGTCACGTATTTGGAGTCTTATTTGGGTCTTGTTCGCAGATTCTTGTCAGTTTTTATTAGCTCCAAGTAGTCCAAATCGGCTTTGGACTGTGAAGGCTAATAGATTTCTAAATTGCGTCTTGAGTCAAGTTGAAAACTTCCAAATTCTGGTGTAAAGTTTCGGCCATAAATCTGGAAATTTTTCAGTTACTTCATCGTGTCTTTTTAGTGTTTAAGACCGTCCACTCCGCTTAAATTTTCGAGCATTCATCCGCCACCTTCTTGTGTGAAAATTGGCGAAAAGTTTGATTGAATCTCATTGAGAAAATTCTGATTTCTTCAAGAGAGGTAATCAAATGACTTGAGAAGTGATTGGTGAGATCATTAGAGTGTTTAAACACTTGAGCGATACACGAGTGCGAGTGATACACGTGAGGAAGTGGTGAGATAAAATTTTCTATTTTATACTAACCCTTTCTTGCAGGTTTAAAATCAAAGGCCATGTCTAACGAAGGAGAAAGCACACCAGCTTTCGATTTTTCCTGTTTGGCAGAAAGTTTGAAGGAGGAGATAGGACGTCTTTTGGATCAAAAGCTTGAACTCATGAATATACGCCTTGATAGGTTGGAAGAGTCCCAAAATGGCTCCAAAGGTAGTCAACAAAGCGGAAGAATTCGCGAAAGGCCTATGCTCGAGTTCAGTGACTCTAACTCAGATGACAACTTTGACTGTGGACAAAGGCGATCGAGGAGGAACACCAAACAAGTTGGTGATGCAATCAAAGGAATTAATATGAAAATTCCACCATTCCAAGGTAAATCAGACCCAGATGCATACCTTGAATGGGAGAGACGAGTGGAGTTAGTTTTTGAATGCAATGATTACACGAATGTGCAAAAGTTGAAATTGGCTTTGGTTGAATTCACCGACTACGCTATCGTTTGGTGGGATCAAGTGGTTACAAGCCGGAGGAGGTGTGGTGAACCTTCTATAACCACTTGGACTGAGCTTAAACACCTCATGAAGAAGTGATTTGTACCAAGTCACTACCATAGAGACTTGTACCAAAAGCTTCAAATCTTATCCCAAGGAAATCGCTCGGTTGAGGACTACTACAAGGACATGGAAATTTCCATGCTTAGAGCCGATATATATGAAGATAGGGAGGCAACAATGGCGCATTTTCTCAGTGATTTGAGATCGGAAATTGCTGACCACCTAGAGCTGCAACACTATGTCGAGCTATAGGACATGGTGGAAAAGGCTATCAAGATTGAGCAAAGGCTCAAGAGGAGGGGTCAAGGAGGGTATTCACTGAGCCACACTTCACCTATGAACCGATCTACACCACCGGGAATGGAAGAAAAGCTCCCAGCAAATTCTACCTCTTCAAGGCCGAAACAAGAATTCACAAAAACAGATTTGAAGTTTGCCCCTAAATTCGGCCATGAAGTACCCACACCTTGCCTTCATGACAATAAATGTTTTAAATGCCAAGGACGTGGGCACATAACTAGTCAATGCCCTAACTTGCGAGCTATGATCGTCCTACCTAGTGGTGAGACTATCTCGGATAATGAAAAGGAGTATGAAGGAATACCACCATTGAGGGAGGATGAAGATGATGAATCAAGTGAAGAGGTTTCTATTGATCAACCCATCGGGTTAGGTTTGGTTACAAGGAAGGCATTGAATACACAACGCATTGATGAGGATGTGCAAAGAGAGAACATCTTCTATACGCGATGTCTTGTCAATGGCAAGGTGTGTAGCTTGATTGTTGATGATGGGAGTTGTACTAACATAATAAGTGCTCTAATGGTGAAGAAGTTGCAGCTGCCTACTCATAATCATCCTTGGCCCTACAAGCTGCAATAGTTTAGTGATTGTGGTGAACTCCGTGTCTCCAAACAAACACTTGTGCAATTTAGCATTAGTAGATACGAAGACGAGTTATTGTGCGATGTAGTGCCGATGCAAGCTGTAGACACCAAATTTTTAGTGCATTTTTGTTTACTATTATTGTTTTTCTTATGTTAGTTTTTATTTACTTTTAGTTTTTATTTTTATTTTTATTTTTGTTTAAATCATTTTAGCGTAGAATTTATCGGAAAAAAAGAAAATCATTCACAAAAATATGTCTTAGTTATTTTAGATTCAAGTGCATGGTTATTTAATTAAAAAAAAAAGAAGGAAAAGCCATGCAACGCAGCGGATGTATGAAAGATACCATTTTCCACGGATGATTTAGCTTTCCTCTCTTCCAAACATTCGGCCACGTCATCCCCTTGGATTTTTATCAAAAGCCTTCCGGACACAATAGCCATCGGATGGCTAGGGAGAGGCGTTGAGCTGGAATGGTTTAGAAACCATTGAGATGAAGGTTTAAGTTGGTCGTGGGGTATAAAAAGAAACTGGGGGTTAGGTGTAAGGGAGGGCACCGGAATGACGGCTAAAAATCTGAAAAAGAGAGGATCTAGGTTGGCGGCTGAGGGGGAGGAGCGACTAGGGTTTTGGGAAAAAAGAACGCAGCTTTGAGGGACGGCTGAGAGCAAGAGTTTTGGACGGCAAAAAGAAAAAACAAGGAGAGGACCGTAGGACGGCTAGGTTTTCAGAAAAGGCAACGAAAGGAAAAGGGCTGAGGAGATAAGGAGATTGGGACGGCAGGGGAGGACGGCTAGGTCTTGAAAGAGAGGTTGACAGCTAGAAATCTGGGGACCGAGAGAGGAGGAGACCGAGGGAGTTTCGTAGGAGAGCCAAAGATCACGGGAAGACAGCTAAATCAAGAGCCAATGTGACGGCTTCATCAGCGCGAAATTCTGCGGCGGCGACGTCCGCGATTTCATTTTTGGAATCAGCAGCACTTCCTGGCATTTTCCACTCTCAACTAACCGCGTAATCATCCTCAGGTAACTTTGGCCTTTTCTTTTGTTCATTTTACACGGCTTTCATGAAGATTCCAGCTAGCTAGACATGGGTTTTGGGTTGTTCTCGCCGTTTGATGTCATTCAATGACAACGTTCATCTTTCTGTCGCATTTGGTGGTTGTGATTGGTTATCTGCTTGATGTTTTCTCTTCGGTCATCCGATACAAGTCTCGGTGATCCTTTGATGTGGCCGAAATAAGTAATAAAAATCAGGAGAATTTGCTGACATGTTCCCATTCTGAATCGTTTTTGCTTGTTCGACGTTTTCTGCTTTCGATTGCTGAAGCATTTAAGTTTGATTGAGGTCTGTGATTCGTGGTTCAGTTGATATATCATACGCGCGTTTGTCCCGAGTTTGTTTTCATCTTTGCTGCATTTTGTTATTCTTGGGCCTGGATCATCTTGTTTGTGATAGTTAGGGGAAGGCATCCATGTTAATCTATGTCAGGATTTATGTTTACAGATGTGTGTGAATTTGATTGATAAATGATGAAGTCTAGCACAATGTTTTCGGCGTTTCATCCATGCTAGTATGAAGCTGCTATATTTGCAGCAGAGCAATACATCTGTTTTGCTGTGTTCCTTTTCTGTGACCATTCACCAGGATTTAGCCTCTTCTAGTTTGTTAGTTAGCCTGGTTGTGGAAAGGGGGCAGGGGAAGATTATTTTGAGTTTGCATGTCCAAGTCCTTAAAACACTTGAAGCATGTCCAAATGTTTGCTGGAAAATGTATTTCAGTTTGCCAGATAAAACATTTTATGGTCTTGCTCTTTTGATTGTCATTCCTTTTCGGTCCCAAGCTATGATGTTTTGTTTAGATAATAATTCCAGCATGTTTCTTCTTGGTTTGCTTGCATGAATGCATTTAAATTGAATAAGGAAATGGCATGAGCATGGTTGCAGGAAAAGAAATTTGCTGAAGTTACAGAAAGGTTGCAGCAGTTCATTTGTTTGTTTTTTATTGCAGAAGTTTTCTCACGTCACTTTGCATGAATTTGCATGAGAATGTTTCAAAAAAAAATTGGACTTTGGCCTTCCAAGTTTCCTTTCATTTCACTATGACCCAACCAATTGAATAATGTCTTCAATTTGGTCCTTGGCAGTTTTAATTTTACAACTTTATTGCTTGTTTGCTTCAATTAACTACCGTGCTTTGTTTCCATTGCACTTAATTCATGATTTTAGGGGCTTTATGATCAAGTGAGCTTTGTATTTGCACATTTCTTTTAATTTTTCTCAATTAAAGTGGTACCTTGATCATTTTATTGTTTTGAAGCTAATATTTCCTTCATTTCATTACCATTGCAAGGGAGGTAACCTCTATCTCTTTGAGTTTATTCTTCCTACGTGCTCCTACGTGTTATGTGTGAATATGCATGCTTTAATTCGCTTTTCATTTTATGTTTAATTGCCTATTTCGCTTTCTTTTCATCTTTTAATTAGCAAGTCATTTGAAGGCACTTGAATGCCAAATTTGTAATAGTTAGGTATTTATTTTATTTATTATATTCCGTTTCCCCTTTAGATTGTAGTAGGCATTCCCCTTTGTAATAGATAGGGCTTATGTGCTATGTGTTTGTGTGTGCCTATATGTTTATCGCTTTCCTAGGTCTTTGCATCTAGATATGCATGCTTATGTGTTATGTGAATTACGTGCTCACATGTCTACTTGCTTTAGTTATGCACATTGCTTATATATTTGTACGATGGATGCCAACGCACGTAACCGTGGCTAGTCCAATGCTAGTCATGGTTGTCCCCTCGAGCTCTTGCAAGTCCAACACTTGTGAGAGAGCGTTAGAAAAGAGCTAGTCCAATGCTAGACCCAATAGGTTGTCCCCTCTCGTTAGTACATACTTGCATGTCTCACTACATTTCATGCATTTTTCTTAGTTTTCTAGCATTTGGCATGCCCCTCCAATCCTTTCCCTTTCATTTTAAGCTTTTTGCATCTCCATGCTAGTTATAGGGTACATTTGCTTGAGAGTTACCCCTTAAATATGGGATATAGACGAGTGTGGCTTTTCTAAGCCTTAGCACGCTTGTATTCCCTCTATCAAAGGAAAAATTAAAATCACAAAGTTAGGAGTCATTCCCGTACTCGATTTGATGCATTCCTCTAGGTTCATACACTCTCATTTTTATCATATCACTTCCTCACCTTCTTTATCCACATTCTTTTACTACTTATATTTTTTCTCAATCCACATGCCATGTTTGCACATTTTTCCTTCTCTATCACTTATTTATTTTCTACCTCACAAATTGCACCCAATTGCACTTATATGCATTTATTACTATTATACCATATTTTCATCCACTTGCACACAAACACCTTTATTTGCCCAATTGGCACACATGCACTTTTCTTACATTTGCACACTTGCACTTACATTTGTATTTTTATTTTTATTTTATTTTGCATTCTTCTTACATTTTCACACTTGCACTCATATTTGGGTCTTCATTTGCATTACCCGTGACCTCTATGAGAGTTTTCCTTATTGGCCATCACAACTCATGTGGTTGGGACCACAAAGCCTCATAAGAGACATTTTAGATTTAGGATTGCATTTTTCTTTTTTTCGCATCCATTAGTCATATCCAACATGCAACACATACTTTGGGTAGAAGAATTTAGGAAAAGAATGGCTAAGTCACGCAACTAGCTTTGGCTAGGGTAAGGGAGTGCCTTAGGCTTTGCCTTTGCCTTCTCCCTTATCAAATGTGACCCCCGATCCCTTTCTTTGGTTACGTAGACCTAAAAAAATTATTTAAAAAGGGTTTGTTTACTTTTCTTTCCAAAAACAAAATCACTTTTTGGGTGACTTGGTACACCCTAACTCTATACCAAGTGGCGACTCCTTTTCTATCTAAAACCCTTTGTTTGGCCAAACCGTCGCATTTCACAATCCCACGGCCTTTTATTTTCACTTTCACACACGTTCACATACATATCCTACACACTACTTTCACACCTCAAAAAATGGGGCGCAACACAAGCCACTCACATTATTTTGGGACAGCCATGGCAATACGATAAGAAGGTCATTTATGATGGTCGTACTAACAAATATTCTTTTCTTCATAGGGATAGGAAGGTTACTCTTGCTCCGCTTACCCCTAAGCAAGTGCAAGAAGATCAAGCAATGCTTCAATGGGAGTGGGAGTTAGATAAAGCTGAAAGTAAACAAAGGAGCATGCGAAGTGAACAAAGTGTCGAGCAAGATGTAAAGGAAAGGGGCAAAAACTAGTTGGCCATAGTAGGAAGCAATGGGAGGAAATTAAGCATGTTTGCACAAACCATTGGTGAGGGAGATTGTTCCCTCCCTAGCACACTAACCTTTGTTTTGTTTAACACCATATCTTTTCTGCAGCTGGAGTATGGTGCAACTATGCTTACCTTACTTTGTTCAATTCCTAAATCCTTTGGAGAGCTCATGTGTTTCCAAGGATTTCGTAGTTTGCTTATCAAATCTGCTCTGCAATACACTATACCCACTTATTCTCCTAGAGCTGTCTTGCTTGCCAAAGAGCTTACTCACGACTCAAAGGGAGTGGTTCCACTTGAATCTTACTCTACATTTCCCTATCCACTCCTACATGAAATCCTTCCCATCCTTGAGCAAAATTCTGGTCCTTTAAGAACTGAATTTTGTCCTTTGCATGCAGGTAATGAAGCTATCCCGATTTTTCTAGATTTGCCTAGCAAGATCCAATCAGATTTCGTGCACTTTGTAGTGCTGGTTGCTGCCGGTTTTGAAGGCTACTTACTAGTAGTTGACCCTGAATTTTCACGTTTGTTTCAGCCTCTAGAATCTGGTTCCACATTGTTCCTTTTGTCTACTTCACATCTTCCTAGTTTGTATGCATCATATGAAGTGGATTTCAAGCATTTGCATTCTCATATGTTGAGCAACATCAATGCCTGTGTCACGCACAACCCAAGAGATGTTCCTTACATGCTAAATCATACCGCATTGTGTGTCAAGCTCACATGCATCTTACAGTTGCATAAACGACATGTAGGACGGCTAGTCATCATAAAGTGGCGTCCAATGTTGATGCTATCCAAGCAAGCCATTGATTTGGGGACAAATCGCTTCCAAGAGGAGGGGAATGATGTGAATCAAGGCATGCCAATATACAAGATTCAAGTCCCAAGTTTTTCGTTTAATTGGTATTGATGGCTAGGCTATGAATTGTCAAGTTCCTTGCTATTTGTTGGTCGTTTGTTAGTGTCTTTATTTTGGTTAGCTTATTTTCTAATTGGACTGAAAGTATAGTTGATTAATTTAGTGGTTTAAGTCATTTATTTCAGTCCAAAGGTCGGCCGAGAATTGTCTTGTAATGGCCGAATTATTGCTATTTAATTAGGGAAGTTAGTTTAGTCCAAGTTAGATTAGGTTTTGGAGTCATTGTAAGGCTATAAATAAGCCTACACCTTATACGTTTGGGGGGGGTCAGATTTTACACCAATAAACTTGAGCGTTTATTCACTTTCTCTTTCCAAGAGAGCCTTTCTTGAATACTTGAAAGTTTTCTTAAGTTATTCAATTGAACTTATCAATCAAGTACCCACCTTGATTGTGGCATTCCTCCATCTTACAAATTTGGTTCATTAATTCGATTGGTTACGGGTTGAGATAGTATCAATATTGTTCGTGACTTCTAGGGTTAATTAGGGTCAAGTTTTCCGCTGCCAAACCGTTGGTATTAGTCGTCTAGATCCAGGGCATGTGACTACGGGTTTCGCCTTCGATGGGGTTCGTATTACACAAAGTCCAAACCATTCCAAAGGATAGTACCGGGATCAAACACTTCAACGAAACAAAGAACGAAGAATGAAAGTGAAAATTAAAATGAAAAGTTGTGGCCACGTCACAATCCGGCCAAGACTTGACCGGATATCGGGCCGGATTGTCGGTAGGATTCAAGGCAGTGAGCACTTTCAAATTTTTTCAAATTCCCCTGCCAATCCGGCCAGATATCTAGCCAAGAACTAGCCAGATATACGGCCGGATTCTGTGAATAGTTTTCCCGCCAAAAATTTTCTTTTCTCGTTCAAACTTCACACTCGTTCGAATTCCCCAACTGATACCAGAAGTGTTCACCAAAGCAAAATGAAAGTACCATCTCAAACGAGTACACTTAATTTACATGGTTAAACATTTTGAGATATATATGCATTGAAAGGTTCAAAGGTTTAACTAGCAATGCAAGTCGGAATATTCACAAGTGATCAAAGTACAATTAGTGTTTTTCTTATACAGAGGAGCATAATCAAAAGGGATGTCTATCACTAGCTCTATTCTTTTTTTCAAAATCATGATTTCCAACATGGTGAACCCTGTAAGGAAAACAAAGGTAACGGGAAGGGGTGAGTTTACGCTCAATGAGGTACCAAAATCCAAGCAATCAAGAATCATAGAGATTTGCTTTTAATCAATTAAATATACACACAAAATAGGAAAATGAATAAACATCTCAAATAAAAAGGATACAGGTGGCTCTCAAGAGCCAAAATTCCTGTTGCAGTACTTGATCCAAACTCGTTGACCCTCCGTCAACATTTAATGAAACAAACATATCCGTAGACCCTTCTTACGCCAAATCCCGCTTACCAAACATACCTCTTGCCGGGCCTGAACGCTAAACAAGAACAAGAATGATAATACTCGAGTATACCGAGAATCCAGAGTCTCTAATACCCAAGGATTCTCCAAGAACAGTTCCTATGGTTTGTCAATCTTCCTCGACCAAGCCCTTGCTGGTTCGATTCCATTAACTCCCCATGGTGTTGAGCTTAGGTTTAACAAGAAGGTCGTCGGATACACCTCCAAATGACATCAGGTCATGCACATTAACAAATTCAGTTCATACAGTAAGCAGTCACATAGGCAAGAGAGACGAGTGCGATAAAGTGCACCCTAATCTCGTCCAAAATAAACAGATATTACAGTTATTCAAGTCATGAATTGCAGGTACAAGTAATCAAGTAAGCAACAAGTCATGCAAGTGATACACTCACCAATTCAAGCAAAGATAACTTCAAAAGTTTTAGCCCAAAGTATGGCTTTGATCACCAAGAAACCCTAAAATAACCAAGACAAAATAATTATGGTTCCCACATCCACAAATCCAGTAAATGGAATACATAAATGAGGCTCGATTACAAGTCGTATGCCTCTCCGAGTTAACTACTAGTACAAAGAGATAAAATGTAACTTTTGAGTAAAAAGGGTAACAGTTAGTCCTAGGGACACGAACAACCCCCAAAACTCTTCATTTCTACCAAAATGCAACTCAAACTTAAAGGAACCAAACGGCCTAAACAATTGGATGGCACCTCCCCTTAATTCTCTACTTTTCCACCATACAATTAATCACCAATTTCATCTCAATTCAACCACAATTTCACATATAAATCACAAGCTATTAAACACACCTAATTGGGGTCACAATACCCTTCACATATAGCCAATTGGTAGCTCCAAAGCTAACCCTAATCATGCTCTAATTAGAAACCCTAGAGCTGAAATTTACGCATCCAAGCTGGAAATTTCTTTAGGCAAAGTAAAATAACACATAAACACTAGATATTTCACAAGCTAAAGTTAGGAAATCATGGACAACCTTTAAGCTTCATCTATGGGCAGAAAATTCATGATAAAAATTGAAAATCTCCATAATATCACTTCAACTCATGAAATCTCTCACAAAACTACACACTTAACAACCTTAAACCACCATTATGCGATTATTATAAGTAAAGAGGGATTTTCTTGGCGAGTTACCTTATAACCACAAGAAAGATGATAGTTTAGGCTTCCTCCTCCCAAATTTACTCCACAACCACCTTGGAAACTACTTCGGCTAACACTTTTATGGAGTGATTTGCAAAAATTATGGTTGAAATTCAAGATTGAGCTTGGAAATTGAAGTGCAAGATGAAATTTCTCTCTCTTTTTCTCCCTCAAAGTTTTGGCCAAGCTAGCTAAGAAAGTGAAGAGATTTTGGTCAAATTTTGAGTTTTAGTAAAGGTGAAAAAAGTTGGGTCAAAGTCTAGCATCCATTGATTTCATGACACTTGTCTTTTCCTATGGTTATTCTCATCCTTTTGTCTACCAATGGTTAATCTATCTAGCTAACCTCTAATTATTTCCTAACACTTTGTATAATAATATCCCTTTATGGAAAACTTCACCTAATCGTCAAAATTTACTAAAATTTACGCACTAGCATGTCCCACATCCCATATGTACTACTAACATCACATAAACTAACTTATATTAAAAAATGATTTAAAACTATTTTCACTTGTAAAAATCCCTAGAAAAATTTATATAATAGAGTAAAGTAAAGAAAATGCATACGAAGAATTAAAATAAAATAATATAAAATGAGGAAATTTTTCAGGCCCTCGCACTCTCTCTCCCTTAAAAGAATTTTGTCCTCGAAATTTCTTATCATCGCCTTCCCCGGGTATATGAAACTTTACCACTTCCTTCTTAAGGTCAAGTTGAGCATCATACTTAGCTAACCAATTCGTATCCCTTTACTGGCCAGGCTTATTAGCTCTAGTATAGTTTCCTCGTCCTACCCAAATCGCAATTTCTTATACTCTATACTAGTGGTCAAACGGTGAAATACAAGAATCTTACCTTTCACATTCTCAGACGAGTTAGGGACTTGATGTTGCTCTAGGGAATACACCTGAGCCGACACTTTCGGTCCAGTCCCTTCCCCCTTCGATTGGTCAGGGTTGGTCTTGGTTGACTGTCGGTTCCCACTCCCTTCTCGAGATAAGCCTGGACAATTAGCGATTTGATGATCTGCATTCCCACAATGTAGACACTTTCATCCTTTCTTCTAGCAAACATTCTCTATGTGATTCGTTTGAGGACCCGAATTTTTTCTTACTTTTAATTCTATTTTATTGGATTATTTAATTATTTATTCACCCGTTTCTCCGAATAATTTATTTAAACTATTTTAAATCCATTTATATGGAATACTATCTCACTTATATTTTTAAAATGCCTTGTGAATAAATTTAATTTTCGGAATCTCATTTAATGAGATTTAGCGAATACGCGTTTGGAGACAATGTTTGATTTGACCTTGGAGATTTGAGGACTCATGCATTAGTTTTAAAATAGTTATTTTTATGATTAATTACCCAAGTATTAGTTACTTATATTATCATTACAAGAATTCATTTTAGGTTTCGCGTTATCGCGCGCGAACTGGAAGTTCGGGTATATCGAGTCGGAGCGATTAATGGGAGATTTAAGAAGTTTATTCTAGACTACTAAGAGTAAAGGATTATAATGTTGAAGGAAGTACATTAGAGATTTAGTGCACACGTGAAACAAACCCGAGAGAAACGGGCACGAAACGCGCGTGCGCGAAACTATCGGTAGTTGACTTTTGAGACAAACTTTGGCCCCAAGTATCCAAGCTTCCAAGAGAAGCTTTAGTTATCAGCTGCACACTCTCTCTCCTCTTATCTTGCTGGCTGAAATTCTCCAAGAAAGAAGAAGGAGAGCTCCACTTCATTTTACCTCACTTTGTGCTACCATTTCTCACTCAAATTCACTACACAACTTCCACTTCACTTGGAGATTCACTTGAACTAGGAAGGAAGCATCATCTCACAGTTTGTCTTGAGGTCTTAGAGGTGCAAAATTTCTGATTTCACTCAAGGAAAAGGAGGTAATCATCCAACCATCTAATCTTGGATTTAGTGGGTTGATCTTTGCTAGGTAGCTTGTAGCTTCATTGTTATTGTTGTTGTTGGGTTTAAATGGTTGGAGTGAGCTCTATGAAATCTAAACTTGATGATATAGAACTGATATGATGATGATAAGTGTTGTTTGGGTTAATTATGTGATAAACAAGACGAGATTTGTTGGAAAAATGAAAGGAAAACCAAAGGAATTGCATAGGAAGCTTAGCCGAAAATCTGCCCTGTTTTTCTTGAAGCTTTGGTTCAAATTTTTGATACTCAAATGACCTTGATTCTGATATAGATATGTTGTATAGGATGTGTGGAAAGTTTTCACCAAAAATCACTTGATTTGGCTGAATAAAAGTTAGAATTTCGAAATGGTAAAAATCTGGAAAAATGCTGTCCAGGTGTTCTGGACAAAGCAACTTTAAGCAATCATAACTCTCTGTTCAGATGTCGAAATCAAGTGCCGTTTGTGGCATTTGAAACTAGACATACGTAGTTATCTAACGGTGTATCATACACCTTCTAATTCGAACCGAGTCATCTGTAATGATTGAGCAAATTCTGCTGTCCTGTTTCACTATCAAACCGTGGGAAAGCTAGAAGCTGCAATTTGTGGCTCTGTTTTCTCTCACTTGCCAACTGAATTTCAAATTAAGTTGTTCTGATGAATTGTAACCTTTTGAATCTAGTTTTCAACACCACCAACCATTCCCAATTCTAACATGTATTGAGTGAGTTATGATCCAAGTCCCAAACTGTAGCAAATCTGGAAAACCCTCTTTTCATGCTGGCCGACTGGTTTGGTTGCTTATGAGAGGTTTTATTTTAAGATTTTGATGTCAACCAACTAACAATTGCTTATGAAATGTTTCTTGGACCTTGATTTCATAAATGACTCAAAATTGGACTGATTTCATGATACAGAATGTTTGAAAAAGAAAAAGAATGCGAGAAGGCAGATTTGCCTTGAAACTTTCTTGAACTTTGGTAGTTTTGTTAACTACCTTCCCGTAAGAGTTTTTAAGTGAAATTTGATAGAGGATTAGCCCTCATATGGAAGTGGAAATGTACCAATTTTGGTGTCATTCTAAGACTGTTTTGATATACAAATGATAGGCCAAATTTGTTCTTCAAAATCAGGAAAATTTACCAACAGTCTTTATTTTTGGGCCAACCTTGAGCTGCTATATTTTGGCACTCAAAACTCCAAATTTAGTTCTGTTTGTTGTGTTTGAAACCCTATTTAGAACTCTTATTGTAGTATGAATTTCAGAGGCTAGTTCATTTTCTGTGAATTTTTCCGAATTTCCAAAATTTGTTGAAAAACAAGACAAACTGTCTTGTAGTGCAAATCAGCCACTTTAAGCTGAGATTTGAGTGTCTTGTATTTAAAATCTTGGAAAAGTGTCTTCTACGAACTTTTAGTACTTTGAAACTATTTTCCAACGGTATCAAGTTTTCCAATTTTGGACCTACGAAGTGTAAGATATGATTTTTCAAAGATTATCCTCAAAACTGAAATTTTGAACTTGAAGGGAATTGAGTTTTTTAGAAATTTTTCACTACCTTTCAATATTGGATGACTGTTTTAGACTTGATTTCTTGAAGAAAAATAATTTTTCTTTTACATTATTAAACCCCACTTTTGAATCTCGATTTACGAGTAATTAAGGCTCTCTTGCATGAAATTTTCTTAGATTGTATAAGTGTACAATCTCCCTTGTTAACTAGGGATTCATAAGTGATAGTGTGTGATAGTTAATTATTATTTGCTCAGGAACTCAAGGAGACCTTCAAGAGGATCTCACAGTGGACACCTAAACCTTCATTGGGGCACTACTTCCTTGTTTTTGATTGGTGAGTGTCAAGTGCATGTTTTGTTGCAATTATGTAAATTGCTCCTTCTGGACTGAAAAATTGATAACTGTTGAGTCGGGTGTGTACTTTATCGCACTCGTTCTCATTTAAATGAATTGAAATTTAATTGCCTGAATTGAATTGAATTACCTGAAGTGAATTGAACTGAATTATATGCTATAGCTGTATATGTCATTGGAGTGAATCTCCTCGATACACAACTGAACTGGGAACGCCCAAACTCATCAGCCGACCTTGGAGTCGAACCCGTATTGGCTTGGTCGGAAACCTTGGTGAGTCATCAGATAACTGAAAAATTGATCTATTGAGAGATCTTACTTGGTCTACTCGTGTAGTAGTGCCTTTATAGCAGTTCGGGCTCGGTGGGGGTGCATGGTGGACGGAACTGTAAAGTAAGTGGAGTTCTACGAACATAAAATACCGACCCGGTTGACGGAGTGTCATCGCGGGAAGGTATTCGATCGAGATTTGGTGAAGCAAGTGGAACTTAGCTCCTAAGAGCTCCTATGTTCTTGAATTGTTTTTATTTACTTTTCTCACTCAAATTGTTATTTACTTGAATATTACTGTTATACTTGTTAAATGGGATTGTTACTTGGATTACATACTTGCATGTATGTTTCTTGGCCTCACGAGCAATCGCTCACCCCGTAAATTTGTTTTTCTTAACAGGTTGGATTGGAAGATTTTGGAAAAAGCCGACTAGGTTATACTTTTGATTGTTAATGTTTAGTCAACTTTTAATGGTTGTATTTTGGGACTTGATGTATCTTTTGAGAACATGATGTAAGATTTGGATATTCGGTTAAAGAAGCGACTTCTCTTCATTTTAGACTTGTATTATTTGGTATGTGTCATTAAATTTGAATCGAATTATCTTGAATCATGGCGAAAGTTGGGTAGACATCCTGCGGATATCCTTGGGTTCGCCCTTGGGAGAAGTGGGGGCGTCACAATTGGTATCAGAGTTTAGGTTTCAAATCTCTGTAGTGTATCCTAAACTTGAAGTTTAGGATGCCGGACTGTGGGAATGGTTCAAAATTTAAGTAACCGTTTATAGGGATGAAAATTTGAACCTAGATTTGAATTAGTGGATAATTAGGAGTCTCGATCTTGTAAGAGATATGTGGGATAGTACAAAATGATCGGATGTAGTTTATTTAGTATACTTGGATCCATCTAAACTGTTAACTTTAATTGTAATTTATGGAAGGTAACAATGGTATTGAACCGTCTCAGGGACGCCTTCCGGTGACCCGTTATCGAGAAAGGCCTAGGGGAAATTCATTGAAGATATTGTCCAACTCGCTGAATTAGGACCCCATGTGATTGCCAGAGGACTTACTGGTACCTAAATAATGGAGTGTTAACGGTGGTCGATGACTGAAAATGACTATCCAAGGAAACTAAGGTAGTTCAAAAGGATAATCCAGGATCGAGAGAATGATGACCAAGCGTGTTACCTTGGTCGAACAAATGATGATGACAAGATACTTAATGAGGGAAAATGAAGGAGAAAACTCCTAGTGTTGAAAATAAAAATGATCCTACGGAAGTAGCAGAGACTTTTGGCTCCGCCAATCACTAAATTAATGATTTAAACTATTTTAATAGTTTTTTATCAAGGATAGGCGGGGTGGAGCTTGTTCAAAGGCTATTGTACTTGTTTAACCGTACTATCTAACTTTTGAAGCAATTGAACATTACTTATGAGATACTTGACTTTATTGTTTTATGACTTTAAATTTATGATTGGGTTATACACATTTGCGATTATTTCGGTACCTTCCCTTATTATTATTTTCATTTTGCATGATCAAAGTGTTATTTTCAAACTTCGTTTATGTGCACTCATTTTACGTCATGCCTTTATAAATGTTAAATTTATGAGCAGCCAAAAAAGTGAAAAGGGACAGAGGGCGAGGGGTTAAGCAACCCAAAGCTCAAGGAGGTGATTAGGGAACGACTGCTGGACCAAACCAAAATCTTAGGAATGAAGGGGACAACCAAGTAGATCCTGCTATTAACTATAGATTGATATTTTAGCATGGTTGGTTGAGCACCAAAGCGCTAAACCAATCAACCAGCCTAAGAGCCAAGAGTGGTGTGACGTTAAAACAATTCTTGAAGTTCGCTCATCTAAGTTTCATTGAGAATCTAACTTCGAAATAATAGAATTGATTTGAGGGGATGAAATAAGACACTAGTGAAAGCAAGAGATTAGGGTTTCTTCTCAAGCAACTTTGTAAGTAAGTATTGAAAAGTGAATTAGGGTGTGGAACTTTTAAGAAATAGGATCTTCATATTTCGTTATGTTTACAAGTAATGATAGTAATTTTGTAGAGACTCAAGAGCCCGTCCATATCAAGCAGAGAACAGGTAAGGTTTATAAGCTGGAGTAACCTATAAGTCAAATAATGAAAGAGTGACATCGCTAGAGATTCCATTGTGAGTAGCTACATATTTTGATACCTTAATTTGCCTGGCAGGCTAGCAGTTGACTTAAGCCAACCAGTAGGATGACAAATGTGGAAGAGATGCGTAAGGAATGAACATTCTTCGGAAAAAGGTAGAATTTCAAAGGAAATTGGCTGACTACTGGGAAGGATGATGGAAACAAGAATATACAGAGAAAACTGAGTTGCTATGCCAGAACGTAGAACTGGAGAAGAAATACAAAGGAAATCCTCAAACTGGTCAAGCCTCTCACGTAACTTGTGGATACTGTGGCAAGATTAACCACACTGAGGCCAAGTGCTGGAGAAAGTAAGAAAAATGTTTGAAGTGCAGTAATGTCGAACATCAGATTGCAAGTTGCCCTAGTACCCCTAACAAAAAGAAAAAATACTCAACAGCCAACTAAATCCACTGTAAAGCAATCGAGTGCTAGATGGGAGTAATTAATACTAATGGCTGTAAAGGGGCCTAAGTAGTGGAAGTTTACAAGTAGGGATGATTTTGATTTCACTGGAGGGATAGAGGTTGTACTTTTACCCTAATTTAAACTGGCACTTTTGAAAATTTAATCTTTTGTATAAGGGAAAGTCTTTTGTTGCTTTGTATCTTGGCAACCTGGCACATTTTGTTATAATCTTGTTGATTCCCTTTTCCTCTTGAAATGATACGATAAACCTATTCCAACTTGATGTAACTATTATGATCTTTTATGAAATATAAAAATTTACTTTGCTTTTAATTAATTTCATGGCTTGTATGTATATTTACATTTTACCCCACACCTTTAGATTGGTAATAAGATATGGACGGTAGTAGATGTGACAGCCCCACCTCCCCCTAAAGCGAACCAGAGGGTTCGGCGGACCGCCTGCCCAGCTCTCGCCGGGACTCAGTCGTTCACTACAGTCCTCAAATAAATATAAGATAAATCTCAAATATAACTCAAATGTTCCAACATTTACATATCAAAAGCGAAGTGTCCACGCTTCCACTGCGCCACTCTGATCCATGATCCCAATTCTTATACAAGAGGAATTCCACAACAATAAAATCACAACAAGCCTTCCTTCGCCACGAGCCCTGTGGAGGGGAATACAATAGTTTTGGGGTGAGCTAGAAGCTCAGCGAGTAACCATTAAAATCAGTAATCAAATCGGTTTCACAATAGTTCATTTCAATGATGTCATAAATCAAATGATAAGTCCAGAAACAATTACAACATTTACAATACATTAAAATGGAGTATCAATAATTCAAGGAACATTTACAATGGAAAGCGATAGTAACATTCATTAAAAGGATACGGGCTCACATGGAGCTATTCGTTTGTTCGTTCGTTCCCCTGACATTTCCCCTTATTCCTCCAATCGTTTGAAAATACATTTTTTTGTAAGTAGAATCCCTCGTTCATCCTTTTGTTCGTTCATCCCCTTTTCCGGACGTTGACCGGACTCCACCCATCCGACCATTGGCCGGACTCCACCCATCCGGACGTAGCCGGACTACAAGGTAATACTCGAGTATACCAAATTCACCCAGGGTCACCATATCGCCCGACCGAGTCCGCTTCTGGCTCGAGTCGATCGGTAACAAAGGGCAGTGGCCAATTCAGCCAAACGGCTTACATTCATGCGCAACTAGCATTTCAATAATTAAATCCTTCAAAATTGCACATTTATTTAGGTCGAGTGCAATAAAGTACACACTCGCCTAGAAAACTCGTTTTGGAAATCATTTAAAGCACTTAACACGTTATCAATCAATAATACAAGTCATGAAGTCAAGAAAATATAGCAAATAAGGAACACTCACATGCAAGCACGCATGATATGCAAGAAAACAGTTCAAAAGTAACTTTGGAAACAGTTTAAAGGTAAATAATGCAAGAAAACGGTACAAAAGTAACTTTGGAAACAGCTCAAAAGTAAATAATGCAGGAAACGGTTCATAAATAACTTCAGAAATAGTTTGAGGTCACTCACCTCCATGGCTCAGAAACCATCCATCATATATCATTGCCTTGCTCAAATCCAAGTCTTAGATCACAAACTCAATGCAAACAAGTCCTTTAAAACTTCGGACAGCACTTCCCCTAAATTTGCTTACTTTTCCAGCCATCATGGCTTCATTATTTCTTCAGCCAGTCCCAAAGGTACACACACAGCAACAAGTTCATCCAATAGCCATTCAGCAAGCTCCAAGTAGTACAAAGACAAGTCAAGCTAGGAAAAAGTTCGGAAATGAAAGTTAAGCTCAAAACCAGAAAAACAGTTTTGACGTCATTTTGCGGTAATGGTACCAAAGGCGCTACGATTGTCGGATGAAGGTACAAGATACACCGTTTCGAAAATAAGAGATAGGGGTACAATATTACAGAAGGTCACTCAACCCAGTTTTGAGTGCAAACAGGTCAAAAATGCAAGATACCACATCAAAAACGTAAAACAGATTCACCAAAATGCATTCTAGCGGAAACATCATAACTCAGGCTCTACAAGCCCAAATTCAGAAATTCCAAAACCAGATGAAAGCTAAGAAACAGGGCTAAATTTCATCAGAAGGCCTCAACAACCAATTCGGAAGCAATTCCTACCAAAACAACCAATTACAGGCGCACTTCTCAATTTCGAGTAAAACCAGAACAGCAGTAGTAATTTCGACTTTTCTCATTCCACACTACTCCGATTGACCTGAAATTATGTAGACACCTTTAAAATGTCATTCCCTACAACTTTCATGTTTTAAGCCAAGGCCAATTCGGCCTCTATCTATGAGCTATAAATTCGGACAGAATGAAGAACATTGAAACCTAGTTTTCCACTTTTCCTTCCAAAACAGAAATTGATTGCAATTAATCACTTTTTCCACCTCCTAGAGTCATTAAACATCATTTCCAATCATCATACATGACCCCATAATCATATCCATATGAAAACAGAAAAATCCCCAAAAATAATAAAACTTCATCATTTTCAACCAAAATCAGGAAATCAACCATAAAATCACTTATTCAACCACCACCAATCACTAATTGAACATTATCAAGATCAAAGGAAAGGTTCCTTAGTCACTTACCTTACAAACCCAAGAAAAGACCCAACTTAGCACCTTTGCTTCTCAAACCACTTCACTACACACCTTAATACTACCAAGAGAAAGGTTTTTATGGAGCAAATTCAAGTTTAATCGGTTAAATTGTTTGATTGGAGCAAGAAATGAAGAAGTAAGATGAAAGCTTTCCTTTCTTTTCTCCTTGTGAAGCTCAGCCAAGATGATGAAGAATGAAGGTAATTTTGGATCAATTTGGTACTTATTTGGTAAAGGTAGTAAGATGGTCAAATGTCAAAGTCCAACCTTCAATAACAAGGTGACACTTGTCACCCTTTAAGCTTGAGATTATCTTCTTGTCTCTCCAAGACAAATATCTTAACACCTTGTACAATAATATCACTTAATACAAAATTCTAACAAGTTGTCAAAAATATAATGCATTTACCGCACTTGTGGGTCCCACGTTCAAAACGCACTTCAAAATTAACGTGGACTAACTTGGATCAAGAAAATGATTTGGAAACTATATTTTCTTATAGAAATGTATAAAAAATTAATATATTGAAGAAAACAGACTTAGAGACAAGAAAACAAAATAATGTCGAGAAAATATATAAAAATTTTCGGTTTCTCATACTCCTAGTTTTCGGGGCGTCACAGTAGACGTGGTCGGGATTGTATCTGAGAGCGTAGGCAACCCCAAGGTTTTGGAGGTGACCAGGGATCGGGATCAAGTCGAAAACTTAAAATTGAAACTGGGACTCAATGCTTGATTGCCAACTTACTATATTAATTGTGAGATTTGAGTTGGTGAAAGGGAATATTTGATAGATTTAATGAGCCTAACGATTAAGGAACCGGATATCATATTTGGAATGGAAGTTTAAGGTTATACATAGACTGTCAAGATTTGAACAACATGACCATTAAGAGCAAATACCCTTTTGCCTTACACGGATAAGGATTCGATCAACTATAAGGAGCCGTGGTACTATCCAAGTTCGATTTAAAGTAAAACTGTTATCAGTTGAGGATCCTAGAAACTGATATACTTAAGACCGTTTTCAGTTTAAGATATGGTACTTCGAATTCACAGTTACGCCCTTTGGGTTGACTAAGGTACTAGCAGCAATTATGGACTTAATGCATTGGAATTTTAATCCGTATTTGGATCAATTGGTGGTGATAATTAATTGATGGCATATCGGTATACTCTAAGGTTTAAGGAAGTCATGAAAGACACCTGATGATAGTTTTACAAATCCGAGAGAGTGCCTGCTTTCGTTAAATTCAATAAATGTGAGTTCGGTTGGAAGAAGTAGCCTTTCTAGGTTGTACAATATCTAAGAAAAGAATTGTTATAGACTCAGATAAAGTGGAAGTTGTTTAAGAGGAAACGACCAGAAAATCCTACCGAAATCCGGAGTTCTTAGAGTTAGCCGAATATTACCTTTGGTTTATCAAGAACTTTTCTAAAATTGCAAGATTTGATAAGTTATTTGGGATTCTAAATGTGAGGAACAATTTAAAAGTGAAAAAGAAGTTAACCGATGTGCCTGTGTTAGCCTTACCCAGCGGAGGAGGTAGTTTTATGATTTATATAGATACTTCAGAGGATGGTTTAGAGTGTATATTAATGCTACATGCTAAGGTAATTGTATATGCCTCTAGAAAGTTAAAACCTCACGAGAGAAATTAACCAACTCATGATTTGGATTTAGCGGCTGCGATATTTGCATTAAAAAAGTGGAGACATTACCCATTTGGGGTAGACATGAGGCCGATTAAGTCGCCCTATAACTTGAAAGTTAAAAACACCTATTTGGGAAAATGAAGATTTGATTGCTAGTTGGATGAATAGAAATTGCAAAGTATAAGTTGGAAAACATAAGTTAGTGATTGATCTGATAGGCTTAACCATTAAGGAAATGATGTTGTCCTAAGCGTGAATTTCAAGGATGAAATTCCTTTTAAGGAGGCAAGGATGTGAGGACCCGAATTTTTTCTTACTTTTAATTCTATTTTATTGGCTTATTTAATTATTTATTCACCTGTTTTCTCTGAATAATTTATTTCAACCATTTTAAATCCATTTACATGGAATACTATCTCACTTATATTTTAAAAACATCCCGTTAATAAATTTAATTTTCGAAAACTCGTTTAGTGAGATTTAGAGAATATGCGTTTGGAGGCAATGTTCGATCTGAAAGTACAGTGACCTTGGAGATATGAGAACTCATGCGTTAGTCTTAAAATAGTTATTTTTATGATTAATTACTCAAGCATTAGTTACTTATATTATCGTTACAAAAATTCATTTTAGATTTCGCTTTATCGTACGCGAATTGGAAGTTCGCGTATATCGAGTCGGAGCGGTTAATGGGAGATTTAAGAAGTTTATTCTAAACTACTAAGAGTAAATGATTATAATGTTAAAGGAAGTACATTAGAGGTTTAGTGCACACGTGAAACAAATCCGAGAGAAAATGGGTACGAAACGTGCGCGCGCGAAACTATTAGTAGTTGACTTTTGAGACAAACTTTGGCCCCAACTATCCAAGCTTCTAAAAGAAGCTTTAGTTATCAGCTGCACACTCTCTCTCCTCTTATCTTGCTGGCCGAAATTCTCCAAGCAAGAAGAAGGAGAGCTCCACTTCATTTTACCTCACTTTGTGCTACCATTTCTCACTCAAATTCACCACACAACTTCCACTTCACTTGGAGATTCACTTGGACTAGGAAGGAAGCATCATCTCACGGTTTGTCTTGAGATCTTAGAAGTGTAAAATTTCTGATTTCACTCAAAGGAAGAGGAAATAATCATCCAACCATCTAATCTTGGATTTAGTGGGTTGATCTTTGCTACAAAGCTTGTAACTTCATTGTTATTGTTGTTGTTGGGTATAAATGGTTGGAGTGGCTTCTATGAAATTCCACCTTGTGTTAATTATGTGATAAACAAGATGAGATTTGTTTAAAAAGTGAAAGGAAAATCAAAGGAATTGCATAGGAAGCTTAGCCAAAAATCTACCTTGTTTTTCTTGAAGCTTTGGTTCGAATTTTTGATGCTCAAATGACCTTGAATCTGACTTAGATATGTTGTATAGGATGTGTGAAAAGTTTCCACCAAAAATCACTTGATTTGGTTGAGTAAAAATTAGAATTTCGAAATGGTAAAAATCTGGAAAAACGCTGTCCAGGTGTTCTGGATAGAGCAACTTTGAGCGATCATAATTCTCTGCTCAAATGTCAAAATCAAGTGCTGTTTACGGCATTTGAAACTAAACATCCGTAGTTTTCTAATGGTGTATCATGCACCTTCCAATTCGAACCGAGTCATCTGTAGTGATTGAGCAAAATCTGCTGTCCTGTTTCACTATCGAACTGAGAGAAAGCTAGAAGCTGCAACTTGTGGCTCTGTTTTGTCTCACTTGCCAACTGAATTTCAAATTGAGTTGTTCTAATGAATTGTATCCTTTTGAATCTAGTTTTCAACGCCACCAACCATTCCCAATTCCAACCTGTATTGAGTGAGTTATGATCCAAGTCCCAAACTGCAGCAAATCTAGAAAACCCTCTTTTCATGCTGGCTGACTGGTTTGGTTGCTTATGAGAGGTTTTATTTTGAGATTTTGATGTCAACCAACTAACAATTGCTTATGAAATGTTTCTTGAATGTTGGTTTCAAGAATGACTTAAAATTGGACTGATTTCATGATACAAAATATTTGGAAAAGGAAAAGAAAGCGAGAAGGCCGATTTGCCTTGAAACTTTCTTGAACTTTGGTAGTTTTGTTAACTACATTCCCGTACGAGTTTTTAAGTGAAATTTGATAGAGGATTAGCCCTCATATGGAAGTGGAAATGTACCAATTTTGGTATCATTCTAAGACTATTTTGATATACAAATGATAGGCCAAATTTGTTTTTTAAAATCAAGAAAATTTACCAACAATCTTTATTTTTGGGCCAACCTTGAGCTGCTATATTTTGGCACTCAAAACTCCAAATTTAGTTCTACTTATTGTGTTTTAAACCTTGTCTAGAACTTTTATCATAGTAGGAATTTCAGAGGCCAGTTCACCTTTCTGTGAATTTTACCGAATTTCCAAAGTTTTCCGAAAAATAAGATTAAAACTGTCTTGTAGTGCGAAATAGCCACTTTAACCTGAATTTGAGTATTTTTCATTTAGAATCTTGGAAAAGTTCTTCTTGAAATTTTTATCACTTTAAAACTAGTTTTCAACGGTACCAAGTTTTTCAATTTTGGACCTACGGAGTGTAAGATATGATTTTTCAAAGATTACTCCTCAAAATTGAAATTTTGAACTTGAAGGGAATTGAGTTTTTTAGAAATTTTTCACTACCCTTCAATATTGGATGGCTGTTTTAAACTTGATTTCTTGAAGGAAAACAGTTTTTCCCTTGCATTATTAAATCTCACTTTTGAGTCTCGATTTACGAGTAATTAAGGCTCTCTTTCATGAAATTTTCTTAGATTGTACAAGTGTACAATCTCCCTTATTTACTAAGGATTCATAAGTGATAGTGTGTGATAGTTAATTATTATTTGCTCAAGTACTCAAGGAGACTTTCAAGAGGATCTCACAGTGGACACCTAAACCCTCATTGGGGCACTACTTCCTTGTTTTTGATTGGTGAGTGTCAAGTGCATGTTTTGTTGCAATTATGTGAATTGCTTCTTATGGACTGAAAAATTGATAACTGCTGAATCGAGTGTATACTTTATCGCACTCGTTTTCATTTAAATGAATTGAAATTTAATTGCCTGAATTGAATTGAATTACCTGAATTGAATTGAACTGGATTATATGCTGTGGCTGCATATATCGTTGGAGTGAATCTCCTCGATACACAACTAAACTGGGGTATTCCCAAACTCATCCGCCGACCTTGGATTTGAACCAGCATGGACTTGGTCGGGAACCTTGGTGAGCCATGAGATAACTGAAAGATTGATCTATTGAGAGATCTTGCTTGGCCTACTCATGTAGTAGTGCCTTTATAGCAGTTCGGGCTCGGTGGGGGTGCATGGTGGACGGAACTGTGAAGTAAGTGGAATTTTACGGACTTAAAATACCAACCTGGTTGACGGAGTGTTATCACGGGAAGGTATTCAATCGAGATTTGGTGAAGCAAGTGGAACTTAACTCCTGAGAGCTCTTATATTCTTGAATTGTTTTTGTTTACTTTTCTCACTCGAACTGTTATTTACTTGAATACTACCATTATACTTGTTAAATGGGATTGTTACTTGGATTACGTGCTTGCATGTGTGTTTCTTGGCGTCACGAGCAATCGCTCATCTCGTAGATTTGTTTTCCTTAACAGGTTGGATTGGAAGATTTTGGAAAAAGCGGACCAGGTCATACTTTTAATTGGAATCTTGGTTGTAAATGTTTAATCAACTTTTAATGGTTATATTTTGGGACTTGATGTATCTTTTTAGAACATGATGTAAGATTTGGATATTCAGTTAAAGAAGCGACTTCTCTTCATTTTAGACTTGTATTATTTGGTATATGTCATTAAATTTGAATTGAATTGCCTTGAATCCTGGCGAGAGTTGGGCAGGCGTCCTGCTGATACCTTTGGGTTCGCCCTTGGGAGAAGTGAGGGCGTCACAATTCGGCTTACCACAGTACCCGCAGGGACCAAGGGAAGCAGAGGCCAAGCCTCCCTATGAGACAATCCTCGGAAATCTTACTTCTCCAATTCGCTTTCCAAACTTGGGAGGTGTGCTCGTATCCTCTTGTCCTACGCCACTTTCAAGAATAGTCCTTTTCTTCGCCTAAAAGATTCCAACTTGTAACCTCGCGCTTTCAGCTCGTTGAGCTTTCTCTATCTCATCACGAAAGGCACTAAGTTGGCTACCGCCAGATCCTTCTGAATTTCAATATTTAGTCCCTGGACAAAACGTTTTATCCTTCTTTGCTCAGTCACAATTAGTTCGGAAGTAAATTTAGACAACCTAATGAACTGGCTCTCATATTCGGCGACAGTCTGAGCTCCCTGGCGAAGCCTAATGAACTTATCTTCTTTCTTTTCCTGAATGAGAGGTGGGAATTACTTCGCGTTGAACTCTTTCATGAAGTTTGCCCACATCCTCGGTGTTTGTGCTCTTTCCCTTTTCACTCTGATTACATTCCACCAAGAACGGGTTGTTCCTTCCAGTTGGAAGACAGCAAATGTCACCTGTCTCTCCTCAGTATAATGCAACGCGGCAAAAATATCGATCATCTTCTCCAACCACCTCTCGGCCATGTCAGGGTCCGGTCCTCCAAGGAATTTCGATGGGGAGAACTTCTAAAATTGTTCGAGGGCTCTATCCTCACCCTCCACATGATTACCAGGGTTTTCCAGCTGACTAACAGGATTTTGGCCCTGATGTTCTACTACATGAGTCAAAAGGTCAGTCATGCATTGGATAGCGGCAGCTACCTGTGTGACGACCCCACTTCCCCCTAAAGCGAACCAGAGGGTTGGCAGGCCGTCTGCCTAGCTCTCACCAGGACTCACGCAAGCAAGCTAGTAAAATCTTTCCGAAGTATAACCTAATCTATTACATCACGGTTTCCTTCTAAATAGGCTGATAACTAAAACCACATTAACTTCAGAGATAACAGCACTACACGTCAGCTAATCGTCGATTCTTAGGATACCTTTCCAACTACAACCCATGAAACAAAACATACAATTCAAATGCATTCGTACAAGCCAAGTAACAAATTCATACAAGCCACGTAACCAATCTAGGGTTTGCACTTTCCAGCTTCAAGTGGCAACCCTAAACAAAAGCGACATTGTTTAATACGAATTACAACCATACAAAGTAAAAGTAGAGTTCAAATCTTTCTCAAGTGCCAGGACCTGTCAAGGAAAACAAATAACGTGGGGTGAGCTAAAGCTCAGTGGTGCCCCAAAACATGCAATCAAATAAACAAATAGCAAGTATTGATTTCGACTAAAGTAAACAAATAGGAAAGCGAATAACAGCACAAGGTAGGATACAGGGGCTCTTAGGAGCCATTTTCCTCGCTTGATCAGAAATCACCGTAGTTGACCCTCCGTCAACTCTCACTACTTAAGGTCCATGTAGATACTCTTACTTTTACTCCTAACCCGTCACCATTCTTACCCCTGTCCCGGGCCCGAACGCCAACTAAGGAAGCAGTATACTCGAGATATACCCTTAGAGAATTGGGAGCAGTATACTTGAGTATACCCTCAGGAATTGGGAGTAGTTGGATTCATGAGTCGAGAGATTCACCTAACGACGCAACTGCAGTTGGATTCACGAGTCGAGGGATTCACCTAACGATGCAACTGCAGTTGGATTCAAGAGTCGAGGGATTCACCTAACGACGCAACTACATTTAGATTCGAGGATTCAAGAGTCGAGGAAAAATGTTTCACGCAAGTCACCACTCGAACGGCTAGTGCGATAAAGTACACACTGCTCACTTCGATGGATCAAAAACTAGTTTTGCAAGTATCACATTTCAAGTCAAGAAAGCACTTTAATCAAGTAGGAATAGAACAAGCAAGGACACTCACCAAGAATGAAGTCACAACTCACGCTGGGAATCGAAATCCTCGTCCTCGCTAAATCCTAGAAAACCAAGTTTTTAAAACTATAAGTTTTCTATTCAAGCTCTAAATATAAAAGGTTATCTAGTATATTACTAGTTTATTTTCTCGAAATAATTCGACCATCCACTTAGGATTAAAATTTAGTAAAAGTAGGAAATGTTTTATATGGCTTTCCTTAAAATACTTTTCTTTATAAGAGTGCAGCTAGCACTATTTTATTTAAAGTAAGTTTTCTTGCCGAGTAAGTTTTCTGCTATTTTTAGTTAAAGTCACTAAAATCTTGTATTTTGGAAATTTTCCTCTAGACAACTAGCCAGGGACAATTTTAAGGAAAGAAAAGGATATAGATCAAGACTTAGGGTATTAGAAACTAGTGAAATCATTTTCTAAAAATAATAAGGCTAGTTTAAGCTTAAAGGAAGAAATATCGAGTCGACAAGGTTTAGAAAATCCCTACACAAAATTTCTAACTTTAACATACCATACTAAGTTTTATCGTATCATGCTAAAGCGAAGATATATTTAAATAGCTTGCTTAAAACTTTCTCAAGTTCACAAGATCAAAACGGATTCCTTACGATTCCGACTCACTAGCACGTAATATTTCAGATTCGTCAATATAGCAACTCACATTTCAAATAGAAATCTCACTAGGGCTTCGTCAATCATTAGCTCTTGGTATCCAACATACACATATCAGATCACAATTGAATCAAAATAAATGCAAGGCCTCCAAACAATTCCATCAACTAAATCACAAGGGTTTTATCAAACAAGTAGAAATAATAACAAGTAACTCCAGCAGTTAAATTCCATCAAAACTGAAATGCTCATAAAAGTTATTCAAATAGCCAAGGGCTTCATCAATCATTAGCCCTTAGCATCCAACAATCATTTCTTATAGTAATATAGCCAATAATTCAACTGTTTAGAATCACTAACAGGTACATGAACACAGGGACAAAATTTGCAACACTATATTATCCACGATTTGAACCAAAATCTCATTGTTGTAACCAAATACAGATTAAACATTTTCCAGCAATTTTTATTCCAAAATATCCATTCCAATGCCAAGAATTTCCTCTCAACATTTTAGTCGTAATAAAAATCAAATTATCAATCGTATCAGAGGTTTCACATCTACGTAGCTTACTAGGCTTAAAACACACATTTTTCATGCATTTCAAAACCATTATACTCCAAGGAAAACTCCCGAAACCCATTAAAATTTCCAGCTCACCCTTCTCGGATTTCACCACATTTTCCAGCACCTTATTAATCTTAGATCAAAATTTTCATCGACTAAATCAGTGTTTTAAGTACTCAAATTAGTCATGCAAAAACTTATCTAGCTAATTAACATTTCCAATTCAAAATTAACTTTAAACAACAGCTGCAAACCCCAAAATTTTCCAGGTTCAAACTAGCATTTTCTAGTTCAAGCCTCACGGCTTTCACAAAATGTTTCCAGCAACTAAAGTGGTCCTAAATCCGAATTTCCCTGGTTAAATCAGTGTGTTATGAACTCAAAACCAACATGCAATCACTTAACTAGTTAATTAACATATCTAGTTCAAAATCAGATTCGGTTAACGACTACAATCATTCCAAAAATCCAGAAATTCATCCAGCTGGTCTCAGATGAAGTTGCATGCATAAATTTTCGGTTTCATTTTATTTTGCTTGTTTAGCCGAGCTAATAGCCTCATGCAGGACTTAATTATCTTGTTTTCAGTTAGCTAATCACATTTCTAAGCTCAGATTATCGCAATCGAACAAATTTCAGCTGCATTATCCAATTAAACCTCTCGGCCCACCCATTTTCTTCACATCAGATTTTTTTCTCATGATTCAGTTTCATCATCCAAACGCACAGCTCTACATGCATGTCCATAGATGGTTCAATCTATTACTAATCAACTTATTCTAGCTCAGGAATTACCTCACAGTAAAGCTTACCCACGCGACAGAGCTGAACTTTTCTCCCTCTCTCGGTTCTCACGCGACTGGAGGTGGTGTTCCTGGTTGCAGTGGTTGCGGCTGTGATGGTGTTGAGGTTTGAGGATGTTCACGGCTGGTGGAGGTTGAAGAAAAGGGTGAAGAATGAAACAGTCAGAGGGTGAAGCAGACTCGGCTCTCACAGACAGAACAGCAAAGCTACAACTCGCGGTTTCCTTTCTTGCTCCAGCTTCTGATCAGAAAGGAAATGGAAGCTCTCTCTCTCTCTCTCTCTCTCACTTGGTCGATGATCACGAGGGGTGGGAGGTTCTTGTAGTTGGGGTGAGATGGTGGAGAGCAAATGGTGCAGGTTGGGAGGAGGTTGAGTGTTTGTGAGGTTTGAGTGTTGGATTGGAGAAAATTTGCATTGGCCGAATGAAGAGGTTGGCTATGATGTTGTCCGAAAATGGTTTTGGGTTGCATGGTAGTTTTGTGAGGTAGTGGAGGGTAGCTTAGTCTTTTCACATCTACTCCTAATATCCACTTAAGTCCTTAGTTCTATTCTAATTGTAAAATTTTACCTCAAATGAAAATTAAACACTTAATGCTATACTAAGCTCACAAAACTTAATTATCAAAATTTTTACGTCCCAAGCTTCCCACTTAATCTATAGCCTATTGGTCGTATAATGTATTGGTTAATATGAAGGATTAGTTTAGCCTTTCGACATTAATACATCCGAGTTACCAATCTGAAATTCTCCTTAACCTCACAAATTCTTACACCTTCGAATTTTTAGGAAATTGATTGAACGATTAACGTAGCACTAAAATATGTTTAGTTAATCTATGAATTGGTATGTAATAATTTCCAATGGCGGGAATGGAGATAATACGAGCATGGTTAATTTTGAAATGGAGGAGGGCTGATTTAGTCTTTTAGCATCTTATTCGACCTTCCACTTAGGTCCTCATTCGTAAGCTAATTCCAAAATTTTTTTACTTCAAATGAAATTTGTTAGCCTACTAGTATTTTATTCTTGCAAAAGTTCAATTATCGAGATTTTGATGTTCTAAATGTAATTGTAAGGGATTTCCGCTGACATTTAATATTATTAACGCTTAGACTTGGCTATCGGAACTCAAAGAATTATCCTCAAGGCATTAAAATAATTTACGCCAAGAAGTATTAATTTATACTGGCAAGAATCAAATAATTTTAATATTTTGCACAATTAAGTTGTTTGTAACAGAAAAACTACTTTTACGTACTTATTTAAAAACAAGTAGGAATAGAGATAGGATTTATTTAAGAATCAATATGCGATTGGAATATACCTAGATGAATATATATATATATATATATGTAAGCATTTTTTTTTCGAGGTTCTCACAACCTGAACGTTAGGATCCACTCTAGGTTCAGAATTGGGTTCAGGCATTGGTTCCCGATTTTCCCCTTCATTCGAGAGTTGCCTACGTCCGCGCCCACGACCTTGTCCACTACGTCTACCCTCCATTTGGTTTAACCAGTTTAGGGTCGAAGCGCGAATACAATATTAAAACAAATGTATGAAGGTACAAGTAACAAAAGTAGACACAACTCAAAAGCAAATATACATAAAACATAATTTTATCAGGCAAATCACACAGTAGCAGTTAGTCAAATACAAGCAAAAGAAATCCCATGAAACTATCGGGGTCTTCCATAATACAATATACAAACTAGGTCCAAGAGTATGAAACAACCAACTAAGAGCTTTTCCCCCTAACTATCCTCACACGGAATCAAACATGGCTCACCTCCACCCTCTCCACGAGCTCCGCCCATAGCCTACAAGAATAACACAGTTTATATTTTAGACAGACTAACTGCACTTAATGAAACCCTAATATATCACACAAAGTTCCATAGAATCACATTTCTTGTTTGCCTAAGTCATTTCTAACCTAGGCTCTCATCTCTTTTGTATTCGGGTACAAGAATCTAAAATAAGATAATTCACAACTCGAAATTGGCCAATTCCAAGAGTAAATCATCTACATTTGTAATTCCTACCAGACATACATCTATTGTCTCCAAGTACCGCTATAAAGGTTTGAAACTTATAACATTTCATAAATCATAACTTATGTTCAAAAGCACTTAGTCCTTTACACTCATTCGCACGATCGAGATCATAACACCACTTGGTCCTAAGCTCATTTCCCGCAGAGATCACGTGAAGCGGTTCTGATACCAACTGTGACAGCCCCACCTTCCCCTAAGACGTACCCTAAGGGTTAGGGAATTGCCTGCCACGAAGTCCAAACCATTCCAAAGAATAGTACCGCGATCAAACACTTCAACAAAACAAGAACGAAGAATGAAAACGAAAATTAAAATGAAAAGTTGTGGCCACGTCACAATCCGGCCAAGACTTGGCTGAATATCCAGCCGGATTCAAGGTAGTGAGCACTTCAATTTTTTTTGAAATTGCCCTACTAATCCGGCCAGATATCCTACCAAGAACTGGCCAAATTCTGTGAACAGTTTTCCTGCCAATAATTTCTTTTCTCGTTCAAACTTCACACTCGTCCGAATTCCCCAACGAATACTAGAAGTATTCACCAAAGCTAAATGAAAGTACCATCTCAAACAAATACACTTAATTTACGTGGTTAAACACTTTGAGATTTATATAAATTGAAAGGTTCAAAAGTTTAACTAGCAATACAAGTCAGAATATTCACAAGTGATCAAAGTACAATTAGGGTTTTTCTTATACAGAGAAGCATAATCAAAAGGGATGTCTATCACTAGCTCTACTCTTTTCTTCAAAATCATGATTTTCAACATGTTGAACCCTATAAGGAAAACAAAGGTAACGGGAAGGGGTGAGCTTACGCTCAATGAAATACCAAAATCCAAGCGATCAAGAATCATAGAGATTTGCTTTTAATCAATTAAATATACACGCCAAATAGGGAAATGAATAAATATCTCAAATGGAAAGGATACAGGTGGCTCTCAAGAGCCAAAATTTCCGTTGCAGTACTTGATCCAAACTCGTTGACCCTCCGTCAACATTTAATAAAACAAACAAATCTGTAGACCCCTCTTACACCAAATCCCTTTCACCAAACATACCCCTTGCCGGGCCCTAACGCCAAACAAGAACAAGAATGGTAATACTCGAGTATACCAGGAATCCAGAGTCTCCAATACCCAAGTATTCCCCAGGAACAGTCCACATGGTTTGTCAATTTTCCTCGACCAAGCCCTTGCTGGCTCAATTCCATTAACTCTCCATGGGGTTGAGCTCAGATTTAACAAGAAGGTCGTCGGATACACCTCCAAACGATATTAGGTTATGCACTGTAACAGATTCTAGTTCATACAGTAAACAGTCACACAGGCCAGAGAGACGCGTGTGATAAAGTACACCCTCGTCTCATCTAGAATAAATAGATGTTACAGTCATTTAAGTCACGAATTGCAGGTACAAGTAATCAAGTAAGCAACAAATCATGCAAGTGGTACACTCACCAGTTTAAGCAAAGATAATTTCGAAAGTTTTCCCCCAAAGTATGGCTTTGATCACCGAGAAACCCTAAAATAATCAAGACAAAATAATTATGGTTCCCACATCCACAAATCCAGTAAACGGAATACATAAATGAGACTCGACTACAAGTCGTATGCCTCTCCGAGTTAACTACTAATACAAAGAGATAAAATGTAACTTTTGAGTAAAAAGGGGAACAGTTGGTCCTAGGGACACGAACAACCCCCAAAATCCTTTATTTCTACTAAAATGCAACTCAAACTTAAAGGAACCAAACGGCCTAAACAATTGGACAGCACCTCCTCTTAATTCTCTACTTTTCTACCCTACAATTAATCACCAATTTCATCTCAATTCAACCACAATTGCACATATAAATCACAAGGTATTAAACACACTTAATTGGGGTCACAATACCCTTCACATATAGGCAATTGGCAGCTCCAAAACTAACCCTAATCATGCTCAAATTAGAAACCCTAAAACTGAAATTTACGCATCCAAGCTGAAAATTTCTTTAGGAAAAGTAAAATAACACATAAACACTAGATATTTCACATGCTAAAGCTAGGAAATCATGGCCAACCTTTAAGCTTCATCTATGGGCAGAAAATTCATGATAAAAATTGAAAATCTCCATAATATCACTTCAACTCATGAAATCTCTCACAAAACTACGCACTTAACAACCTTAAACCACCATTATGCGATTATTAGAAGTAAAGAGGGATTTTCTTGGCAAGTTACCTTATAACCACAAGAAAGATGATAGCTTAGGCTTCTTCCTCCCAAATTTACTCCACAACCACCTTGGAAACTAATTTGGCTAGCACTTTGATGGAGTGATTTGCAAAAATTATGGTTGAAATTCAAGATTGAGCTTGGAAATTGAAGTGCAAGATGAAATTTCTCTCTCTTTTTCTCCCTCAAAGTTTTGGCCACGCTAGCTAAGAAAGTGAAAAGATTTTGGTCAAATTTTGAGTTTTAGTAAAGGTGAAAAAAGTTGGGTCAAAGTCTAACATCCATTGATTTCATGACACTTGTCCTTTCCTATGCTTATTCTCATCCTTTTGTCTACCAATGGTTAATCTATCTAACTAACCTCTAATTATCTCCTAGCACTTTGTATAATTATATTCCTTTATGCAAAACTTCACTTAATCGTCAAAATTTACCGCACTTTACGCACGAGCGGGTCCCACGTCCCATATGTACTACTAACATCACAGAAACTAAATTATACTAGAATATGATTTAAAACTATTTTCACTTGTAAAAATCCCTGGAAATTTTATATAATAGAGTAAAGTAAAGAAAATGCACGCGAAGAATTAAAATAAAATAATATAAAATGAGAAAAATTTTTCGGGTGCTCACACTCATCATAGAATAAAAAAAACCAGAATCAATTTAAGAAGATCACTCCTACTGAATTTAACCTAAGAAGAGAGAAAGGGTTGTGCTTTAAGTGTGCTGAGCCATATACTTTAGGACATGTTTGAAAGCAATTGCATGTTCATTTTTTACTAGAAGATGAGACCGAAATACAAGAAGGAAGGGAAGGTAGTGAAGAATAGGAAGGTAAGGTTTTCTATGACTACATTAATGGGGACCTGGTGAATGAACACATAGAGATATCTATACATGCATTGGCTGGGGGTGATAAACATAAAATGATCAAAATGAGAGAGGTAATCAAAGGGAAAAGAGTAACTACATTAATTGACAGTGGTAGTACCAACTACTTCATGGATGAGCAATTAGCCAAGGAATTAAAAATGAGCAACAAAAGGCCTATACTAACTGTGAATATAGGTAATAGGGAGAAACTGACATCTAAAAGGTTGGCTAATCCACTTAACTGGGAGATGCAAGGCTGTACTTTCCAGCAATCCTTCAATACTCTAGGACTGGAAGGCTGTGACATGATATTAGGGATAGACTAGCTAGCTAGATACAGCCCTATGGTGTTTGACTTCAAGAAATTGAGTGTGAAATTCTAGAAGGGAGATCAGGCAGTAGAGTTACTTGGGCTAGGCCATGGGGTGAAACTCAAGCTACTTAAGGGGAATAAGATGAAGTTGCCGAGGACTTATGGAGTAGTAGCATAGATAACAACGACAGAAGATAGTAAAGAATCTGCACCAATTCCTTCTGAAATTAGTAGAGTTATAGACCAGTTCAAGATATCTTTAAAGAGCCAATAGGCATGCCACCATCCAGGAGTCATGACCATCAGATTATTTTAAAAGAAGGGGCTAAACCATTCCAGGTGAGGCCTTACAGATGCCTTGATATATAGAAAACTGAGATTGAAAAGTTGGTGAAAGAAATGTTGGAAACTGGGATAATATAGCCTAGCAAAATTTCATTTGCTTCACCAGTATTGTTGGTCAAAAAGAAGGATGGGATTTGGAGGTTTTGTGTTGATTACAGGCAACTAAATGAACTGACAGTGAAGAACAAATTTTCTATGCCCCTTATGTATTGATTGATGAATTGTTTGGAGCCAAGTACTTCACTAAAATTGATCTAAGGGCAGGATACTTTCAGATCAGGATGAGAGTGGAGGACATACACAAGACAGCATCAGAACTCACCAAGGACTCTATGAATTCAAGGTTATGCCATTTGGGCTGGCCAATGCTCGTGCAACTTTTCAGAGTTTAATGAATCAAGTTTTTCAGAACCACCTAAGGAAATTTGTGTTGGTATTCTTTGATGACATTTTGGTATATAGTCCCACATTAGAGGAGCACGTGAAGCATGTAACTGAATGTGACGACCCCACCTCCCCTTAGGCGAACCAAAGGGTTCGGCGGGCCGCCTGCCCAGCTCTCGGCGGGACTCACTCATCCTTAAAAGAAATCGGGATAATTCACAAGAATAAATAGGGCAACGATTCAAAACTTAAAGCGGAACTTATATACATTACCAACCCAAAAGAGAGTATAAACATCGAATATACAAAGGTTCCAAATCCACCATACAACCAGCCCGTGCCAATCACTAGGGCGAGAACCATTACAAAAATCAAAAGCTAGACCAGCTAGTCTATACAGAGCTCTCGTCCTTGCTCGCCTTCCCCTGCTAAGGAAAACAAAACTAATGGGATGAGCTAAAAGCCCAGTGAGGTTCCGAACACATAATCAGATAATCCATTCAATACATTAAACATGGAGTATCAATAATTCAAGAAACATTTACAATGGAAAGCGATAGTAACAAATTCATTAAAAGGATACGGCTCACATGGAGCTATTCGTTTGTTTATTCGTTCGTTCTCCTGACATTTCCCCTTATTCCTCCAATCGTCTGAAATTGCATTTTTGTAAGTAAAGTCCCCCATTTGTCCTTTCGTTCGTTCATTCACCCCGTTCCCGGCCGTTGGCCAGGCTCCACCAACCTACAAGGTAATACTCGAGTATACCAAACGTTCACCCAGGGTCACCATATCGCCCGACCGAGTCCGCTTCTGGCTCAAGTCGATTGGTAACGAAGGGCAGGGCCCAATTCAGCCAAAAAGGCTTACATCATGCGCAACTAATGTATCAATCATTAAATCATCGAAAAGTTCATATGCACTTAGGTCGAGTCCGATAAAGTACACACTCGCCTAGAAAGCTCGTTTTGGAAATCATTGAAAGTACTTAACACATTATCAAACAATAATGCAAGTCATGAAGTCAAGAAAATATAGCAAACCAGGAACACTCACCTATTTACGCAAAATAACGTCCACAGTTTCCTTTCGAATACACCCTCAATCACCAAGGTAATACGTACTAGTACAAGGTATAATTATGGTTTTGGTAGTGAAAAGAGTACGTTGAAACCAAAGGGCATAGGTAAAATATTTGTAAACTTAGACTCACTAGTAAAACTTTAAGAATCGCTATTTGAATCGAAGTGGCAAAGAAAACATAAACAACCTAGATGGCTCACGTGGTAATCACTCTTAACCCTTACTCAGGTTGCAAGTATAATTTTCTAGTCCTCGAGCATAAATTTGGGCAGCATGCCCTTTGTGTTTACCTAATTTTCCAGCCATTTAGGCTTCATTATTTTTCCTCAACCAAATCCCAAAGTCACACATATCAGCAATTCAAGTCAAAAGCCGTTCCATAGGCTCATAATATCATAAGAATAAGAATCACAATAATAACAAGTGCAGAAATACGATTTAGCAAAAGACAGATTTGACATGTGGATGGGGAAATAACATATCCGAGGGTACGCTTGTCGGATTGAGTCGTAACTTATGCCGTTTCGAAGCTAAGACACAGGGCTACAATGTTCATGAAGATCACTTAGTCAAATTTTCAATGTAACCTGATCAAATTCCCAACTCACATAACCTGGTTTCAACTATTCGGCTAATCAACCGCACTGCATTCAAGTGACCATATCTCAGTCTACCGAGGTCCGTTTAAGGTTTTCTTGGCGGCGTTACAAAGCTAAGACAGGGCACTAAAACTTTAATGTTTTAACAAAAGACTAAATCTGAACGGATTATAGTGAATAAACACAACCAACAAGACTAAACTGTCCACGCGGAATTCTGGAAGGTGACCTAGATCAGCGAGGGTATTTTCATCTTTTCACAGTCTACATAGCTCCGATTAGGCTGAAATTTTATAGGCACCTACAAAATACCATTCTCTACAACTTTCATGTTTTGACCCTAGGCCAAATCGGCCTCTAACATGAAGCTACAAAACCGGACAGAAAAGGGGAAAAATTTCCAGAAATCTGGAATTCTTATAATCAATTGCTAACTTCTTTGTTTTTGGCTTGCTTCACCATCTTAACTTCCCATATTAAACTTTAAACATCAAAGCCCCAAATTTTAAGCACTAGAAAAATCATAGGAAAGCTGAAAAATATTCCAATAAAATGGAAAATCATGACCCAAGCCTCTATTTCACCACATACCTCAATAATTCAACCATATGTGACATATTTAGCAACTAATCGTGAATTTAATCGGAGAGTCAAGGTTCCAGCATGTATACCTTTCCAAGGAGACTAGAAACAAGTGTTCAAGGCCTTTGTTCCTCAAGAAAATTACACCGGTAGGTAGCCTTTGTGCTAGATAACAACTTAATCGGAGTAGATTTGCGCGAATAGAAGAAACTTTTCAAGATTTGGAGAAGAAATGAAGGAGAATGAGATGAACTCTCTTTGTCTCTCTCTCTCTCTCTTATTTCGGCCAAGATGCAGAATTAATGAAGGAAATTAAGCTAAGCTTGTGTTATAAGAAGGTTGGAAAGCTAAGGATTAATTCTAGCCACAAGTTTGGCTAACACTTGGACTAATCTTGACCACAAATTTTTCTCTCTCTTGTTGCATTTCTAACCTCTAATTTTCGGCCAATAGGAGGGCTAAGAGGGGGAAGATATTTTGCTCCATTAATGATAAACTTGTATGGCAAGAAAGTGGTGATCAAGTGGTGGTTCAATCGGTAGTACGCGGTACACGTCGGTTCGCGCCGTTTTTCTTAAAAACACACGTACTAGGGTTTTTACTTCCTATTCACTAACCTCATATCATTGCTCCTAATCACATATTATTTCTCACTTAAAAGTCACTTTTAATCACCAAATTTGATCCTTTTTCCGTACCGAAAATTCATCCGGCGAAAATCGCAAAAACCCTAATTTTGCTCCAATCTTGAAATCAAAAGTGAAACCCTACTTTCTAGGCTCATTTACACTTATTGTGGAACGATTGGGTAGTAGGGCTTTAATAAATAAATAATTCCAAATAAAAGGCATTTGAGAAAAATATAAGAAATTTGCAAGTCCTCACAATCTCTCCCCCTTAAGAAATTTCGTCCTCGAAATTTTTACCTTCGTTTGCCTCAGACGAGTCTGGAACTTGTCGGTTGTCTAAAGCGTAAACCTTTGCCAGTGCACTGGTTCGTTTCCCTCTTTCATTTGCTTGTGATTTAACTCCATCCAGTTGCTGAGTATTGCTTTCACGTGACTGTCTCCTCGGACAGTTGCTAACTTGATGATCGCCACTTCCGCAGATTAAACATTTCCGCCCTTTTTTCCAACAATCGCTTTCGGCATGATTTGCCTTTCCACAGTATCCACAGACCACGTGAGAAGCCATCTTTTGGCTTTCTTGAAAACTTTTTCCAGGTCTGATATGGCTTCCTTTTGTAGATCCTTCACCTACCGCCCCTAATGTCCATGGTGGGTGGGACAAAAAGTTCACTTTCCGCACTTTGGAAGGGACTATCGCTTCACTTAATTCCTCCACTACACTACCCGATGCACTCCTTTTCCGGGTCTGAGAGGCTTTGATCTGTGCCTTTGCAGTCTCGATTCTTTGAGCTTTCTCAAGGGCCTCCGTAAACGTATTCACTTGTGCCGCCGCTAATGCTTCTTGGATTTCTAAATTTAAGCCCTGTATGAACCGTCTTACTCTTCGCCGCTCTGTGGCCACCAATTCAGAAGCAAACTTGGATAGTTTCGTAAATTTCGTTTCATATTCGGCCACACTTAGCGTTCCCTGGCGTAGCCCAATAAACTCCTCCTCTCTCCTCTCTTGGACTAAAGGAGGGAGGTATTTCTCGTCAAATTCCCTTATGAAATTTGCCCATGTCCATACGGTCTGTTCTCTTTCCCATTTTGCTTTAATAACGTTCCACCACGCTCGGGCCGGTCCTTCAAATTGGAACACCGCAAAGTTGACTTGTCTTTGCTCGGTGTAGTTCAAGACTGTGAAAATATTAACCATGGCCTCTAACCATTGTTCGGCTATATCCGGATCAGATTCTCCAAGGAATTTCGGAGGAGTGAACTTTTGAAACCTCTCAAGAGCCTTATCTTCTCCGATTTCAGGGTTCTGGGGTTGGTTCACGGCCATTTGGCCTTGTTGATCCACCAACCTTGCCAAAATGTTTGTCATTTGTTGCATCGCCGTCGCCATTTGATCTCCGGCCTCTACCCTCGGTCCATGTTCTTGCTCGGCCACTGTTTCTCTTTCTCCTCTTAGTTCTTGAGCTTGCCTAGCTCCATGGCCACGACTAGTTCCACGTCCACGACTACGTCTCCCGTCCATATATATTTTCCCTCTCTCTTTTCTTTTCTTTTCCCCCAAAAAGGTAATTTAGTAAATAAACACAGTAAATTGACTAAAGTAACAAATTCTAGCATTCCAAATACACAAATAAACATATACGCACATAACACGCCATATCAAGGAGGCAGATGATCAAATACACAAATATATATCAAATTGAACAGATAACCATATACACACACGTATACTAACGTCATGTAGTAACAATATATATAAGAAAATCAAAAGGAAAAGGTGAAGTCGTCCCAGTCTCAGTTAAATAACCCCGTCCGGTCTCTCATGTCACTTACTATCCAAACTAGATGTCCATTGACCTCTTATACTCATTCTAGCCAGACGAAACCTGTTCATGTTCCCAAAATGCAAGTTTCAAGTACTTAGCAGCACCTCCACTCTAGAGTACTCAGGCACAAGAATCCGAAATAAGATAATTCACATCTCGAGCTGCAGTCCCAAGAGTAAACTATCTACAATCGAAATTCCTACCTGACGTACTTATCTATGGTTCTCAGATACCATGAGAAGGATTTAAGGCCTATAATATTCGCAATTCATAGCTTCACTTAGTCCCTCATACTTATTCACCACTTAGTCCAGGGTCACTCCGCGCAGAGACCACGCGAAGCAGCTATAGGTTTTATCCCTCAATCGCTTAATTTCCAAATTAAATCGAATCCCACAATCCGGCATCCTAAACTTTAGCCTAGGATACACTACAGAGATCTGAAGCCTAAGCTCTGATACCACCTGTGACGACCCCACCTCCCCTTAGGCGAACCAAAGGGTTCGGCGGGCCGCCTGCCCAGCTCTCGCCGGGACTCACTCATCCTTAAAAGAAATCGGGATAATTCACAAGAATAAATAGGGCAACGATTCAAAACTTAAAGCGGAACTTATATACATTACCAACCCAAAAGAGAGTATAAACATCGAATATACAAAGGTTCCAAATCCACCATACAACCAGCCCGTGCCAAGCACTAGGGCGAGAACCATTACAAAAATCAAAAGCTAGACCAGCTAGTCTATACAGAGCTCTCGTCCTTGCTCGCCTTCCCCTGCTAAGGAAAACAAAACTAACGGGATGAGCTAAAAGCCCAGTGAGGTTCCGAACACATAATCAGATAATCCATTCAATACATTAAACATGGAGTATCAATAATTCAAGAAACATTTACAATGGAAAGCGATAGTAACAAATTCATTAAAAGGATACGGCTCACATGGAGCTATTCGTTTGTTTGTTCGTTCGTTCTCCTGACATTTCCCCTTATTCCTCCAATCGTCTGAAATTGCATTTTTGTAAGTAAAGTCCCCCATTTGTCCTTTCGTTCGTTCATTCACCCCGTTCCCGGCCGTTGGCCAGGCTCCACCAACCTACAAGGTAATACTCGAGTATACCAAACGTTCACCCAGGGTCACCATATCGCCCGACCGAGTCCGCTTCTGGCTCGAGTCGATTGGTAACGAAGGGCAGGGCCCAATTCAGCCAAAAAGGCTTACATCATGCGCAACTAATGTATCAATCATTAAATCATCGAAAAGTTCATATGCACTTAGGTCGAGTGCGATAAAGTACACACTCGCCTAGAAAGCTCGTTTTGGAAATCATTGAAAGTACTTAACACATTATCAAACAATAATGCAAGTCATGAAGTCAAGAAAATATAGCAAACCAGGAACACTCACCTATTTACGCAAAATAACGTCCACAGTTTCCTTTCGAATACACCCTCAATCACCAAGGTATCCTAATATAATCAAATAAACATATTATGCTTCAACCATCAAAGATGTAAGTGAGTCAAGTACAAGTCGAATACGTACTAGTACAAGGTATAATTATGGTTTTGGTAGTGAAAAGAGTACGTTGAAACCAAAGGGCATAGGTAAAATATTTGTAAACTTAGACTCACTAGTAAAACTTTAAGAATCGCTATTTGAATCGAAGTGGCAAAGAAAACATAAACAACCTAGATGGCTCACGTGGTAATCACTCTTAACCCTTACTCAGGTTGCAAGTATAATTTTCTAGTCCTCGAGCATAAATTTGGGCAGCATGCCCTTTGTGTTTACCTAATTTTCCAGCCATTTAGGCTTCATTATTTTTCCTCAACCAAATCCCAAAGTCACACATATCAGCAATTCAAGTCAAAAGCCGTTCCATAGGCTCATAATATCATAAGAATAAGAATCACAATAATAACAAGTGCAGAAATACGATTTAGCAAAAGACAGATTTGACATGTGGATGGGGAAATAACATATCCGAGGCTACGCTTGTCGGATTGAGTCACAACTTATGCCGTTTCGAAGCTAAGACACAGGGCTACAATGTTCATGAAGATCACTTAGTCAAATTTTCAATGTAACCTGATCAAATTCCCAACTCACATAACCTGGTTTCAACTATTCGGCTAATCAACCGCACTGCATTCAAGTGACCATATCTCAGTCTACCGAGGTCCGTTTAAGGTTTTCTTGGCGGCGTTACAAAGCTAAGACAGGGTACTAAAACTTTAATGTTTTAACAAAAGACTAAATCTGAACGGATTATAGTGAATAAACACAACCAACAAGACTAAACTGTCCACGCGGAATTCTGGAAGGTGACCTAGATCAGCGAGGGTATTTTCGTCTTTTCACAGTCTACATAGCTCCGATTAGGCTGAAATTTTATAGGCACCTACAAAATACCATTCTCTACAACTTTCATGTTTTGACCCTAGGCCAAATCGGCCTCTAACATGAAGCTACAAAACCGGACAGAAAAGGGGAAAAATTTCCAGAAATCTGGAATTCTTATAATCAATTGCTAACTTCTTTGTTTTTGGCTTGCTTCACCATCTTAACTTCCCATATTAAACTTTAAACATCAAAGCCCCAAATTTTAAGCACTAGAAAAATCATAGGAAAGCTGAAAAATATTCCAATAAAATGGAAAATCATGACCCAAGCCTCTATTTCACCACATACCTCAATAATTCAACCATATGTGACATATTTAGCAACTAATCGTGAATTTAATCGGAGAGTCAAGGTTCCAGCATGTATACCTTTCCAAGGAGACTAGAAACAAGTGTTCAAGGCCTTTGTTCCTCAAGAAAATTACACCGGTAGGTAGCCTTTGTGCTAGATAACAACTTAATCGGAGTAGATTTGCGCGAATAGAAGAAACTTTTCAAGATTTGGAGAAGAAATGAAGGAGAATGAGATGAACTCTCTTTGTCTCTCTCTCTCTCTCTTATTTCGGCCAAGATGCAGAATTAATGAAGGAAATTAAGCTAAGCTTGTGTTATAAGAAGGTTGGAAAGCTAAGGATTAATTCTAGCCACAAGTTTGGCTAACACTTGGACTAATCTTGACCACAAATTTTTCTCTCTCTTGTTGCATTTCTAACCTCTAATTTTCGGCCAATAGGAGGGCTAAGAGGGGGAAGATATTTTGCTCCATTAATGATAAACTTGTATGGCAAGAAAGTGGTGATCAAGTGGTGGTTCAATCGGTAGTACGCGGTACACGTCGGTTCGCGCCGTTTTTCTTAAAAACACACGTACTAGGGTTTTTACTTCCTATTCACTAACCTCATATCATTGCTCCTAATCACATATTATTTCTCACTTAAAAGTCACTTTTAATCACCAAATTTGATCCTTTTTCCGTACCGAAAATTCATCCGGCGAAAATCGCAAAAACCCTAATTTTGCTCCAATCTTGAAATCAAAAGTGAAACCCTACTTTCTAGGCTCATTTACACTTATTGTGGAACGATTGGGTAGTAGGGCTTTAATAAATAAATAATTCCAAATAAAAGGCATTTGAGAAAAATATAAGAAATTTGCAAGTCCTCACAATCTCTCCCCCTTAAGAAATTTCGTCCTCGAAATTTTTACCTTCGTTTGCCTCAGACGAGTCTGGAACTTGTCGGTTGTCTAAAGCGTAAACCTTTGCCAGTGCACTGGTTCGTTTCCCTCTTTCATTTGCTTGTGATTTAACTCCATCCAGTTGCTGAGTATTGCTTTCACGTGACTGTCTCCTCGGACAGTTGCTAACTTGATGATCGCCACTTCCGCAGATTAAACATTTCCGCCTTTTTTTCCAACAATCGCTTTCGGCATGATTTGCCTTTCCACAGTATCCACAGACCACGTGAGAAGCCATCTTTTGGCTTTCTTGAAAACTTTTTCCAGGTCTGATATGGCTTCCTTTTGTAGATCCTTCACCTACCGCCCCTAATGTCCATGGTGGGTGGGACAAAAAGTTCACTTTCCGCACTTTTGGAAGGGACTATCGCTTCACTTAATTCCTCCACTACACTACCCGATGCACTCCTTTTCCGGGTCTGAGAGGCTTTGATCTGTGCCTTTGCAGTCTCGATTCTTTGAGCTTTCTCAAGGGCCTCCGTAAACGTATTCACTTGTGCCGCCGCTAATGCTTCTTGGATTTCTAAATTTAAGCCCTGTATGAACCGTCTTACTCTTCGCCGCTCTGTGGCCACCAATTCAGAAGCAAACTTGGATAGTTTCGTAAATTTCGTTTCATATTCGGCCACACTTAGCGTTCCCTGGCGTAGCCCAATAAACTCCTCCTCTCTCCTCTCTTGGACTAAAGGAGGGAGGTATTTCTCGTCAAATTCCCTTATGAAATTTGCCCATGTCCATACGGTCTGTTCTCTTTCCCATTTTGCTTTAATAACGTTCCACCACGCTCGGGCCGGTCCTTCAAATTGGAACACCGCAAAGTTGACTTGTCTTTGCTCGGTGTAGTTCAAGACTGTGAAAATATTAACCATGGCCTCTAACCATTGTTCGGCTATATCCGGATCAGATTCTCCAAGGAATTTCGGAGGAGTGAACTTTTGAAACCTCTCAAGAGCCTTATCTTCTCCGATTTTAGGGTTCTGGGGTTGGTTCACGGCCATTTGGCCTTGTTGATCCACCAACCTTGCCAAAATGTTTGTCATTTGTTGCATCGCCGTCGCCATTTGATCTCCGGCCTCTACCCTCGGTCCATGTTCTTGCTCGGCCACTGTTTCTCTTTCTCCTCTTAGTTCTTGAGCTTGCCTAGCTCCATGGCCACGACTAGTTCCACGTCCACGACTACGTCTCCCGTCCATATATATTTTCCCTCTCTCTTTTCTTTTCTTTTCCCCCAAAAAGGTAATTTAGTAAATAAACACAGTAAATTGACTAAAGTAACAAATTCTAGCATTCCAAATACACAAATAAACATATACGCACATAACACGCCATATCAAGGAGGCAGATGATCAAATACACAAATATATATCAAATTGAACAGATAACCATATACACACACGTATACTAACGTCATGTAGTAACAATATATATAAGAAAATCAAAAGGAAAAGGTGAAGTCGTCCCAGTCTCAGTTAAATAACCCCGTCCGGTCTCTCATGTCACTTACTATCCAAACTAGATGTCCATTGACCTCTTATACTCATTCTAGCCAGACGAAACCTGTTCATGTTCCCAAAATGCAAGTTTCAAGTACTTAGCAGCACCTCCACTCTAAAGTACTCAGGCACAAGAATCCGAAATAAGATAATTCACATCTCGAGCTGCAGTCCCAAGAGTAAACTATCTACAATCGAAATTCCTACCTGACGTACTTATCTATGGTTCTCAGATACCATGAGAAGGATTTAAGGCCTATAATATTCGCAATTCATAGCTTCACTTAGTCCCTCATACTTATTCACCACTTAGTCCAGGGTCACTCCGCGCAGAGACCACGCGAAGCAGCTATAGGTTTTATCCCTCAATCGCTTAATTTCCAAATTAAATCGAATCCCACAATCCGGCATCCTAAACTTTAGCCTAGGATACACTACAGAGATCTGAAGCCTAAGCTCTGATACCACCTGTGACGACCCCACCTCCCCTTAGGCGAACCAAAGGGTTCGGCGGGCCGCCTGCCCAGCTCTCGCCGGGACTCACTCATCCTTAAAAGAAATCGGGATAATTCACAAGAATAAATAGGGCAACGATTCAAAACTTAAAGCGGAACTTATATACATTACCAACCCAAAAGAGAGTATAAACATCGAATATACAAAGGTTCCAAATCCACCATACAACCAGCCCGTGCCAAGCACTAGGGCGAGAACCATTACAAAAATCAAAAGCTAGACCAGCTAGTCTATACAGAGCTCTCGTCCTTGCTCGCCTTCCCCTGCTAAGGAAAACAAAACTAACGGGATGAGCTAAAAGCCCAGTGAGGTTCCGAACACATAATCAGATAATCCATTCAATACATTAAACATGGAGTATCAATAATTCAAGAAACATTTACAATGGAAAGCGATAGTAACAAATTCATTAAAAGGATACGGCTCACATGGAGCTATTCGTTTGTTTGTTCGTTCGTTCTCCTGACATTTCCCCTTATTCCTCCAATCGTCTGAAATTGCATTTTTGTAAGTAAAGTCCCCCATTTGTCCTTTCGTTCGTTCATTCACCCCGTTCCCGGCCGTTGGCCAGGCTCCACCAACCTACAAGGTAATACTCGAGTATACCAAACGTTCACCCAGGGTCACCATATCGCCCGACCGAGTCCGCTTCTGGCTCGAGTCGATTGGTAACGAAGGGCAGGGCCCAATTCAGCCAAAAAGGCTTACATCATGCGCAACTAATGTATCAATCATTAAATCATCGAAAAGTTCATATGCACTTAGGTCGAGTGCGATAAAGTACACACTCGCCTAGAAAGCTCGTTTTGGAAATCATTGAAAGTACTTAACACATTATCAAACAATAATGCAAGTCATGAAGTCAAGAAAATATAGCAAACCAGGAACACTCACCTATTTACGCAAAATAACGTCCACAGTTTCCTTTCGAATACACCCTCAATCACCAAGGTATCCTAATATAATCAAATAAACATATTATGCTTCAACCATCAAAGATGTAAGTGAGTCAAGTACAAGTCGAATACGTACTAGTACAAGGTATAATTATGGTTTTGGTAGTGAAAAGAGTACGTTGAAACCAAAGGGCATAGGTAAAATATTTGTAAACTTAGACTCACTAGTAAAACTTTAAGAATCGCTATTTGAATCGAAGTGGCAAAGAAAACATAAACAACCTAGATGGCTCACGTGGTAATCACTCTTAACCCTTACTCAGGTTGCAAGTATAATTTTCTAGTCCTCGAGCATAAATTTGGGCAGCATGCCCTTTGTGTTTACCTAATTTTCCAGCCATTTAGGCTTCATTATTTTTCCTCAACCAAATCCCAAAGTCACACATATCAGCAATTCAAGTCAAAAGCCGTTCCATAGGCTCATAATATCATAAGAATAAGAATCACAATAATAACAAGTGCAGAAATACGATTTAGCAAAAGACAGATTTGACATGTGGATGGGGAAATAACATATCCGAGGCTACGCTTGTCGGATTGAGTCACAACTTATGCCGTTTCGAAGCTAAGACACAGGGCTACAATGTTCATGAAGATCACTTAGTCAAATTTTCAATGTAACCTGATCAAATTCCCAACTCACATAACCTGGTTTCAACTATTCGGCTAATCAACCGCACTGCATTCAAGTGACCATATCTCAGTCTACCGAGGTCCGTTTAAGGTTTTCTTGGCGGCGTTACAAAGCTAAGACAGGGTACTAAAACTTTAATGTTTTAACAAAAGACTAAATCTGAACGGATTATAGTGAATAAACACAACCAACAAGACTAAACTGTCCACGCGGAATTCTGGAAGGTGACCTAGATCAGCGAGGGTATTTTCGTCTTTTCACAGTCTACATAGCTCCGATTAGGCTGAAATTTTATAGGCACCTACAAAATACCATTCTATACAACTTTCATGTTTTGACCCTAGGCCAAATCGGCCTCTAACATGAAGCTACAAAACCGGACAGAAAAGGGGAAAAATTTCCAGAAATCTGGAATTCTTATAATCAATTGCTAACTTCTTTGTTTTTGGCTTGCTTCACCATCTTAACTTCCCATATTAAACTTTAAACATCAAAGCCCCAAATTTTAAGCACTAGAAAAATCATAGGAAAGCTGAAAAATATTCCAATAAAATGGAAAATCATGACCCAAGCCTCTATTTCACCACATACCTCAATAATTCAACCATATGTGACATATTTAGCAACTAATCGTGAATTTAATCGGAGAGTCAAGGTTCCAGCATGTATACCTTTCCAAGGAGACTAGAAACAAGTGTTCAAGGCCTTTGTTCCTCAAGAAAATTACACCGGTAGGTAGCCTTTGTGCTAGATAACAACTTAATCGGAGTAGATTTGCGCGAATAGAAGAAACTTTTCAAGATTTGGAGAAGAAATGAAGGAGAATGAGATGAACTCTCTTTGTCTCTCTCTCTCTCTCTTATTTCGGCCAAGATGCAGAATTAATGAAGGAAATTAAGCTAAGCTTGTGTTATAAGAAGGTTGGAAAGCTAAGGATTAATTCTAGCCACAAGTTTGGCTAACACTTGGACTAATCTTGACCACAAATTTTTCTCTCTCTTGTTGCATTTCTAACCTCTAATTTTCGGCCAATAGGAGGGCTAAGAGGGGGAAGATATTTTGCTCCATTAATGATAAACTTGTATGGCAAGAAAGTGGTGATCAAGTGGTGGTTCAATCGGTAGTACGCGGTACACGTCGGTTCGCGCCGTTTTTCTTAAAAACACACGTACTAGGGTTTTTACTTCCTATTCACTAACCTCATATCATTGCTCCTAATCACATATTATTTCTCACTTAAAAGTCACTTTTAATCACCAAATTTGATCCTTTTTCCGTACCGAAAATTCATCCGGCGAAAATCGCAAAAACCCTAATTTTGCTCCAATCTTGAAATCAAAAGTGAAACCCTACTTTCTAGGCTCATTTACACTTATTGTGGAACGATTGGGTAGTAGGGCTTTAATAAATAAATAATTCCAAATAAAAGGCATTTGAGAAAAATATAAGAAATTTGCAAGTCCTCACAATCTCTCCCCCTTAAGAAATTTCGTCCTCGAAATTTTTACCTTCGTTTGCCTCAGACGAGTCTGGAACTTGTCGGTTGTCTAAAGCGTAAACCTTTGCCAGTGCACTGGTTCGTTTCCCTCTTTCATTTGCTTGTGATTTAACTCCATCCAGTTGCTGAGTATTGCTTTCACGTGACTGTCTCCTCGGACAGTTGCTAACTTGATGATCGCCACTTCCGCAGATTAAACATTTCCGCCTTTTTTTCCAACAATCGCTTTCGGCATGATTTGCCTTTCCACAGTATCCACAGACCACGTGAGAAGCCATCTTTTGGCTTTCTTGAAAACTTTTTCCAGGTCTGATATGGCTTCCTTTTGTAGATCCTTCACCTACCGCCCCTAATGTCCATGGTGGGTGGGACAAAAAGTTCACTTTCCGCACTTTTGGAAGGGACTATCGCTTCACTTAATTCCTCCACTACACTACCCGATGCACTCCTTTTCCGGGTCTGAGAGGCTTTGATCTGTGCCTTTGCAGTCTCGATTCTTTGAGCTTTCTCAAGGGCCTCCGTAAACGTATTCACTTGTGCCGCCGCTAATGCTTCTTGGATTTCTAAATTTAAGCCCTGTATGAACCGTCTTACTCTTCGCCGCTCTGTGGCCACCAATTCAGAAGCAAACTTGGATAGTTTCGTAAATTTCGTTTCATATTCGGCCACACTTAGCGTTCCCTGGCGTAGCCCAATAAACTCCTCCTCTCTCCTCTCTTGGACTAAAGGAGGGAGGTATTTCTCGTCAAATTCCCTTATGAAATTTGCCCATGTCCATACGGTCTGTTCTCTTTCCCATTTTGCTTTAATAACGTTCCACCACGCTCGGGCCGGTCCTTCAAATTGGAACACCGCAAAGTTGACTTGTCTTTGCTCGGTGTAGTTCAAGACTGTGAAAATATTAACCATGGCCTCTAACCATTGTTCGGCTATATCCGGATCAGATTCTCCAAGGAATTTCGGAGGAGTGAACTTTTGAAACCTCTCAAGAGCCTTATCTTCTCCGATTTTAGGGTTCTGGGGTTGGTTCACGGCCATTTGGCCTTGTTGATCCACCAACCTTGCCAAAATGTTTGTCATTTGTTGCATCGCCGTCGCCATTTGATCTCCGGCCTCTACCCTCGGTCCATGTTCTTGCTCGGCCACTGTTTCTCTTTCTCCTCTTAGTTCTTGAGCTTGCCTAGCTCCATGGCCACGACTAGTTCCACGTCCACGACTACGTCTCCCGTCCATATATATTTTCCCTCTCTCTTTTCTTTTCTTTTCCCCCAAAAAGGTAATTTAGTAAATAAACACAGTAAATTGACTAAAGTAACAAATTCTAGCATTCCAAATACACAAATAAACATATACGCACATAACACGCCATATCAAGGAGGCAGATGATCAAATACACAAATATATATCAAATTGAACAGATAACCATATACACACACGTATACTAACGTCATGTAGTAACAATATATATAAGAAAATCAAAAGGAAAAGGTGAAGTCGTCCCAGTCTCAGTTAAATAACCCCGTCCGGTCTCTCATGTCACTTACTATCCAAACTAGATGTCCATTGACCTCTTATACTCATTCTAGCCAGACGAAACCTGTTCATGTTCCCAAAATGCAAGTTTCAAGTACTTAGCAGCACCTCCACTCTAAAGTACTCAGGCACAAGAATCCGAAATAAGATAATTCACATCTCGAGCTGCAGTCCCAAGAGTAAACTATCTACAATCGAAATTCCTACCTGACGTACTTATCTATGGTTCTCAGATACCATGAGAAGGATTTAAGGCCTATAATATTCGCAATTCATAGCTTCACTTAGTCCCTCATACTTATTCACCACTTAGTCCAGGGTCACTCCGCGCAGAGACCACGCGAAGCAGCTATAGGTTTTATCCCTCAATCGCTTAATTTCCAAATTAAATCGAATCCCACAATCCGGCATCCTAAACTTTAGCCTAGGATACACTACAGAGATCTGAAGCCTAAGCTCTGATACCACCTGTGACGACCCCACCTCCCCTTAGGCGAACCAAAGGGTTCGGCGGGCCGCCTGCCCAGCTCTCGCCGGGACTCACTCATCCTTAAAAGAAATCGGGATAATTCACAAGAATAAATAGGGCAACGATTCAAAACTTAAAGCGGAACTTATATACATTACCAACCCAAAAGAGAGTATAAACATCGAATATACAAAGGTTCCAAATCCACCATACAACCAGCCCGTGCCAAGCACTAGGGCGAGAACCATTACAAAAATCAAAAGCTAGACCAGCTAGTCTATACAGAGCTCTCGTCCTTGCTCGCCTTCCCCTGCTAAGGAAAACAAAACTAACGGGATGAGCTAAAAGCCCAGTGAGGTTCCGAACACATAATCAGATAATCCATTCAATACATTAAACATGGAGTATCAATAATTCAAGAAACATTTACAATGGAAAGCGATAGTAACAAATTCATTAAAAGGATACGGCTCACATGGAGCTATTCGTTTGTTTGTTCGTTCGTTCTCCTGACATTTCCCCTTATTCCTCCAATCGTCTGAAATTGCATTTTTGTAAGTAAAGTCCCCCATTTGTCCTTTCGTTCGTTCATTCACCCCGTTCCCGGCCGTTGGCCAGGCTCCACCAACCTACAAGGTAATACTCGAGTATACCAAACGTTCACCCAGGGTCACCATATCGCCCGACCGAGTCCGCTTCTGGCTCGAGTCGATTGGTAACGAAGGGCAGGGCCCAATTCAGCCAAAAAGGCTTACATCATGCGCAACTAATGTATCAATCATTAAATCATCGAAAAGTTCATATGCACTTAGGTCGAGTGCGATAAAGTACACACTCGCCTAGAAAGCTCGTTTTGGAAATCATTGAAAGTACTTAACACATTATCAAACAATAATGCAAGTCATGAAGTCAAGAAAATATAGCAAACCAGGAACACTCACCTATTTACGCAAAATAACGTCCACAGTTTCCTTTCGAATACACCCTCAATCACCAAGGTATCCTAATATAATCAAATAAACATATTATGCTTCAACCATCAAAGATGTAAGTGAGTCAAGTACAAGTCGAATACGTACTAGTACAAGGTATAATTATGGTTTTGGTAGTGAAAAGAGTACGTTGAAACCAAAGGGCATAGGTAAAATATTTGTAAACTTAGACTCACTAGTAAAACTTTAAGAATCGCTATTTGAATCGAAGTGGCAAAGAAAACATAAACAACCTAGATGGCTCACGTGGTAATCACTCTTAACCCTTACTCAGGTTGCAAGTATAATTTTCTAGTCCTCGAGCATAAATTTGGGCAGCATGCCCTTTGTGTTTACCTAATTTTCCAGCCATTTAGGCTTCATTATTTTTCCTCAACCAAATCCCAAAGTCACACATATCAGCAATTCAAGTCAAAAGCCGTTCCATAGGCTCATAATATCATAAGAATAAGAATCACAATAATAACAAGTGCAGAAATACGATTTAGCAAAAGACAGATTTGACATGTGGATGGGGAAATAACATATCCGAGGCTACGCTTGTCGGATTGAGTCACAACTTATGCCGTTTCGAAGCTAAGACACAGGGCTACAATGTTCATGAAGATCACTTAGTCAAATTTTCAATGTAACCTGATCAAATTCCCAACTCACATAACCTGGTTTCAACTATTCGGCTAATCAACCGCACTGCATTCAAGTGACCATATCTCAGTCTACCGAGGTCCGTTTAAGGTTTTCTTGGCGGCGTTACAAAGCTAAGACAGGGTACTAAAACTTTAATGTTTTAACAAAAGACTAAATCTGAACGGATTATAGTGAATAAACACAACCAACAAGACTAAACTGTCCACGCGGAATTCTGGAAGGTGACCTAGATCAGCGAGGGTATTTTCGTCTTTTCACAGTCTACATAGCTCCGATTAGGCTGAAATTTTATAGGCACCTACAAAATACCATTCTCTACAACTTTCATGTTTTGACCCTAGGCCAAATCGGCCTCTAACATGAAGCTACAAAACCGGACAGAAAAGGGGAAAAATTTCCAGAAATCTGGAATTCTTATAATCAATTGCTAACTTCTTTGTTTTTGGCTTGCTTCACCATCTTAACTTCCCATATTAAACTTTAAACATCAAAGCCCCAAATTTTAAGCACTAGAAAAATCATAGGAAAGCTGAAAAATATTCCAATAAAATGGAAAATCATGACCCAAGCCTCTATTTCACCACATACCTCAATAATTCAACCATATGTGACATATTTAGCAACTAATCGTGAATTTAATCGGAGAGTCAAGGTTCCAGCATGTATACCTTTCCAAGGAGACTAGAAACAAGTGTTCAAGGCCTTTGTTCCTCAAGAAAATTACACCGGTAGGTAGCCTTTGTGCTAGATAACAACTTAATCGGAGTAGATTTGCGCGAATAGAAGAAACTTTTCAAGATTTGGAGAAGAAATGAAGGAGAATGAGATGAACTCTCTTTGTCTCTCTCTCTCTCTCTTATTTCGGCCAAGATGCAGAATTAATGAAGGAAATTAAGCTAAGCTTGTGTTATAAGAAGGTTGGAAAGCTAAGGATTAATTCTAGCCACAAGTTTGGCTAACACTTGGACTAATCTTGACCACAAATTTTTCTCTCTCTTGTTGCATTTCTAACCTCTAATTTTCGGCCAATAGGAGGGCTAAGAGGGGGAAGATATTTTGCTCCATTAATGATAAACTTGTATGGCAAGAAAGTGGTGATCAAGTGGTGGTTCAATCGGTAGTACGCGGTACACGTCGGTTCGCGCCGTTTTTCTTAAAAACACACGTACTAGGGTTTTTACTTCCTATTCACTAACCTCATATCATTGCTCCTAATCACATATTATTTCTCACTTAAAAGTCACTTTTAATCACCAAATTTGATCCTTTTTCCGTACCGAAAATTCATCCGGCGAAAATCGCAAAAACCCTAATTTTGCTCCAATCTTGAAATCAAAAGTGAAACCCTACTTTCTAGGCTCATTTACACTTATTGTGGAACGATTGGGTAGTAGGGCTTTAATAAATAAATAATTCCAAATAAAAGGCATTTGAGAAAAATATAAGAAATTTGCAAGTCCTCACAATCTCTCCCCCTTAAGAAATTTCGTCCTCGAAATTTTTACCTTCGTTTGCCTCAGACGAGTCTGGAACTTGTCGGTTGTCTAAAGCGTAAACCTTTGCCAGTGCACTGGTTCGTTTCCCTCTTTCATTTGCTTGTGATTTAACTCCATCCAGTTGCTGAGTATTGCTTTCACGTGACTGTCTCCTCGGACAGTTGCTAACTTGATGATCGCCACTTCCGCAGATTAAACATTTCCGCCCTTTTTTCCAACAATCGCTTTCGGCATGATTTGCCTTTCCACAGTATCCACAGACCACGTGAGAAGCCATCTTTTGGCTTTCTTGAAAACTTTTTCCAGGTCTGATATGGCTTCCTTTTGTAGATCCTTCACCTACCGCCCCTAATGTCCATGGTGGGTGGGACAAAAAGTTCACTTTCCGCACTTTGGAAGGGACTATCGCTTCACTTAATTCCTCCACTACACTACCCGATGCACTCCTTTTCCGGGTCTGAGAGGCTTTGATCTGTGCCTTTGCAGTCTCGATTCTTTGAGCTTTCTCAAGGGCCTCCGTAAACGTATTCACTTGTGCCGCCGCTAATGCTTCTTGGATTTCTAAATTTAAGCCCTGTATGAACCGTCTTACTCTTCGCCGCTCTGTGGCCACCAATTCAGAAGCAAACTTGGATAGTTTCGTAAATTTCGTTTCATATTCGGCCACACTTAGCGTTCCCTGGCGTAGCCCAATAAACTCCTCCTCTCTCCTCTCTTGGACTAAAGGAGGGAGGTATTTCTCGTCAAATTCCCTTATGAAATTTGCCCATGTCCATACGGTCTGTTCTCTTTCCCATTTTGCTTTAATAACGTTCCACCACGCTCGGGCCGGTCCTTCAAATTGGAACACCGCAAAGTTGACTTGTCTTTGCTCGGTGTAGTTCAAGACTGTGAAAATATTAACCATGGCCTCTAACCATTGTTCGGCTATATCCGGATCAGATTCTCCAAGGAATTTCGGAGGAGTGAACTTTTGAAACCTCTCAAGAGCCTTATCTTCTCCGATTTCAGGGTTCTGGGGTTGGTTCACGGCCATTTGGCCTTGTTGATCCACCAACCTTGCCAAAATGTTTGTCATTTGTTGCATCGCCGTCGCCATTTGATCTCCGGCCTCTACCCTCGGTCCATGTTCTTGCTCGGCCACTGTTTCTCTTTCTCCTCTTAGTTCTTGAGCTTGCCTAGCTCCATGGCCACGACTAGTTCCACGTCCACGACTACGTCTCCCGTCCATATATATTTTCCCTCTCTCTTTTCTTTTCTTTTCCCCCAAAAAGGTAATTTAGTAAATAAACACAGTAAATTGACTAAAGTAACAAATTCTAGCATTCCAAATACACAAATAAACATATACGCACATAACACGCCATATCAAGGAGGCAGATGATCAAATACACAAATATATATCAAATTGAACAGATAACCATATACACACACGTATACTAACGTCATGTAGTAACAATATATATAAGAAAATCAAAAGGAAAAGGTGAAGTCGTCCCAGTCTCAGTTAAATAACCCCGTCCGGTCTCTCATGTCACTTACTATCCAAACTAGATGTCCATTGACCTCTTATACTCATTCTAGCCAGACGAAGCCTGTTCATGTTCCCAAAATGCAAGTTTCAAGTACTTAGCAGCACCTCCACTCTAGAGTACTCAGGCACAAGAATCCGAAATAAGATAATTCACATCTCGAGCTGCAGTCCCAAGAGTAAACTATCTACAATCGAAATTCCTACCTGACGTACTTATCTATGGTTCTCAGATACCATGAGAAGGATTTAAGGCCTATAATATTCGCAATTCATAGCTTCACTTAGTCCCTCATACTTATTCACCACTTAGTCCAGGGTCACTCCGCGCAGAGACCACGCGAAGCAGCTATAGGTTTTATCCCTCAATCGCTTAATTTCCAAATTAAATCGAATCCCACAATCCGGCATCCTAAACTTTAGCCTAGGATACACTACAGAGATCTGAAGCCTAAGCTCTGATACCACCTGTGACGACCCCACCTCCCCTTAGGCGAACCAAAGGGTTCGGCGGGCCGCCTGCCCAGCTCTCGCCGGGACTCACTCATCCTTAAAAGAAATCGGGATAATTCACAAGAATAAATAGGGCAACGATTCAAAACTTAAAGCGGAACTTATATACATTACCAACCCAAAAGAGAGTATAAACATCGAATATACAAAGGTTCCAAATCCACCATACAACCAGCCCGTGCCAAGCACTAGGGCGAGAACCATTACAAAAATCAAAAGCTAGACCAGCTAGTCTATACAGAGCTCTCGTCCTTGCTCGCCTTCCCCTGCTAAGGAAAACAAAACTAACGGGATGAGCTAAAAGCCCAGTGAGGTTCCGAACACATAATCAGATAATCCATTCAATACATTAAACATGGAGTATCAATAATTCAAGAAACATTTACAATGGAAAGCGATAGTAACAAATTCATTAAAAGGATACGGCTCACATGGAGCTATTCGTTTGTTTATTCGTTCGTTCTCCTGACATTTCCCCTTATTCCTCCAATCGTCTGAAATTGCATTTTTGTAAGTAAAGTCCCCCATTTGTCCTTTCGTTCGTTCATTCACCCCGTTCCCGGCCGTTGGCCAGGCTCCACCAACCTACAAGGTAATACTCGAGTATACCAAACGTTCACCCAGGGTCACCATATCGCCCGACCGAGTCCGCTTCTGGCTCAAGTCGATTGGTAACGAAGGGCAGGGCCCAATTCAGCCAAAAAGGCTTACATCATGCGCAACTAATGTATCAATCATTAAATCATCGAAAAGTTCATATGCACTTAGGTCGAGTCCGATAAAGTACACACTCGCCTAGAAAGCTCGTTTTGGAAATCATTGAAAGTACTTAACACATTATCAAACAATAATGCAAGTCATGAAGTCAAGAAAATATAGCAAACCAGGAACACTCACCTATTTACGCAAAATAACGTCCACAGTTTCCTTTCGAATACACCCTCAATCACCAAGGTATCCTAATATAATCAAATAAACATATTATGCTTCAACCATCAAAGATGTAAGTGAGTCAAGTACAAGTCGAATACGTACTAGTACAAGGTATAATTATGGTTTTGGTAGTGAAAAGAGTACGTTGAAACCAAAGGGCATAGGTAAAATATTTGTAAACTTAGACTCACTAGTAAAACTTTAAGAATCGCTATTTGAATCGAAGTGGCAAAGAAAACATAAACAACCTAGATGGCTCACGTGGTAATCACTCTTAACCCTTACTCAGGTTGCAAGTATAATTTTCTAGTCCTCGAGCATAAATTTGGGCAGCATGCCCTTTGTGTTTACCTAATTTTCCAGCCATTTAGGCTTCATTATTTTTCCTCAACCAAATCCCAAAGTCACACATATCAGCAATTCAAGTCAAAAGCCGTTCCATAGGCTCATAATATCATAAGAATAAGAATCACAATAATAACAAGTGCAGAAATACGATTTAGCAAAAGACAGATTTGACATGTGGATGGGGAAATAACATATCCGAGGGTACGCTTGTCGGATTGAGTCGTAACTTATGCCGTTTCGAAGCTAAGACACAGGGCTACAATGTTCATGAAGATCACTTAGTCAAATTTTCAATGTAACCTGATCAAATTCCCAACTCACATAACCTGGTTTCAACTATTCGGCTAATCAACCGCACTGCATTCAAGTGACCATATCTCAGTCTACCGAGGTCCGTTTAAGGTTTTCTTGGCGGCGTTACAAAGCTAAGACAGGGCACTAAAACTTTAATGTTTTAACAAAAGACTAAATCTGAACGGATTATAGTGAATAAACACAACCAACAAGACTAAACTGTCCACGCGGAATTCTGGAAGGTGACCTAGATCAGCGAGGGTATTTTCGTCTTTTCACAGTCTACATAGCTCCGATTAGGCTGAAATTTTATAGGCACCTACAAAATACCATTCTCTACAACTTTCATGTTTTGACCCTAGGCCAAATCGGCCTCTAACATGAAGCTACAAAACCGGACAGAAAAGGGGAAAAATTTCCAGAAATCTGGAATTCTTATAATCAATTGCTAACTTCTTTGTTTTTGGCTTGCTTCACCATCTTAACTTCCCATATTAAACTTTAAACATCAAAGCCCCAAATTTTAAGCACTAGAAAAATCATAGGAAAGCTGAAAAATATTCCAATAAAATGGAAAATCATGACCCAAGCCTCTATTTCACCACATACCTCAATAATTCAACCATATGTGACATATTTAGCAACTAATCGTGAATTTAATCGGAGAGTCAAGGTTCCAGCATGTATACCTTTCCAAGGAGACTAGAAACAAGTGTTCAAGGCCTTTGCTCCTCAAGAAAATTACACCGGTAGGTAGCCTTTGTGCTAGATAACAACTTAATCGGAGTAGATTTGCGCGAATAGAAGAAACTTTTCAAGATTTGGAGAAGAAATGAAGGAGAATGAGATGAACTCTCTTTGTCTCTCTCTCTCTCTCTTATTTCGGCCAAGATGCAGAATTAATGAAGGAAATTAAGCTAAGCTTGTGTTATAAGAAGGTTGGAAAGCTAAGGATTAATTCTAGCCACAAGTTTGGCTAACACTTGGACTAATCTTGACCACAAATTTTTCTCTCTCTTGTTGCATTTCTAACCTCTAATTTTCGGCCAATAGGAGGGCTAAGAGGGGGAAGATATTTTGCTCCATTAATGATAAACTTGTATGGCAAGAAAGTGGTGATCAAGTGGTGGTTCAATCGGTAGTACGCGGTACACGTCGGTTCGCGCCGTTTTTCTTAAAAACACACGTACTAGGGTTTTTACTTCCTATTCACTAACCTCATATCATTGCTCCTAATCACATATTATTTCTCACTTAAAAGTCACTTTTAATCACCAAATTTGATCCTTTTTCCGTACCGAAAATTCATCCGGCGAAAATCGCAAAAACCCTAATTTTGCTCCAATCTTGAAATCAAAAGTGAAACCCTACTTTCTAGGCTCATTTACACTTATTGTGGAACGATTGGGTAGTAGGGCTTTAATAAATAAATAATTCCAAATAAAAGGCATTTGAGAAAAATATAAGAAATTTGCAAGTCCTCACACTTCTTCCTTGGTCGACGCTATAACCGTTAGGTTTCTCTCCTGTTTGCCCAGGTTTTCCTCCGTGAGCTTTTCCCTTCTCAAAAACTGCTCCTTTCTATCCTCTCCGAAACACCCTTCTAGCTCTCTCCCTGTTTTTCAGCTTATGCAGCCGCCCTTTGTTTCTCCCGTAACCTCCCTACTAGTTTTCTTGCTTCGTTGTTTTTCCCGCCGTCACAGAACACCCCCCTCTCGGTCTCACTCAGCCGTCCTCCAATCCTTGGTTTCTTTCTTTTGCTCTCTCTCTTGTTTTCTTTCTACAGCCGTTAACTGCCCAAAACTCCCCCCTTGCGGCTGCGGTTTCTCTTTCCTTTTATATCCAGCTAGCATTCCCCAAAACCCTCCATTCAATGGCTGCAAATCATCTCCACCTAAGCCTTCTCCCTTGGCCCTTCGATTGGCATCCGCGACTCTGTCCTTGCAAGCTGCGAAAATACGCAGCTTGCCTGCTGCGGAAATTTTTTTTTTTTTTTAGATTAATTAAAACAAAATTGATAATAAAAATAAATAACAAAAATAATTTAATTAACATTGGATAAATAAACTAGAAACAACAAAGTGCAATTTCCATTTTCCCCCTTTTTTATTTTCCATTTTTCATCGTTTTTCCTTTTTTTCTCCTTTTTTTCTCTTTTTTTTATCAATAAATAATAAAAGGAAACAAAACAAAAATAATAAAAAAAACTAAAAATAAAATAATAGATAATAATAATCTAAACTGCTATAAAATGCTAAAAGTGCCTCAAAACAAGAAATAGATAATAGCTATACTAAAACAAAAATGAAATAAATAAGTTGAAAAATTTGGTGTCTACAGTTTGCCCCTCTTTGTCTGAGTTTTGAAAAAACTTGAGACAAAGAAGTAGACACCAAATACTCACCTGCTTTATTTGGTTGCGAACATCTCAACGATGGATGCTTTAGAAATGGGGGCTGACCCCTTTGACAAACTTTTGAAAATGGGACTGCCCTAGACAAGAAAATTTTAAAATCGGGACTGACCCGAGACAGGAAATTTAAACGGGACTGACCCGAAGGGACTGACCCCAACAGAAAATTAAAATCGAGACTGACCCGAGTAAAACTTAAAATCATGGAGTACTCACTAGTGGGACTGACCCACGGCTAGTGGCGGTGCAAAAAGGAAATGCTCACTAGCGGGACTGACCCACGGCTAGTGGCAGAATAAAAGGAAATGCTCACTGGCGGGACTAACCCACGCTCCAGTGGCTGTGAAAATGAAATGCTTACTGGCGGGACTAACCCACGCTCCAGTAGCGGTGTAAATGGAATGCTTACTGGCGGGACAAACCCACGCTCCAGTAGCGATGTAAATAGAATGCTTACTGGCGGGACAAACCCACGCTCCAGTAGCGATGTAAATGGAATGCTGACTGGCGGGACAAACCCACGCGCCAGTAGCGATGTAAATGGAATGCTTACTGGCGGGACAAACCCACGCTCCAGTAGCGATGAAAAATGAAATGTTCACTGGCGGGACTGACCCACGTTCCAGCAACGGTGAAAAATGAAATGCTTACTGGCGGGACTAACCCACGCTCCAGTAGCGATGAAAAATGAAATGCTTACTGGCGGGACTGACCCACGTTCCAGCAACGGTGAAAAATGAAATGCTTACTGGCGGGACTAACCCACGCTCCAGTAGCGATGAAAAATGAAATGTCTTGACAATCGGACAGTGGGATCAAACCCGAGCCTGCCGTGATGAACTTGATTTTATTTTTGATTTTTTGATTTTTTTTATTGAGAGAGACTTGTCGAAATAATTTGCCCCAGTGTGGGTTGAGTTTTTGCAACTTGAGTCCATAGTTGATTCTGCATTGCCGTGTTGTTGTACCTTTTGATCAAATTTGCTTGCAACATTTTCGATCTGCCTTTATTCCCTGGAGAACTCTTTCCGGCACTGGTTCCAGTGCGAGGTGTGATTGCTTTCATTTGTGCATGCAATTTTTCTGCAAGAGAAAAAAAACAAAGAAATTGTCACCATCATTTGATCCGTTTTCCTTTGAGAATCGTGTAAACATAAGTTTTTCTCCTTTTCCTTCCTTTTTCGCCAACTTCCGCTACGGCATCCGATTGAGTTGGATTTCTCGCTCCAAAACTTTTCCAATTTCTCACACTGACCAGGTATGTGTTTTGCCATACTGTGAAGGCTGCGTGGCTGGCTTTGCTGAATCTCAACCGTTTCCAAAAGACGACAAAATCCAAGCATCCTTTTGAAATAAACCCCGGGGATTGTTATTTGCCAAAATTCAAGACGTTAAAATAAAATGAGGTATGCAATAAAAATTCACATGCTATGAAGGAATGAATATGCAGAAGAATGCAAAACATAACCATCTGTGCCTACAAAATGCCATAAATGCAGGCACTTTGGGAAAAATGAACTTCCTAAAAATGTACTTGCGAAAGAATATTTATTTTACAAAATGACACAATTTTCGGCCAACAGATGTCATGTTTGACACCCTGGATATCGTTGTTCTGGAATTCAACACTGGCAGAAGTATTCCAAATGAAGGGAGATCCGAATGAACCAAGTCACCAGCTATTCCTCCTCGTGCTTACAAAACTCACCTTGGCGCCCTTCTGGGTTTTCACCAAGGTTGCCCCCACCCTTGTTTTTGTTTTGTTTTTCTTTTTGTTTTTTTTTTTTTGAGATGCCCTTCCAGGTTTTCACCCAAGGAACAATGGAGAAGCTCGTCCATGATCGACTCAGGAGTGTGAGTTGAAGATTTCTGGCATCAGTAAAACGCGCTTCCCTTATAAGCTTAAGTGAAGGCATTACGGACATCACCTGTCAGTTGATTAGCAAAATCCCTAATAGAAATACAGCAAATGACGAAAGTCAGGACTTTTGAGCATTTGTAATAAAGGTCAGGTGGGGTGCTTTGAAAAAGGTTGAGGCTTAAAAGCAAATTTGATGAAAGGTGTGAAATTGCCTGAGATTGCATTATTTTGAAATTATCTCCAATTTTTGAACAAAACTGAGGGAATTTGCCCCAGTTTGATTGGATTTTTCTTTCTTTGCATTTTCTTATTGCATTTTTCTCACTTTTGCATTTTTCTTCAAATACTAAATTTGCCCCAGTGTGGGGTTCTCTTTTCCTTTTCATCTCTCTTTCAAAATAAATTTGCCCCAGTGTAGGATTTTCCTTTTCTTTCTGATCATTTTTTTTCAAAATGAATTTGCCCCAGTGTGGGGTTTGCAATTCTCAGGGTTGCCAAACGAAAATGATTGTTCTGATAGCTCAAAGGGGATGACTAGGGATGAAATGCTTTGATTGGAAAGAAAGATGACCTGACTTTTATCTTGTCACTTGCGTGACTTCTAAAAGAAATTTGCATAGTCAAAAGAACTTCTTACCCATGCCTGAATTGATAAGTTGAGGGCATGTTTGTCCATCCATCTCTGCCAAAATGAATGCTCCGCCAGGTAATACCTTTTGAACAATGAATGGCCTTAGCCAATTTGGAACAAATTCGCCTTTGACTGCATCTTGCATTGGCAAATTCACTTTAGCAGCTTTGCCCCCTTCTTGAAAAAATCACCGGTGAACTTTTTGAGTCATGTGTTTTTGGTAGTTTTGGCCGTGATATAGCATTCAACCAATGAGGTTGCCTTGATCAATCAACTTCCTCCAACTTGGCCTCCATTTGAATACGCAATGAAGGGACTTCCATCTCGGCAGGCAACACAGCTTCCCTTTTCTTGCTTTTCATTCCAATATCTACTGATCTTTATTTCTTTGACCCTAATCTCAGTGCCAAATTTTAACAATCTCTGTCTTCAAGGTTCGATTTGGATTTTTCTTCATATTGTTCGAGACCTTTTTTAAGAATCAGATACTTCTTCACTATCACTCTCGTTTTGAAACTTGGATTCCATAAAGACATGAGTGATATCGAGATCGCCATCATTGGTTTCCAGAACAGTGATATCCAAAGGTCAAATACTTTTATCTTTTGGCCATATGAAACAGCTTAGAGCGAAATTAGAACCAATAAACAATCAATATAAACAAAATGGCATTAACAAAATAATGAAAAGATGTGACTATGCATGCTATCAAAAGATTCAAAAAACAACATAGGAACTTGATAATGCAAAAAAAATGTTTTAGCCAAAACTTGATTGAACATGATAAAACTATTTACTCAAAAGCCAACAGTGACGATTTCATGAAGTTTAACAAATAACAATCCCCAGATTTATCCCAACTTCCCTTCGAGAGGGAAGATACTTGGCAATCCAATTGTGCAAAGTTTCTTCAAGATTTTCAAATTTCTTCTTTGGAAGTGGATGCCTCAAAGGCGTCCTTGTGTTCAGGAAAAGGATTTGCATTTATGTTCGGTCCTTGTCCACCCTTCTTTTTTAGCACTATTTCCCCTGCCTCGATCATGTCTTGGACTTTATGCTTAAGGGCTTTACAATCGGTGGTTGAATGGCCAAGTGCTCCCGAATGATAGGCACAAGTGGACTGTGGATTGTATCCGGCAGAGACGCCATGAGGGTAAGCTGGAGGGGGAATTATGCCGATTTTACCGGCGACTTTTAATTGTTCATATAATTGGTCCAGAGGCCTGCCAAGATTAGTAAAAGTGCGATAACGATTTTGATTTTGGGGTTCAATGGGTTGGGGTAATTATAGGTGGGTCTATTTGGTGGAGAAAATCGTTGATTGTAGGGAGGTCGGGGTCGAACTTGTTGGAAATTGGGTTGAGATATTTGGAAAGGGGCTCTAGGCGAGTTGGTGTGATTAGGGCGAGGTCGAGGATGAGTGATATTGGTGTGATAAACAGGATGAGGGTTTGAATAGTAAGGTTAAGGGTTGGAGTAGGTAGGGTATTGTCGAAATTTGGGTTTTGGGATAGGGTTTCGATTCCAGGCAAAAGAGATTTCCCCCTCTTTCTTTTGGAATTGTTGCTTCTTCCCACCACTATTACTTTGGCTTTGCAAAACTTCCAATTGGGATTTGAGGGCAGAGACATTAACAATCTTCCCAGCTTTCACGAAGTCATCGAACTCTTCAAGCTTATTGACAATAGCGGCAAACGAGCATCCAGTCATGCGGAAAATTTCTTCAAAGTACGGCGGATCATGTGCTTTAATGAAAGTGCGTATGATTTCGTCCTTGGTCATTGGTGGCTCGACTTTTGCAGCTATTTTTCTCCACCTTTTGGCATAAGTCTTGTGATCCTCCGAGGGTTTTCTTTTTGTTCCTTCCAACGTGGTTCGTGTCGGAGCCAACTCGCAGTTATACTCGTATTGCCTTACAAAAGCATTTGACAAGTCAATCCAGGTTTTCACTTTTTCGTGCTTCAGGTTGGAATACCAGTCGAGTGCATCCCCCTCCAGACTTTCAGGGAATAACCTTAAAGGTAAATTTTCATCATCCACCGGCCTACCCAACTTATTGGCGAACAATCGGAGGTGTGTCTTGGGATTGCCCGTGCCATCGTACTTGTTAAATTTAGGGGTTTTGAACCCCTCAGGCAACTGCACATTCGGGAAAAGGCAAAACTCATCGTAATCCAGGACCCCTTGTTTGTTCAACCCCTGACTTTTTCTCATAAACTCATCAAAACGGTCAAGGCGTTTGAGCAACTTTATATCAACGGGAGCGGAAGATTCCCCAATTTCTGGCTTGGTTTGAACAGTATGGTCTGGTAGGAATGGCTCAGCAGTAGTGTGATAAAAGGTATGTGGCTCAGGTGGTATGTTTGAAGTAGCTTGGGGTTGTGGGCCTTGCATGTGAGTAGGAAAAAATGAAGGATTAGGAGGGTAAGTGTATGGCAAATTTATGGTGGGATAGGTGAAAGTTCCTTCGGGTGGAATAGGGAAAGATGGAGTAACGGTGGCTTGAGTTGAAGGGATGACAAATGGCTCTGGCTCAGGCTGCCTGACGGGTACGGGCTCGGGTTGAACTCTGTTGCTAATTAGCTAGTCAATCAATTCCCTTTGGGCTGCCATTTCGGTGGCCATCTCACCAAACTTAGTAAGCATTTCGGTTAGCTGAACCCCCAAACTTGTAGTCTCAGGCTAGGCGGTAGTAGCGGACCTGTCTGATGGTTCTGGTTGTGGACTCATGTTTACACGACTCCTCTGGGCTCGACTACGGGATCGCGTTATGATGGGGTTTCGACGAGAAGTTATGTTTAAATATAACCTGAGAATTTTGAAAGGAATTGCCTTTAGATTTAGCCCTTGCTTAGCTATTCCAATAAAAATAAAGAAAAGGAAAAGAAAAAGACACGAGTTAGTAAATATCCAAAAAATTCGGATGCATGTCCTATGGGGGAGCCCTTTTTGTGCCAAGGGTAGGCCTAGAATGAAAATGCAATCCTCTAGGATAGGTACTATACCATACCTGACGAATCCGATCAATTGATTGAGTGAAAAATGATTTGAAAAATTTGGCCAATTGGAGTGACGAGAGACATTTGTCAAAATGAGGACAACGTGCGAATGGATTGATCACTTTTGATCGATACAAGAATTTGCAAAAACGCACGGGTTTGACCTTGACGAAACTCCTATCGGAGAGATTGGAATTCATTGACAAATTTTCTCAGTGAAACACGGGTCAAAACCCCAACTGATCAAATGGCTGGATGCAATGGATGGTTTTCTCAAAAATCGACTAAGTTTCCCAATTTGAAATTGACATTGAAACCCTGATTGGTCAAATGGGTTGAATGAAATTGACCATTTATTTAAAATCGACCGAATTACCCTAAAAAGGAAAACGGGTCAAATGAATTGAGTGAAATTTAAAAACTTACTCAAAATTGACCGAATCATCCTAAAAAAGGAACTTGATCGAATGAAATTGAGAATTTTATTCAAAATGGACCGGATCATCCTAAAAAATGAAATTGGTTAAATGAATTGAATGAAATCGAGAATTTATTCAAAATTGACCAGATCGCCCTAAAAGGGTAAACTGGTCAAATGAATCGGACGAAATTGATGATTTATCGAAAATCGACAAAATTGCCCTAACTAATCAAATGAATTAAATGACATTGGTGATTTATTCAAAAATCGACTAAATTGCCCTAAAAATGAACAAATTGATAAAATGGATTGGATGAAATTGATGAAGGAAATGGTCCAATGGATTAAATGGAATTGGGAGCTTATTAAAAAATCAAGCTATCCACTGGTAGTTTCAAAAAATTATTACGATGCATTAGCCTATGAGCCTTCTAAAATCAAATTTTGGCCTCAATTTATTTATCGTCTCAATAGGAGGAATCATTTGTGAATTTCTTCAAATTAATGTCCTTTGCACAAGGGATTTTTACCAACTTTGATAAAATGGCCAAAAAGTGATTATTAGACGCTCATATTCCAAAAATCGCTCTTATGAAGACGATCGGATCCTACCTTACCTTGTGCACTACCCCTTTGGATGGTACAAAATGTAAAAGTGCAAGTTTCCTTGGATTAAATATCCGAGACACAAGGTGGCTTATTTCTAACACGGGATCCCCTAAATGGCATTCCCTTCTAGGGTTTATGCATGATGCCAGTTTATTAAAGCAGTAAAAGTGTGACAAATATGGCCTAAAGGACATAAATAATGCATCGAGAGGAAAAGGTCTAAAAATGAAATGTACTTATTAAAAATTAAGTGTAATGACTGAAATTTCACAACGGATCTTCTGTCCCACACCCTGTGCCACTCTCTGTCCCATTTTTTATTATATTGCTATTTCTCATTCATAAACATCATGTTTTAATTCTTTTTTACTTTCTTATGATCCAATAACTATTAATTAAATAAAAAATAAATACAACACCTTCAAAAAAATAATATATAATAGAAAATTAAAAAATACAGCAGAAAATTCATAAAAAATCTCATTTTTTATGTATTTTGATTTTTTGAGTTTGTTGAATTTTGTGTATTACTCAATTAATAGTTATTGGATCATAAGGAAGCAAAAAAGAACTAAAACATGATGTTTATGAATGAGAAATAGTAATATAATAAAAAGTGGGACAGAGAGTGGCACAGGGTATGGGACAGAAGATCCGTTGCGCTGAAATTTAAACATGTGAGTTATCTAGTGGGTAGGTCACTAAAAGAGGATCGTGCCAGACCTCTTATTTCCTAACGTTTGTGAATGCAAAAGACAAGAGACAAGGAAAGTTAGTTCAACACATAACCACATAACACGTTGGACAATTTAGATAATATAAAAAGCAACAAAGATATATAAGAAAAGGGGGTGGGATCCCTCCCCTCGTGAATGGTGTCCCTAATAGGGTAAGGTCGACTCTACCCTAGGCAATTCTAATATGGATGCATGAGGCTGGGGTTCGCTAATGCATCTAGACTCGATAAGCTCAGGTCCCCGAGTCTTCAGACTTGGAAACCAAATGTCATCACTCCCAAGGTTCCTTGTCGGTGGCTCGAGCGATTCCCCAGACATTGCTACGCACACGTCATGTTACGGCCACATGTCTGAGTGAATCTATCAAAAATCCTCAATTTTCGACTAAAAGCTAAAGGCTATTAACCTAAAGCTTAAAGCGGAAGATTAAGTGACCCCTCGGATCGTGCTACGCACACGTCGTGTCACGATCACACGTCCAAGTGGATCGCCTAAAATCCTAACAGGGTGGAGTGGCGTGACAAGCCACTAAAGAAAAAATAAATGGGGGGGTGAAAAAAATTAAAGCGTATGCACGTATGCTAGTGCTCGTTTGGAGGGGAGGGATCAAGGACCAACGCGAGGCTCTAGGGTAATGTCCCCCCACCCAAATGCAATGCAAAGCGCGAGATAAAACAAGTACAACATACATCCAATCAACCAATCATACATACGTGAGTGAGGGAATAGTTTGATACGCGCGCGCGTGGGAAAAAGTCCTAAAATGGAAAATGCAACCCTAATATCCAAATGCTATGCATAAAAAGGGTAGACAAAGGAAAAGAATAGCTAAATCAAATGCTTGGACCCACTTAGGAGGTCCCCAGTGGAGTCGCCAAGTTGTCGCGCCCCACTTTTTGAATGTGTGAGTAGTGTGTGTGAACGTGTGAAAGTGAAAATAAAGGCCGTGGGATTGTAAAATGCGACGGTTTGGCCAAATAAAATTCAAAAAGGGTTTTTATATGAAAAATGGAGTCGCCACTTGGTATAGAGTTAGGTGTACCAAGTCACCCAAAAATGATTTTTATTTTTTGAAAGAAAAAAAAGTAAACAAACCCTTTTAAAGAACATTTTAGGTCTACGTAACCAAAGAAAGGGATCGGGGGTCACATTTGATAAGGGAGAAGGCAAAAGCAAAGCCTAAGGCACTCCCTTACCCTAGCCAAAGCTAATTGCGTGACTTAACCCCACTTTTTCTAATTATTCTACCCAAGGTATGTATTGCATGTTGGATATGACTAATGGATGCGAAAAGGAAAGAAAAATGCAATCCTAAACCTAAAATGTTTCTCATGAGGCTTTTAGGTCCCAACCACATGAATTGTGGTGGCCAATAAGGAAAGCTCTCATGGAAGACGTGATTAATGCAAGTGAGGACTCAAGTGTAAGTGTGCAAGTGTGAGAAAATAAAGGTGTTTGTGTGTGCAAATGAATGAAAATAGGATATTAGATACGTATAAGTGCAATTTGAGTGCCATTTGTGAGGTAGAAAAATAAATGAGGGATAGGAAAAAGGTGGTGAGAAAATGGATTGAGAAAAATCTAAATAGTGAGAAAATGTGGCTAAAAGAGTGAGGAGGTGATATAAAAGAATGCAAGTGTATGACCCTAAGGGAATGCATCAAGTCGGGCACGGGAAGGAATCCTAACTTTACGACTTTGATTTTTCCTTGGATTAGAAGGAAGAACTAGCGTGCTAAGGCTATTTTGTAGCCAAACTCGCTCGTTTCCCTTATCGAAAGGGGACTCTCAAGCAAATGTACCCTATAACTAGCATGAGAATGCAAAACCTAAAATGTGGGGAAAAAGGATTGGAGGAGCATGTCAAATGATAAAAAAACTAAGAAAAATGTATGAAATGTAGTGAACATGCAGGTATGCACTAACGAAAAGGAAATCCCTAAGGGTTTAGCATTGGACTAGGCCTTTCTATGAATTCCTGACGGAATAATGAGCCACAACTAGCATTGGACTAGTGTGGTGACGTACATTCATCCATCACATTCATCTACGACTATAGAAAGCAAATAGACATGCCAAACACTCATAAACACATAGCACATAACACTTAGCATGCTCGACTAGATGCAACAACCTAATAAAGCAAGTAACACATAACTTATAGACATGCAACCAAACTAATGAACCTATTACATTTGCTAGCTAGGCACACGTCTTCAGTAGGTCTTCATCAAATGCTCTCCAAGCCCTATCTATTACAAGCCAAGAGGTGTACACATACCCCATTAAAAGAACAACTTAATAAAAAGCAAGAGTAAATGAAATAAAGGAATTAAAGAAAGGTAAGGAAAGCAAATTAGACATGCAATTCTCACTTAGCACGTTGGATCACATAGGAGAGAGAAAAAAGGATAAAAGAAATTATACCTCCCCCTTTTGTGGTGCTAATAAAGAAAAATGGCTTCAAAACAATAAAAAGGTCAAGGTACCACTTTAATTGAGAAAAACCAAAAGAAATGCGCAAATACAAAGCTCACTTGATCGTAAAGCTCCTAAAGTCCTGACTTAAGTGCAATTGAAACAAAGCATAGTAGTCAATTGAAGTAAACAAGCAATGAAGTTGTAAAATTAAAAGCTACCAAGGACCAAATTGAGAAAATTAACCAAGCACTCAAGCCTAATTAAACATTTTTAGGAACTTCAAGGGTCCAAGGGCAAAGAAAAAGTCAAGTAATGACTCAAAATTCAATTATTCTAAGACCTATTTGCAAGAAATCAGAACTCAATTCAGTCTTTATGGCATTGCTGCAAAATTACAGGGACCCAATTGATTAATTTTTTCAATTTTCTGGGTCATAACAAAATTAAGCAAGATTTAAAGGGTTAAAATGCAATTTGTCTTTGAAACATGCATGCAAACTATGTAGAAAAACTCTGCTCTTATCTCTGCAACAAGAACTGCACGGCTTTCTCTTTCCCCATTTTTGTATTTGTGAACTTTCTTAAGCTTTTGGACCAACTCGAATGCAGTTCACACAATAATAAGTCATCACCTGATCTACTTATTTCACAATGCAAACAAAAGGAATCAACCGAACAAAACGAATCCTGCGAAGTAAATTTTCTGCTGCAGCATTCATCCAGATTTTTCTGCCACTTTAAGCTTACAAATGCAAGTTTCATAGAAGACTTCAAACAAAAAACCAGCAAAGACCCTCACTCAAAATCCTTGGGTAACTGAACACCTTACTCAACACAAACCAATCAGGAACACAAATCATTAAAATCAAATGAATGACCAAATGAGAAGCACATGTTGCGGCAGAAAAAAGAACAACCAAAGAAAGGAAAGAGCTGCTACATCAAGCCATGGGCTCGGGCTTATTGCAGCAGATTCTTATGCCCACAAATCAGCCATTTGCAATCTAGAAACTAAGCAAGAGTACCATCTAGCATTCGAATGGCCATCAAATGAAAATTCAAACAGACACATTCGGTAGGACTACTGTAATAAAATCTGATGCAACTCAATGCTATGTGCAAGGAAAACTAGACGCAACTTTCTGTAATTCTGATTTCCAGGGATTTGCGCAACATTACATGACAAATGGCCAGCAACAAAGATCTAATTTTCAAGCCCTCATTCAGTGTTACAAACTCATCCTCAAGATATCATGCAAGGGGAAGGAAAATCTGGGTAAAGAAGGGTCATAAGATCAGATTTCTGCTGCAAACTTTGTAGCTCACCTCGTACGATTATATTCATACAGAAACTCTAACCAAAGTTGTTATTTCATTCAGTCCCAAACTCACATAATCAGCTTTAACATAACCTCAAAGCCATAAAAATCCAATCTTTGGGCCCATCAGGAAGTCACAGAAGCAGAAACCGCAGATGGCATCCATTTTATTTTTTTGTATGAAAGAGAGGAAGCACGAAAGCTAACAAGTTTCATAAAATACACAAATTCTAAACATAGCCCAGCATACAATCATTAAGATCTGGGGTTTCTAACTCACAAACAAAGGACAAGATTCGGTAGTTTAAAGGAAAGAAAGCGCAACTTACAGTGATAGTGCTTCTTCTCGGTGAAAGTGATGACGATCAGGAGGATTAGCAACTTCAATGGCTCTTTTGCTGACTCTTCTTCCTTGGTCGACGCTGTAACCATTAGGTTTCTCTCCTGTTTGCCCAGGTTTTCCTCCGTGAGCTTTTCCCTTCTCAAAAAACTGCTCCTTTCTATCCTCTCCGAAACACCCTTCTAGCTCTCTCCCTGTTTTTCAGCTTATGCAGCCGCCCTTTGTTTCTCCCGTAACCTCCCTACTAGCTTTCTTGCTTCGTTGTTTTTCCCGCCGTCACAGAACACCCCCCTCTCGGTCTCAATCAGCCGTCCTCCAATCCTCGGTTTCTTTCTTTTGCTCTCTCTCTTGTTTTCTTTCTACAGCCGTTAACTGCCCAAAACTCCCCCCTTGCGGCTGCGGTTTCTCTTTCCTTTTATATCCAGTTAGCAAACCCCAAAACCCTCCATTCAATGGCTGCAAATCATCTCCACCTAAGCCTTCTCCCTTGGCCCTTCGATTGGCATCCGCGACTCTGTCCTTGCAAGCTGCGAAAATACGCAGCTTGCCTGCTGCGGAAATTTTTTTTTTTTTTTTTAGATTAATTAAAACAAAATTGATAATAAAAATAAATAAAAAAAATAATTTAATTAACATTGGATAAATAAACTAGAAACAACAAAGTGCAATTTCCATTTTCCCCCTTTTTTATTTTCCATTTTTCATCGTTTTTCCTTTTTTTTTCCTTTTTTTTATCAATAAATAATAAAAGGAAACAAAACAAAAATAATAAAAAAAAACTAAAAATAAAATAATAGATAATAATAATCTAAACTGCTATAAAATGCTAAAAGTGCCTCAAAACAATAAATAGATAATAGCTATACTAAAACAAAAATAAAATAAATAAGTTGAAAAATTTGGTGTCTACAGCTACAAGTGGAGTATTTGGGGCACATAATCTCAGTAGAGGGGGTCAAGGCTGATTCCAAGAAGGTGGAGTGTATGAAGAACTGGCCTAGGCCAAAAAATGTTAAACAGCTAAAGGGATTCTTGGGATTAACAGGATATTACAGAAGATTTGTTAAGGGATATAGGACAATTGCCAAGCCTCTAACCATGTTATTAAAGAAGGACAAATTCCAGTGGGGAGAGGACTTAGAAAAAGCTTTTCAAGAGCTAAAGAGGGCCATGTGCAGCACTCCTATTCTAACAATTCCAGATTTTTCTCAGCCATTTATCATTGAAACAGATGCATGTCAAACTGGTATAGGGTCTGTACTGATGCAAGGTAAAAGATCAATAGTTTACCTTAGCCAAAGTTTGGGACAGAAGAACTTGGGATTATCCATCCATACATATATGAGAATGAATTGTTGGCATTGGTGATTGCTATAACTAAATGAAGACACTATCTGTAGGGACACCATTTAATTATCCACACTGACTATCAGAGCTTGAAATATCTATTAGAGCAAAGAATCACTACCCCTCTCCAACAAAAGTGGCTCACTAAACTATTGGGGTTGAGTTATGAGATTCATTATAAGAAGGGAAGGGACAATGTAGCTACCAATGCCCTCTCCAAGCAGGGGAGAGAGGAAAGGGAAGAGTGCACATCAATCTCCTGTGTAGTACCAACTTGGATTAGAAAGGTAGTTGATGGTTACAAGGATGATAAGTGGGCACAAGAAGCTATAAACAGGGTGTTGTTGACCCCTACTTAGGTACCAAATTTCACTTACCATGATGGGGTGCTGATATATAAGAAGAGGTTGGTGTTGGAGAACATGGAGAAATAAGACAAAAACTTATCACTGCATTCCATGATTCTCAGGTAAGAGGTTATTCTAGCATCCAAACCAGCTTCATGAGGGCCAAGCAATTCTTTTATTGGCCAGGTATGTGCAAAGAAATTACGAAAAAAGTATTAGAATGTGATGTTTGCAAAAAATGTAAGGATGAGCTTTTGGCTTACCCAAGGTTGCTACAACCCTTTCCTATTCCACAGTACTTATGGAGCCATGTTACCATGGACTTCATTGAGGGCTTGCCAATTTCAGAGGCCAGAGATACTATAATGGTAATTGTGGATAGGTTTGCCAAGTATGCCCATTTTATCAGCTTGTCACACCCTTTTGATGCCCCAAAAATAGCCAGGATTTTCATTGATCATGTTAGTAAACTCCATGAAAAACACCAAAGTATGCTGTCAGACAGGGACAAAATCTTTATCAATCAATTCTGGGGGGAATTAGTTACAATGTTGGGGGCCAAATTGGATTATAATACAACTTATCACTCTCAGACAGATGGGCAGACTGAGAGGGTTAACCAAGTGCTGGAGATGCATCTCAGATGCCTAACACATTTAGGACCCAAAAGGTGGAATCAGGGTCTATCTTTGGATAAATGGAGGTATAACACCACGTACCACATTACCATTCAGATAACTCCATTTGAGGCTTTGTATGGCATATGACGCGAACTGATTCGCCAAGGACCGCTCGAGAAGAAATCGAATCGATCAGGTAGCGAAAGGATCTATCTTGACTAAGTTATGGAATAATAATTACCTTACTAGAGCTAAAGAGAATCCATCTCTAGAAACCTAATGGATTGGGGCTTGAAAGAACAAGATGATATAATCATCTTGTCTTGAACACCACAAGTATCCAATTTAAATACTTGATACAGTTTAAGAAGAAACTCAAGTTCCATCAAGGAACTCTGTAAAAGGAGAACTCACTTTTATTAATTCATTTTTCAAAAAGTTTTCTTACAATGGAATAAAAGAGACTTATTTATAACTAAAACCTAAACTACTAAAACTAATCCAATTTGGACAAGGATTTAGTCATTTATTTCCCTAACTACTTTTAAATGGCTTAAGTAGCTCACTCACATAGCTGGCCATATTTATTCATAATAATGACTAACTAACCAGCTAAATAAGAACAAATTAAAAAAAACAAAAGAAATTAAAAATCCGAATATCACATAGTTGGCGCTGCATCCCCTCTACGATTTCATGTATTCCAATGGAGTTTTGAACATCATGGATTGAGTTGAAAAGGCTCTCAAGTATCTTGGCACGGATTAGTGATGGTCCTGCTGCTTGTATCATTCCCCTTTTCTTGAAAACGATTTGTCCTCAAATTGAGATTTGGCCAAAAGAAACACACGTGTAGCAATAATGGAGGACTTTTCGTGTGCTGAAGGGGGATGAAATTGGTAATGAAAATAAACTAAAAATTGGACTCAAAGATACTCAAATTATTGCTGGACATATTTGAAATTAAAGACTAAGACTCAAGACATGAATGCTGAAATTTAAAAGAGCATAGAAATTCACTCTACCCGACACTATGTGGTTGAAAATTTTGAGAAAAATCTGATGGGGGCCGGGAATTTCTGTTTAGGAAGTAAAAGTAGTTACAAATCCCTTGTTTCCAAGTGGCATTTGGACTTGAAGTAGTTTCATAATTGTTGGAAAATAAATTTCTAGATTTGACAGATTTAGGAAACAAATCCAAGTAGGTTTTGGATTAGGAAACAAGCTAGCAGCCTTTTCACGCTCTTCCTTATCTGAATGTAACTTGGATGATTGATGGACAAATATATCAAGAAAGAGTTGTAGACACCAAATTTTTTATTTTTTTATTTTTATTCTATTTATTATTTTTGTTTTAATTTATTTTTGTTTTTAATTATCAGCTATTTTTAATTATTAATCTTATGATTCTATGTTAACCAAAAAAAAGGGGCATAGCAAAGGCGCGCGCGCGTGAGGTTCACGCGTGCCAAACATTTCCCACGGTTTCATGAAGAATGAAGTACAGAGGACAGCTCGGTTCATCCCATTTTTCCTCCATTTTTCTTCCCGTCATTTTTCTTTGCCATTGGATCATGCTAAATCCATTCCACTTGGCTCTCATCTACAACCCATGAAGAATCTGGAACTTGGAACCAATCTGATGGCTGAGGGAGAGACAGTGAGTTGAGGTTGTTTGTGAACCATTGAGATAAGGTTTAAGGGTTTCAATCTGATATAAAAAGAAAATTAAGGGTTTAGAGAGGGGGGAGATAGGGTGTGACAGCTGAAAATTTTAGGAGGATCGGGTGACGGCCGATGGTGAGAGAGGGTGACAGCTAAAGGAGAGTGGGGTAGAGAGAAAAACCAAGAAGGCTAAGAGAGTAATGGAGAAGGCGGCGGAGGTTGGACAAAATCGAGAGAAACCTGAGAGAAACTAGGAAAAAGGGACGGCTGAGGAGTTTAGGAAGAAAAGGGTTTTGGTTAGGAAGAAATTGAGAGCTTGGGTAAGAAAAAGCTAGTTACGAAAAGAATCTAGGCAAGTGAAGAAAGCTTTTGGGGAGAGTGAAGGAGAAACGGAAAAACAGAGGGACGGAAATTGGAGAGAGGACAAACAGAGGAGGCTTTTGGGCTGAGGAAAAACAAAGCAAAGGGAAAGGTATCGAGAGAGGTAGAGTGAACTAGAGAGCAAGAAGGAAAAGGAAACAAGCGACGGGGAGAGATCTGGTGCTGCTCTTCCAAGATCAGGAGGAACTAGAGTTGGAATCACTTCAATCAACCATCACCTGCGAATCCTTATTGAAAGAAAGTGTTGTGAGCTCTCCTTTCCCTTTAAATTTCAGTTTCCTCTCGAAGTTCAGATTTTTGAAGCCTTCGAAGCGTGTATTCCTTGAGTTTGTTTAGGATAACTATTTTCGTTGATTATTGTTCCTTCACTCCTGTTTCATGTTTATCAAGAATTTGGCTCTTCGTTTGTGAAAAAATTATGAACCAAAAGCTGTGTTTTGCATTTTATTTGACTGGAAACTCATGAACCCCAAAAGCTATCAATTTTCATGCTTTCTTTCCTCTGTGAAGCTGAATGGGTATGATCCGTGGGTTGCAAGAGCTGTTTTTTTTTAGTATCTAGCTTGTGATGGTTCAGGCTTAGGTGATGTAGTTGGGAAGTTTTGACTTCTGATGGTTCCCCCGTTGGTTCCATCAGGGACTGGTTTGCACATTTTTGTTCTTTTGCTAGTTTCCGCATGAAGATTTTTTTTTGTGTTATTCAATGACTATGCATTCACAGTAGAAATGTGATTGTGGGTTTTGATTGATGAGTTTTGCTAATTTCGTTGTTGGATATCTGAGTTGGATAAGCTGCAAAGTTGCGGTAGAAAATTGCAGAAACCTGAAACCAGTTACGAGGAAGAAAATGTTGTATAAACTTTGCATGCAAAAATTTCTGAAAATTTGCAATCCAGCCCCCAACCTTTGAATATTGTCACTAAGGCCCAAAAATTAGGAAAATCAATCAAATTGGCCCCTTTAACTTCTTTAATTGTTTCAATTGGGTCCTTTTTTGTTTCAATTTGATGAATATGAGTTGTTTAGTTTATTTGAATGTTTTGAGTGATTCAATTTCATGTTTATTCCATTTCATGTGATTATTTTGTTAATTAAAGTGATGTCTTGACCTTTTCTTTGTTTTTGGAGGGTAAATAAGTAATTTCATTTCATTAGGGCCCCAACTCATGGGAGGTACACTTTATCCCTTATTTCTAATTTATTTGACTCTATGTGCACTTATGTGACTTTAGGTGTTTAATTGCATGCCTTTTGAATATTCTCATTTTTATTTTATTCATTTAGTTACTTTATTTGTTTAATTTTGTATATTCATTTTAATTTAATTTGTAATTATTTAGGAAGGCAATTAAATGCCACAGTTGTAATAGTTAGGTTATTATATCATTTTATTTAATTCTTTTCCCCTTTTAGATTGTAGTTAGGGCCCCTAAATATAATAGTTAGGGCTTTATTTGCTTTATGTGTTTTTGCATGCTTGTGTGTTACGTGTTACTTGCTTTCTTAGGGACTTGCATCTAGATACCATACTTATGTGTTATGTGCTATACGTGATTTATTTATTTATTTGATTTATTATGCGTTACATGATTTATTTGATTGTAATGAATGTGTGACGCCATCATACCAGTCCAATGCTAGTTATGGTCTCTTTCACGTCACTACACTAATCCAACGCCAGTTGTGGCCTTTTGTCCCGATTTCCCACTAATCTAATGCTAGTGAGAACTTATAGATATGGGTTAGTTCAGTGCTAGACCCTTAGGGACCATTCACACGATAGATCATGTTTGTGTGATTACATTTTCATGCATATTTTTCACTTTCTAGGGTCTTTTATCATTTTCGCATGACATTCCCTCTTGTATATCCATTGCTTATCCCATATTTCCCCTATAAATATCCCTTACCCCCTATTTCCCTCTATATAACCCCTTTGTATGAAAACATGACATTAGACTTGTATTTCATTTAAAGTATTAGAATTATGTTAGATCATCTACTTGTTTAGATAAAAATCCCTCGAATATGGGATATGGACGAGTTTGATTTTTTAATCTTAGCATGCTCGTACTCTCTCTATTAAAGGGGAAATTGAGTCACGAACATTAGTTCTCCATACCCGACATGATGCATTCATATGGGTCATGTATATTCGTATTTATATTCGTTTATTTCTTTTCTTTTCTTAGAATCTCATATTTTTGCATTATTCGTGACCTCTTCAAAGAGTCACTATTGGGCATCACAATTAATGCGATTGGCACCAATTAAGTTTTGAAGAGATATTTTGACCCCCCGACATCCTCCTAGGTCTAGGGTATGCATTCATATAGTACATCCAAATGTGATAAATTCTTAGATTAAAATAAGAAAATCTTTGACTAAATCATGCAACTAGCCTTGGTTAGGTTGAGAGGGTGCCTTGGATTTCATCCTTGCCTTCCCTCTCATCAAATGTGACTTCCGAACCTTTTCTTTGATTAACGTAGACTTGGAGTCGTTTAAAAATGGTTTTCTTATTTTTCCTTTTTTTTCTTTGAAAAATTCATTTTTAGGTGACTTGGTACACCTTAATTCAATACCAAGTGGCGACTCCGATTCTTTTTTTTTTAAAAAAAAACCCATTTTTAAACTATTGTTTTGGGTCAAATCGTCGCAATTTCAAGTCCCATTTAGACCCATTTTCTTTATTTTCTAAATAATCAAAAACACATTTTTCACTCAAAAATAATCCAAAAACTCATTTTTCGTAACAAATTTATTTTTTATTTTTATTTTTAAAAAAAATGGGGCGCGACAGCGAGCGGCTCCACTGGGGACTTATAGAGTCCGAGCAAATTTGATTTAGTTAATTTTTTTCTTCTTTTAACCTTTTCATATATCGCATTTGGATGTTTAGTATTGTATTTTTTCTTTTTAGGATTTTTGCATTTCGCACGTATCAACTCACTCCCTCACCCATTTGCGTACAATTGATTTGATGGATAGATGGTTTATTTATGTGATCCCACGCTTTGCATTGCATTTGGGTGGGAGGATATTACCCTAGAGCCTCACGTCGGTTCTCGATCTCTCCCCTCCAAACGGAGCACTAGCATATGTGCATACGCTTTATTTTTTATCCCTCATTTATTTTTCTTTTAGTGGCTTGTCACGCCACTCTTCCCTATTAGGATTACGCGACCCACTTGGACATGTGATCGCGACACGATGTGTGCGTAGCATGATCCGAAGGGTCACTCAATCTTCCATTTTAAGCTTTGGGTTGATAGTCTTTAGTTTTTAGTCGAAGGTTGAAGATTTTTGATAGATTCACTCAAACATGTAGCCGTGACACAATATGTGCGTAGCAGTGTCTGGAGAATCATTTGAACCACCGACAAAGAGCCTTGGAATTGATGACCCTTGGCCACGAGTCAGAAGGCTTAGGGATCTGAGCTTATCGAATCTAGATGCATTACTGAGCCAATACCTCATGCATCCATGATCGTTTACCTAAGGTAGAATTTGCCTTACCCTATTAGGGACACTAGGCACGAGGGGAGGGATCCCACCCCTCTTTCCTTATTTATCTTTGTTGCCTTTTATATTATTTAATTGTCAAATATGTTATGTGATTATGTGTTGAACTAACAGTTTTTTGTTGTTTTGTCTTTTGCATTTACCAACGCTAGAAAATAAGAGATCTGGCATGATCTTCTTTTAGAACTTACCCTCTTAGATAGGTTATTGCACGTTTAAATTTCAATGTATTGCATTTGTAGGTGCACATCATTCTAGGCCTACCCTACCATACAAAGGGTCTTTTTTGGTCATGATATAATTGCATGTTTTATTGGTTTAATAAACTAGCATCATGCATCCACCTTAGAAGGGAATGCCATTTAGGGAATCCTATATTAGGAATAAATCGCCCTGTGTCTCGGATATATAATCCAATGAGACTTGCACGTTTATATTTCCTGTAACATCCGAAGGGGTAGTGCACGAGATAAGATAGAATCCGATCTTTTCGAAAATGGCAAAGCAATTATTGCATATTAGAATATGAGCATCTAACAATCATCTTTTGGCCATTTTATATGAAATTGGTAAAAATCCCTTGTTTAAAGGACATTAACTTGAAGAAATTCACAAACAATTCCTCATTGTTAAGACGATAAATATATTGAGGCCAAATCTTGATTTTAGGAGGCTCATAGACTAATGCATCGCAATGATTTTTTGAAACTACCAATGGGTAGACGATTCAATCAATTTTTAAATAAACCATCAATTTCATTGGACCATTTTATTTATCAATTTTATCCAATCCATTTTATCAATTCATTCAATTTTAGGACAATCTAATCATTTTTTAATAAATCATTAATTCTATTTCATTCATTGGACCAATCCACCTATTTTTAGGGTGATCTAGTCAATTTTGAATAAATTATCAAGTTTCATTCAATTCAATTTGACCAGTTTACCCTTTTAAAGGTAATCTAGTCAATTTTGAATAAATCATCAATTTTATCCGATCCATTTGACCCGTTTATTCTCTTTTAGGGTTTTGATCTAAGATTCACTGAAAACCTAGTTGAGACATGGCTTTTTCACACATCACTTTATGTGTTAGTCAAAGTAACCAATCCATTCGAACTTGGTTCTCATTTTGTTGGAAAAATGTCTCTTTTCACTCCAATTGGTCAAATTTTTCAAATTATTTTTCACTCAATCAGTCGATCGGATTCATCAGGTATTGTATAGTGCCTACCCTAGAGGATTGCATTTTCATTCTAGGCAAATTCTTGGCATAAAAGGGCTCCCCCATAGGACATGCATATCGATTTTACAATGTTGCTTACTAATTTTGGGTATTTTTTCTTTTATTTTCCCTCTCCCCTGCATTTATAAAAGATGTCTCAATAAGGTAAAAAAAATATTTTTCTATATCTGATAACAATTTTGATCTAATAAAACTTGAAAATTACAAGTATTACTTGATTCTTGGGCAGACCCTACAATGAAAATATGAAGGATCTATCTGGAAGCGCTAGTCTAAAGCCTCTAAGAGACTTCATAATTATTTTTCAAAGCAAAGAAAAATTTTTGTTTGTCTGATTTGTTAATACATTTTTGTTTCAAAAGAAAAGGAAACAAAAAAGTGTATATATGTGGAGCTCTTTAGAAGTTTTTCTCTTCTCATTGGTATTATAATTGAACAAGAAATTTTATTTTAAACTTTTTAACAAGTATTGTTTTGTATATATTCATGTACATTTCCTTCTTTATTTTGCTCATTGGAGATTTCATGATAAATTTTAAAAAATAAGACTAAATTGCGATATTTCAACCTCTTGCCTAAAAATTCACAAGTGTATGTTTTCTAAAATCTTTGCATACACTAGATTGGTGATCCAAATTGTATAATAAGAATACTCGAAATTAAAAGAAGTCACTCAAACTGATTGGTCTATCTCGAAAGACCCAATGCAATACCCTTTTCTCCTTCACTGTACAATTTATCAAAAAAAAAATCAGTCACATTGATTGATAAATTACAAATTTGGGCAACTTTGCTTGAAAAATGTCCACTATGTCTAATCAGATTCAATCTACATCTAAGTGAAAGCAAAAATGTACATTATTCTTATTTGTTTTGAAAGTTTGAATGATACTTCAAGCGTTCGTTTCTCTATCTATACAGATTTTATCATTTGCTCTCCCATTTGAGCCTTTGAAAAAATAATTTCGTTTCAAATAAGAGCCTGAATGATCACTACCCTATATTGAAAAATTTTTCAAATATCAAAAGGGAATGGATTCTCAATGAGCTATTCTTTATTTTGGTTGTCATGAGGTGTAAGAATGATATTTTGGCCATCGTTTTCACAATCTAAACACTATTTATCCCTTGCATCCTCATTTGAGCTAAAATGGGTGATTTTTTTCAAAACACTTATGATCGCACCCCACATTGGGGAAGGAGATTGGAAAAGAAAAAAAACAAGAAGAGAGAAAGCAGAAATGCTAAAATTAAAAAGAAGAAAGGGAATCACAAATTGGGAAATTTGATTCTACCATTAATATCTGAGTTTCAATTTTGAAAAAAAAAAAGAGAAGAGAAAAGAAAAAGGAAGAGTATTGTCTGGCAAATCATTTATGTTTCACAGATATGGATGAACAGGGGTTTTCCTCAGTCAATTAATTCAGATACATGCAAGAAATTTCGCATTAATGAAAGTTTTCTTTCAGAGTTAATGTAAGGAACAGAATAAATAGTCAGGCTCTCTTCTTTCCAGTCAAATATTTTATCCCTAGTTATTCCTTTTGAGTTTTCAAAATAAATTATTTCGTTTGACAACCCCTGAGAATCCCAAACCCTACATTGGGACAAGTTTGAGTTGAAAAGAAAAGAAAAGTCTCAAGAGGTGAAAAGTGATAAAGAAACAAAAGCAAAAAAAGAAAAAGAAAAGAGAACCTCAGTTAAACATAAACTGGGGCAAATTTTTTGAAATTTCAAAGGAATAGCAGAAGGCCGAAAAGGAAAAGAGAGAGAGAAAACAAAAAGACCTCAGTTGAAAATAAATTGGGGCAGGTTTTGATTTAACACTAAAAAATAGGGTTGGCGCAACAATATAATTTCAGATCATTTAAACCACTTTTAAAAATTCGCTTTCAAGTCTTAGCTTTTCTAAGTATCCCACCAGACCCCATTACAAAAGCCAAAAGTCCTGACTTCTATTTTTCGCAATATCTCTGTCAAGAAATTTTTTAATTAATTGGCAAATGATGCTCTTATACTGATACCAGGAAATTTTTTAGATGTATTTCTGAATTGATTAGGTGTGAGGTTAACACTATTCATCAAATGAAAACCGGGAAGGACACATTTGAAAAGAAAAAGAAAGAAAAAGCAAACAAAATAAATGCAAAGGAAATACAAAAAGATTCGATGCTGAAAGTCCCTGTTGAGTGATGATAAAAATCACGCAAAGTCCAAGATCTTCGAGTCCAAAATTGGAGCAATTTTTTTGGAAAAAATGTGATCTTTAGTGCAATGTCCTTGAAAATCTTATTTTTTTCACTATCGTCTTCAAGCCACATTACGAGCTCATAAAGTCCATCACTGATTTATCCTTCATGACAAATCGAAATAAGGATCATACTTCTAAGGAATCCATCAATCACTCATGATCATAAGGCCATAACCTGTTTTCACATGTTTAGCTATCGTTTCTACCCATATGTTACAAGTTTATAATATTTATATGTTGACTAAGTTTTCTTAAGAAATAAAGGTGACAAACTATTTGCTTTTACTAAGATGTGATATTGAATGGGTTACATACAATTTGGGCACAAGAATAAGATAGATTCTAACCTCTCATTTCCATTAACCACCTTAAAATCAGAAACAACATCACTTGATTAGTCCTGAAAAATGAGCTAATAAGAAGTAGTGACCTGCAGAGGCCCCGTACTGGGCCTAGACACGTGGCAGCCCAGGTAAAGCCGAGCTGGGCTCCGGCCCCAGGTTCCTGGCGACCGCCCTGGGCCGCACCCCCGCTAGGGCTCCAGGGGGATCAGGAGACCGTCCCGCAGAGGTCGGAGGAGATCCCGCTCGGCGCGGGATTGAGATTATATCAGGAAGGTCCCGGAACGTACGGAGGTCGGACTCTGGCTCAGGTATAAATAGTGCTACACACCCATTGCCCAAGGTACGTTCACTATTGACAATTTACTCCGGACAGTTACTACTTCCCGTGAAACTCACTCACCGGAAAACTAACTTGACCGTCGGAGTGCTCTCGGGGACCACCCTCGGGCCCCCTCAGTTAGCTCATCCTTTCTGTCTTACAGGCTTGGAGTCAGCTCTCCCATCAGCAACCCGAGCTGATCAGGTCAGCTCTCCTCGGGGAAGCTCAGCGCTTCTTCAGTTGGCGCCGTCTGTGGGAACCGTAAGGTAAGTAAGATTGTGCTGATGGCCAGGACGCGATCCAAGCGCACGGTAGAAAGCACCGGCCCGGGGGGCGGTGAAGGATCCCAGCGAAAGGAAATTGAGGCTTCTCGGGGCGCCGGGGGCTCAGCCCTTTCAGGAGAAAGGAGGCAGCAGATTCTCCAGTTCGTGACGGAGAACCTCCCCATGCTGGAAGATATCATCCGGCAGGCAAAGGAGGGGGAGGAGGCTGGAGGCGCGCAGACCTCCAAGGCGAAGGGGAAGGAGAAGGAGCCACTCCCCGAACCCTCGGAGGATGAGTCGCGCGACCAACCCCCCAGGAGGTCGGCACGAACACGCTTAACGAGGTGTGAAGTGTTCGACCCAGGAGGTCGGCACGAACGCGCTTAATGAAGTGTGAAGTGTTCGGCCCAGGAGGTCGGCACGAACACGCTTAACGAGGTGTGAAGTGTTCGGCCCAGGAGGTCGGCACGAACACGCTTAACGAGGTGTGAAGTGTTCGACCCAGGAGGTCGGCACGAACGCGCTTAATGAAGTGTGAAGTGTTCGGCCCAGGAGGTCGGCACGAACACGTTTAACGAGGTGTGAAGTGTTCGACCCAGGAGGTCGGCACAAACACGCTTAACGAGGTGTGAAGTGTTCGGCCCAGGAGGTCGGCACGAACACGCTTAATGAAGTGTGAAGTGTTCGAAGTGTGAAGTGTTCGGCCCAGGAGGTCGGCACGAACACGCTTAACGAGGTGTGAAGTGTTCGACCCAGGAGGTCGGCACGAACACGCTTAATGAAGTGTGAAGTGTTCGGCCCAGAGGGTCGGCAAAAACGCACATAACGCTTACACTCGGAAGTGTGAAAGGTTCGACCCAGGAGGTCGGCACGAACACGCTTAATGGGGTACGGACTGCTCGACCCCAAGAGGTCGGCACGCCTGTTAAAGACGGGAGGCTTGACGCTCAACCCAAGAGATCGGCATGACCGTCTTGAAGGTGTGATGCTCGACCCCAAGAGGTCGGCACGCCGTGACTTACTTTGAGGCAGCTTGTCAAAACTAGGGAGCACGCTGGCTCGGCCCAGGAGGTCGGCACGATTGCCCTGAGAATATAATGCTCGACCCAGGAGGTCGGCATGACTGCCTGGAAAATGTGATGTTTGACCCAAGAGGTCGGCACGAACACGCTTAATGGGGTACGGACTGCTCGACCCCAAGAGGTCGGCACGCCTGTTAAAGACGGGAGGCTTGACGCTCAACCCAAGAGATCGGCATGACCGTCTTGAAGGTGTGATGCTCGACCCCAAGAGGTCGGCACGCCGTGACTTACTTTGAGGCAGCTTGTCAAAACCAGGGAGCACGCTGGCTCGGCCCAGGAGGTCGGCACGATTGCCCTGAGAATGTAATGCTCGACCCAGGAGGTCGGCATGACTGCCTGGAAAATGTGATGTTTGACCCAAGAGGTCGGCACGTCTGCTAAAATCAGGGAGTTCAACGCTCGACCCAGGAGGTCGGCATAACTGCCTTGGAAATGTGATGCTCGACCCCAAGAGATTGGCATATCCGTTAAAATCAGAGTTCGACGCTCGACCCGGGAGGTTGGCGTGACTGCCTTCAAAGTATGATGCTCGGCCACAAGAGGTCGGCACGGCTTGAAATTTTGAAGTCGGAAAGTGCGATGTTCGGCCCCAAGAGGTCGGCACGTTGTGCCTTAACTTGAATGGGTTTGTTTGACCCAAGAGGTCGGCAAGGCTCAAAACTTTAAAAGTCGGGAGCTTAAACCATGTCAGTGGCAATTTGATGCTCGGTCCCATGAGGTCGGCACGCATTGATCAAGTTTGTCGAAACTTGGGAGTTTGACGCTCGACCCAGGAGATCGGCGCTGTTTTCTCAGTGACAGCACTGTACCAGAGGTGACCAGGGCAGAGCAGTGCGCGACGCTGGTCTCCCACGTGGCAGAGTATAGATTAGGTCTGCCTGAAAGCCTTACCTAATCTAGGGGGCTAGTGCAGAGGCCCCGTACTGGGCCTAGACACGTGGCAGCCCAGGTAAAGCCGAGCTGGGCTCCGGCCCCAGGCTCCTGGCGACCGCCCTGGGCCGCACCCCCGCTAGGGCTCCAGGGGGATCAGGAGACCGTCCCGCAGAGGTCGGAGGAGATCCCGCTCGGCGCGGGATTGAGATTATATCAGGAAGGTCCCGGAACGTACGGAGGTCGGACTCTGGCTCAGGTATAAATAGTGCTACACACCCATTGCCCAAGGTACGCTCACTATTGACAATTTACTCCGGACAGTTACTACTTCCCGTGAAACTCACTCACCGGAAAACTAACTTGACCGTCGGAGTGCCCTCGGGGACCACCCTCGGGCCCCCTCAGTTAGCTCATCCTTTCTGTCTTGCAGGCTTGGAGTCAGCTCTCCCATCAGCAACCCGAGCTGATCTTGTTATTCTTGGTTTTGATGATCACAAAAGTTTGTTTATACAGACCAAGAAAGTGAACACTTTGATCAGGCCTGATGAAACAAAGAAAGCATATGTTTAATTGACTTCAGTCTACGATGCTTTGGATGTGGCAAACAAGATTGAAATAATATGAATGAATTTAGTCATTGTTTTGTTCCAATAAAAGATACTGTCTTGTTAGTACGTCAAGTGTGTTATTCTTGGTACTTTGAAATGTTTATCTAACTTTCTTCAAATATGAGTGTTTGTGTTTAGAATCAGGTTCGAATGTGTCATGAAATGCAAAACAATCAAAAGGAGAAGCAAAAACAGGACAAACAGGTCGGACGGCCGAAAGGAAACTGTCGGACGTCCGAAAGAAGTAAGAACATCAAAAAGGAAGCTATGTCGGACGCTCATAAAGAGCCATCGGACGTCCGGAAGGTTCGGACGCACACCTCGGACGCACATCAACCGCATCGGACGTCCGAGAAATTCCAAATTAACTTGCCAACTCTCGGCCTAAGCTTGGACGCTGTACTGTCGGACGATAAACACTCATCGGACGTCCGAACGTCAAACTTGCTGTTTTCGGACGATTGGTTCGGACGATGATTTGTTTGTCGGACGTCCGACAGCTCCAACGGCTAGTTGACTTTTCAGCTGCCTTCTATCCGTTGGAAGCATTGATGAAACCCATTTCTGGTTCCCTTTAAAACAAAACTGGTTAGAACCAAGGAGTGACTTTTGCTCACTTTGTTTACAAGTTCTCAAGAGATATTTTAGCTAGAAAATAGTCTCCAAAGCAGATTTGTATTAAAGTGGTGTGAATTTCTGTTGAGCATTTCTTTTGTGGTTGAAAGGATCCTTAGTGTAGCTTTGTTGAGGGTTTTCTGAGTGATTGTAAAACTTCTTAGCTTGACTAAGCAAGGCTTAGGGCAAGGAGGAAGTGCTCCCTCCATTGTACATCTAGTCGATCTTCTTTCATCAAAGAGAAGTTGCTTTTCCTAGTGTTTGGTCTTCAAGTTTAAGGATAGCTTGGTAGACACCTGGTTTGATTCCCTATTTTACTTTTCTGTTTAATAAAATTCTCATTGCTTTTCTATACTTGTTTTTCTGATCAATATTGCTCCTGTCTTCTAATCTACTTGGCAAATCATTACTAGAAAAGAAGGTAAATTTCAATTAAAGGAAAAGTGCATAAATTTGGTTAGGATTTTAATCAACCCAATTCACCCCCCCTCTTGGTTGTATTTGGGACTTACAATTGGTATCAGAGCTTGGTCTCCTTGAGATTAAGCTCTAACGGCTTGGAGTAAAGATGACAACCAGTCATGCTATGTTTGTTGAGGGGCAATCTGTTACTAGGCCTCCCATGTTCAGTGGCTCTAACTATGTTAGCTGGAAAGAACGGATGATTATCTTTTTGCAATCTATTGATATTAAACTATGGTTTATTGTGAGTGAAGAACCGCATGAAGCTAACTTTCTTGATGCAGATACAGGGTTGCTTCGGCCAAAAACGAAAGCTGAAATGAATGCTCAAGATAGGACTAACCTCACATTGAATGCCAAGGCCATGAATGTTCTTTATAGTGCCCTAGATTCAAATGAATCAATTAGAGTAAAAGGCTGCAAATCGGCCAAAGAAATGTGGGATAAACTAAGGGAAATCCATGAGGGTGGTGACAACGTGAAAGAACAGAAAAAGGCTATCTTGGTTACAAAATATGAATCATTTAAAATTGAACCTCTTGAGGATATTGACAAAATGTATTGCAGGTTCACTGACTTGATCAAAGATCTTGAAGCATTGGGCAAAGAGTACACTTTGGGAGAGAAGAACAGGAAAATTCTCAATGCATTGGGCAAAGAATGGGAAAATAAAGTGACTGCAATAGAGGAGGCTAAGGATTTAAGTTCTGTGCCTATTGAATCTATCATAAACTCACTAACCTCTTATGAGTTGAAACTGAAATCTAAAGTGCAGGAGGAAGAGGATGCTAGAGCAAAGAGAAACATTGCTCTAAAGACTACTCAAGGTGAAGATGATACAGCTCACTTAGATGATGAAGACTCAGAGGGTGATGATAATGATCTTGCTCTCATAACCAGAGGCTTCAAGAGAATCTTGAATAAAAGAAAGTTTAGAAGGGGAGGTCCTAGCAATCAATTCCAGAATCAGCCATCTATTGCAAAGTACAAAGGAAAACAAGATTTCAACAAGAAACAGTTGGACAAATGCTTCGAATGTGGACAACCTGGACACTATGCAAACGAATGCCCCATGAAGAAGATGAAAGATGGAAAAACTGATAGGAAGCCAAGATTCAACAACTTTCAGATTACTTGGAATGAATGCAACTCCGAAGGGGAAGTTGAAGAAGAAGAAGAATCAGCTCAAATGGCCTTCATGGCTATTGGAAATAATGAGGTAACTTCCACACACTCTCTATCTGAAAGTGATGATGATGAAGATGATGATCTTGAATCCTTTGTTGAGAAACTGCATGATGCCTTGAAGGAATCGTATGATAAAAACAAGCAGTTAAAACAGAAAATGGCTTTTCTCATTCAAGAAAATACAAATCTTTTTCAACAAAATAAACAACTAAAGACTGACAATGAAAGTCTTGTAAGAGCCGGATGCAATGTTCAAAATGAGCTTGATAGAAAGACAAATATTTGTGAAATGCTGAAGGAAAGACATGGTAATTTGAAGAAAAGAATGGATAAATTGGATGAAACCTTGAATGCAAGAAAGCAGGATTTCTTCAAAAAGAACATGTCATCTACTCATCTTACTGCTTGTCAAAAAACATTTCCACACAACAAAGTTGCACATGGCTTCACAACATATAGAAGAGGTGGATTAAGATATATTAAACCAGTACATGTTAAAAACTCTTCCATTATGTGTAGTTTTTGTTGTCAAAAAGGGCATTTGAGTAGAGATTGCTATGTGAAAAGGAATTTGAACAAAGGGATGAGATGCATGTGGTTAGTTAGATACAATGCTAACTCTTATGGACCCAAAAATTAAAAAGGGTACCAAACACTTTATCTTTTCAGGAAAAAGGATCAAACAAGTCCAAATGGTTCATTGATAGCGGCTGCTCAAGGCATATGACCGGTGATCCTTCTTTGTTTATAAAGCTGAAATCAAAATCAAGTGGAAAGGTGACATTTGGTGATGATGTGAAAGCTAAGACAATTGGAATAGGTGATGTTGGTAAGGATGGTGAAACCTTTGTTCATAATGTGCTCTTAGTTGATAACTTAGGATATAATTTGCTTAGTGTTAGTCAATTGTGTGATAAAGACTTGTATGTGTTGTTTAAAAAGCATGAATGCATTGTACTTGATTCCAAATATAATATTGTGTTCAAAGGGAAGAGGTTTAACGACATATATATTGTGATTCTTGATAAAGTTGATTCTTCTAGCTTAAAATGTCTTAAAGCTTCAAATGAAGATCCTTGGTTGTGGCATAGGAGACTTTGTCATTTTAACATGGATTTACTAAAGGAAATTTCGAAAAAGGAGCTTGTTAGAGGCTTGCCAAAAATCAGTTTTGAAAAGGATAAAATTTGTGATGCATGTCAATTTGGAAAGCAAACAAAAGTTTCTTTTAAACCAAAGAAGTGTGTATCTACTTCCAAACCTTTAGAACTCTTGCATCTGGACTTATTTGGTCCTACTCAAATCACTAGCTTGGGAGGTAAAAAATATTGTTTTGTAATTGTTGATGATTATTCTAGATACACTTGGGTGATATTTCTTGCTCATAAAGATGATGCCTTCAAGAATTTTACTTCAATGTTTGCTAAAGTGCAAAATCTGCTTGGGTTAAAAATTGTTAGGATTAGAAGTGATAATGGGACGGAATTCAAGTATTGTGGTTTTCCAGAATTTTGTGATCATAATGGTATAACACATGAGTTTTCTATTGCAAGGACTCCACAGCAAAATGGTGTTGTAGAAAGGAAAAACAGGACTCTCCAAGAGGCTGCTAGAACTATGTTGAATGAATGTAGGTTGCCTAAATATCTTTGGGCTGAAGCGGTAAACACTGCATGTTATGTGATGAATAGAATACTCTTGAGACCTATTTTAAAGAAAACTCCGTATGAGCTGATTTTTGATAAGAAACCTACGGTTGGTTATTTCAAAGTATTTGGTTGTAAATGTTTTATTTTGAATCTAAAGGAACATCTTGGTAAGTTTGACAAAAAATCTGATGAAGGAATATTTTTGGGGTATTGTGAGAATAAAAGAGGATATAGAGTTTTTAATAGAAGGACACTTGTGATTGAAGAAGCTATACATATAACATTTGATGAAGCCAATGATGATAATTCCAAAAGTTTGTGTGAGGATGATGATGTAGGTGTTCGAGAAGGAATGGAAAAGCTATCAATTGGAAATGAAGGAAGTTCTAAACCAGCAGCAACTGAAATGGAAAATGAAGTTCATAATGATCAAGAAGTGGAAGATGAAAACAAAAATGATGATCCACTCAAAGATCTTCCCAAGGCTTGGAAATTCAGCCAAAATCATCCAAAAGAACTTATAATTGGTGATCCATCCGAGAAGGTAAACACTCGTTCCTCATCTAGAAAATTGATTGATAATTTTGCTTTAGTTTCTCTTTTTGAACCTAAAAATATCAATGATGCTTTAAAGGATGAAAACTGGATTTTGGCTATGCAAGAGGAACTTAATCAATTTGAGAGAAATGAAGTTTGGACACTTGTTGATAGACCTCAAAATCAGCCTATCATTGGCACAAAGTGGATTTTTAGAAATAAGTTGGATGATAAAGGTGTTGTTGTAAGAAATAAAGCCAGATTAGTTGCTAAAGGATATGCACAAGAAGAAGGAATTGATTTTGATGAAACATTTGCTCCCGTAGCAAGATTAGAATCTATTAGAATGCTTCTTGCTTTTGCTTGCTTCAAAGGTTTCAAATTGTTTCAAATGGATGTTAAAAGTGCCTTTTTAAATGGTTTTATTGATCAAGAAGTGTATGTGGATCAACCCCCTGGTTTTGAAAATACAAAATTTCCAAGTCATGTGTTTAAACTTTCTAAAGCTTTATATGGTTTAAAACAGGCTCCAAGAGCTTGGTATGAAAGATTAAGTGGGTTCTTGATTGAAAAAGGTTTCAAAAGAGGTATTGTGGACACCACACTTTTTACTAAGCATGTGTTGAATGACCTTCTCATTGTGCAAATATATGTTGATGATATTATCTTTGGTGCTACTAATGAGTATCTATGTAAGGAGTTTTCCACCACTATGCAAAATGAATTTGAAATGAGTATGATGGGAGAATTAAATTTCTTCCTTGGACTTCAAATACATCAAACTCTTGAGGGAATTTTTATAAATCAAGCAAAATATACCAAGGAATTGCTGAAAAGGTTTGGCATGGAGGACTCAAAACAAGTTGGAACTCCAATGTGCACTTCTACAAAGCTTGACAAAGATGAAGAAGGTAATCATGTGGATGAAAAGCATTATAGAGGTATGATCGGAAGCCTACTTTATTTAACCGCAAGTAGACCTGATATTATGTTTGCTGTTTGCTTGTGTGCTAGATTTCAATCTTGTCCAAAAGAATCACATTTGAATGCTGTAAAAAGAATTTTTAGGTATTTGAAAGGTACATTAGACTATGGTCTTTGGTATGCTAGATCTAATGAGTTTGCTCTATATGGTTATTCGGATGCTGATTTTGGAGGTTGTCATGTGGATAGAAAGAGTACGAGTGGAACTTGTCATTTTCTTGGAAATTGTTTAGTCTCTTGGTTTAGCAAGAAACAATGTGCAATCTCTTTGTCTACCACCGAGGCGGAATATATTGCCGCTAGTGCATGTTGTGCTCAACTTCTATGGATGAAGCACACTTTGAATGATTTTGGATTGTTGTATGACTGCATGCCTGTATTCTGTGATAATACTAGTGCTATCAATTTGACCAAAAATCCTATTCATCATTCTAGGACAAAACACATAGATATAAAGCATCACTTTATTCGTGATCTTGTTCAAAAAGGTGAAATTTGTGTAAATTATGTTTGTTCTAAAGATCAATTTGCTGATATTTTTACGAAAGCTTTGCCATTAGAACAGTTCATTCATCTAAGATCAAAATTAGGAATAATCGAAAAATCATCTTAATTTTCTTTGGGTCTTCGGACGTCCGAAAGAAGATGAACGGACGTCCGATGATGTTCTTCAGTCATTTTCCAGATTGCGCCTGTTCGGACGCAGCTGTCGGACGCACAACTTCGGTCGGCCGTCCGACAGTGCAACGGCTCATTTTTTAAATCAACTTTCTTCCTTATTTGCTTCAGTCTCTTCATATCCTATTTCCTCTCGGACGAAAACTCTCTCTTCCCTCACTCTCAAATTCGTACCATTCTGTAGCTACCATTCCCAAATTGACTCAACCAAAACATTTCCCCATCGTTTGCGTTTTATTTCTCCTGATCATTTCACCAAACTGAGTAACATTTCGCAAATCCCCAAATTTTCCTCACAACCCTACTCTTGCATAACCGCTCTGTCAAATCTCGTTCAAGGTGTTTTTGTCCCAAAATTTCTGTGCGATTCACTTCCCTACTGCTGTGTGCATCATTTGCATCCTCCATTCCACACATTTAGAACAATGGTGAATCTAAGGGGAGGAAAAGTTACTGCCGGACGCAAGCATCCACTCAGGGATGTGGATGAGGATCTTCCTACTGTCAAACGGACATCCAAACGCTTCAAAAGGGGAGCTATCAAGGGTCAAATGTCACGGCCTACTCCACAACCCACATCTCAGCCTGAATCTGGACAGGGGACCTCCTCTCAACCGCCTCCAAAATCAGTCCCTCTCCCTCCATTCTTTGATGATGCTGCAAAAGACAAATACGCCTGGATATCACAGAAGGGTGTCATCCCTCAAAGAACCGTAAACCCCTCTGAATTTCGTTCCATAGGTTTAGAATCCATTCTAAGTCTATTTGATTTCCAGAAATGGTCGCATCTCATTTCCATGCCCAATGTCTACTATCCTGATATGCTGCATCAATTTTTTGCTAACCTTAGGAAAGGAACTGACCAAACTGAGATCATGTCTAGGGTAAATGGGGTAGACCTAATCTTTGATTCTGATACTGTGAATTCCATTTTAAAGACTACCATTGAACGTTTGTGCAAAGATAAGGTTGCTAATTTCTTTTCTTATGAAGAGCTTCCTACTGCTGCAAATCATTTTGATGGGACAAAAATGTTAACTTATTTCAAAAGAAGTTTTTCTTCACCTGCTGATGCTAAGTTGAATGATCTGGCTCCTGTGAATTTGATTGCCTTTTCTATCATTTCAAACTTGCTTGTGCCCACTGATGGCCATAGAACTGATGCAAACAAAATGGAGCTGTATCTTTTTTATTGTTTTCGAGAAAAAATTCGGATTGATTTTGGCTTTGTCATGTGCAAGTTTTTACTTCGCTATGCTACTGACTCTCGAAGAAAACTATCCTATGGGAAGTTTCTTCAAAAGATTTTTGAATTTTACAAAGTTCCAATTCTAGGTGTTTGTCCCAAAGAAGCATCTTCTTATGCTTTTACCAGAGCATATTTTGAAAGGAAAAATCTTATTTTTAAAGATAATCTGTGGGCATATAAGGGGGCATCATCTAGTGAACAAAGATCTAAGACTGTACATGATTCTTCACCCATTTCACTCACTCCCATTCACCCTAGGAAGTCTACCACTAAAGCATCTTCCTCTTCCAGTAATGAGGTAATTGAGCTTCTTCATGAACTCAAACAGCATGTTCTTCTTCTAGAACATGGCCTAATGCTCACCATGTCTTCTGAGCAACAAGCTGCCTTTCTTGATAAAAAGAACCTTCTTTTTTCTCCACCTGTGGTTGAGGAAGTCTCACATGACAAAGAACCTCGAACCACTGATCCAGGTTCATCAGTTCCAGATCCGAATCCATCAACTCCTGTGACTCCTCATGGCCCTTCCACATCAGACAAAGGCAAGGCACCAATTGAAGAAGCTGCTGAAGATGATGAAGAAACTGATGAGGAAGACCTCTCTCAATATCAGCTCTCTCGGAGGACTTCTGGATCCACTTAGTTCATCATTTAGGACATTTGCATTCTGTTTGTCTCTTTTATGTGTTTGTGGTATTCAACAATGAATATGTATTGTAATGGATATTTTAAGTTTCTTTTGGTATGATCTGGTGGATATTTTAAGTACTGTTTTGATGGATGTCTAAATATTTTGATTCTGCTTGTGTGAATGTAATGAATTTGTGGATTGTATGATTGTCTATTGAATATGATTGTCTATTTTAAGTACTGTTTTGATGGATGTGTTGGATGGTGTCACCAGGATGTTGATTTGTGAACTTGTGTAAATTTGTGACTGTGTGGATGACAAAAAGGGATGTTGATGTTGATGTGATTGGTTGCCCTTTTGTGATGACAAAAAGGGGGAGATGGTATAATGATAATGGTATAATGATTGGATTGAGTGATGATTGGTGATTGATGATTAGTGATGTTAGGATATGTTGGATTGATTGTTTAAATTTGGATTGGCTGATATGCTTAATTGTTTAACTCGGATGGGCAGCCAAGTGAGGGGGAGTTTTTCAAAATTTTTAAATTTTAGGATTCACTAAGACAGGGGGAGTTTTCATTACAATCATCAATTTCATTTCAAACTTTTGTTTTGTCATCATCAAAAAGGGGGAGAATGTTATTTTTGATTTTGATGATCACAAAAGTTTGTTTATACAGACCAAGAAAGTGAACACTTTGATCAGGCCTGATGAAACAAAGAAAGCATATGTTTAATTGACTTCAGTCTACGATGCTTTGGATGTGGCAAACAAGATTGAAATAATATGAATGAATTTAGTCATTGTTTTGTTCCAATAAAAGATACTGTCTTGTTAGTACGTCAAGTGTGTTATTCTTGGTACTTTGAAATGTTTATCTAACTTTCTTCAAATATGAGTGTTTGTGTTTAGAATCAGGTTCGAATGTGTCATGAAATGCAAAACAATCAAAAGGAGAAACAAAAACAGGACAAACAGGTCGGACGGCCGAAAGGAAACTGTCGGACGTCCGAAAGAAGTAAGAACATCAAAAAGGAAGCTATGTCGGACGCTCATAAAGAGCCATCGGACGTCCGGAAGGTTCGGACGCACACCTCGGACGCACATCAACCGCATCGGACGTCCGAGAAATTCCAAATTAACTTGCCAACTCTCGGCCTAAGCTCGGACGCTGTACTGTCGGACGATAAACACTCATCGGACGTCCGAACGTCAAACTTGCTGTTTTCGGACGATTGGTTCGGACGATGATTTGTTCGTCGGACGTCCGACAGCTCCAACGGCTAGTTGACTCTTCAGCTGCCTTCTATCCGTTGGAAGCATTGATGAAGCCCATTTCTGGTTCCCTTTAAAACAAAACTGGTTAGAACCAAGGAGTGACTTTTGCTCACTTTGTTTACAAGTTCTCAAGAGATATTTTAGCTAGAAAATAGTCTCCAAAGCAGATTTGTATTAAAGTGGTGTGAATTTCTGTTGAGCATTTCTTTTGTGGTTGAAAGGATCCTTAGTGTAGCTTTGTTGAGGGTTTTCTGAGTGATTGTAAAACTTCTTAGCTTGACTAAGCAAGGCTTAGGGCAAGGAGGAAGTGCTCCCTCCATTGTACATCTAGTCGATCTTCTTTCATCAAAGAGAAGTTGCTCTTCCTAGTGTTTGGTCTTCAAGTTTGAGGATAGCTTGGTAGACACCTGGTTTGATTCCCTATTTTACTTTTCTGTTTAATAAAATTCTCATTGCTTTTCTATACTTGTTTTTCTGATCAATATTGCTCCTGTCTTCTAATCTACTTGGCAAATCATTACTAGAAAAGAAGGTAAATTTCAATTAAAGGAAAAGTGCATAAATTTGGTTAGGATTTTAATCAACCCAATTCACCCCCCCTCTTGGTTGTATTTGGGACTTACATTGGCTTACCCAAGATTGCTACAACCCTTTCCTATTCCACAATACTTATGGAGCCATGTTACCATGGACTTCATTGAGGGCTTGCCAATTTCAGAGGGCAGAGATACTATAATGGTAATTGTGGATAGGTTTGGCAAGTATGCCATTTTATCAGCTTGTCACACCCTTTTGATGCCCCAAAAATAGCCAGGATTTTCATTGATCATGTTAGTAAACTCCATGACAAACATCAAAGTATGCTGTCAGACAAGGACAAAATCTTTATCAATCAATTCTGGGGGGAATTAGTTACAATGTTGGGGGCCAAATTGGATTATAATACAACTTATCACTCTCATACAGATGGACAGACTAAGAGGGTTAACCAAGTGCTGGAGATGCATCTCAGATGCCTAACACATTTAGGACCCAAAAGGTGGAATCAGTGTTTGTCTTTGGATAAATGGTGGTATAACACCACGTACCACATAACTATTCAGATGACTCCATTTGAGGCTTTGTATGGCATATGATGCAAACCGATTCTCCAAGGACAGCCCGAGAAGAAATCGAATCGATCAGGTAGCAAAAGGATCTATCTTGACTAAGTTATGGAATAATAATTACCTTACTAGAGGTAAAGAGAATCCATCTCTAGAAACCTAATGGATTGGGGCTTGAAAGAACAAGATGATATAATCATCTTGTCTTGAACACCACAAGTATCCAACTTAAATACTTGATACAATTTAAGAAGAAACTCAAGTTCCATCAAGGAACTCCGTAAAAGGAGAACTCACTTTTATTATTTCATTTTTCAAAAAGTTTTCTTACAATGGAATAAAAGAGACTTATTCATAACTAAAACCTAAACTACTAAAACTAATCCAATTTGGACAAGGATTTAGTCATTTATTTCCCTAACTACTTTTAAATGGCTTAAGTAGCTCACTCCAATAGCTGGCCATATTTATTCATAATAATGATTAACTAACCAGCTAAATAAGAACAAATTAAACAAAACAAAAGAAATTAAAAATCCGAAGATCATATAGCTGGCGCTCCATCCCCTCAACGATTTCATGTATTCCAATGAAGTTTTGAACATCATGGATTGAGTTGAAAAGACTCTCAAGTATCTTGGCACGGGTTAGTGATGGTCCTGTTGCTCGTATCATTCCCCTCCTCTTGAAAGCGATTTATCCTCAAATTGAGATTTAGCCAAAAGAAACACGTGTAGCAATAATGGAGGACTTTTCGTGTGCTGAAGGGGGATGAAATTGGTAAAGAAAATAAACTGAAAATTGGACTCAAAGATACTTAAATTATTGCTGGACATATTTGAAATTAAAGACTAAGACTCAAGGCACGAATGCTGAAATTTAAAAGAGCATAGAAATTCACTCTACCCGACACTATGTGGTTAGAAATTTTGAGAAAAATATGATGGGGGCTGGGAATTTCTGTTTAGGAAGTAAAAGTAGTTATAAATCCCTTGTTTCCAAGTGGTGTTTGGACTTGAAGTAGTTTCATAATTGTTGGAAAATAAATTTCTAGATTTGACAGATTTAGGAAACAAATCCAAGTAGGTTTTGGATTAGGAAACAAGCTAGCAGCCTTTTCACGCTCTTCCTTATCTGAATGTAACTTGGATGATTGATGGACAAATATATCAAGAAAGAGTTGTAGACACCAAAATTTTTATTTTTTATTTTTATTCTATTTATTATTTTTTTTAATTTATTTTTGTTTTTAATTATCAGCTATTTTTAATTATTAATCTTATGATTCTATTTTAAAAAAAAAAGTGGGCATAGCAACGGCACGCGCGCGTTCACGCGTGCCAAACATTTCCCACGGTTTCATGAGGAATGAAGTACAGAGGACAGCTCAGCTCATCCCATTTTGCAATCCGGCCCCCAACCTTTGAATATTGTCACTAAGGCCCAAAAATTTGGAAAATCAATCAAATTGGCCCATTTAACTTCTTTAATTGTTTCAATTGGGTCCTTGTTTGTTTCAATTTGATGAATATGAGTTGTTTAGTTTATTTGAATGCTTTGAGTGATTCAATTTCACGTTTATTTCCATTTCATGTGATTATTTTGTTAATTAAAGTGATGCCTTGACCTTTTCTTTGTTTTTGGAGGGTAAATAAGTAATTTCATTTCATTAGAGCTCCAACTCAAGGGAGGTACATTTTATCCCTTATTTCTAATTTATTTGACCCTATGTGCAATTGTGTGACTTTAGGTGTTTAATTGCATGCCTTTTGAATATTCTCATTTTTATTTTATTCATTTAGTTACTTTATTTGTTTAATTTTGTATATTTATTTTAATTTAATTTGTAATTATTTAGGAAGGCAATTAAATGCCACAATTGTAATAGTTAGGTTATTATGTCATTTTATTTAATTCTTTTCCCCTTTTAGATTGTAGTTAGGGCCTCTAAATATAATAGTTAGGGTTTTATTTGCTTTATGTGTTTTTGCATGCTTGTGTGTTACGTGTTACTTGCTTTTTTAGGGACTTGCATCTAGATACCATACTTATGTGCTATGTGTTATACGTGATTTATGTGTTTATTTGCTTTATTATGCTTTACATGATTTATTTAATTGTAATGAATGTGTGACGTCATCATACTAGTCCAATGCTAGTTATGGTCTCTTTCACGTCACCACACTAGTTCAACACCAATTGTGACCTTTTGTCCCGATTTCCCACTAATCCAATGCTAGTGAGAACTTATTGATATGGGTTAGTTCAGCGCTAGACCCTTAGGGACCATTCACACAATAGATCATGTTTGTGTGATTACATTTTCATGCATATTTTTCACTTTCTAGGGTCTTTTATCATTTTCGCATGACATTTCCTCTTGTATATCCATCCCTTATCCCATATTTCCCCTATAAATATCCCTTACCCCCTATTTCCCTCTATATAACCCCTTTGTATGAAAACATGACATTAGACTTGCATTTCATTTAAAGTATTATAATTACGTTAGATCATTTGCTTGTTTAGATAAAAATCCCTCGAATATGGGATATGGATGAGTTTGGATTTTTAAGTTTTAGCACGCTCGTATTTCCTCTATTAAAGGGGAAATTGAGTCACGAACATTAGTCCCCCGTACCTGACATGATGCATTCCTGTAGGTCATGTATATTTGTATTTATATTATTTTATTTCTTTTCTTTTCTTAGAGTCTCATATTTTTGCATTATTCGTGACCTCTCCAAAGAGTCACTATTGGACATCACAATTAATGTTATTGGCATCAATTAAGTTTTGAAGAGATATTTTGACCTCCCGACACCCTCTTAGGTCTAGAGTATGCATTTATATAGTACATCCAAATATAATAAATTTTTAGGTTAAAATAAGAAAATCTTTGACTAAATCGCGTAACTAGCCTTGGCTAGATTGAGAGGGGACCTTGGATTTCATCCTTATCTTCCTCTCATCAAATGTGACTCCCGAACTTTTTCTTTGATTTACGTAGACTTGGAGTCGTTTAAAAAGGGTTCCTATTTTTCCTTTCTTTTCTTCGAAAAATTCATTTTCAGGTGAATTGGTACACCTTAACTCAATACCAAGTGGCGACTCCGATTTTTTTTTTAAAAAAAACCTTTTTAAATTATTATTTTGGGTCAAATCGTCGCATTTTCAAGTCCCATTTAGACCCATTTTCTTTATTTTCTAAAAAATCAAAAACACATTTTTCACTCAAAAATAATCCAAAAACTCATTTTGAATAACAAATTATTTTTTATTTTTATTTTTTAAAAAAATGGGACGCGACAAGAGTTGTTTCAAGATGATAGATGCGTTTTTTCTTCTCTCCTTTTTTTTTTTTTCATTTCACAGTTTCAAGAATCGTCACAACAGCCATGGTTTTTTTTTTTTAAGAACTTGAAGTAGTTGTTTCAAGAACTCAAGGTGTAATCAGAATTCAGCTCAAGATTTACTAAAATCCGAGATTATAATTCAAGAACTTCAAGATTTCAAGAATGGAATCAAGAAAGTTCAAGAATTTTCAAGATTTTCACCAAGAATCCCAAGAATCTCAAGCAAAGTTCAAGAATCAATAATTTCCAACAACTTGACACAAGAACAAACACGAGGTATGACTGATTTTTTTTTAACAACTCAAGACTCAAGACAACAAGACAATGATTAAAGAATAAGAATAAGACACAAACTAAATTTCGGGTAATAGCAAGAAAAATTGGAGACGAACAGCAACCAAGAACACAGCTAGTGAAAGGAAACAAAATCCTAAGACCCAAACAGAAATTTTTTTTATTTGGATGAATAGTAACATGGGATGAACAGTGCATGAGTAGTAACGTGAACAATGACAGTGAATAATTGATGAATAGTGACAGTGAACGGTAATTATTTTTTTTTTACGACTCAATATAAGATTGCCACTTCACTTGGCAGAAATTTAATGGGAGTTAAATCATTGAAAAACATGTTTCCTAGAACTTAATCACAACAAAAAATTCAAATCTCAATAAATCAAATGGGTAGGTTAGACTCAAGAGATAAAAAAAAAATTTGTTTCTTTTTAAATAAAAAAAAAGGTGGTTAGGGTTTTGGTAGAAAAACAAATAGACAAACAAGAAAAGCAAAAAATGGATATTAACCTTAATTAAGAGTCGAAACTCTAATACCAGATGATGTGAACCGATTCTTGAAGGACCGCTCAAGAAGAAATCGAATCGATCAGGCAGCGAAAGGATCTATCTTGACGTGATTATAAACAATAATTACCTTATTAGACCTAAAAAGAACTCGTCTCTAGGAACTCCATAAAAGGAGACAACTCATTTTTGTTAATTCTTTTCTCAAAAAGGTTTCTTACAATGGAATAGAAGAACCTTATTTATAACTAAAACCTAAACTACTAAGACTAATCTAATTTAGACAAGGATTTAGTCACTTATTTCCCTTACTATTTTTAAATGGCTCAAATAGCTTACATAGCTGGTCATATTTATTCATAATAATGACTAACCAACCAACAAAAAAGAAAAAATCAAGCAAAACAAAAGAAATTAAAAACCCTAAGATCACATAGCTGGCGCTCCATCCCCTTTACGACTTCATGTATTTCAAAGGAGTTTTGAACATTATGGATTGGGTTGAAAAGGCTCTCAAGCATCTTGGCACGAACTAGTAATAGTCCTACTGCTTGTTTCAGCATACCTCCACCTCAACTAGCCTTGAGGCCTTACCTACAGACAAGGGTTGCTGCTGTTGGGGACTACATTAGAGACAGACAACAGATGGACAACATGCTAAAGTAGAATTTGAAGTTAGCTCAGGAAAGGATGAAGAAATATGCATATGTAAGGAGAAGTGAGAGAATATTCAATGAAGGAAACTGGGTATATCTAAGACTACAACTATATAGGCAAAGTTTAGTGGCTTTGAAAGGGAACACCAAACTTTCAGCTAAGTACTTTGTGTGAGGACTCGCAAAAATTTACTTATTTTAAATTCCTATTACTAGTTTATTTAAATATTTAATTACCCATTTACTCTGAATATTTTATTTCAACCTTTTTAGACCCAATAATATGGAATTATGACTTGTATATATTTTTAAAATGATTTGTTTCCAAATTTAATTTTTGAAAGCTCGTTAAGTGAGAATAGTGAATACGCGATTGGAGTTAATAATCGATTTGAAAATATAATAAACTTGAAAAATTGGAGACTTGTACGTTAGTCTTAAAATAGGTATTTTTATGTTTAAGTGCTCAAGTGTTAGTTAGTTATACCATCGTTATAAGAAATTCTTAAAGATCCCACTTTATTGCGCACAACTCGGGAGTACGCATTTTTACGCGCGCGATTAATTAAGGGACTTTAGACCTTTATTATTAGACCATTAAGAGTGAATAATAATAGTATAAATACAAGTGCATTAGAGGTTTAGTGCACAAGTGAAACAAACTCGAGAGGAATCAAGCACGAAACGCGCGCGTACGCGCACTATCCGTAGTTGACTTTTGGAGCATTTTGGGCCACACATTCTTAAGCTTCTCATGGAAGCATCACACCAGATCAAAACCCTTCTCTTCATCACTTCAAGTGGGCGGCAACTCTTCCTTTCTTCCTCTTAGCAGCCGTGCACTCCATAGAAAAACAAAGACCAACAATTCTCTTCATTTCACCTCACAATTCTTGCTCAAATCACCTCAAATTTTACGTACAACTTGCTAAACAATTGGTGAACAACCTAAGCTAGAAAAAGCACTTCAAATCCACGATTTTTCTTGAGCAAGGAGGACCGAAAATTCTGCCTTAAATCATCTAGGAAAGTAAGTGACGATCAACCTTGAAAATCTTGACTTATGGAAGTTGTTTAGCACTTATGAGTTCATAATTTCTTATGGGTAGCTTAAATTGTTGGAAAATTGGTGAGTGGACTCTATGAACTCCCACTATGGGTTGATGGACTGATTTTGTGAGTTTCGATGTTAATAATGTTGGATTAGTGCTTAAATTAGTAGAAATGAGTGATATTATGGATGAAAACTCAAAGGAAGTGAAGGGGAGAATTTTTTCGATTATGCCCCTGTGAATTTCGTGCACTTTATTGTAAATTTTTGAGGTTCTAATAACTTTTTTCTAATGTATATGTGTAATATAGGTTGTGTACAAAGTTTCATCAAAAAATTTCATGATTTGGCTGGCCAAATGATGTGTTTTCGGAAACCAGTAAAAACTGGAAATTTCCCGTAACTGCTCTGGCAGTGTTTTTGTTTTGGCTATAACATTTTGTTCTAATGTCGAAATTGAGTGCCATTTGCAGCACTAGAAACTAAACATTCCCAGCTTTCCAACGGTATAAAATGCACATTCTGGTTCCACCTGAGTAGTCTATACCAAACGTTTGAACTTGACTATCCTGTTTCGTATCTACACTGGGAGCTCTGTTTTGAGCAGCGAATTGGTGCCCAAATATGAGCTAGCAGTGGACAGATTTTGAAAATGATTTCTTCCAAGAAATTGTAGCTTTATGAATCTAGTTTTTAATGCCACCAACCACGCTGAATTTTGAGTTGAATTGAGTGATTTATGACCGGATTTCGAAACTGACTCAGTGATGAAAAACCCTCATTTTGGCTAGTTGAATGACTCTTTTTGAATTGGGACTTGTGATCTTGAAAATCTTGGTGTTAATCACCTACCAAATGTATCTTAGATATTTCTTAGACCTTTGTTTCATAAAAGGGGCAGATTTGAATCGTTTTCACTGGGTAAAATGTTTGAAAATGAAGAAGGAAGCAAAAGACAGATTGGTCTTGGGATTTTCTTGAACTTTGGTAGTTTAGTTCACTACCTTCCCGTGTGAATTTTCAAATGAAATTTGGTAGAAGAGTAATTCTCATATGGAAGTTGAATTGTACCAATTTTGGTGTCAATCTAAGACCATTTCGATATACAAATGATGTCCCAAAGTTACTCTTCGAATCTGGAAAATTTTCATTTTCTCTTAGCCTAATGGTCAAATCTGATTTGGAAAGTTATATTTCGAAAACCTTGATGTCAATTACTTCTAAATTACTTAATGGATGTTTATGGAACATTAGTTTCAATATTTGAATTAATTAAAGTTGATTGTGGGGAACAAAGCTTCTAAAAAGCAAAAATTGAAGTACAATGCAGAATTGCCTTGAAAATTCTTGGAATTTTAGTGGCTTTGTTAACCGACTTCCCGAATGAATTTTTATATGAAATTTTACAGAGGAATAGCCCTTATATGGTAGAGTAATGCTACTGAATTTTGTGACATTCCAAGTCTATTTCAATGTCCAACTGAAGTCCCAAAGTTCATGTTTCAAATCTGAAAATTCTTGATCAATGAGGAATTTTTGGTCAACTTTCAGCTGCTATATCTTGGCACTTAAAACTTCGATTCTTATTCCATTTGTTTTGTTTTAAACTTTGATTGCAACTCTAAATGAGTTCCAATTTCGGAGGCTAGTTCACATTGTGTGAATTTTGCCCAATTTCCAAAATTTGCCAAAAACCAACCCGAATTTGTCTTAGGAGTCCAAGTCAGCCACTTTAAGCCAAAATTTGAGTGTCCTCCATTTTGAATCTTAGAAAAATGTCTTCTAGGAATTTTTAGTACTTTGGAAGTAGTTTCCAACGGTACCAAGTTTTCCAATTTCGGACCTATAGACAGAGAGATACAAATTTTCAAAGATTGCCTATAAAATCTGAAATTTTCCAAACTTAGGGAAATTGAGTTTTTGGAACTCTTCATTTTCCTTCAATACATTTGTTTTCAAAGATGAAAATCAGATTTCTTTTGTATTTTAAAACCTCACTTTTGAGTCTCGATTTACGAGTAATTAAAGCTCATTTTTGTGATATCTTCTTAAATTGTACACTAGTACCATGTCCTTGATAGTTAGGGGTTTTAAGTGACCACGTGTAATAGTTCATTATTAATTGTTCAGGCACTCAAGTAGACCTTCAAGAGGATCTCACGGGAGACGCCTAAACAATCGTTTGCACTTGCTCCTTGAATTACTTGGTGAGTGTCAAGTGTATGTAAACCTGATACGTGCTTAATTGTTATTCGTGATTGGAGATTTTGAAAATGCTGAGTCGAGTATGTACTTTACCGCACTCGGTCTCATTTAAATAAATCATGAATGACTTGATTGAAATGAAATAAATGAATCATGAATGACTTGATTGAATTGAAATGACTGAATCATGAATGACTTGATTGAAATGAAATGAATGATTGAATGTATTGAATGATTGAATGAAATGATAAATTATGCTATGGCTGCATAAGTCGATTGGAGCGATGCCTAATCGACCATTGAACAATTGTAAGTACCACACCGATTCGGGTGGGAGGTACCTCTCGAGTAGAGGTGTCAAAATGGGTGACTTGGGCAGGTTTGGGTTGGGTAAAATAGGTAATGGGTATAAGTGAGTCAACTCATTTATACCCATTTAATTAGATGGGTATAAATGAGTAAGTCAAAAAATGAATTGGGTAACCCAATTACCCATTTATTTTAACTTTTTGCAAACTCATTTAAATTCATTTTTGCAAACTAAGTTATCAATTTATACCACTCTTTGTACCCATCATTAGTTTTAAATATTTACTTATAATGTTCAGTAAACTTAATTACCAATTTTTTTCATTTATACTCTATGTCACAAAATTACCTATTATTTAATAATTGAATAATATGAATATAAAAATTTGAATTAAGTACTATAAAGATTAATATAAAACTTAATCCAAAAATTTTGAACCCCTAACATATTTTCATATATAAATTTAAAATTTCATTTTATAAAGATAAGAAAATAGGCTAAAATTTATCATAAATTGGTAATGCTAAAAAATGAGCAAGTTAACAAACTAAGAAAAAATAAAATAATAAGATAAAACCAACAAATAATAATAATAATAATGTTAACATCATGACAAAATGAAAAATTTGAAAAAAAAAAGGTAGGGGAAAAGAAGAGACTTGGGGGGAAGAGAATTTTAAATGGGTTAATTGGGTTTGATGGGTTACCCAATAACACCCATTTATTAAATGGGTGTTATTGGGTAACCCATTTATACCCATATACAAAAATTTAAGATACCCATACCCATCTATTCATGGGCGGGTATGGGTAAATCTAGTTAATTGGGTTGATTTGCCACCTCTACTCTCGAGTCGTCTCAATACCCTAAACCTCTTAACGATAGTAAGTACCACACCGATTTGGGTGGGAGGTACCTCTCGAGAGTATTCTAAGTCGATTGGAGCGGAGTCTCATCGACCTCTGAACGATAGTAAGTATCACACCGATTTGGGTGGGAGGTACCTCCTGAGTCGTCTTAGAACCATAAAATATTCTAAGTAAATTGGAGCGGAGTCTCATCGACCTCTGAACGATAGTAAGTACCATACCAATTTGGTGGGAGGTACTTCTCGAGTCGTCTCAGAACTATAAATTGAGCGATAGCAAGTACCACACTGATTTGGGTTGGGGTACCTCTCGAGTCGTTTCAGAAACATAAATAGAATAAGTGAAGTGCTACGAATTTGATTACTTATCCGGGTGACGGGGTGCCGTCACGAGAAGGTATTAAATTGAACTTGGGCAAAGCCATTGAAAATTAGCTCCTGAGAGCTCTTGCATCCTATTCAAGTGTGTTTATTATAAATTATGAATTACTTGAATGTTATACCTTTCATTATTGTGTAAGTGCTATTGTTATTGAACTACGTGTCTTGCATGTTTTCTTGGCCTCACGAACATTCGTTCACCCCGTTAGATTTGTTTTTCTTAACAAGAGCAGATATGGGAGGTATTATGAAGAAGTTTACTTGGTGGCCCATTTGATTAGAATTTTGAATGTATTTGTTTAGACAACTTTTGGAAGTTGTATATTTTGAAAAAAGTAATTGTAAGTTTGAAGTTGTGATGTAAGATTGAATATTTACGTATGGAAATGACTTCGTACTTTTATTCCGATTTTCATTGTTAGTATTAGACTTTAAGTTTGAATTGGAATTGTCTCGAGTCTTGGTGAGAGCTGGACAGGCGTCCCGCAGATACCCTTGGGTTCGCTCTTGGGAGAAGTGGGGGCGTCACACTTTGGACCTTATTGAATAGAGGAGAAGATTGGTAATGTAGCTTATAGGCTGCAGTTACCAACCTCATCTATGGTACATTCTATTTTCCATGTGTCACTACTTAAAAGAAAGATTGGATAAGATCACTCTTATACTCCAGCTACCTGAGATAGATGATAGAGGGCATTGGAAGACAAAACCAGTAGCTATATTTGGTAGGAGGATTGTGAAGAAGAGAAATGCTGTTGCAGTTCAGTTGTTAATCCATTGGTAGGGTACGGATGATACGCTCCTCGATCAACACGTTCGAGACACATAGCACGTTTGCCCAAGGATCTGGTGAGATTGTCCAACGTTTGGTTTGCGGAACTCAAAACCAAGACTGACGACACGACTTGATTGAAGGAGGTAGAACGACGACTCCAATCGAGGTGAATATTCAAGTGGATAGGCCGGATGAACAATCAAGAACAATCACGAGATTGCTCAAGAACCCTTGCCAATGCAAGTTAAGGAATCGAATCTCTCAATAATTGAAGAGAAACACAAACAGAATTTTATTATCAAAAGTGTCTAACCTTCAACCGTACAAAGGGAGCCTTTTTATAGGCTAGAAACCTAGGAGCCTAATGCGGCCCATCTACTTAAACTAGAAAAGAGATTTGGTCCACTCTTGAACATGGGTGGGCCGATTATTTGACTCCAATGACTAATAAACTATTAATTAAAACACGACTAACAAACCAACCAACACCTAAGTACTCAATAACAATCAAACCAACTAACAAACTAACAACTAACAATCGGTCAACTCATTACAGACACGTGTGACCATCATTCGATGCCTCCTTGGCTTGGATCAACGTGTAGGCAAGTCGGCTTGAATTAAAGTGTAGACAACTTGATTAACATCCTTCAAACCTTCAATGTCTCTATGAAAGCCTTGAGTCAAGGCCGCCATCCGTGCACACATCAATGGATTTTGGAGAGACTACATGGGGAAGATGCTGAGGAGATTGAGAGATAGTTTCCCCAATTTCAATATTGAGGACAAGGTTATTTGAAAGAGGGAAGTACTGTAATGGAGTAAATGGTAGCTGGCATATAATCAAGGGATAATTGAAGAAAAGTGCGAAGGAGAATTAAAGACATGGAAGTTGCTGGAAGGTACCGAGAAGCACTCCTTTGCTGAATTCATGTTATATCAGTTGCAGAAGGGGACCATTCCAGCTGAAGATTCCTAGGGGACACATGTTAGAGGCTCATTAGTCTACTTGAAAGTTAGTTAGGATGGTAGTGGTATAAACCATGATGGTCATGTAATAGTTCGGATAACTTTTAGCAGATTTGATCTTGCACCAAAGGAGGATTGTCCTCTCTACAATTTCCCCTTCCCCAAGCTTCCTTCATGTTTCTTTCCCTCTCTTTTCTAAATCCGTAATCTCTATTCTATGTTTGTTATTAAAGTTCATTAATGGAAATGAAGCTATTCCTCTAGCTCTCCAGATATTACTGTTCTATTCATTCTTCATTATAATCAAGTTTCAATGTTTCTACAATATTTCTTCACTTTCTGCTGCAACTCTAGTTCTGAACCACAACAGAAACTCAAGGTGGAAAACAAATGATGACTAGTCATGATTTTTTTTTTATAGTTTTAATTGTCGAAGGACGAAAGTGGGTTGGTAGTGACAATCGGTGGTGTCTTTGCTAGTGACCATGAATGGAGGATTGAAGAATCAGTTTTTGGAAGAATCTTGAACCAAACAAAAAGAGCTTGTAGGTGAGTAGATTTGAAAGTGTGTATGAGAGAGATTTCTCCTTCAAAATTTGCTTCACTTTTCCTTTTGGTTCTTGGTTTTCTATTTTTTCTTGTGGATTTTGTTTCATGATTTGAGTGTGTGAGAAAGAGTTTGTGCAAGTTTCTGATAAATCAAGATGAAATTTGTGGTGAAATTCATTAGAGAAGAAGAACTATAGTTAAAGGTCTGTTCAAATTAAAGAATCTGATTTAAAAGAACAAATATACTCCTATCGGTTGTATGGAACATATAAAATATGGTGTCGTTGTCACAAAAGTCCTACATTGAAGACTATAAAATAGTTGGAGGACTAAATTGGTTAAAAAAAAGATTAATCTTTCCTACACTGACAGTGTATACACTATTAGCATTGAATGAATAACACCTATACAAAATTTGAATTTGAAATTCAACTTTTATACACATGTCATGAATCAAATAATGATAGTGTATACACTATTAGTATATATAAGATTTACTCTAAAAACATTGCAAAGAATGAAATTGATTTTAGTGTAAAAGTTTAGGGAGGAAAAATGCGAAATTCCCATCCTTTTACAGTATTCCTTTTAGGGGAAAAAACTCGGTTAACAAGTAATCATTAGACACTAGTTAAAAGGCGATTTAAACATGAGTTATTATCATATTAACTCTTAATGTTCGGTGCCACTATCCTCCTTAATATTATCATTTAGTCATTTTATCCCCAGAACCAATGGTAAAATTTAACGGAGTTTGTTTAAAGTGAAAAGACATGTTTAGTTTTTAAAATTATTATCACTTTACCCCCATAAACTGTAGTCTCATTATCAATTTATCCCCTAAAGTTATTTTTTAGATAATTTATCCCACCATTAAACCAACTTAACAAGTTAAAAAATTTTAAAAGAAAGAATCCTCTTCTTTGTATAATAAAATTAATAAAAAATTTAGAGTGATTTTTTTCCTTTTTAGTATTAAGAAAAAAGTCAAAGTATTAATCTATATTTTCTTGACAATCTTATCTATATTAAAAAAATAGAAAGATGGGGAGGGGGGACGGGGAAAGAGTTCAATTCTTTTTTTTTAAATACAAATAAGAAAGAATTACGTACTTTTATTATTTTAATATTATTTCACTTTTCTATTTACCATCAAATTTCAATCCTAATCCTAGCAACTTTAAAATAATATGATAATGTTAGACTTTTGTTTATTTTTTCTTTGCAAAATCTAATTTTTTGTCTCCTTCTTTCCTATCTCTTTTCTTTTCCTAGTATTAATAAATGTGAAAAAAAGAAATTTAAGAAACCCTATTATTTTTATGTTTTTCCATCTTTTAAAGTGAAAAAAAAGAATAATCATTCCAATTTTTTTATTTTTAATTATATATAAAAAAGGGTAAATATATTTAAAAATTTTCGACCATACTAGTTAAATTAATGATAAGAAAAATATCTAGAAAATAATGTTAGGAATTAAAGTCATTGTATCACTATAATCTAAAGGGATGGAGTGATAATAATAATGTAGTAATGCTCTAAAATAAAAGAATATTTTTATCTAAAATTTCTTAACATGTTCAATTGAATTACTTGTAGACACCAAATTTTTGGTGTAATTTCATTTACTGTTTATTTTTAGTTTTTTATTTGTCGTGTTAGTTTTATTCGATTTTAGTTTTTAGCTTATAGTTTTAGTTTTATTTTTATTTTTAAGTCTTTAGCATAGAATTTCTTGGAAAAAAAAAAAGAAAAAATGATGAAAAAAGAAAAGTGTAGAAAAAATTGAAAATGGCCACTTTGTTTAGTTATTTTAAATTGTGTTCATTACTATTATTATTATTACCTGGTTTTTGTCAATTTTGTTATTTTTGTTATTATTATTTATATTTTATTAATTTTTTGTATTAATAGTCAAACAAAAAAAAAAAAGTCCTGCGGCATGCAAGCTGCGTTGTGCCGCAGCTTGCAAAAGAAGCATTGGGGCAGCCCTTATCTGAAAATATAGAAGAGTGCTAAGGGTTTTAGGAGGGGGGTTCCTGGTATAAATAGTGAAAAAAAGGGAGCCGCAAAGGGGGGAGTTTTGGAGAAAGGGGAGATAGAGAGAGAGAGAGGAGACGGCAGGAAAATTGAGAGCAAGGGAGAGAGCTAAAGTTCTGTGAGGAAAAGAAACCGAGAGGGGCGGCTGCAAAATCTGGAAAACGGCAAAAGAGAGAAACAAAAAGCTCATGAGCGGCTGAAGGCTGAAAATCTTGAGGAAGTAGAGAGTGTGTGTGGGCGACGGAAGAGAAAGGCAGCAAAAGAAGGGCAGCCAAAAGAGAAGGGGGGGCTTGGTTTAAGAGAAAAAACAACCGCGAGAGAAGGAAAGGCAGAGTGTTTCATCTGGGGGGAGCAACCAAGGATCATCGAGGATCTTATCTTCAAATATTGACTGAGGTGATAGCGTTGCCATAGCTGGTGCTGCTATCTTTCTACCGCCGTTGCGTCGTTGCTGAGGGTACGGGTTTAAAGCAATGGAATAGGTAACTGTCTACCCTTTTTCTTGTTCATTTCCTATCGCTAAATGGAGCCCAATTCGCTAAGATGGAACTGGGTTTTGGTTCATTTGCTGCGTCTCTGTTAGTTTAATATGCATATTGCATCTGATTTGGCTAAAAACTGGAGAGTCGACTTGATTGAAGTCCTAGTTTAGCCTGTTTTTTTGGTTTTTGTTTGGGGTTCGTTTGTATATTGATTGATGAGCTTGCTAGTTTTTGGTTTTAAAAGTGTAAAATCTGTCTTGGCCTGTTCAGATGTTGGAGTTACTTGTTCTGGGTTGTTGCTGAACTTATAATTTGATCGATACCTGGGATTTGTTTGTTCATTTGATATACCACATGCATGTCCAAGTCAAGTTTCATCTGCGGGTATTTTGGCAGCACCAGAAACCCGCAAGTAATCAAATAAGTTCTTTGAAAACTACATATTTTGTTGCGAAGCTCCTTGTGCAAAAAGCTGTCAAAATTTTCTGGTCATACGCCTTGTTCTTTCTTACTTTCTTTGCCTAGATCAGTTTAGCTGATCGATGAATGAAGATTATGTGAGTTTGAGGGTGGTGATATTGCAAGTCTGATTAGATTTCCTGCACGGACACAGTTGCATGATATGAGCTGCAGAATTGCAGCAACAAATTTGAAATTGTGGCTTTTCTCTGTTTTGACTCTTTTTGTTTAGCATGATTAACTGCTGTATGTGATGTCGGTCTTATGGAAGCTAATCAATATTGAGCTGGGAGTTTGTTCGAGTTGTTTGGGTAATTGATGAGAAGCTTTGGCAGAAATTTAGCAACCAGAAATGGAGAAGGTTTCATTCGATTCATTGGCTGATTGGAACATATGTTTTTGCAACTTTCTTTGCTGCATTCTTGCAGCTTGATTTTTTGATTTCTTGGTTTAATTTCTATCCAAGGGGTTCATGAAAACTGAACAAAAATGATTGAGTTGAAAATTTATGGATGAACAATGAAATGTAGGTAATGTTTTGATGGATTTCGTTTAGAGTTTCTTGCCAAAAGCTTCACAAGTTTGTGAAAGTGATTGCAGAAGTTTTCTCACGTAGTTGCATGAAGCTTGCATGCAAATGGCTTTCAAAAATTGCCCTTTGACCCCTCTAATTCCCCTTTGTTTCACTAGGACCCAGCCAATTGAATAATTTCATCAATTTGGTCCTTGATAGTTTTAATTTTTACAACTTCATTACTTGTTTGCTTTAATTAGCTACCATGCTTTGCTTAAATTGCACTTAAGTCACAATTTTAAGGGTTGTATGATCAATTGAGCTTGTGTTTGTACATTTTCTTTAATTTTTCCAAATAAATTGGTACCTTGACCATTTCTTTTATTTTGGAGGATGAATAAGTGATTTCACTCCATTTAAGGCATCAACTCAAGGGCGGTATAATTCCTTTTATCTTTTTTGTCTCCCCTATGTGATCCAACGTGCTACATGAAAATTGCATGTCTACTTGCTTCCCTTGTTTTTCTTTAATTCCTTTCATTTACTTCATTTACTTTTGCTTTTTATTTAAGTTATTCTTTATGGGGTATGTGTACACCTCTTGGCTTGTAATAGTTAGGGATTTAATTGTTTTATTCCATCTTATTCCCCCTTTTTAGATTGTAGTAGGCCTTCTCCCCCAATAATGTAATAGTTAGGGCCTTAATTACCTTATGTGTTGTGCATGCTTACGTGCGACGTGTTACTCGCTTTGTTAGGGCCTTGCATTTAGTCGAGCATGCTAAGTGTTATGTGCTATATGTTTATGAGTGTTTTGGCATGTCTACTCGCTTTTCATAGCCTGAATGAATGTGATGGATGAATGTACGTTCCCACTAGTCCAACACTAGTCGGAATTCATAGAATGGGCTAGTCCAACGCTAGACCCTTAGGAATTTCCCTTCGTTAGTACATGATTTGCATGTTCATTACATGTCATGCATTCTTTTTAGTTTTATCATTTTTGCATGCCCTTCGAACCCCTTTTCCCTCCATTTTAGGATTTTTTGCATTTCATGCTAGTTATAGGGTTCATTTGCTTGAGGGTCCCCTTAAATATGGGATATAGACGAGTGTGGCTTTTTCTAAGCCTTAGCACGCTTGTATTCCCTCTATAAAAGGGCAAATTGAGTCACGATTTAGGTCTCCCCGTACCCAATATGCATAAATTCCCTAGACTCATGCATTTTTAAATCCACTCTACCATTCATCACACTTTCATTTTTCCTCCCATTTTGCACACGTGCACCTTTATGTTTCTTCACTTGCACACGAACACTTTTATCATCACTTGCACACATGCATTTCATATTATCATTTCACATACCGTACCTTGCCCACTCACGTGCACATTTTCATTTACATATTTATTGTCTTTTATTACTTTTTCAAACTCATGTCCTCACATTGCATACATGCATTCCATTCACTTGCATCCCACTTGCATTATTCGTGACTTCTTCGAAAGATCGTTATTGGGCTTCACAATTAATGTGATTGGCACCACCTAACCTTTGAAGAGAAATGTCCCCCAATACCCCTAGGTCTAGGGTTTGCATTCATGTAGTGCATCCAAATGTAATAAATTCTTTGGTTAAAATAAGAAAATCTTTGATTAAATCATGCAACTAGCCTTGGCTAGGTCAAAGGGGTGCCTTGGATTTTATCCTTGCCTTCCCCTTTGTCAAATGTGACTCCCGAACCTTTTTCTTTGGTTTACGTGGGCTAGGAGTCGTTTAAAAAGGGTTTCTCACTACTTTCTCTTATTTTTCTTTAAAAATTCATTTTTTGGTGACTTGGTACACCTTAACTCATTACCAAGTGGCGACTCCGTATTTTGTTTTCAAAAAAACCCTTTTTAAACTATAATTTTGGGTCAAATCGTCGCATTCTCAAACCCCCATTCAGACCCAATTTTCTTAAATCACAATTCATTTTCCAATCACAAGTTGAATAAAAAACACACTTTTAAACCATTTATTTATTTATCAAAAAATGGGACGCGACAATTGGCGACTCCACTGGGGACTTTCGAGAGTCCGAGCAAATTTGATTTAATCAATCTTTTTCTTCTTTTAATCTTTTCATATATCACATTTGGGTGTTTAGGATTGCATTTTTCCTTTTATTAGGATTTTTGCATTTCACGCGTGTCCAACTACTCCCTCGCTCGCGAATGTATGATTGGTTGATTGAATGTATGTTTACTTGCTTATCTCGCGCTTGCATTGCATTTAGGGGGGTGTGTGTCACCTTTAGAGCCTCGCGTGGTTCTCAACCCCTTCCCTCAAAATAGGGAACACTTCATACGTGCACGTTTACTTATTGTTATCCCATTTTATTTTATTTTCGTGGGCGTTTCCCACACCGCCTTGTAGGATTAGGATCGATCGCCTTGGGTAGGCGGATGGTGTGCGCTGCGCCCATAGCGCTACCTAAGGGATCACTCGAGCCACCGACCGAAGGCCTTGGGAGTGATGACCCTTTGCCTTTAGGTCTGAAGGCTTGGGAGCCGAAGCCTTATCGAGTCTAGTCGTATTAGTGAACCCCAACCTCATGCATCCATATTAGAATTTTCCTAGGTTAGAGTCAGCCTCACCCTTTTTAAGCACATTAGGCACGAGGGAAAGGGTTCCACCCCTTTTACTTGCTTTTATTGTATTTCTTTTCTTAATTGCTCCCAATGTGTTATGTGTACTATCAATTGCACTAACCATTCTTTTGTTTTCTTGGCTTGCATTCATGTGCCTTAGCAAATAAGAGGCCTCTTTGGCACTCTTTTAGTGATCTACCCATTAGATAACTCACATGTTTAAATTTCAGTCATTACACTTAATTTTCAATAAATACATTTCATTTTAGACCTTTTCCCCCCGATGCATTATTCATGTCCCTTAGGCCATATTTGTCACATATTTACATCGCTTTAATAAATGGCATCATGCATCCACCCTAGAAAGGGAATGCCACATAGGGAATCCCGTGTTAGGGATAAGCCACCTTGTGTCTCGGATACTTAATCCAACAAGACTTGCACGTTTACATTTTGTACCATCCAAAGGGGTAGTGCACAAGGTAAGGTAGGATCCGATCATTTTCATAGAGCGATTTTTGGAATATGAGCGTCTAACAATCATTTTTTGGCCATTTTATCAAAGTTGGTAAAAATCCCTTGCGTAAAAGGACATTAATTTGAAGAAATTCATAAATGATTCCTCCTATTGACACGATAAATAAATTGAGGCCAAAATTTGATTTTTAGAAGGTCATAGACTAATGCACTTCAATAATTTTGAAATAACCAATGGCCAGACGATTCAACCAATCCATTTTGCCGATTCATTCGATAAATCGTCAATTCATTTGACCAATTTACCTTTTTTAGGGTCATTTGACCAATTTACCCTTTTTAGGGTCATCCGGTCAATTTTTGAATAAATCGTCAATTCATTTGACCAATTTACCATTTTTAGGGTCATTCGGCCGATTTTTGAATAAATCACTAATTCAATTTCACTCATTTGGCCAATTTACCCATTTTTAGGGCAACCGAGCCGATTTTGAATAAATCAAGTTTCGTTTAATCTATTTGATCAATTTACCCCTTTTAGGGTGATCTGATTAATTTTGGATAAATTAAATTTCATTCAATTCATTTGACCTGTTTCCCTTTTTAGGGTAATCCGGTTGATTTTTAATAAATCGTCAATCCCGTTTGACCAATTAGGGTTTCAATGTCAATTTCAAATTGGGAAACTTAGTCGATTTTTGAGAAAATCATCCATTGCATCCAGCCATTTGATCAGTTGGGGTTTTGACTCGTGCTTCACTGAAAATTTTTTTGGTCAAACGAATTCCAATCTCTTCGATAGGAAGTTCGTCAAGGTCAAACCCGCGCGTTTTTGCCAATTCTTGTATCGATCAAAAGTGATCAATCCCTTCGGACGAGATCCTCATTTTGACCATCGTCTCTTCTCATTCCAATGGGCCAAATTTTTTAAATTATTTTTCACTCAACAAGTTGATCGGATCCATCAGGTATCGTATAGTGCCTATTCTAGCGGATTGCATTTTCATGCTAGGCCTACCCTTGGCACAAAAAGGGTTCCCCCATAGGACATGCATACCGATTTTGCAGTTTTGCCTACTAACTCTGGGTATTTTTCTTTTGTTTTCCCCCTCCCCTGCATTCATAAAAATGTTTCAATAAGACGAAAATATTCTTCTATATCTGATGATAATTTTGATTCAATAAAGTTTGATTCTTGGGCAGACCTTGCCACGAAAACATGTAAGATCTATCTGGAAGCTCTATGCTAAAGCCTCTGAGAGATTTTGTAATTATTTTTCGAAGGAAAATTCTGTTTATTTGATTTGTTAATACATTTTTGTTCCAAAAGAAAAGGAGATGAAAAGTGTATATGAGGAACTCTTTACAAGTTTCTCTCTTCTCATTTGTATCGTAATTGAATGAGAAATTTTGTTTCAAACTTTTTCAGCAATAAAATTTTTGGACAATCATTGTTTTGTGTATATTTATGTACATTTCATTCTTTATTCTTATTCATTGGAGATTTCATGATGAATTTTGAGAAATAAGACCAAATTGGGATTTTCTCAACCTATAGCCTGAATTTCGCAAGTGTATACTCTCTAAAAATCCTCATGTATACTAGGTTGGTGATCCTCCAATAAGAGTGCTCAAAATTAAAAGAGGTCACTCAAAAGGCCCAATGAGATACATTTTTCTCCTTCACTGTACAATTCATATTTTTGCCCACTTCTATTAGCCCAGAATAAAATCAGTCACATTGATTGATGAATTGCAAGTTGGGGCAATCTTTGCTTGAGAAATGTCCATTGTGTCTAATTATATTCAATTCACATTTAAGTAAAAGCAAAAATGTGCATTACTCTTGTTCATTTTGAAAATTTGGAATGATACTTCGAGCATTCGTTTCTCTACCTATACACATTTTATCATTTGCTCTCCCATTTGAGCCTTTGAAAGAATAATTTCGTTTCAAATAAGAGCCCTAATGATCACTACCCTTCATTGGAAAATTTTCAATTATCAAAAAGGGAATGGATTTTCAATGACCATTTAGTTACTTTGATTGTCATGAGGTGTAAGAATGATACTTTGGGCATCGTTTCTACAACCTAAACACCATTTATCCCTTGCATCCTCATTTGAGCCAAAAATTGGTGGTTCTTTTCGAATGCACATATGATCGCACCCCACATTGGGGAAGAAGATTGGGGAATTTTGAAAAAAAAAGGGGGAAAGGGAACCGCAAATTGAGAAAATTTGATCCCACTTGGGTTCCAATTTTGAAAAAAAAGAAGAAAAGGAAGGGTTTTGTCCGACGAACCACTTATGGAGAGTCTTCCTCAGTCAATTAATTCAGATACATGCAAAAAATTTTCGCATTGGCGAAAGTTTCCTTTCAGAGTTATTGTAAGGGACGGAATACAAGTCAGGTCATCTTCTTTTTCCAGTCAAACATTCTATCCCTAATTATCCCTTTTGAGCCTTCAGAATAAAAATACTTCATTTGGCAACCCCTGAGAATCGCAAACCCCATACTGGGGCAAGTTTGAATTGAAAAAGGGAAAATTTCAAGAAGTGAAAAAGTGATAATGCCGCAAAATCAAAAGACAAAAAGAAGAAAAGAGAACCTCAGTACAAAAGTAAACTGGGGCAAATTTTGTGAATATTCAAAAATGGCAGAAGGCCAAAAAATCAAAAGAAGAAAGAAAATGAAAGAGAAAAAGCCTCAATTGAGCATAAACTGGGGCAAAGTTCTGATTTAGCCCTAAAATAAGGTTGGCGTAACAATGCGATCTCAGATTCTTTAAACCACTCTTGAAATTTGCCTTCAAGCCTTAACTTTTCTAAACACCCCACCTGACCCCATTACAAAAGCCGAAAGTCCTGACTTCTGTTCTTTGCAATGGCCCTGTCAAGAAAATTTCTGATGTCGGAAAATTTTAGCTGTATTTCTGAATTGCCTGGGTATGGGGTTGACGCTACTCACCATGTGAAAACCCACCAAATTGAAGGAAAGGAAAAAGAGGCGAAAGAAAAAACAAAAAAAGAAAATGCAGAAAAATTCGACGCTGAAGTCCCTGATGAATGATTAGGAAAAATGCAAACAAAGTCTGAGATTTTTGAGTTCAAAATAGGGGCAATTTTGAAAAATGCGATCTTCGGTGCAATGTCCTTGAAAGTTTTATTCTTTAACTATCGTTTTCAAGCTACATTACAAGCTAACAAAGTCCATCGTTGACTTATTCCTTCATGACAATCCAAAGTGGGGTTATGCTCGTAAGAAATCCATCAATCATTTGTGATCATAGGGGTATAATCAGTTTTCACAGGTTTAGCTATTGCTTCTACCCATGTTGTTGCAAGCCTATAAAGCTTATACGTTGACTAAGTTTTCTTAAGAAATAAGAGTAACAAACTCTTTGCTTTCACTAAGATGTGGTATTGAAGGAATTACAATTTTGGGCACAAGAACCAAACAAATCTTGACTTTTCATTTCCCTTAACCCCCCTCAAAAATCAGAAATAAGATCACTTGATTGATCCTGAAAGATGAACCAACCAAGAAATGGTGACCCATCACCCAAAGCATTGATGCTAAAGTGGGGAAGAAATCTTTCGTAATTTGGCATTATTTTGAGAAATTCATCATGAAATTTGCTATATGAGTTTAAGCAAGACATTTCAATGTTAGGAAAAGCAATTGCTTACTTTGTTCAAATAAATGGAGAGTCATTCAAAACAAATTTTTGCAATCAAGGGAGCCCACACTGGGGCAAAATTTTATTTGTGAGATTTCATGAAATAAGCCCATACTGGGGCAAATTTTTTGTAATACATTTGAGATTTTCGTCCAAAGAATCAAATAATTCAATTTTCAAATCAATCACGCTGTTCTTTTCATGGAAATTTGAGTGCATGCCATATTTTGGTAAGCCCCTTGTGCAGGTATTCATAGTTAAAATCAACGAAAGAGCATCTGGTGATGTGGAAGGCCAATGCCGAAGAAAGAGAAGAAAGAAGGGAAAAGGGCCCTACACTGGGGGCAAATTATTTTTGAAAAAGATTCTCTCGAAAAATCAGAAAAATTCAAAAATCAAAAATTAAGTTCAAATTCTTGTTTCTTGTAAAATCAAATTCAATTTCTTGACCGCTTTTATTTTCGTTGGGCACGGGTTTTATCCCTCCGACCTCGGCAGGCTCGGATTTTATCCCACTGACCACTTTTTATCTACGTTGGGACCGGGTTTTATCCCGCCAATCTCGGCAGGACCGGGTATAATTCCGCTGACCGCTTATATAAATTGGGACCGGGTTTCATCCCGCCAATTCTCTCGGCAGGACCGGGTATAATCCCGCTGACCGCTTATCGCATTGGGACCGGGTTTCATCCCGCCAATTCTCTCGGCAGGACCGGGTATAATCCCGCTGACCGCTTATATAAATTGGGACCGGGTTTCATCCCGCCAATTCTCTCGGCAGGACCGGGTATAATCCCGCTGACCGCTTATCGCATTGGGACCGGGTTTCATCCCGCCAATTCTCTTGGCAGGACCGGGTATAATCCCGCTGACCGCTTATATAAATTGGGACGGGTTTCATCCCGCCAATCTCGGCAGGACCGGGTTTTATCCCGCTGACCGTTCATACCCCGTTGGGCTTGGGTTTAATCCCACTAACCAATTCATCACACTGGGGCAAATTTTGGATAATTCTCCAAGTAAACTCTATACAGTTTCTACATGCATACCAGCTTTTCATTTTTATAGCCACTGGAGCGTGTGGTTTGTCCCGCCAGTGAGCATTTCATGTTCATAGCCACTGGAGCTGAGGTTTGTCCCGCCAGTGAGCTTTTTATTTTCATAACCACTGGAGCTGAGGTTAGCCCCGCCAGTGAGCATTTCATTTTCATAGCCACTGGAGCGTGTGGTTTGTCCCGCCAGTGAGCACTTCATTTTCACAGCCACTGGAGCTGAGGTTTGTCCCGCCAGTGAGCATTTCATGATCATAGCCACTAGAGCGTGTGGTTTGTCCCGCCAGTGAGCATTTCATGATCATAGCCACTGGAGCTGAGGTTAGTCCCGCTAGTGAGCACTTCATTTTCACAGCCGCTGGAGCGTGTGGTTTGTTCCGCCAGTGAGTATTTCATTTTCAGCCACTAGCCGTGGGTCTATCCCAATTTTAATTTTACATTTTTATCCGGGTCTATCCCATGATTTTCCTTTTATTCGGGCCAGTCCCATGATTTAAAGTTTATTCGGGCCAGTCCCATGATTTAAAGCTTATTCGGGCCAGTCCCATGATTAGATGTTTGTTCGGGTCAGTCCCATGATTTTATGTTTGTTCGGGTCAGTTCCATGATTTTAGTTTTTATTCGGGCCAGTCCCATGATTTTAGTTTTTATTCGGGCCAGTCCCATGATTTTCTTTTTATTCGGGTCAGTCCCGCGATTTTCATTTTATTCGGGCCAGTCCCGTGATTTTCTTTTTATTCGGGTCAGTCCCATGATTTTAAATTTTCTGTCTGGGTCTATCCCGTTTACATATCCGTCCGGGTCTATCCCGTGGGTCTATCCCATTTACATTTCTGTCTGGGTCTATCCCATTTAAATTTCTGTCCGGGTCTATCCCGTGGGTCTATCCCATTTGCATTTCTGTTTGGGTCTATCCCGTTTACATTTCCGTCCGGGTCTATCCCGTGGGTCTATCTCATTTACATTTCTGTCTGGGTCTATCCCATTTAAATTCACATTCGGGTCAGTCCCGTTCTAGAATTCTTGTTCGTGGGAATTATTTTGCAGCCGAATAATGCAGGTAAGTATTTGGTGTCTACTTCTTTGTCTCAAGTTTTTTCAAAACTCAGACAAAGAGGGGCAAACTGTAGACACTAAATTTTTGGTGTAATTTCATTTACTGTTTATTTTTAGTTTTTTATTTGTCGTGTTAGTTTTATTCGATTTTAGTTTTTAGCTTATAGTTTTAGTTTTATTTTTATTTTTAAGTCTTTAGCATAGAATTTCTTGGAAAAAAAAGAAAAAATGATGAAAAAAGAAAAGTGTAGAAAAAATTGAAAATGGCCACTTTGTTTAGTTATTTTAAATTGTGTTCATTACTATTATTATTATTACCTGATTTTTGTCAATTTTGTTATTATTATTTATATTTTATTAATTTTTTGTATTAATAGTCAAAAAAAAAAAAAAGTCCTGCGGCATGCAAGCTGCGTTTTGCCGCAGCTTGCAAAAGAAGCATTGGGGCAGCCCTTATCTGAAAATATAGAAGAGTGCTAAGGGTTTTAGGAGGGGGGTTCCTGGTATAAATAGTGAGAAAAAAGGCAGCCGCAAAGGGGGGAGTTTTGGAGAAAGGGGAGATAGAGAGAGAGAGAGGAGACGGCAGGAAAATTGAGAGCAAGGGAGAGAGCTAAAGTTCTGTGAGGAAAAGAAACCGAGAGGGGCGGCTGCAAAATCTGGAAAACGGCAAAAGAGAGAAACAAAAAGCTCATGAGCGGCTGAAGGCTGAAAATCTTGAGGAAGTAGAGAGTGTGTGTGGGCGACGGAAGAGAAAGGCAGCAAAAGAAGGGCAGCCAAAAGAGAAGGGGGGGCTTGGTTTAAGAGAAAAAACAACCGCGAGAGAAGGAAAGGCAGAGTGTTTCATCTGGGGGGAGCAACCAAGGATCATCGAGGATCTTATCTTCAAATATTGACTGAGGTGATAGCGTTGCCATAGCTGGTGCTGCTATCTTTCTACCGCCGTTGCGTCGTTGCTGAGGGTACGGGTTTAAAGCAATGGAATAGGTAACTGTCTACCCTTTTTCTTGTTCATTTCCTATCGCTAAATGGAGCCCAATTCGCTAAGATGGAACTGGGTTTTGGTTCATTTGCTGCGTCTCTGTTAGTTTAATATGCATATTGCATCTGATTTGGCTAAAAACTGGAGAGTCGACTTGATTGAAGTCCTAGTTTAGCCTGTTTTTTTGGTTTTTGTTTGGGGTTCGTTTGTATATTGATTGATGAGCTTGCTAGTTTTTGGTTTTAAAAGTGTAAAATCTGTCTTGGCCTGTTCAGATGTTGGAGTTACTTGTTCTGGGTTGTTGCTGAACTTATAATTTGATCGATACCTGGGATTTGTTTGTTCATTTGATATACCACATGCATGTCCAAGTCAAGTTTCATCTGCGGGTATTTTGGCAGCACCAGAAACCCGCAAGTAATCAAATAAGTTCTTTGAAAACTACATATTTTGTTGCGAAGCTCCTTGTGCAAAAAGCTGTCAAAATTTTCTGGTCATACGCCTTGTTCTTTCTTACTTTCTTTGCCTAGATCAGTTTAGCTGATCGATGAATGAAGATTATGTGAGTTTGAGGGTGGTGATATTGCAAGTCTGATTAGATTTCCTGCACGGACACAGTTGCATGATATGAGCTGCAGAATTGCAGCAACAAATTTGAGATTGTGGCTTTTCTCTGTTTTGACTCTTTTTGTTTAGCATGATTAACTGCTGTATGTGATGTCGGTCTTATGGAAGCTAATCAATATTGAGCTGGGAGTTTGTTCGAGTTGTTTGGGTAATTGATGAGAAGCTTTGGCAGAAATTTAGCAACCAGAAATGGAGAAGGTTTCATTCGATTCATTGGCTGATTGGAACATATGTTTTTGCAACTTTCTTTGCTGCATTCTTGCAGCTTGATTTTTTGATTTCTTGGTTTAATTTCTATCCAAGGGGTTCATGAAAACTGAACAAAAATGATTGAGTTGAAAATTTATGGATGAACAATGAAATGTAGGTAATGTTTTGATGGATTTCGTTTAGAGTTTCTTGCCAAAAGCTTCACAAGTTTGTGAAAGTGATTGCAGAAGTTTTCTCACGTAGTTGCATGAAGCTTGCATGCAAATGGCTTTCAAAAATTGCCCTTTGACCCCTCTAATTCCCCTTTGTTTCACTAGGACCCAACCAATTGAATAATTTCATCAATTTGGTCCTTGATAGTTTTAATTTTTACAACTTCATTACTTGTTTGCTTTAATTAGCTACCATGCTTTGCTTAAATTGCACTTAAGTCACAATTTTAAGGGTTGTATGATCAATTGAGCTTGTGTTTGTACATTTTCTTTAATTTTTCCAAATAAATTGGTACCTTGACCATTTCTTTTATTTTGGAGGATGAATAAGTGATTTCACTCCATTTAAGGCATCAACTCAAGGGCGGTATAATTCCTTTTATCTTTTTTGTCTCCCCTATGTGATCCAACGTGCTACATGAAAATTGCATGTCTACTTGCTTCCCTTGTTTTTCTTTAATTCCTTTCATTTACTTCATTTACTTTTGCTTTTTATTTAAGTTATTCTTTATGGGGTATGTGTACACCTCTTGGCTTGTAATAGTTAGGGATTTAATTGTTTTATTCCATCTTATTCCCCCTTTTTAGATTGTAGTAGGCCTTCTCCCCCAATAATGTAATAGTTAGGGCCTTAATTACCTTATGTGTTGTGCATGCTTACGTGCGACGTGTTACTCGCTTTGTTAGGGCCTTGCATCTAGTCGAGCATGCTAAGTGTTATGTGCTATATGTTTATGAGTGTTTTGGCATGTCTACTCGCTTTTCATAGCCTGAATGAATGTGATGGATGAATGTACGTTCCCACTAGTCCAACGCTAGTCGGAATTCATAGAATGGGCTAGTCCAACGCTAGACCCTTAGGAATTTCCCTTCGTTAGTACATGATTTGCATGTTCATTACATGTCATGCATTCTTTTTAGTTTTATCATTTTTGCATGCCCTTCGAACCCCTTTTCCCTCCATTTTAGGATTTTTTGCATTTCATGCTAGTTATAGGGTTCATTTGCTTGAGGGTCCCCTTAAATATGGGATATAGACGAGTGTGGCTTTTTCTAAGCCTTAGCACGCTTGTATTCCCTCTATAAAAGGGCAAATTGAGTCACGATTTAGGTCTCCCCGTACCCAATATGCATAAATTCCCTAGGCTCATGCATTTTTAAATCCACTCTACCATTCATCACACTTTCATTTTTCCTCCCATTTTGCACACGTGCACCTTTATGTTTCTTCACTTGCACACGAACACTTTTATCATCACTTGCACATATGCATTTCATATTATCATTTCACATACCGTACCTTGCCCACTCACGTGCATATTTTCATTTACATATTTATTGTCTTTTATTACTTTTTCAAACTCATGTCCTCACATTGCATACATGCATTCCATTCACTTGCATCCCACTTGCATTATTCGTGACTTCTTCGAAGGATCGTTATTGGGTTTCACAATTAATGTGATTGGCACCACCTACCCTTTGAAGAGAAATGTCCCTCAATACCCCTAGGTCTAGGGTTTGCATTCATGTAGTGCATCCAAATGTAATAAATTCTTTGGTTAAAACAAGAAAATCTTTGATTAAATCATGCAACTAGCCTTGGTTAGGTCAAAGGGGTGCCTTGGATTTTATTCTTGCCTTCCCCTTTGTCAAATGTGACTCCCGAACCTTTTTCTTTGGTTTACGTGGGGTAGGAGTCGTTTAAAAAGGGTTTCTCACTACTTTCTCCTATTTTTCTTTAAAAATTCATTTTTTGGTGACTTGATACACCTTAACTCATTACCAAGTGGCGACTCCGTATTTTGTTTTCAAAAAAACCCTTTTTAAACTATAATTTTGGGTCAAATCGTCGCATTCTCAAACCCCCATTTAGACCCAATTTTCTTAAATCACAATTCATTTTCCAATCACAAGTTGAATCAAAAACACACTTTTAAACCATTTATTTATTTATCAAAAAATGGGGCGCGACATTACTTATGGGGGTAAAGTGATTAAAAGATAACGTTAGAGAGTAAACTGATAGTAATGGTATAGTTTAAGAAGATAAAGTGATAATAATCCTTTAAACACCACTATTTTGAAAGTTAATTAAATTAAATTCATACAGTGTCCAAATGCCGGAATCAACATATATGAGTTTGCATTTGAATAATAATTTGTATGCAGACCGACCACTGATCCATTATAGAAAATCCTTAAAAACATTTTACTATAACAACTTTTTTTTTGTGTTGCATCCGATTTGAAATAATTTTACTATATCAGTTATCACTCATTTTGTTGTGTTAGGGATTAAAAAAAAAGTTGGTTTTAATTTGGAAAACGTTTTAGGTATTCTTTTACAAATCCATTCCAAAAAGAAAAAAAAATTTCTGTTAGAGAATTTCCTTTCGTTGCTCTTAGGTTTCTTTCTCTCTCCGACAGACGCACTCCTACAAACACCCCCAAAAAAAAAAAGTCACCAACAAATGTCATGCACCGTTTCCTTCATCCCACTATTCCAGTTCTATTCAATTCTCGTAACTCTTTTTCTTTTCCACCGGAGATCTAATCTCAACTACTCCGCTAATTAAAAAAATACCAGTAAGAACTGTCTTTTTTTTTTCCCTTCTCTTTAATTATATCTATATTGTTATCTATTTTCTCTCATTTTTGTTCTTTTGGCTTTCTCTTCACCGGGGAAAAGTGTGGGTTGTTTTTTTTTGAAGCATTATATTTTGCGTTTTCTATTTGCTGCAGGAACTAGATTTACAGCTAAATGATTTTCTTCAACGGATCTTAGTTTCTGTGAATTCTCAGAGTTTAGGGTTCTATTCATTCGTTTGCTGATTCTGTTTTTCCTTTTTTTTTTTGGGGTGATTATTCATTTTCTTTCAAGGGTTTAATTTTAAGAGGCAGCTGAATCGGGAAGAAGTCACGAAAAGAGTTTCATGAAGAATTTGTTTAATTTGTTGTAATTTAGGGTTTTCGAACCATCAATTTGTAGGTGAAATCATTGGTTTGAGGGCGTGATTGGAAGAGTTTCTCTTTGGTTTGGTTTGACCTGAAGAAAAATGATCTATTAGTTGTTGAATTGAATTTCAGCTGAAAGGTGTGTGATTCTGGAATTTTTGTCACCTGGTGCTGGATTTCTGATCTTTTGTATCGTAGAAAAGGAAAAAGGAATCTGAATCTGTGTAAAATTGCTAAGGGAGGAAAAGCTTTTCTTCATTTTTTGGGGGTTTTAAGTGAGCATTGGGGATTTTGGGTCAATGGATAGGGATAAGAGTGTCAACCATGGTGGGGGACTGCCTCCATCGGGGAGGTATTCAAGTTTTTCACCACCGGGTAGCAGTTATGGTGTGAAACCAGAGCAATCAGGGTCATCGACTCTTCCTCCAATTGGGCCTGGGGGCATTTCAGAATCAACTCATTTTGGTCATGGGATGTCATCTGATTCTAGTCGGTTTAGCCATGATATTAGCAGAATGCCTGATAACCCGCCTAAGAATTTGGGCCATCGACGAGCCCACTCAGAGATTCTTACCCTCCCTGATGATATTAGCTTTGATAGTGATCTTGGAGTTGTTGGTGGATTAGATGGGCCTTCATTCTCTGATGATACTGAAGAAGACCTGTTATCTATGTATCTAGACATGGATAAGTTCAATTCCTCATCTGCTACTTCTGCTTTCCAAGTTGGCGAATCATCTTCTTTGGCAGCTGGAGTTCTTGGTTCATCATCAACTGCAGCATCAGCATCCACATCATTGGCACCACCAAGTGAGATAGTCTCTGGTATTAGTGACAAGCCACGAGTTAGACATCAGCATAGCCAGTCCATGGATGGGTCAACAACAATCAAGCCTGAGATGCTCACATCAGGTGCAGAAGAGCCATCTCAGGCTGATGCTAAAAAAGCAATGTCTGCTACTAAGCTTGCTGAGCTGGCTTTAATTGATCCAAAGCGTGCGAAAAGGTGATGCCCCTATTTAAGAGTTACTATTTACCATTTTTTATGTTGTAAGTATTGAAGTTCCCTTGCAGCAACTGACTTTGGTTCCCATTTTGACATTAGATTTTGCTGATTATAACATGCATTAGTTTTTTTCTCCTTTGCGGTTTGCATGAAATAGACTGCGTGTCAGTTGGAAATATTATATCCTGCCACCAAAACCTCCTGCTCAGGGGGATAGGTCTGTCAAATTTCTCATGCTGATGATTCCTTTATTTTTACATGCTCCTATAAAAAGGTTCCATCCGGTTAACATTTATATCCTGTGAAGTTAACATTTATATCCTGTGAAGTTAACATTTATATCCTGTGAAGTTAACATTTATATCCTGTGTTCCTTTCAGATTACATTTTTTGTATGTGTGGAAATGATTACTGTGACTACATCCATAATTAGGTTAAAGACTATTATGTTATGATTGATTTGGTGATTCCTTTGGAACAATATCTTAGTTATTTAGATCACTCCTTAATGGAGTTTAATGTGACAGAAAAGATGCAAAAGTTAAGCTATGTCTTACCAGTATATCATTTTCGGTGACAGCTTATAGTATTGGAATCCACTAAATAACTATAGTTTAGGTAATGTCCAAATCTCACATGGAAAGGAAACTTTTTATGTTAGATTTGTCTTGATGAGAATTAGTTGTTTGTTGTTGATGAAAACTGTGAAATGCCTTTTACATATATTTTTTTTTATGCTTTCGTCATATTTACTGCTATCCAGATGCACCTCTCTCATCAGGTCAGAGTAGTACATTTTATTTTTTTTTAAAATTTTGGTGTGTGGCAGAATGATTCTACTTGGTGTGGAATCTATAAAATGAAGATGATAGGAGAGGGAATGAGTGAGAAATTAAGGAGAAGCAAGAAACAAAGAAGAGGATAAGAAAGATAAGAAAGTAAGGAAAGGAACTGAAATTCTAGGAATTCTGCCTAGATTTCTGAGATTTACCTTTGCAGTTAAGCATCCTCTGCAGCTAATGAAGCTTATATCTATTTAGGATAGACCAGTTGGAGGCTGAGCATGCTTACGCACTGCTTAAACTTCACAGCTGAGTAAACCTAACTAGTAAGATTAGCTAGAAGCAGTGAAATTGGGCTTAAATACCTAAAGTTCGCCAAAGTTGATTTGTGCACTTTAGTTTAGCTCAACCCAAAATCATAATTTCTACCTGGATTGACCTAATAGACTACTTTCCCTGCACTGCTGTCTCCATCTTAACAAATGCTGAACTAACAAACTGTTCTTCAAACATTTGGATATCCATCATTTTTGGATTCTCGAGGCCCATTATTCTTGATTATCACTTCAAAATTGCTTAGAAGTCTCTTTTCTCTCTTTTAGATGAAGCCTTTCTTGTGAAACAATCTAAGTACTCACTAGTTTGCTGAATTCATTTCCAAGATTTTTGGTCCTGGATTGTTTTGGTTTGATATTTTCACTTGTTGATAATGTAATAGGTACTCCTTAGATTAGCTTGAAAGCACATGATGCATATTTCTTGTGAATTCAGGTAAACTGTAAGATTGGGATTTTGGGAAGTAAAATCATGAATCACTCTCTTAAAAGGGAATTTATGTACACCAAATCTGCCAGCTCAGTATCATTCCTGCAAATTTTTTGCCAACAATGATTTTCATGTCATGTCAGAGTGTTGTTATATATTGCATGAGCCATTAGTTGATATTGTTTCACTAGGAAGCAATTTTGGATGACACAGTAATATGTCAGTTTTGGACACTCAATTTGAAGGAGTCCATTATTAGTGTTTGATTAACAGAGTCCAAGCCATGCAAGTAATCATTTAAGCTGTCTTAAATTGAAGCAGCAAAACTGAATTACTAACTCATATGTGCTTGAGACTTATTAGTGGCTTGGATCTCACAGTTTTAGAGCTTAGGTCCAATAGATACTTTTACAAGTCTTCAGTATTCTGCACCAATGTGTTGTAAATTGCGTGTTACTGTCAATCGAATAATATCTTGTGGAAGAGGTTAATGTGCGTATTCTGAAGAACATGTGTCCAAAGTTTAAGGACAAGGATCCGAAGTAAATAGGAGAAAATCAAGAAAAGATATATTCTTGTTCAATGGTTTGTGCAGTTTGGGACTCCTGATGGAAGTTTTTCTTAGAAACTGCAATGTCTAGCAACCATTACTGAGAATAGTCTTTTAATTCATCAGTTGAAATTGATTTTATTTGTGAGCGCATTACTCGAGATCTAGATTTATGAGTGAATGGAGAAAAGGGAATCATGTAGGGTGTTAATTTTATTGCATTATCTAGCATAATGTTCAAGAAGATTCTACGCCTTCAGACAGTTGCATCTTTGGTGGTAGTGTGTTTGGGATGCCTTATTGTATATCACTTCTTGGTGAAAACTATTGTGTTCGTAATTCTTTCAAATTGTCATTCTGATTGCTTTGCTTCTTGATTTTACTAAAGTAGTCTTGAGTGTGATTTAAAAGAGGATGATTTAGTCTACAGAAATTCTTAACCCAAACAGATGCAAATATAATATATATTTATATGTTTATAGATTTTGATTTTTTACATCATTTGCTATTTACACAAGGTTTTACTGTATAGCTATATTCCATTTTGGCACCTAATTGTAGGACAAGTATAGGTGAAGCTCTCTACAGTTAGCAGGAGAAATAAAAGTATTTTGCGGCTGTTTCAGCACCCTTGATATTGAGTCTACTGACCTTAAGTGTTGATTCGAGTGAAAGAGGTGAAGAACAAGAAATGCTGAAGAGCCTTAGAGGAGGTAAAGAAAGATTTGATGAAATTGAAGTTGTGATACCGAATACTGGAGCCTCAGTAACAATACCTAATGGGCCTAAGCTCTTTAACCTTTAGATCCAATTGAGACTACTAAGACTTAGTCTGAAAGTAGATGCTTGCTTAAGTTTCCTTTGTGTAACCAAGTTAAGTTAGATAATCTTTTGTCCGTAGAAGTCTTCGAGGCAAAACTGAAATGTGAAGCTCTTTCAGCTAAGAGGCCAAAAATGTGTGACCTATGAAATTAGTTCATAGTGCACTAAAAGCAACCAACGGCCCATGTTGAAGATATGGAGCCCATTGTAGAAGGGGGATTTTCCCAGAACTAACATTTGGTTTTCAATTGTCATATCTAGTCTGACCAATCTTCCAAGGAGTGACTAGATGTAGTTCCTGGTAAACCGGATCAGTTATTTCTAGCTCCTCTTTAAGCTGTTTCTTTACTCCTGTCATTCCAATTGCCATATCAAGATTTCACCCCTTCATCTTAAACTATTAACTCAAGAAGAACTGCTGCATCAAGTCTTACTCACACTTCTGTAAGTTAAAAAGCTATGTATAAGGGTATTTAGAAAGTCAAAAATGCTCCTATATGCCACCATGCATGGTTGTGATTTCTATTCAAAAGCCTTAGCTAGTAAAGTCTTGGGACTTTTCTAACACTTGCTGCTACTCCAAATAGGAGTATGGTATGGATAACTAACATGGAGGTAGATAGAAGGATGGATATTCTGTAGCTAACTGAAGTCAATATGCCTGTTGAACCCTATAACTACTCGAAGAAGTCACTTTTAAGATGGCTACAGATATTACCATGGACTGCATCATTTAGCTTCTCATTTGCAAGTGATCCTGTTGCTTGTCTTAGGCTTCTAAGGCCTAAAATCTGCATCTAATGAGCTTATAGTTGTTGCATCATACATTTAGTACAATGGCATTTTTTTTCCAATTGCGTTGAAAAAAGGCACATAAAACGAAAGATGGCATAAGAGTTCAGGAAACCAAAGAAGCCGAAAGAGGAATGCTTAACATGTATCTCGAATACATCCACAGGTTAAGTGAAAGGAAATTTAGGTGCAGATTTGTTGGTGTGCTGCATGGTTGTCGAACAAGGATAACTTGTTGGAGAATGCAAATACACACATGCATCCACATGCTTTAAATTACTCTTGTTTGGAATGTATTTGTGCTTTGTGTTTTACACTAATTTGGTACTAGATCTGTTTACATTATCTATGGAGGAAGCCATAATGTTAGATACAGATCTAGTTTCTTTTGCTTGCTTACGTTTTATAAAGCTCTGGGCAGATCTATGGACTGCATCATTTAGCTTCTCATTTGCAAGTGATCCTGTTGCTTGTCTTAGGCTTCTAAGGCCTAAAATCTGCATCTAATGAGCTTATAGTTGTTGCATCATACATTTAGTACAATGGCATTTTTTTTCCAATTGCGTTGAAAAAAGGCACATAAAACGAAAGATGGCATAAGAGTTCAGGAAACCAAAGAAGCCGAAAGAGGAATGCTTAACATGTATCTCGAATACATCCACAGGTTAAGTGAAAGGAAATTTAGGTGCAGATTTGTTGGTGTGCTGCATGGTTGTCGAACAAGGATAACTTGTTGGAGAATGCAAATACACACATGCATCCACATGCTTTAAATTACTCTTGTTTGGAATGTATTTGTGCTTTGTGTTTTACACTAATTTGGTACTAGATCTGTTTACATTATCTATGGAGGAAGCCATAATGTTAGATACAGATCTAGTTTCTTTTGCTTGCTTACGTTTTATAAAGCTCTGGGCAGATCTGATGGAGCTTTTGTGCTCAACTTAAAAGGGAAAAAATGTTTCAAGTAAATATATGTTTGTTTATAAGATGATCATGTAGGAGCTCGTTCATAAAGAAGAAATAAAACTAAAGTTAAAAACAATAAAAAAAGATAGAAAAGAGAAGTAGTTCACAAAAGAACTTCGAAATTTCAGTTATAAAACTAAAGAGAAAGAGGATATGTTCCTAAATGAATAATTTGTATAGCAGCAACAAGAGAGAGGGAAACAAGAGATTATGGGGGTTTCAGACCCCTGTAAATTTGGAAGGGAGCATCAGAACATGAAACAACATGGTGCCTAGGTGCAACTATTTTGTTTTTTAACTGCTAGGATCTCAGGGACAGTGTGCTTTTATTGTAAACCATAGGGTCCATATGAATTAGGTGTTTTGGGGAAAGTTTTTCAAAAACAACACTGTAGCATCTTATTTCAAAAACTTTTCACTGTAGATATATTTTGGGGTGGTTTTAAAATTTAATATTTTATTGGGGTATTTTGTTAATTTTCCGTTACCACCCATGACAAACCACCACCGACCATTGCCCCTCTTCTCCCTCATCCACTGCCACCATCGCCCTCCCCCTCCCGTCTTCTCCCTCTCCCTCTTCCACCCCTCCCCTCCCCTCCCCTCCCTTCCTTCCCCATTCCTTGGCAGCCCTGTGATTGGTCGTGACTCATCGCAACCAGAGGGGGAGGGAGGGGGGCCAGCAACCCTGTCTGAGGGGGACTGCCATGGAAGGGGGAGGGAGGGGAGGGGAGAAAGAGGAAGAGGAAGGAACAGGAAGAGAGAGAAGGAGGTAAGGGGGGAAGGGCGGTGGAGGAGGGAGGAGGTAAAGGGTGGTTGCAGTTGTGGATGGAAGAAGAAAGAGGTGGTAGGATTTGCTATGTTTTTTATTTTTATTGTTTTTGTGTTTTTGTTAGGTGTACTTGAGATTGTTTTTGGAGTGTGTTATTGTAGCATTGTATCTGAAAAGCATGCCAATCCAAATAGAGCCATAATTTCTTGCAATATATATGACCTGATAATACAGTTTATGCAGAAAATTGTAGTTTTGTTGAAGTAACTTCTGATGTGTGCAATTAGTTCTTTAGTGGCAAAGTAGGTTATCAGGATGTTTGTTACAAGTCATTGCTGAAAGTGTAAATCTCAAGTGTTATAATATCAAGGATGTTTGTTATAATACCAAGGATGTTATCAAGCATAAGTGTAAATGAGTTTACTTCCCTTAAAAGTTGTGCCACAGGTAAAGATGTGAGCTTTTTGCATTTTACTCGTGTTTTTGGAATAATGAATAAACCTGAATCTTGCTTTGCTGAAAGGTTGAAGATTTTTCCTTTTTTGGTTTTTGTTGTCACCTTATTGCAGAAGTAGATGACAAGTCTTGAATTTTTTGGCCCAAATTTTCATTGAGCACTTAGTTGTTACGGTGGATTATCCATCTATGCTACTCATTTGAGCTTTTGTGCTATCATATTACAGGATATGGGCTAATAGACAGTCAGCTGCAAGATCAAAGGAAAGGAAGATGAGATATATTGCAGAACTTGAAAGGAAAGTCCAGACCCTGCAAACAGAAGCAACTTCCTTGTCTGCGCAGCTTACTCTGTTGCAGGTAATGTCATCTTTCTGTTCATCAGAATACTGGTATAGAGTGTTTGAAGTTGCATGCTGGCCTTTTTGTTTTTGTTTCTTCTTTTCTTTGCTGCAGTGGGGGCTGATGGGGGATTAGTCCAGTTTCGCCTCTTTGTTGGTTTACAATCACATAACACTGATGCTCATTATTGCTTGATTAGGTTGTGTATTCACTTACTCTCATGTTTTAAATAAGTGAATGTTTTTTGTTTGTTCCTGTTTGGATGTGTCTGTCTAAATCTTTGTCTGCGTGTATGTTTGAAAAGAGAGGGGGGGGGGGAGAGAAAACGTCTTTGTCAATCTGCCGTATGCCAGGTAGCTCATGATGTTGGGTGTTTTATTGTTTGACTAAGTGGAGAAATTCATAGAAAGGAAGAAAGGGAATGCTACTGTTCTTGGTACCATGCATGGGTTTTGAAGCATAGTGATGCTGTTACTTTAGGTTTCACTTTTTATTTTTATTTTAAAATACCAGGCAATTAACTTTTGAGGGTTTTCAAAGTCAATTTATAGGTCTTGAAGCTTGTTTTACATTGAAAATTTTGTTGTTGGTTGATTGTTATGCTTCTAAGTCTAACGGATTGATTTGTCACTTGTTCAGAGTTCTTGATTTGAATCGATCTTGGCATTTTTGTAATTCATGGCTTTAATTCTGGCTCCCCATTTTTAATCTTCAAAGAACCATGAACCCTACTTTAATTCGGATACCTAGTAGTGTTACCTTTAATCCCCAATTAAAGAATCTTCTACTTCTTGTAGAATGCAATCAATTGTTATCCTTGTTCTGTTATCTGCACTAGCCTCTGAACAACCCTATGCTCAAGTTTTTGAACCTCTTTGTACAAGTTGTTCAATCAGCCTTCGTTTCCATTTTCTTGTAACTACTCATTCTGTAAATGCAGAATATTAATTTCTTTGGTACAGTCTGTCTTAGGGAAGTGTCTTTAAGTTTTGTCATTGCCTGGCCTGTCTTGACCACAGTAGCACCTATGTGGTCAGCATTTTGCAGTTCTGGTGAACAGTATCACTAGGAAGTAAAGGTCCAAATTAAGGCATGCTTCATGCAGTGAGAAAAAAACGTATCCCTTATGCTTTTGTGAAAGATATCGTGAGATGGTAGTGGGTAACTTTTGTGAAAGAAATTGGATATCGAATTTGAAATCTAAGGTGGGATCAGAAAATTCTAAAATTTCAGAACATGGATTTAGATTGACAGTTGGAATATAATTTGGGATCATAATATTGCAAAACTGGACAAATATGGCCCATTCTTTACTGGGTAACTCCATGCAAAGTCTGGTGCCATACTGGATGTGCACAAGGCATACTCTTAGGTGATGATGTACTCAATTTAGTTATTGTGATACTGGTTCTAGTTTCGCAACTAATTAGTGAGCATCTTCCTTTGCTTTCTTCTGGTACCTTTTCTACATTGATAAGCTTATATTACTCCAATAGCATAATTGACTTGCTTCTTTGCTTTTCAACAGAGAGACACAAATGGTTTGACTGCTGAAAACAGTGAACTTAAATTGCGGTTGCAGACAATGGAACAACAGGTTCACCTGCAGGATGGTAATGGTTTTTCCTTTTACTGTTTTGACCCATGTCCTCCATTCTGGCCCTCTTTGTTCTTTTGTTGATTTATCCTCATTCATATTCTAGAGGGCCCTTGGAAGCTATTGAGCTGGTTCTACTGGCGGAAAATTCCCCTTCTACCTTCACCATAGATTTTTGTTATTATGATCAGTCTCCAAATTTTGTCAAAGCTTGCTGTGCAATATGTATATGATACTCCCCCTCGTCTTGGATCCTTAGTCTCTTTTTTTTCTTCCCCTACACCTCCCCTTTTTCTTCTGATGCTAAGGATGTGGCATTTTGGGGGACCTTAGCCACAATATTCTCTTGGCTTCGATTGGAAAGAGTGTTGCATTGATATTGATTTTCTTACTCAATGATGCACATTTACCATGATGAATTGGCAAAAACTTTCTGCTACCTAACCATATTTTCTTTTTCTCTTGTTTGCTCATTGATAACTGCCCTAAGAGGAAAACAATTAGTACATTCATTTTAGATTACAGTTGCAGGCAAATGGATCCAAGGTCATCCTGGGTTGTTTCTACATAAAAAAATGTTTTTGGCGATAAAATGTGGAGAAATTTTTTGTGGTAAACATTGTAAAGCTGCACGTGGGAATTTCTGGTTAGACTTTTATGCCCTTGCATCTAAAAATGTTAGCAAGGAATGTGATCCAAACTCTTGAGCTTTTTCTGTCAGAAATGTCATCTTGGTTATAGATGCAATAGATAGATATCTTTCGAACATATGGAAAAAAAATGCTCAAATGCTTTTATCATTTGTATGAGCCATACAGCATTTTTGTCAAGCTGAATTAGCAAATAGGTGTCGGCCAAATGTGTTACATATATAGGGAATGAAGTTAAGCTCCATAGGCATTATAATGTTTATGAAGTGATTTGGATAAAGGAACAATCTTGACATGCTGAATTACTGATGATCAGGGGGCAAATGATTTACCTGATGCCTCCTACTTCACTAGGTGATATTGTGGAGGGCAGTTACCCACGCTGAATGCATTTTGACATCTCTGCACATAGTTTCCTTGCTGACATACTTTTGTTCTGGAACTCTTTCAAAAGAAGCTGCTCACTGATAGTGTGCCATCTCTTGCCCTTTTGCACAGCTCTGAATGATGCACTGAAGGAGGAAATTCAACACTTGAAGGTGCTAACTGGACAAATTCCCAATGGGGGACCTATGATGAACTATCCTCCCTCCTTTGGAGCCAACCAGCAATATTATTCCAGTAACCATGCGATGCACACATTGCTAACTGCCCAACAGTTCCAACAGCTCCAAATTAATTCTCAAAAGCAGCAGCACCAGTTTCAGCCGCATCAAATGCACCAGTTTCAGCAGCACCAGCTGCCACAATCTCTAATCCAGCAACAGGATCATCCGATGCAACAAACAGGTGACTTGAAACTGAGAGGTTCTCTGCCGACTCCTGCACAAACTGATAATGCTTCGGATACGAGTGCCTCATTATCGAAGGATTGATTGAAACTCTTATCGGACATGTTGGCATTCATTCAGAATCTTTATGAGGGACCTAGTTCAGCTTCCCCAAACTCGTTGGGGGTGGTTATAGATACATCTACATGTCATTTATATCTAGGTAGTGCATTGAATTTTAGTTGAAAATTAACTTTTGGAGGGTATATTCGTTTAAAATGTCAGCTTCATGTAGACAATCAGTTCCTTTGTTCTATATATTTACCCGAAATGGTAGGCCTGTTGTATGTAGATGACACTGAAATTTTAGATTTCCATCCTGTCTATCATCAGCATGGAGACAATTAGTTTCTCACGCATGCGAGTCAGTCCGCAGTTATCAAATGCAGACTGGTGTCCGCAGACATCACATGCCTGTGTTTCTACCCTAAAACTGGGAACTCTAGCTCAGTTGAGAATATCATTTTACTATGCGTGCATTATGGCTTCTGTTGACATAGGGTGAATAGCTGTTACTTGTTGCGTAATGGAGTGAAGCAACATATTTGTAGGTGGTGCATGGGGATAAATAATAGCATGGTAATTTGAGGGATAGAGCAGAAGTATATCTGTGATCTAACGATCTGATGATTACGACGGTTTGCAAATGTCTTTTAACTTAGCAATAGGAAGTGACTGAGCTGGTCAATTGAAGTTTCGGAAAACTTGGAAAGGGAATAGGAAGATTCAAAGTTCACAAGGGTGTAAGTTTTGGAAAATTGGTGAATAGAATACTGGGTTGTTCAAAAAAATCGTAAATGAAATAATCTTGGGAGGCAAAATCCGGAAATTACTTCTTTGTGCACGTCAGAGCGCTGGGATGTGCGTATAAATGCATGCACGTTCAAACTGAGCAGGTGTTCATATTTTGCCATACACAAAACTTGAAAAGGCTTATGTGTAACAATACACAAAACTTGAAAACGCTTATGGTGTAACAATTTTTGTCGTCTTTTGAAGTTACTACTTTTGCACTTACGGCAAGGACAAAATGGTCCAGCCAAATTCTGAAAAATTTATTTTCTACTTTTATTAGAAATATCAAATTATGCTAGTAACCACCAATAATTATGGATAACTACCCAAAAATTTATACATATTTATTTTCATAAACTTTTTAACAGATTAATTTTCAAAGTATGAAACCATTTTGATATAAAATTTACATTTGCAAATAACTATTGTTTCCATTATTCACATACATAAAGTGTTCCTTGATCACTAGAATTCATTTAAATGTGGTCACTTGAATGTACACGTATATTCCTAAAGTCCACAATTATATTTATTACACTTGTATTTTTCCACATTTGGTTTACATATGTGCAAATAACAATTGACATTTTTGCACAAAACAATTGAAGTCTGCATATTCCAATATAAAGTTGCATTGTTCACCAAATGAACACTTTCATTCTTTAAGCTACATATTGTTTGTAACAAGGTGCCAAATTGCTAAGAGGGTGATTTAGTCATTTAGCTATAAATTTATTAGTTATTTTAATTTGAAAACAGTAACTTATACCCTATTTGCAAATTTCTCAAAATCTACACCCTTATTATGAATTTTAAATCTTCGTATTTTTAAATTTTCCCTAAAGTTTGTCTTGACTTGTATATGAAACCCAACGTTTGCAAAAATGCAAGTTTCATCAATTTGTGGAGTTTGGTTAGAGTTTTCGTAGTTCGAAATTTGGTGAAAATGGATTTGTTGCTCTCCACACTAGGCAATCTATCCTAGTGGTTCTTGAAGCAACTGCTGGCCAACTTGAATAGGGGATGGAGAGATGTGGTGATTTTTACGTCAGCAGAATTTATGTTTATATGCAGGGATTTAATTCACACTCAAAAGAAATAAATAATATCAATTCCAAGACAAAAAAATTTTGGTAGCGGAAGACATTAAAAACAAAGTACCACGAAACAAACTACGGGATTTAAGTGTGATAGTAATTCCTTTGTGTGTGGCTAAACTATTGAAATTGAGTGAGGTTCAATGAACCAACATCTCTTTACAATTAGCTAATAGGTCACTTAAATATCCTATAGGAGTGGTTGAAAATGTGCTTATTAATGTAAAGAACTTCATCATTCCAGTTGACTTTGTTGTTCTTGATGTGGAAGAGGATATAGATATGTCAATTATATTTGGTAGACCTTTTCTAGCTACTGCAGGTGCTACCATTGATATCAAGCAAGGAAAGCTTAACTCCAAATATGTGAAGATGAAATTAAGTTTAATTTGAGTGAACTTGAAAATTTTTCTTCATTTACTGACCACATTTATGCTAGTGAAGAGATTGATAATCTGATACAAGAGTTAAGTCGAATGAAAGAATATTTCAGTCCTCTTGAAGTTTGTTTGTTTGATGTAGTAAGGCAAGAAGACGAAGATATGGAAGTTTCTGAATATGTTCATCTTTTGAATTCCAATGCATCATATCAAAGAGAGATTTAAGAGGAATTGGAAAGTGGAAAAGGATTACCACCACCTTCAAGTGAAAAAGTTACTAAGAGTATTGCTGGAGCATTTAAGGTATATTTTTCTTGGTCATGATAATACATAGCCAATAATTGTTAGTGCTGTTTTTGAAGATATGAAAATGGAAAAGTTACTAAGAGTAATGAGAGGGTATCAACAAGAAATAGGGTGGATAATTCAAACTGTAAGGGAATAAGTTCTGTAGTTTGCCTGCATCGGATTCTTATGGAGGAAAAATGCCAAACCAGTTGTAGAAGTGCAAAGGCATTTAAACCTTAACATGAAAGAGGTAGTATGCTTGGAAATTTTGAAATGGTTGGATGCAAGTATACTCTTTTTTATTTTTGATAGTATTGGATTTGTTCAATTCATGTGGTGCCAAAGAAAGGTGTGATGACAATAATATTAAATGAAAAAGATGAGATTATTGCCACTACAATTATTGCTGGTTGGAGTGTATGCATTGTTTATCATAAACTTAATGCGCCCACTCATAAAGATCATTTTCCATTACCTTTTCTTGATCAAATTTCGGAAAGATTAGTTGGATATGAATTTTATTGTTTTCTTGATGAATTTTCAGATTATAATTAGATTGTGATTGTATTAGAAGATCAAGAAAATACGACATTTATTAGCCGTTATTGTGACAGCCCCACCTCCCCCTAAGGCGAACCAAAGGGTTCGGCGGACCACCTGCCCAACTCTTGCTGGACTACAGATCCGGAACATACATAAACCCTACAAAACGCACAAAAAGACTTTGAGAAAACGAACTCTCAGAAACCAAATTAACTAAACTAAGCGATGCAATAGAACTTTGATACGATGCTCCAATGAAAATCGAAAACAAAATGAAATTGCCGCTGCCACGTCACAATCCGGCCAAGATTTGGCCGGACTACTGGCTGGAATCGAGGCAGTGGCGAAACCAAAATTTTTCAATTTCTCCTGCCAATCCGGCCAACTATCCGGCCAAGAACTGGCCGGATATATGGCCGGATTCGGTGAACAGTTTCTCGCCAAAATACATATCTTCCTCGTTCAAGTTCCTCGCTCGATTTCCTCAATGGATACAAGAAACGTTTACCAGAGCCATTATAAGGTATCATCTCAACAAATACACTTAATATACATGATTAAGAACTTAAATACATATATACATCGGAGTTTCAACAAAATAACCTAAAATACAAGCCATAGTATTCACTCTTCATACATATACAAAATACGACTAGGGTTTTGTTACAAAGGAGCTTAACAAAAACATATACATCTACTAGCTCAACTTTCCTTTCCAAAAATCATGATTTCCATAGTGGTATTCCTGTTAGGAAAACAAAGTAACGGGAACGGGGTGAGTTTACGCTCAATGAGGTACCAGAAGTACACGTAGTCAAATATACCAGCCAGATAAGGTAGTAAACGAAGACTTCAAATAGAAAGGATACAGGTGGCCCTCAAGAGCCAAATTCCCCTTTTTGCTTTACCAGATATTGATCAAACAGTAGTTGACACTCCGTCAAATTTTAAATAAAGGAACCAGTCCAATAGAGCACCACTTTACACCAAATTCCGTCCACCAAACATACCCCTTTTCGGGCCCACAAAATATTCAGAAACAGAAGTGGTAATACTCGAGTATACCGGAAATCCAGAGTCTCCAATACCCAAAGATTTCCCAGAAACAGACTACTGAGGTTTGTTATCTAATCGACCAGGCCCTTGTCGGCTCGACTCGAGTAACTAGCCATAGATTTTGAGCTCAAAAGTCGCAGAAGGGTCGTTGGATACAAACCTCCAAACGACATCGAAACAGATACAGATAATAGATTCAAACGTATACAGGAACCAGAATAGATAGACGAAAGAGACGCGTGTGATAAAGTACACCCTCGTTTCATACTGAGTATACAGAAGTCACAGATAATCAGGTTGCAAATTGCAAGTACAGATAAATCAGATAAGCACCAATTTAAGGGAGTGGTACACTCATCAGTTCAAGCAAAAATACTTCAAAAGTTTTCACCCAAAGTATGGCTTTAATCACCGAGAAGCCCTAGAATAACCAACATAAAACAATTATAGTTCCCACATTCGCCAAAATACATTTCTTCCTCGTTCAAGTTCCGCGCTCGCTCGATTTCCTCAATGGATACAAGAAACGTTTACCAGAGCCATAATAACGTATCATCTCAACAAATACACTTAATATACATGATTAAGCACTTAAATACATATATACATCGAAGCTTCAACAAAATAACTTGAAATACAAGCCATAGTATTCATTCTTCATACATACACAAAATACGACTAGGGTTTTGTTACAAAGGAGTTTAACAAAATCATATACATCTACAAGTTCAACTTTCCTTTCCAAAAATCATGATTTCCACAGTAGTATTCCTATAAGGAAAACAAAGTAACGGGAACGAGGTGAGCTTACGCTCAATAAGGTACCAGAAGTACATGTAGTCAAATATACCCGCCAGATAAGGTAGTAAACAAAGACTTCAAATAGAAAGGATACAGGTGGCTCTCAAGAGTCAAATTCCTTTTTTTACATTACCAGAGTTTGATCAAACAGTAGTTGACACTCCGTCAACTTTCAAATAAATGAACCAGTCCAATAGAGCACCACATTACACCAAATTCCGTCCACCAAACATACCCCTTTTCGGGCCCGCAAAACATTCAAAAACAGAAGTGGTAATACTCGAGTATACTGGAAATCCAGAGTCTCCAATACCCAAAGATTTCCCAGAAACAGGCTACCGGAGTTCGTTATCTAATCGTCTAGGCCTTTGTCGGTTCGACTCGAGTAACTAGCCACAGGTTTTGAGCTCCAAAATTGCAGAAGGGACGTTGGATACAAACCTCCAATCGACATCGAAACAGATACAGATAACAGATTCAAACGTAAACAGGAACCACAACAGATAGACGAAAGAGATGAGTGTGATCAAGTATACCCTCGTTTCATATAGAGTATATAGAAGTCACAGATAATCAGGTTGTAAATTGCAAGTACAGATAAACCAGATAGGCACCAATTTAAGGGAGTGGTACACTCATCAGTTAAAGCAAAAAGACTTCAAAAGTTTTCACCCAAAGTATGGCTTTAATCACTGCCAGGACAGTCAACAGTACGCTCGCTTAATTGATACTAGTTGAGACGAGGGTGTACTTTACCACTGTCGTACTTATCTGGCTTAATTGACTGTTTACTGTATCACTTGAATTGTCTTGATTATACTTGAATGGGTGTCGTTTGGACGTGCATCCAACGACTTATACTGTTGATTCTGAGCTCAACCCTATTGGTGGTCAATTGAATCGAGCTAGCAAGGGTTTGGTCGAGAAAATTGACAAGCCATGGGGACTGTTTATGTGGAATCCTTGAGTATGAGACTCTTGATTCTGGTATACTCGAGTATTACCAATTATTGAACTGTTTGGAGTTCGGGCCCGGTAAAGTTATGTGAGGTGGAAGGAATCGGTGAAAGTGGAGTCTACAGTATTGGTTACTCCTTAAGCATTGACGGAGGGTCAACGGGGCGAGATCAAGTACGGCAAGCAGGGATAAGAGCTCTTGAGAGCCGACCGTATCCTTTTAAATATCTTTATTGAAACCTGATGTGAATTGACTCACTTATTGGATGTGTTTGGATTGAATAGCTTTGTGCTTATGTGAACTTTGTTACTTGGGTGATGGTACCACATTGGGCGAAAGTTCACTCCATTAAATTTTGTTTTCCTTACAGGGAACCACTTTTGGGGACTATGATGTTTTGAAGCACGAGTTGAGCTAATTTTAATATATTTTTGTAAAGCTCCTTGATAGTTGGAAAAACCCTAATGTATTTTGATCTAATTATCTTCCTTTTGTTTTGTAAATTATAAACGAATGTGTATAACACTGTTTACCCTGTTCATGTATCCTTTTGGTTTGGAAATGTTTTCCCGAGTTATATGACATGGCACCTACTATTCATTGGCGGTTTTAATTTTCGTTTTGCTATTTTGCAATTTTGAATAATTTGAGTGCGCTATTATCTTCCGGAACGTTTTAGATCATATTTAACTGTCTCGTTAGTCCTGGCGAGAGTTGGACAGGCAGTCCGCTAACCCCTTTGGTACGCCTTAGGGGAAAGTGGGGCTGTCACAACCTGTGACAGCCCTATCTCTCCTAAGACGAACCAAAGGTTTCGGCGGACCGCCTGCTCAGCTCTCATTGGGACTACGGATCCGGAACATACATAAACCCTGCAAAATGCACAAAAAGACTTCGAGAAAACAAACTCTCAGAAACCAAATTAACTAAACTAAGCGACGCAATAGAATTTTGATACGATGCTTGAATGAAAATCGAAAACAAAATGAAAGTGCCGCTACCACATAACAATCCGGCCGGATTACTGGCCGGATTCGAGGCAGTGGCGTAACCAAACTTTTTCAATCTTCCTTGCCAATCCGGCCAACTATTCGGCCAAAAATTGGTCGGATATACGGCCGGATTCAGTGAGTAGTTTCCCAGCAAAATACTTTTCTTCCTCGTTCAAGTTCCGCGCTCGCTCGATTTCCCCAATGGATACAAGAAACGTTCACTAGAGACATAATAACATATCATCTCAACAAATACACTTAATATACATGGTTAAGCACTTAAATACATATATACGTCGGAGCTTCAACAAAATAACCTGAAATTCAAGCCATAGTATTCATTCTTCATACATATACAAAGTATGACTAGGATTTTGTTACAAAGGAGGTTAACAAAATCCTATACATCTACTAGCTCTACTTTCCTTTCCAAAAATCATGATTTCCATAGTAGTATTCCTGTAAGGAAAACAAAGTAATGGGAACGGGGTGAGCTTACGCTCAATAAGGTACCATAAGTACACGTAGTCAAATATACCCGCCAGATAAGGTAGTAAACAAAGACTTCAAATAAAAAAGATACAGATGGTTCTCAAGAGCCAAATTCCCCTTTTTGCTTTACCAGAGCTTGATCAAACAAAAGTTGACACTCCGTCAACTTTCAAAGAAAGGAACTAGTCTAGTAGAGCATCACTTTACACCAAATTCCGTCCACCAAACATACCCCTTTTCGGGCCCACAAAACATTCAGAAACAGAAGCGGTAATACTCAAGTATACCGAAAATCATGAGTCTCCAATACCCAAAGATTTTCTAGAAACAAACTACCGGGGTTCGTTATCTAATCAACCAGCCCCTTGCCGGCTCGACTCGAGTAACTAGCAACAGGTTTTGAGCTCAAAAGTCACAGAAGGGTCTGTTGGATGCAAACCTTCAAACGACATCGAAGCAGATACAGATAACAGATTCAAACACATACAGGAACTAGAACAGACAGACGAAAGAGAAGAGTGTGATAAAGTACACTCTTGTTTCATACAGAGCATACAAAAGTCACAGATAATCAGGTTGCAAATTTTAAGTTCAGATAAATCAGATAAGCACCAATTAAAGGGAGTGGTACACTCACCAGTTCAAGCAAAAAGACTTCAAAAGTTTTAACCCAAAGTATGGCTTTAGTCACTGAGAAACTCTAGAATAACCAAGGTAAAACAATTATAGTTCCCACATTCATGAATCTAGTAAACGGAATGCATAAATGAGGCTCGACTACAAGTCGTATGCCTCTCTGAGTTAACTACTAGTACAAGGAGATAAAAGGCGGCTTTGGAGTAAAAAGGTAACAGTTGTCCTAAGAACATAAATGACCCCAAACCCTTCACTTCTACCAAAAACCTTACCTACAATGATTTACTAACTCCAAACTTAAGGTGGAAAATAAGAGTATGGACAATTTTAGGAAAATAGGATTTTCCAGTTTTGCACACCACCATTTGAAAAATCATATCTCAAGATTCTTAAATTCAAAATTGATAAAATTTATACCGTCAGAAAATAGACTCAAAGAGGTACAATTTCTCAGAAGACACATTTATAAGATTCAGAACACAAGTCAGTCAAATTCGAGCCTCAAATTGCTGTTTTATCTAGTAAAAGACAGAACAGGTATGCAATTTCAGTCAATGTTGAAAAATCACCATAAATCGTACAGACAGAACCAGGGTCTGAAATTTTCACGGTTTATAGCTCTTTGAATCTAGTTTAAAACGCAATAAATGGAACTTAATTATGATATTTCTACAATAAGATATAGCAAATTTCCCAAAAACTGCTCAAGGGTTACTGCGAAAAATTTCAGCAGCACTTCCCTTGTTTTTCTTTACTTTTCCAACCTAACATCAACACCCAATCTCATCGCATTTCAGTCATAATTTCCCATATAAATCACAAGCTATTGAACACACCTAAATAGGATCACAATACCCTTCAAATACAGCCAATTGGTAGCTCAAATTAGAAACCCTAAAACTGGAATTTTTTGCACCCAAGATGGAAATTTCTTTAGGCAAGTCCATCTAGCACATAATATCTCAATAATTCATATAGCAAAGCTATCAAAACATGAACAACCCTCAAGCATCACATGTGACTAGAATTTTCACCATAAAACTGAAATTTACCATAAAACTATTTCAAACCATGAAATATTCTCATAAAGCTACATATTTTGCAACCTTGAACCACAAATAAGCTAGTATTAGAAGTAAAAAGAGATTACTTGGCAAGATACCTTAGAACCACAAGAAAGATAGTAGCTTAGTGCCTTTCTCTTGAAAATCACTCCACCAATACCTTTAATATCGCTTCGAGAGCAACTTCTATGGAGTAGTTTGAAATTTTAACGGTTGAAACTCAAGATTGAGCAAGAAAATGAAATTGAGGTTGAAAGTTTTCTCTTGTTTTTCTCCTCTAAGAGGTTCAGCCAAAGCATGAAGAAAATGAGATGAATTTGGTCAATTTTTTTGATTTAGTAATGTTAAGAAACCTTTGGTCAAAGTCGAACTACCAATCGGGTCGCGACACTTGGTGCCTTGAATGTTTAATCTTATCTTCTTTTCTCTCAATGGTACACCATATAACTACCCTCTAATTATCCTCTAGCACCTTATAACATAATATTCCTTTATGTAAACTTCACCTAATCATCAAAAATTTATCGCACTTAACGAACTAGCGGGTCTCACGTCCATAATACACTTTGCACTTAACATGAACTATCTTATACTAGGAAAATGATTTAAAAACTATACTCCCTTATAAAAATCTCTGGAAAATAAATATAATAAAGTAATGTAAAGAAAATACACCCGAAGAAATAAAATAAAATAATATAAAATAAAAAAATTTTATGAGTCCTCACACTCTCTCCCCCTTAAAGAAATTTCATTCTCAAAATTTTCTTATCAACGGGATCTATTAACATCTAAGTTAAACGGCGGATCGTACTTTCTAAATTCTCAGACGAGTCAGGGACCTGATGTTGCTCTATGGAATACACCTGAGCAGGCACCTTCATTCCAGTTCCTTCTCCCTTTGACTGTCCAGTTTTGGTCTTAATTGGTTGCGAGGTTCCTCTCCCTTCGCGTAGTAGAACTGGGCAGTGAGTAATCCGATGATCGGCGCTCCCACAACGCCGGCATTTTCTCTCTTTCTTTTAACAATTCTCCTCTGTGTGAGTTGGCCCTCCACAATATCCACAGGGACCACGAGAAGAGGCCGAACCTCCCTGTGAGACTGCTTTTGACACCCCCGGTAATCATACTCCTCTAGTTCCCTTTCCAAATTTAGGAGATATACTCTTATTCTCTTGACCTAAGGTACTTTCAGGAAGAGCCTTTTTATTTGCTTGGAAGTTTCTAACTTGTAACCTCACATTATTAACTCGTAGAGCTTTCTCCACAGCATCACTAAATGTATTGATCTGGGCTACAGCTAGATCTTATTGAATCTCTACATTTAGCCCCTGAACAAACCATTTTATTCGCCTTTGCCAAGCTATAATTAATTCAGGAGCGAACTTAGACAACCTAGTGGCTCTCATATTAAGCCACAGTTTGAGCTCCCTGGCGAAACCTAATGAACTCGTTTTCTTTCTTTTCCTGAACTAGGGGCAGAAAATACTTAGTGTTAAACTCCCTCATAAAGTTTATCCAAATTCTTGGGGTTTGTTCTCTCTCCCACTTCATTCTAATCACATTCCACCAAGAACGAGCTGCTCTCTCCAATTGGAAGACAGCAAATGTCACATGTCTCGTCTCAATATAATGCAACGCTGTAAAAATATCGACCATCTTAGCCACATCTGGGTCTGATCCTCCAATGAATTTTGGTGGGGTGAATTTTTGAAATCTTTCGAGAGCTCTATCCTCGCCCTCTACCTGGCTACCAAGATTTTTAGGTTGAGGAATAGCGTTTTGGCCCTGTTGTTCCACTACATGAGCCAATAAATCCGTAATATGCTGGATAGCAGCAACTACTTGAGCATTAGGTTCGACCCTAGGTTCAGGATTGGGTTCAGGTATGGGTTCCTGATTTTCCCCTTCCTTCGAGAGTTGCCTACATCCGCGCCCACGACCTCGTCCACTATGGATACCCTCCATGTGATTTAATCAATCTAGGGTCGAAGCGTGAATATAAGATTAAAGAGAGATAATGGCATAAACAAGTTACAAAGGTATATACAAGTCAAAACCAAACAGTCAACACAACTTTAACATATTTATGACACAGTAACAGTCAGATACAAGCGAAAATAACCACAGGGAAGTAGCAGGGTCATATCCAAAATACAATATACAAACTAGGCCCAAAAGTACAAAACATCTAACTAAGAGCCTTCCATTCGCTCCGTCCATAGCCTAGAAGAAGACATAGTCTACAAGAAGACTGCCTGCCTAATTCTCGTCGGGACTACGGATCCGAAACATACATAAACCCTACAAAACGCACAAAAAGACTTCGAGAAAACGAACTCTCAGAAACCAAATTAACTAAACTTAGCGATGCAATAGAACTTTGATACGATGCTACAATGAAAATCGAAAACAAAATGAAAGTGCCACTGCCAAGTCACAATTCGGCCGGATTACAGGCCGGATTCGAGGCGGTGGCGAAACCAAAATTTTTCAATCTCTCCTACCAATTCGGCCAAATATTCGGCCAAAAACTGGCCGAATATACGGCTGGATTCGGTGAATAGTTTCCCACAAAAATACTTTTCTTCCTCGTTCAAGTTCCACGCTCGCTCGATTTCCCCGATGGATACAAGAAACGTTCACCAGAGCCATAATAACGTATCATCTCAACAAATACACTTAATATACATGATTAAGCACTTAAATACATATATACATCGGAGTTTCAACAAAATAACCTGAAATACAAGCCATAGTATTCATTCTTCATACATATACAAAATATGACTAGGGTTTTGTTACAAAGGAGCTTAACAAAATCATATACATCTATTAGCTCAATTTTTCTTTCCAAAAATCATGATTTCCATAGTAGTATTCCTGTGAGGAAAACAAAGTAATAGGAACGGGGTGAGTTTACGTTCAATGAGGTACCAGAAGTACACGTAGTCAAATATGCCCGCCAGATAAGGTAGTAAACAAATACTTTAAATAGAAACGATACAGGTGGCTCTCAAGAGCCAAATTCCCCTTTTTGCTTTGCCAGAGATTGATCAAATAGTAGTTGACACTCCGTCAACTTTCAAATAAAGGAACCAGTCCAGTAGAGCACCATTTTACACCAAATTTTGCAACCAAACATACCCCTTTTCGGGCCTGCAAAACATTCAAAAATAGAAGTGGTAATATTCGAGTATACCGGAAATCTAGAGTCTCCAATACCTAAAGATTTCCCAAAAACAGACTAATGGGGTTCGTTATCTAATCGACCAGACCCTTGTTGGCTCGACTCAAGTAACTAGCCATAGGTTTTGAGCTCAAAAGCAATAGAATGGTCGTTGGATACAAACCTCCCAACGACATCGAAACAGATATAGATAACAGATACAAATAATAGATTCAAATGTATACAAGAACCATAATAGATAGACGAAAGAGATGAGTGTGATAAAGTACACCCTCGTTTCATACAGAGTATACAGAAGTCACAGATAATCAGGTTGCAATTTAAGCACCAATTTAAGGGAGTGGTACACTCATCAGTTCAAGCAAAAAAACTTCAAAAGTTTTCACCCATAGTATGGCTTTAATCAAAGAGAAACCCTTGAATAACCAACGTAAAACAATTATAGTTCCCACATTCACGAATCCAGTAAACGGAATGCATAAATGATGTTCGACAACAAGTCATATGCCACTCCAAGTTAACTACTAGCACAAGGAGATAAAAGGCGGTTTTGGAGTAAAAAGGTAACGGTTGATCCTAAGAACATAAATGACCACAAACCCTTCGCTTCTACCAAAAACCATACCTACAATGATTTACTAACTCCAAACTTAAGATGGGAAATGAGTGTATGGACAATTTTAGGAAAATAGGATTTTCCAGTTTTGCGCACCACTATTTGAAAAATCATATCTCAAGATTCTTAAGTCCAAAATTGATAAAATTTATACTGTCGGAAAATAGACTTAAAGGGATACAATTTCACAGAAGACACATTTATAAGATTCAGATCACAAGTCAGTCAAATTCGAGTCTCAAATTGCTGTTTTATCTAGTAAAAGACGGAACAGGTATGCAATTTCAGTCAATGTTGAATAATCACCATAAATCGTACAGGCAGAACCAGGGTCTAAACTTTTCATGGTCTATAGATGAATCTAGTTTAAAACGCAACAAATGGAACTCAATTCCGATATTTCTACAATTAGATATAGCAAATTTCCCAAAACTGCTCAAGGGTTGCTGCGAAAAATTTCAGTAGCACTTCCCTTGTTTTTCTTTACTTTTCCAACCTAACATCAGCACCCAATCTCATCTCATTTCAGTCACAATTTCCCATATAAATCACAAGCTATTGAACACACCTAATTAGGGTCACAATACCCTTCAAATACAACCAAATGGTAGCTCAAATTAGAAACCCTAAAGCTGGAATTTTTTGCACCCAAGATGGAAATTTCTTTAGGCAAGTCCATCTAGCACATAATACCTCAATAATTCATATAGCAAAGCTATCAAAACATGAACAATCCTCAAGCATCACATGTGACCAGAATTTTCACCATAAAACTGAAATTTACCATAAAACTATTTCAAACCATGAAATATTCTCATAAAGCTACATATTTTGCAACCTTGAACCACAAATAAGCTAGTATTAGAAGTAAAAAGAGATTATGGCAAGATACCTTAGAACCGCAAGAAAGATAGCAGCTTCGTGCCTTTCCCTCCAAAATCCCTCCACCAATACCTTTAATATCCCTTGGAGAGCAACTTCTACAGAGTAGTTTAAAATTTTAACGGTTGAAACTCAAGATTGAGCAAGAAAATGAAGTTGAGGTTGAAAGTTTTCTCTTGTTTTTTTTCCTTTAAGAGGTTCGGCCAAAGCATGAAGAAAATGAGATGAATTTGGTCAATTTTTTTGATTTAGTAAAGTTAAGAAACCTTTGGTCAAAGTCCAACTACCAATCGGGTCGCGACATTTGGCGCCTTGAATGTTTAATCTTATCTTCGTTTCTCCCAATGGTACACCATATAACTACCCTCTAATTATCCTCTAGCACCTTATAGCATAATATTCCTTTATGTAAACTTCATCTAATTATAAAAAATTTAACGCACTTAACGCACTAGCGGGTCCCACGCCCATAATACACTTCATACTTAACATGAACTATCTTATACCAGGAAAAAGATTTAAAAACTATACTCCCCTATAAAAATCTATGGAAAATAAATATAATAAAGTAACGTAAAGAAAATACACCCGAAGAAATAAAATAAAATAATATAAAATAAAGAAATTTTATGGGTCCTCACACTCTCTCCCCCTTAAAGAAATTTCGTCCTCGAGATTTTCTTAGCAACGGGATCTATTAACATCTAAGTTAAATGGTGGATCGTACCTTCTAAATCATCAGACAAGTCAGGGACCTGATGTTGCTCTAAGGAATGCACTCGAGCCGGCACCTTCATTCCAGTTCCTTCTCCCTTTGACTGTCCAGGGTTGGTCTTAGTTGGTTGTTGGGTCCCTCTCCTTTCACGTAGTAGAACTGGGTATTGAGCAATCCGATGATCGGCGCTCCCACAACGCAGGCATTTTCCCTCTTTCTTCCAACAGTTCTCCTCTGTGTGTGTTGGCCCTCTACAATATCCACAGGGACCACGACAAGAGGCCGAGCCTTCCTGCGAGACAGCTCTTGACACCCCCGGTAATCATACTCCGCCTGTTCCCCTTCCAAATTTAGGGGATGTACTCTTATTCTCTTGACCAAAGCTACTTTCAGGTGTAGACACCAAATTTTTTTAATTTATTCTTATTTTTTATTTTTATTTTAGTGATAATTATTATTTACTTTTTATTTACTAATCTCATGATTTTTGTTTCAGGCATTTTTTTTAGCATTTTATAGTATTTTAGATTATTATTATTTATTATTTTATTCTAGTTTTATTTATGTTTCTATATTTATTGTTGCTCATTTAATCGTTTAATTTTTATTTTTTAAGACTTTCTAGTATTGAGGTTTATCGAAAAAAAAAGAAGAGAGAAAAAAAAATGTTCACAAAATTTTGTTTATTTTCTTTTGAATTCAATTTTGTAGCGTTTTATTTATTTTGTTAAAATTATTTCATTATGTGTTAAAAAAAAAAGAGGGAAACAAGCTCACGAACCATGAGAAGCACAGGATCCTAGCCCCTTTTTCATGTTACAAGTTAAGCAGAAAAATGCACGGAAAAATTACAGAAGTAAACATGCAGCTTAGCCCATTTCGTTTTTCTGCCATTTTCCCATTGTTTTTCCTTTACCCTTGGATTACCTTGATTTATCCTACCTGGCTCTCATCTGGAATGAAGAGTGATCGGATAGTCATAGAAAAGTGGGGAAATGAGATTTATCAAGGGCCGTGAAGATCAGGGTTTGAGGGATATAAAGAGCGAGAGCTACAACCGAGAGAAAAAGGGGGACGGAAAGAAAGACAGAGGGAAAGGCTGCGGGCCAAGACAGCAAAGAGAGAGCAAGAAACAAGGGAGCTGGGCAAGGTTGAGAGTGAAAACGAAAACGAGAGAAGAAAAAGTCAGGAGGTCGGGAGGTTAGCTGAATGTAAGGGACGGCAAAAGATAGAACAGAGAAGAGACAGGAGAGAACTAGAGAGAGCGGAGTGAGGAGAAAAAGGGAGTGACGGCTGGGGTTCGAGAGAATAGAGGGGGAGACTGGCGGCTAGAGTATTAGGAAAGGAACCGAGGGAGAGAACGACGGATGAAAGGAATCTGGGGCGGCTGAGGTCGAGGACAACGGAAGAGAGTTTCTGAGCAAGGAAGAAAGGAGACCCGGTGCTACTTCCCAAGGAGCAAAGCGACTGTTGGAATCAGTAACCTTCACTACCGCCATCATTCCAGCCCCGCAGCAGATCTTCACCAAGGTATTTCAGTCACAAACTCATGCCAAGTTTGGATTTTTCTGTTGTTAATGTTTGATTTATGGTTGGTGAACGCATGGAGGTTCTAACCTGGGGTTTTAGGGACAATAGTTTGAGGCTCCTCAGTGGTGGTTTTATGATGAATTTGAGATGCTTCTGTTTGGGATTTATGGCTGATATTTGTGATAAGTAAGCCCAGCAAATTATAGGTTTTCTCTCTGTTATCAGATTTGCATGACCCTTTAATCTGTTTTAGTTTATCTTAAGATTTTTTTATTCTGCTTGGTTTCTGTAAGCAATAAAGGGTTAAGGAATATGTGGGTTTTTGGCTAAAAAATGATGGTTTGGTTCTGGTCATATGAACATAAATGCATGGGATAAGTTGTGAAGTTCGTAGCGGCACTTTGTTGCGGCAGTGGCAAATGACGCATTGTTTAGTTACAAGAAATCTCCTTTTTGCTTGAACTCTAGGATGGATAGCCATTGGAATGTTTTATGACTCCCTTGCTTGGGTTTAGATTTCCTTGGGATGAGCATTGCGTATAGAGTCTGCTGCAATAAGCTTGAAAACAATCGACTTGTTGCAGCAGCTTTTCCTTTCTTTGGAACACTAAAGTTAGTAGTTGTTTGATATCCTTGTCGTTGTTTGCTGTTTATTTGTGATAACATGAGCAATGTTTGTTTCAAGCTGTCCCTTGCGTGTTAATACTATATCTTCATGATGAGTTCAGGTTTTGGTTCAAGATTGGATTGTTTTCTTGAATGTTGTAGCTTAACGTTTTCAAACAAAGTAATAAGGTTTTTTTTGCTGCATTTTGGTTGTTGTTCTTGCTTTCTTGGACCTGTAACATTTTCATTTGGGATAGTTAAGGGAAGATAACCATGCTTGAACATTGATCAATGGGTGAGTGAATATGTGTGTGAGTTTGGTGGATAAATGGGGAGTTTAATGCAATGTTTTTCAGCATTTAACATACGCGAGTTGAAGTTGCGAAATTCACAGCAAAGGAAAACTGCTACATTTTTGTGTGTGTTGTTTTCTTCCCCGTGGCTGCTCTTTGAACCTTTACACTTGAGTTGCATGCTTAATCTGGTTTGAAGGGAAAGGAATGGAAGGTTTTGGTGATGAGTTTGTATGTTTGGAGTCTGTAATACTTGAACTATGATCAAACACCTTGCTGGAAAATGAACAAATAAGGTTGCCGAATGTTCAATTTTGATCATGTTAGGCCCGAAAACAACCAATGAGACAAACATAAACAATGGAAAGATCACAAATGTAACAGTAAGTAAATAAAAGAAAAGGATTGCAAATCAATTAACTACCCAACTCCTCTTGAGCTTGTAGATTAATTGAAACAAGCTACTTCAAGTTGATGAATTACAATCACTCTTGTGTACAAAGGAAGGTTCACCTCCTCCTTGGCCCAAGCAGCACTCGGTCAAGCCAGGACGTTTTACTATCCCTCAGGACAACCCTCACAGAGCTACACTCATGAAAGATTCACTCACAAATGAAACGCTTACAATGAATCTCACACCACTAAGACTACAAATATTCTTTTTGGAGTATTTTCTCACTAAAATCTCTTTAGATCTTTTGTATCTTCAGTGTGCCAAAGTTGTTTGAAGTGTCTGACCAACCACTATTTATATAGGACCAAGAAAGTGCCTCATTAATGCTTCCAACGGATAGAAAGTAGCTGAACAGTCAACTAGCCGTTGGCAGTGTCGGACGTCCGATAGCTCTGTTTTATGCGTCCGACAGCAGGCAGAGAATTTAAGACTTTTTCTTCAATTCTTTCGGACGTCCGATAGGCTGGTTTTCTGCGTCCGAAGGTATGATGTAGAACTGGAAATTTTTCTTCAATTCCTTAGGACGTCCGATAGGCTGGTTTTTTGCGTCCGAAGATACTCAATGGTTGTCGGACGTCCGATGCAGTCTTTTTGAGCGTCCGACAGCTTCAGCATACTTTGTCTTCTTTCAATTGCACTTGTTCATGGAATCAAATAATTTCATAACTGAAAATATATCTTGAAGAAATATTAGTATCATCCATTTGTTTTGTAAACATCAAAAGATAGGGATCAAGATCAACAATCTTCCCCTTTTTGATGATGACAAAACAATGGATGGAAAGAAACAAAAATAAGTATAAGCTCCCCCTCAATCATAGCAATCAAAACTTTTAAGAGCCAAACTCATAATCTCATAATAACTCCCCCTTACACATTGCATCCATCTCTCCCCCTTTTTGTCATCATAAGATGAGAGTAATAACCAGCAACCATAATCCAACAACAATAACAGAAAATTCAATATTTCAAACAAAAATAGAGAAATGATAGCAGAATTCAGCAATACCAACATACCAACTTATCACAGAGAAATTAGTAAATCATCGTTAGATCAGAATAGTTCTTTTCTCTCCCTTTTTGACATCATATAGATTCAGTAGTATTCAAAAATATCAGCGAAAACTCAAATCAAAATATCAGAAATATCAAAAGAAGAATATTGTGAACAAGAATCACTGCAATGATTAACAAAATCTCCTACTTGTTAAAATTGGCATCATGTCTAACTATCCACATGTATTTCATGCCTTTTTTTTTTATATTATTTCTCACATAGCAATCACTTTTCATGTGACCTTTTTGACAACAAAAATTACACATAATTAGGGAATTATTTATATGAACAGGTTTAATAAATCTTACATGTCTTCTCCTATGGATAACACACTCATTTGCAGCAGAATTTATCTTAAAATGAGGTTTTGATTTATTACTTTGAAAACAGTCCTGTTTTTTATGTTGAAGCAATTCATTTAAATCATCCATTCTTCTTTTCAAATCATCTTGTTCCCTTTTGAACATTTCACAAAAACTTGTTTTTCTATCAAGATCCAAGTGTAAAGCAGTCTCATTTTTTCTGAAGTAATCATTTTCAGTTTTCAACTTTTTGTTTTGTTGAAAAAGATTTGCATTATCTCGAAGCAAAAAACTAATTTTCTGTTTTAACTCCTTGTTTCTAACATAAGATTCTTTCAAACTATCATGCAATTTTATAATGAAAGATTCAAGATCATCATCATTTTCATCATCACTTTCAAATTGAGAGCTAGAAGATGTTACCTCATCATCTCCAATGGCCATAAAAGCCAATTGAGCAGACTCTTCTTTCTCTTCAATTTCACCATCGGAGTTGCATTCATTCCAAGTGAATTGAAATTTGTTTAATCTTGGTTTTCTTCCTTCTTTCTTCTTCATCACTGGACAGTCACTTGCATAGTGTCCAGGCTGTCTACATTCGTAGCATTTGTCCAATTGTTTCTTGTTGAATTCTTGTTTTCCTTTGTGCCTTGCGTTTGAAGACTGATTCTGGAATTGATTGCTAGGTCCTCCCCTTCTAAACTTCCTTTTATTCAAGATTCTCTTGAACCTTTTTGTGATGAGAGTAAGATCGTTGTCATCACAATCCGAGTCTTCATCATCCAACAGAGCTGGATCATCTTCACTTTGAGCTGCCTTTAGAGCTATGTTTCTCTTTGCTCTAGCGTCCTCTTCCTCCTGCACTTTAGTTTTCAACTTCAACTCATAAGAAGTTAGTGAGTTAATGAGAGATTCAATAGGCACAGAATTTAAATCCTTAGCCTCCTCTATTGCAGTCACTTTATTTTCCCATTATTTGCCCAATGCATTGAGAATTTTCCTGTTCTTCTCTCCCAAGGTGTACTCTTTGCCCAACACCTCGAGATCTTTGATCAAGTCATTGAACCTGCAATACATTTTGTCAATATTCTCAAGAGGTTCAATTTTAAATAATTCATACTTTGTGACCAAGATAGCCTTTTTCTGTTCTCTCACGTTGTCACCACCCTCATGGATTTCTCTTAACTTATCCCACATTTCTTTGGCCGATTTACAGCCTTTTACTCTAATTGATTCATTTGAATCTAAGGCACTATAAAGAACATTCATGGATTTGGCATTCAATGTGAGATTAGTCCTATCTTGAGCATTCATTTCAGCTCTTGTTTTTTGCCGAAGCAAACCTGTATCTGCATCAAGAAAGTTAGCTTCATGCGGTCCTTCACTCACAATAAACCATAACTCAATATCAATAGATTGCAAAAAAATAATCATCATTTCTTTCCAACTAACATAATTGGAGCCACTAAACATGGGAGGCCTAATAACAGATTGCCCCTCAACAAACATAGCATGACTGGTTGTCATCTTTACTCCAAGCCGCTTGAGTTTAATCTCTAGGAGACCAAGTTCTGATACCAATTGTTAGGCCCGAAAACAACCAATGAGAAAAAACATAAACAATGGAAAGATCACAAATGTAACAGTAAGTAAATAAAAGGAAAGGATTGCAAATCAATTAACTACCCAACTCCTCTTGAGCTTGTAGATTAATTGAAACAAGCTACTTCAAGTTGATGAATTACAATCACTCTTGTGTACAAAGGAAGGTTCACCTCCTCCTTGGCCCAAGCAGCACTCGGTCAAGCCAGGACGTTTTACTATCCCTCAGGACAACCCTCACAGAGCTACACTCATGAAAGATTCACTCACAAATGAAACGCTTACAATGAACCTCACACCACTAAGACTACAAATATTCTTTTTGGAGTATTTTCTCACTAAAATCTCTCTAGATCTTTTGTATCTTCAGTGTGCCAAAGTTGTTTGAAGTGTCTGACCAATCACTATTTATATAGGACCAAGAAAGTGCCTCATTAATGCTTCCAACGGATAGAAAGTAGCTGAACAGTCAACTAGCCGTTGGCAGTGTCGGACGTCCGATAGCTCTGTTTTATGCGTCCGACAGCAGGCAGAGAGTTTAAGACTTTTTCTTCAATTCTTTCAGACGTCCGATAGGCTGGTTTTCTGCGTCCGAAGTGTGAGAACCCGTAAATACCCTAAAAATTTTCCTAGGGTTTTAGTTCCCTTAATTGCATAATTTTTGTATTTCTGGCTTAGAAATATTTTCTGGGTGAATTTTATGAGCAATTAAAGTTTTTAGATGATTTTTCTAGCATTGGTGAGTTTTTAAAAAATTAAGAATATATATTGGACGTGGGACCCACTAGTGCGAAAAGTTCGGGAAAATTCGGCCAATAAGGTTAAGTTTCGGATACTGTTATAAATTTATCGGGTGTTAGGAGATAAGTAGTGTGTGTGAAGTGATTGATGTGAGAGAGAAAAGAAAGATAAGAAGGCATTAATGAAGGTGACAAGTGTCACCTTCTTATTGGATACTTTTAAAGAAATACTATTCATCATTTTGACTTTCTTGACCAAGGGTTAAATATCTCAAAAAAATCATAAAAATTTACCATTTCTTACCTTGTGTTGGCCGGCCATCCCAAGCTCAAGAAGGAGAAGAACTTCTTCATTTTGCAAGCTTCCACTTGGTCCAATCTACCACAAACCAAAGCCTAGAGTTGTTTCTACTCCATAAAAACTTTGCTTCTAGTGTTAGTAAGTGTGTTGGTGAACTTTGTTTGAAGATCAAAGGTGTCCAATATCCCTCTTTCTCTTGATTTCTTGGTAAGTGAAGCTTGAAACACCCTACTACCTTTAATGATAGTTATATGATGCTTAGAAGTGGCATGAGTGTGTGAAAATGTGATTTATTTCTTGATTTGAAGAGTTTTGGTGAAGTTTTTATTTTATTGGGAATTTTTCTGGTTTAATATGATCTTGATGTTGGGGGCTTGTATGATGAATTGTAATGGTTGGAAATGGCTCTAGTGGGTGTGAATTGTGGTTAAATGCAACTAATTTTGGATTTGGATGGAAAATGGAAAGTTAGGGTTCTTAAAATCCCCAATTCTGTCCGGTTTTAGATCACTGGGTTAGAGGCCGAATTTGACTTTGCTCAAAACATGAAAGTTGTAGGTATTGATGTGTTTGAGGTGCCTGTAAAATTTCAGGGCATTTGGATTAGTGTAGAGTGAGTTATGACGAAATTACTGTAGCTGTTCTGCTTTGGAGAGAATGCGAAAACTGTACTGGTTATTGGCCATTTTGACTGGAATTGGTTTGGATTTAGCTGTTGGTGTCTTCTGATGAAATGTAGCTGGATGTCTTAGCTAACATATGCCTTTGGAATTTCGGCATTTGGACTTGTATAGACTAAGTTATAGTAATTACAGTTTTGTGTGATTTGCAAACCTGTTTTGGTAATTCTGGTATAGTATTTGGCATTTTCGACCTAGTTAAGCTAGGAACTGGATTGAGTGACCTTCTACATTGTTGTAGCCCTGTTTCATAGCTTCGAAACGGTGGGTCTTACACCCCCATCCGATAACCGTAGTGAAATTAACGCCATTACCGCATAATAAGTGTAAAACAGTTTTCTATTTGGGGCCAAGACTAAGGCCATTTTCTAAATTTCTGATTTGCTATCATGTTCATTTATGCATATAAAACCCTATTGTTGTTGTGTTTAGCATTGTTTGGTGACTCGTTCTCGAGTCTTATTGTATGTGTTACATGTTTTAGGGCGTGACGGTAGCTCACGACGTCTTGGTGACTACGGTGTATGAAACACCACTTTCTCGCTTGGTGAGTATACTACTCACTTAAATGTTACAATGTGGCTTTGTTATATGTGTAATTGATGCCTTGAAGGCTTATTTGCTTATTGGAAGTGATTAAGGTGAGGGTGTACTTGACCGCCCTCACCCCTTGTGATTTTATTCATGGTTAATGACTGTTCACTGAAATACTGTACTGGTTATATGAAATACTGAATTCCACTCATGGAAACTGATTTGGTGTCGTTTGGATGAATGTCCAACGGCTTTACTGTATCACTGAGCTCAACCCCGTTTGGTAGTCAATTGGATCGATGCCGGCGAGGGCTTGGTCGTGAAAATTGTCTTGCCACGGGGACTGTACTGAGGAACCTTGTAGTAATGAGACTCTTGGTTCCGGTATACTCGAGTATTACCAAAAGTGACTGAATGGAGTGCGGGCCCGGTTGGGGTATGATTGGTGGAAGGAAAGGAAGTAAAGTGAGGTCTACGGTTTTGGTACTTTTAACATTGACGGAGGGTCAATGAGGTTGGATCAAGATTGCAAGTGGGGAAATGGGCTCTTGAGAGCCAACCGTATCCTTTCACTGGTTTGATTTATCTCTTAATTGCATATTTGAACTGAACGGTTATGATTATGTGATCTTGACTGCTTTTGTGTGATAGTTGCTCACTGGGCTTTAGCTCATACCGTGCCATTTGTTTTCCTTACAGGAAAATGACCACTTTTGGAAAGAATGTGCTAGTTGGTTCAAGTTGAGCTCATGTGAATGTATATTTTGAATAGCTCCTTGAGGGTGAAAACCCTAAGTGTTTTGTTGCAACCAATGATTGGCTTGTAAATGGTTATTTGTACATGTATGAACTAGTTGAATATTTGATATGCCGTCTTGGCTTGCAAATGTTGGTTTCCAATGTATATATATGTTTGGTCGATGCTTGGTTGAATTTCGAACTGATACGCGTTTCAAACGGAAAAGAAAAAAAAAATTTGGAGAAAGGAAAGGGCCAAATCCGGCCGGATTCTGACGTGTCCTCTACTGTTCATCGCGGCTTCGATTTTCATTTTTTTTTATTTTGTGATTTTGACCTATTTGCGCGCGTTGGTAAGCTCCGGAGCGCATTAGATCGACGTTAACTGATCCGTAGTCCTGGCGAGAGCTGGGCAGGCAGTCCGCTAACCCCTTTGGTTCGCCTTAGGGGAAAGTGGGGCTGTTACAAGTGGTATCAGAGCCACGTCGCGTGGTCTCTGCGCGGAGTGAGACTGGGCCAAGGGGTGTTGTGGTCCTAATTTCATGAATATGTCTAAGTGCTCGTTTGAGCGTAAGTTATGAACCGGGCATGTGATAAGTGTATGAATCATTATTATGGGACTCGAGGAAGCTAGGTATGTATGTCGGGTAGGAACCTTTAATAAGGATGGTTTACTCTTGGGACCGGCCGGCTCGAGATGTGAACTATCTTAGACAAGATTCTTGCGCCCGGATACGAAGGATATGAGGGCCTAGGTTAGAAAGGATTTGGTGAACTAGAAAGGCGATTCTATGGAACTTCGTGTGGTTTGTTCGGGTATGGTTAAGCGTGATCGACCTTGATTAAGATATAAATATTTGGACGAAACCCTAGAAGGGGAAAAGCTTTTCGTGAGTTCTTTTGCACTTGTGACCTAGTTGTTCAAAGTACTTTTGAGGACCCTATTGTTTCATGCAATGACTTCGTATGTAATTGACTGACTGTTCTGTATGATTGCTTAACCTGGTTATGTGGGCTATGTGTACGTGTAATGTGTTTAAATGCATTTTCCGCCCACATACCTTCTAAAGAAATTCTGTTTTGGGATTTTGAAGAAAAACTAGGATGTACTAGTTTTATTTGTAAGTGATGAGTGGAAATAAGATATATATGCTTTAAATATGTATATTTTCCTGATTTTGGTAAAAAGGTGAATTTTACTTGAATTTCAAATTTGAAAATTAGTGAATAACTGATGAGTTGTTGAATTTTGTATATGATGGGTTAATACCAGGATAACAATTTCTAAACTAAGTTTTCCCCTTGATTGTATATTAGTGTAGTCTCACACTTGAAATTGTCCATGCTTTACACGAAGAAAATATATATATATATCCTGAATTTTTGAAAGAATGGCAAGCTTATGGTTAGCATTGTGAATCTTGAACTTGATAAGATTTCTGATTACTTTAAATACTTTTCTTATGTTTTAAAATTCTTGACTTTCAAGAAGAGTGAGCCAATTTTAAATGTACGGACTGAGGCAACTTTGAGATATAGAGTGACTGTATTCAAGAGTACGAAGTTAGTGTGAATTGACTTGGGTTCCATTTGGCACGTTAGTTAGCGAGTTGTATTCATTTCTTGGGTTTGAACATGGAACTTGCGACTTTACTATAGAACCTAAGATTGGTTATTCTTGGAGATGATGGTGCTTTTGCTGGTCGCTTGTATATTTCAGATTTTTAACTTCGAATGGATAATCTTGGTTTCAGCTGGCGTTATGGCTTTATTGGATCTAATTGCGTAAGGGTATGTGATTTGATTGAAATTAGCAATAATTGGACCCTTTGGTTTAACTATAGACTTAGGAAGGGTGGTGCACGTCCTGAGACTTTGGTATCCTGCTTACATAAGCTTTTATCTGTTGTGACACTTAATTGCCTATAGACAATATCTGACATATTGGCCTTATTTTGTGACTTTTGGCTCGTGCTATAATTTTGATACCTGTAAAGAATCATGTCCTGATTCAAAAAATTGTTATACCTAGTATATGTATTAAGCTTTTTGATGCTTAATTATGCCTTGTCCTGTGATTATAGACTTCTATTAAGTAGGGTAGCAGGACTGGGAGTAAAGCATTATGACCGAGGGTTTAGCCAACTCCGTATTCATGGGAGAAATTGATGGATAGTTTCATGTAATTTATTAGGTCCCTAGTACTGAATATGAACCGAAAATAAATCCGAAGATCAGATCTACTGGTGTATAATGGATTAACCTAGTCGGAAACTTGGTGAGATTTTCTTGTGCGCAACATATATTATGATTGGTTTTGTGACCATATTCCAACTTTTATGGAAATTTGAACTCCGAAAGTATTGCATTGGGTTGGTAAGAGAACTCGAACTGTCTGGAACCAATTAGACTGAGCTTACTTGAGACTCGAACCTGTTTAGGCTAGTGTGGCCTTACATACCTAATGTGGATTTGAATTTGTGACTGCTTAAGAATGTGAATTGGCTGGACAGAGACTAGACCATTGTGTTCTTACTCGTACTCATGATCCTTGAGGTTGAACTTGAACTTGAACTTATACTTTTATTCGTGCTCATGCACCATGAACCTGAAGTATTTGGCTCTGCTTTGACCCTACTCTTGAACTTATTCGTACTGGTGTGACTGTAGACCGGCTACTACTCTTTTGTAGCGGTTGAACTGAACCTCTCTGGTGGGGCATTGCCTGTTGTGTTGTCCAGCACCACCAGGGATGACATTTTGCACTGAGGCTTTTGGTGAAGTTTAGCCGTTGAGCTAGCTTGTTGTGTTGTCCAGCACCACCAGGGCCAACTTACTGAACTGAAATTCTTTGGTGAAGCATAGCCGTTGTGCTAGCTTGTTATGTTGTCCAGCACCACCAGAGATGAATTTTGATCTAAAGCATCACTATACCCTGAATTTCTTCCAAATATCTGGGACCTTGCGTCCGATTTCAAGCCTTTTGCCTGTTTTATTTGGGTACGTGATTAACTCCCTATTGAACCATGACCATTTGATAGGTTGGATTGGCGTGATATGTAGTACTTGGATTATATAGGCCATGCTTTCCTGGATCATGAATTACGATAAGTGAGATTCGAATGATTTTTAGTATTTGGCCGACTTTGGGGAAAAACAAATTGGACCTGGTGAATACAAGTTGGAATAGAGTGAATCCCAATGCTTGATTGGTTTCTGAGCGATATCTTGACCGGATCTATATTAGTTAGAAGGCTCGAGTGACTCTTGAGGGATATTTGATCTGATTAGTACGGGTGGAATGTCGAGGACGACATTCTTTTAAGGAGGGGAGAGTGTGAGAACCCGTAAATACCCTAAAAATTTTCCTAGGGTTTTAGTTCCCTTAATTGCATAATTTTTGTATTTCTGGCTTAGAAATATTTTCTGGGTGAATTTTATGAGCAATTAAAGTTTTTAGATGCTTTTTCTAGCATTGGTGAGTTTTTTAAAAATTAAGAATATATATTGGACGTGGGACCCACTAGTGCGAAAAGTTCGGGAAAATTCGGCCAATAAGGTTAAGTTTCGGATACTGTTATAAATTTATCGGGTGTTAGGAGATAAGTAGTGTGTGTGAAGTGATTGATGTGAGAGAGAAAAGAAAGATAAGAAGGCATTAATGAAGGTGACAAGTGTCACCTTCTTATTGGATACTTTTAAAGAAATACTATTCATCATTTTGACTTTCTTGACCAAGGGTTAAATATCTCAAAAAAATCATAAAAATTTACCATTTCTTACCTTGTGTTGGCCGGCCATCCCAAGCTCAAGAAGGAGAAGAACTTCTTCATTTTGCAAGCTTCCACTTGGTCCAATCTACCACAAACCAAAGCCTAGAGTTGTTTCTACTCCATAAAAACTTTGCTTCTAGTGTTAGTAAGTGTGTTGGTGAACTTTGTTTGAAGATCAAAGGTGTCCAATATCCCTCTTTCTCTTGATTTCTTGGTAAGTGAAGCTTGAAACACCCTACTACCTTTAATGATAGTTATATGATGCTTAGAAGTGGCATGAGTGTGTGAAAATGTGATTTATTTCTTGATTTGAAGAGTTTTGGTGAAGTTTTTATTTTATTGGGAATTTTTCTGGTTTAATATGATCTTGATGTTGGGGGCTTGTATGATGAATTGTAATGGTTGGAAATGGCTCTAGTGGGTGTGAATTGTGGTTAAATGCAACTAATTTTGGATTTGGATGGAAAATGGAAAGTTAGGGTTCTTAAAATCCCCAATTCTGTCCGGTTTTAGATCACTGGGTTAGAGGCCGAATTTGACTTTGCTCAAAACATGAAAGTTGTAGGTATTGATGTGTTTGAGGTGCCTGTAAAATTTCAGGGCATTTGGATTAGTGTAGAGTGAGTTATGACGAAATTACTGTAGCTGTTCTGCTTTGGACAGAATGCGAAAACTGTACTGGTTATTGGCCATTTTGACTGGAATTGGTTTGGATTTAGCTGTTGGTGTCTTCTGATGAAATGTAGCTGGATGTCTTAGCTAACATATGCCTTTGGAATTTCGGCATTTGGACTTGTATAGACTAAGTTATAGTAATTACAGTTTTGTGTGATTTGCAAACCTGTTTTGGTAATTCTGGTATAGTATTTGGCATTTTCGACCTAGTTAAGCTAGGAACTGGATTGAGTGACCTTCTACATTGTTGTAGCCCTGTTTCATAGCTTCGAAACGGTGGGTCTTACACCCCCATCCGATAACCGTAGTGAAATTGACGCCATTACCGCATAATAAGTGTAAAACAGTTTTCTATTTGGGGCCAAGACTAAGGCCATTTTCTAAATTTCTGATTTGCTATCATGTTCATTTATGCATATAAAACCCTATTGTTGTTGTGTTTAGCATTGTTTGGTGACTCGTTCTCGAGTCTTATTGTATGTGTTACATGTTTTAGGGCGTGACGGTAGCTCACGACGTCTTGGTGACTACGGTGTATGAAACACCACTTTCTCGCTTGGTGAGTATACTACTCACTTAAATGTTACAATGTGGCTTTGTTATATGTGTAATTGATGCCTTGAAGGCTTATTTGCTTATTGGAAGTGATTAAGGTGAGGGTGTACTTGACCGCCCTCACCCCTTGTGATTTTATTCATGGTTAATGACTGTTCACTGAAATACTGTACTGGTTATATGAAATACTGAATTCCACTCATGGAAACTGATTTAGTGTCGTTTGGATGAATGTCCAACGGCTTTACTGTATCACTGAGCTCAACCCCGTTTGGTAGTCAATTGGATCGATGCCGGCGAGGGCTTGGTCGTGAAAATTGTCTTGCCACGGGGACTGTACTGAGGAATCTTGTAGTAATGAGACTCTTGGTTCCGGTATACTCGAGTATTACCAAAAGTGACTGAATGGAGTGCGGGCCCGGTTGGGGTATGATTGGTGGAAGGAAAGGAAGTAAAGTGAGGTCTACGGTTTTGGTACTTTTAACATTGACGGAGGGTCAATGAGGTTGGATCAAGATTGCAAGTGGGGAAATGGGGTGTAAAGCAGTCTCATTTTTTCTGAAGTAATCATTTTCAGTTTTCAACTTTTTGTTTTGTTGAAAAAGATTTGCATTATCTCGAAGCAAAAAACTAATTTTCTGTTTTAACTCCTTGTTTCTAACATAAGATTCTTTCAAACTATCATGCAATTTTATAATGAAAGATTCAAGATCATCATCATTTTCATCATCACTTTCAAATTGAGAGCTAGAAGATGTTACCTCATCATCTCCAATGGCCATAAAAGCCAATTGAGCAGACTCTTCTTTCTCTTCAATTTCACCATCGGAGTTGCATTCATTCCAAGTGAATTGAAATTTGTTTAATCTTGGTTTTCTTCCTTCTTTCTTCTTCATCACTGGACAGTCACTTGCATAGTGTCCAGGCTGTCCACATTCGTAGCATTTGTCCAATTGTTTCTTGTTGAATTCTTGTTTTCCTTTGTGCCTTGCGTTTGAAGACTGATTCTGGAATTGATTGCTAGGTCCTCCCCTTCTAAACTTCCTTTTATTCAAGATTCTCTTGAACCTTTTTGTGATGAGAGCAAGATCGTTGTCATCACAATCCGAGTCTTCATCATCCAACAGAGCTGGATCATCTTCACTTTGAGCTGCCTTTAGAGCTATGTTTCTCTTTGCTCTAGCGTCCTCTTCCTCCTGCACTTTAGTTTTCAACTTCAACTCATAAGAAGTTAGTGAGTTAATGAGAGATTCAATAGGCACAGAATTTAAATCCTTAGCCTCCTCTATTGCAGTCACTTTATTTTCCCATTCTTTGCCCAATGCATTGAGAATTTTCCTGTTCTTCTCTCCCAAGGTGTACTCTTTGCCCAACACCTCGAGATCTTTGATCAAGTCATTGAACCTGCAATACATTTTGTCAATATTCTCAAGAGGTTCAATTTTAAATAATTCATACTTTGTGACCAAGATAGCCTTTTTCTGTTCTCTCACGTTGTCACCACCCTCATGGATTTCTCTTAACTTATCCCACATTTCTTTGGCCGATTTACAGCCTTTTACTCTAATTGATTCATTTGAATCTAAGGCACTATAAAGAACATTCATGGCTTTGGCATTCAATGTGAGATTAGTCCTATCTTGAGCATTCATTTCAGCTCTCGTTTTTTGCCGAAGCAAACCTGTATCTGCATCAAGAAAGTTAGCTTCATGCGGTCCTTCACTCACAATAAACAACCAATGAGACAAACATAAACAATGGAAAGATCACAAATGTAACAGTAAGTAAATAAAAGGAAAGGATTGCAAATCAATTAACTACCCAACTCCTCTTGAGCTTGTAGATTAATTGAAACAAGCTACTTCAAGTTGATGAATTACAATCACTCTTGTGTACAAAGGAAGGTTCACCTCCTCCTTGGCCCAAGCAGCACTCGGTCAAGCCAGGACGTTTTACTATCCCTCAGGACAACCCTCACAGAGCTACACTCATGAAAGATTCACTCACAAATGAAACGCTTACAATGAACCTCACACCACTAAGACTACAAATATTCTTTTTGGAGTATTTTCTCACTAAAATCTCTCTAGATCTTTTGTATCTTCAGTGTGCCAAAGTTGTTTGAAGTGTCTGACCAACCACTATTTATATAGGACCAAGAAAGTGCCTCATTAATGCTTCAAACGGATAGAAAGTAGCTGAACAGTCAACTAGCCGTTGGCAGTGTCGGACGTCCGATAGCTCTGTTTTATGCGTCCGACAGCAGGCAGAGAGTTTAAGACTTTTTCTTCAATTCTTTCGGACGTCCGATAGGCTGGTTTTCTGCGTCCGAAGGTATGATGTAGAACTGGAAATTTTTCTTCAATTCCTTAGGACGTCCGATAGGATGGTTTTCTGCGTCCGAAGATACTCAATGGTTGTCGGACGTCCGATGCAGTCTTTTTGAGCGTCCGACAGCTTCAGCATACTTTGTCTTCTTCCAATTGCACTTGTTCATGGAATCAAATAATTTCATAACTGAAAATATATCTTGAAGAAATATTAGTATCATCCATTTGTTTTGTAAACATCAAAAGATAGGGATCAAGATCAACAATCTTCCCCTTTTTGATGATGACAAAACAATGGATGGAAAGAAACAAAAATAAGTATAAGCTCCCCCTCAATCATTGCAACCAAAACTTTTAAGAGCCAAACTCATAATCTCATAATAACTCCCCCTTACACATTGCATCCATCTCTCCCCCTTTTTGTCATCATAAGATGAGAGTAATAACCAGCAACCATAATCCAACAACAATAACAGAAAATCCAATATTTCAAACAAAAACAGAGAAATGATAGCAGAATTCAGCAATACCAACATACCAACTTATCACAGAGAAATTAGCAAATCATCGTTAGATCAGAATAGTTCTTTTCTCTCCCTTTTTGACATCATATAGATTCAGTAGTATTCAAAAATATCAGCGAAAACTCAAATCAAAATATCAGAAATATCAAAAGAAGAATATTGTGAACAAGAATCACTGCAATGATTAACAAAATCTCCTACTTGTTAAAGTTAGCATCATGTCTAACTATCCACATGTATTTCATGCCTTTTTTTATATTATTTCTCACATAGCAATCACTTTTCATGTGACCTTTTTGACAACAAAAATTACACATAATTAGGGAATTATTTATATGAACAGGTTTAATAAATCTTACTTGTCTTCTCCTATGGATAACAAACTCATTTGCAGCAGAATTTATCTTAAAATGAGGTTTTGATTTATTACTTTGAAAACAGTCCTGTTTTTTATGTTGAAGCAATTCATTTAAATCATCCATTCTTCTTTTCAAATCATCTTGTTCCCTTTTGAACATTTCACAAAAACTTGTTTTTCTATCAAGATCCAAGTGTAAAGCAGTCTCATTTTTTCTGAAGTAATCATTTTCAGTTTTCAACTTTTTGTTTTGTTGAAAAAGATTTGCATTATCTCGAAGCAAAAAACTAATTTTCTGTTTTAACTCCTTGTTTCTAACATAAGATTCTTTCAAACTATCATGCAATTTTATAATGAAAGATTCAAGATCATCATCATTTTCATCATCACTTTCAAATTGAGAGCTAGAAGATGTTACCTCATCATCTCCAATGGCCATAAAAGCCAATTGAGCAGACTCTTCTTTCTCTTCAATTTCACCATCGGAGTTGCATTCATTCCAAGTGAATTGAAATTTGTTTAATCTTGGTTTTCTTCCTTCTTTCTTCTTCATCACTGGACAGTCACTTGCATAGTGTCCAGGCTGTCCACATTCGTAGCATTTGTCCAATTGTTTCTTGTTGAATTCTTGTTTTCCTTTGTGCCTTGCGTTTGAAGACTGATTCTGGAATTGATTGCTAGGTCCTCCCCTTCTAAACTTCCTTTTATTCAAGATTCTCTTGAACCTTTTTGTGATGAGAGCAAGATCGTTGTCATCACAATCCGAGTCTTCATCATCCAACAGAGCTGGATCATCTTCACTTTGAGCTGCCTTTAGAGCTATGTTTCTCTTTGCTCTAGCGTCCTCTTCCTCCTGCACTTTAGTTTTCAACTTCAACTCATAAGAAGTTAGTGAGTTAATGAGAGATTCAATAGGCACAGAATTTAAATCCTTAGCCTCCTCTATTGCAGTCACTTTATTTTCCCATTCTTTGCCCAATGCATTGAGAATTTTCCTGTTCTTCTCTCCCAAGGTGTACTCTTTGCCCAACACCTCGAGATCTTTGATCAAGTCATTGAACCTGCAATACATTTTGTCAATATTCTCAAGAGGTTCAATTTTAAATAATTCATACTTTGTGACCAAGATAGCCTTTTTCTGTTCTCTCACGTTGTCACCACCCTCATGGATTTCTCTTAACTTATCCCACATTTCTTTGGCCGATTTACAGCCTTTTACTCTAATTGATTCATTTGAATCTAAGGCACTATAAAGAACATTCATGGCTTTGGCATTCAATGTGAGATTAGTCCTATCTTGAGCATTCATTTCAGCTCTCGTTTTTGGCCGAAGCAAACCTGTATCTGCATCAAGAAAGTTAGCTTCATGCGGTCCTTCACTCACAATAAACCATAACTCAATATCAATAGATTGCAAAAAAATAATCATCCTTTCTTTCCAACTAACATAATTGGAGCCACTAAACATGGGAGGCCTAATAACAGATTGCCCCTCAACAAACATAGCATGACTGGTTGTCATCTTTACTCCAAGCCGCTTGAGTTTAATCTCTAGGAGACCAAGCTCTGATACCAATTGTTAGGCCCGAAAACAACCAATGAGACAAACATAAACAATGGAAAGATCACAAATGTAACAGTAAGTAAATAAAAGGAAAGGATTGCAAATCAATTAACTACCCAACTCCTCTTGAGCTTGTAGATTAATTGAAACAAGCTACTTCAAGTTGATGAATTACAATCACTCTTGTGTACAAAGGAAGGTTCACCTCCTCCTTGGCCCAAGCAGCACTCGGTCAAGCCAGGACGTTTTACTATCCCTCAGGACAACCCTCACAGAGCTACACTCATGAAAGATTCACTCACAAATGAAACGCTTACAATGAACCTCACACCACTAAGACTACAAATATTCTTTTTGGAGTATTTTCTCACTAAAATCTCTCTAGATCTTTTGTATCTTCAGTGTGCCAAAGTTGTTTGAAGTGTCTGACCAACCACTATTTATATAGGACCAAGAAAGTGCCTCATTAATGCTTCCAACGGATAGAAAGTAGCTGAACAGTCAACTAGCCGTTGGCAGTGTCGGACGTCCGATAGCTCTGTTTTATGCGTCCGACAGCAGGCAGAGAGTTTAAGACTTTTTCTTCAATTCTTTCGGACGTCCGATAGGCTGGTTTTCTGCGTCCGAAGGTATGATGTAGAACTGGAAATTTTTCTTCAATTCCTTAGGACGTCCGATAGGATGGTTTTCTGCGTCCGAAGATACTCAATGGTTGTCGGACGTCCGATGCAGTCTTTTTGAGCGTCCGACAGCTTCAGCATACTTTGTCTTCTTCCAATTGCACTTGTTCATGGAATCAAATAATTTCATAACTGAAAATATATCTTGAAGAAATATTAGTATCATCCATTTGTTTTGTAAACATCAAAAGATAGGGATCAAGATCAACAATCTTCCCCTTTTTGATGATGACAAAACAATGGATGGAAAGAAACAAAAATAAGTATAAGCTCCCCCTCAATCATTGCAACCAAAACTTTTAAGAGCCAAACTCATAATCTCATAATAACTCCCCCTTACACATTGCATCCATCTCTCCCCCTTTTTGTCATCATAAGATGAGAGTAATAACCAGCAACCATAATCCAACAACAATAACAGAAAATCCAATATTTCAAACAAAAACAGAGAAATGATAGCAGAATTCAGCAATACCAACATACCAACTTATCACAGAGAAATTAGCAAATCATCGTTAGATCAGAATAGTTCTTTTCTCTCCCTTTTTGACATCATATAGATTCAGTAGTATTCAAAAATATCAGCGAAAACTCAAATCAAAATATCAGAAATATCAAAAGAAGAATATTGTGAACAAGAATCACTGCAATGATTAACAAAATCTCCTACTTGTTAAAGTTAGCATCATGTCTAACTATCCACATGTATTTCATGCCTTTTTTTATATTATTTCTCACATAGCAATCACTTTTCATGTGACCTTTTTGACAACAAAAATTACACATAATTAGGGAATTATTTATATGAACAGGTTTAATAAATCTTACTTGTCTTCTCCTATGGATAACAAACTCATTTGCAGCAGAATTTATCTTAAAATGAGGTTTTGATTTATTACTTTGAAAACAGTCCTGTTTTTTATGTTGAAGCAATTCATTTAAATCATCCATTCTTCTTTTCAAATCATCTTGTTCCCTTTTGAACATTTCACAAAAACTTGTTTTTCTATCAAGATCCAAGTGTAAAGCAGTCTCATTTTTTCTGAAGTAATCATTTTCAGTTTTCAACTTTTTGTTTTGTTGAAAAAGATTTGCATTATCTCGAAGCAAAAAACTAATTTTCTGTTTTAACTCCTTGTTTCTAACATAAGATTCTTTCAAACTATCATGCAATTTTATAATGAAAGATTCAAGATCATCATCATTTTCATCATCACTTTCAAATTGAGAGCTAGAAGATGTTACCTCATCATCTCCAATGGCCATAAAAGCCAATTGAGCAGACTCTTCTTTCTCTTCAATTTCACCATCGGAGTTGCATTCATTCCAAGTGAATTGAAATTTGTTTAATCTTGGTTTTCTTCCTTCTTTCTTCTTCATCACTGGACAGTCACTTGCATAGTGTCCAGGCTGTCCACATTCGTAGCATTTGTCCAATTGTTTCTTGTTGAATTCTTGTTTTCCTTTGTGCCTTGCGTTTGAAGACTGATTCTGGAATTGATTGCTAGGTCCTCCCCTTCTAAACTTCCTTTTATTCAAGATTCTCTTGAACCTTTTTGTGATGAGAGCAAGATCGTTGTCATCACAATCCGAGTCTTCATCATCCAACAGAGCTGGATCATCTTCACTTTGAGCTGCCTTTAGAGCTATGTTTCTCTTTGCTCTAGCGTCCTCTTCCTCCTGCACTTTAGTTTTCAACTTCAACTCATAAGAAGTTAGTGAGTTAATGAGAGATTCAATAGGCACAGAATTTAAATCCTTAGCCTCCTCTATTGCAGTCACTTTATTTTCCCATTCTTTGCCCAATGCATTGAGAATTTTCCTGTTCTTCTCTCCCAAGGTGTACTCTTTGCCCAACACCTCGAGATCTTTGATCAAGTCATTGAACCTGCAATACATTTTGTCAATATTCTCAAGAGGTTCAATTTTAAATAATTCATACTTTGTGACCAAGATAGCCTTTTTCTGTTCTCTCACGTTGTCACCACCCTCATGGATTTCTCTTAACTTATCCCACATTTCTTTGGCCGATTTACAGCCTTTTACTCTAATTGATTCATTTGAATCTAAGGCACTATAAAGAACATTCATGGCTTTGGCATTCAATGTGAGATTAGTCCTATCTTGAGCATTCATTTCAGCTCTCGTTTTTTGCCGAAGCAAACCTGTATCTGCATCAAGAAAGTTAGCTTCATGCGGTCCTTCACTCACAATAAACCATAACTCAATATCAATAGATTGCAAAAAAATAATCATCCTTTCTTTCCAACTAACATAATTGGAGCCACTAAACATGGGAGGCCTAATAACAGATTGCCCCTCAACAAACATAGCATGACTGGTTGTCATCTTTACTCCAAGCCGCTTGAGTTTAATCTCTAGGAGACCAAGCTCTGATACCAATTGTTAGGCCCGAAAACAACCAATGAGACAAACATAAACAATGGAAAGATCACAAATGTAACAGTAAGTAAATAAAAGGAAAGGATTGCAAATCAATTAACTACCCAACTCCTCTTGAGCTTGTAGATTAATTGAAACAAGCTACTTCAAGTTGATGAATTACAATCACTCTTGTGTACAAAGGAAGGTTCACCTCCTCCTTGGCCCAAGCAGCACTCGGTCAAGCCAGGACGTTTTACTATCCCTCAGGACAACCCTCACAGAGCTACACTCATGAAAGATTCACTCACAAATGAAACGCTTACAATGAACCTCACACCACTAAGACTACAAATATTCTTTTTGGAGTATTTTCTCACTAAAATCTCTCTAGATCTTTTGTATCTTCAGTGTGCCAAAGTTGTTTGAAGTGTCTGACCAACCACTATTTATATAGGACCAAGAAAGTGCCTCATTAATGCTTCAAACGGATAGAAAGTAGCTGAACAGTCAACTAGCCGTTGGCAGTGTCGGACGTCCGATAGCTCTGTTTTATGCGTCCGACAGCAGGCAGAGAGTTTAAGACTTTTTCTTCAATTCTTTCGGACGTCCGATAGGCTGGTTTTCTGCGTCCGAAGGTATGATGTAGAACTGGAAATTTTTCTTCAATTCCTTAGGACGTCCGATAGGATGGTTTTCTGCGTCCGAAGATACTCAATGGTTGTCGGACGTCCGATGCAGTCTTTTTGAGCGTCCGACAGCTTCAGCATACTTTGTCTTCTTCCAATTGCACTTGTTCATGGAATCAAATAATTTCATAACTGAAAATATATCTTGAAGAAATATTAGTATCATCCATTTGTTTTGTAAACATCAAAAGATAGGGATCAAGATCAACAATCTTCCCCTTTTTGATGATGACAAAACAATGGATGGAAAGAAACAAAAATAAGTATAAGCTCCCCCTCAATCATTGCAACCAAAACTTTTAAGAGCCAAACTCATAATCTCATAATAACTCCCCCTTACACATTGCATCCATCTCTCCCCCTTTTTGTCATCATAAGATGAGAGTAATAACCAGCAACCATAATCCAACAACAATAACAGAAAATCCAATATTTCAAACAAAAACAGAGAAATGATAGCAGAATTCAGCAATACCAACATACCAACTTATCACAGAGAAATTAGCAAATCATCGTTAGATCAGAATAGTTCTTTTCTCTCCCTTTTTGACATCATATAGATTCAGTAGTATTCAAAAATATCAGCGAAAACTCAAATCAAAATATCAGAAATATCAAAAGAAGAATATTGTGAACAAGAATCACTGCAATGATTAACAAAATCTCCTACTTGTTAAAGTTAGCATCATGTCTAACTATCCACATGTATTTCATGCCTTTTTTTATATTATTTCTCACATAGCAATCACTTTTCATGTGACCTTTTTGACAACAAAAATTACACATAATTAGGGAATTATTTATATGAACAGGTTTAATAAATCTTACTTGTCTTCTCCTATGGATAACAAACTCATTTGCAGCAGAATTTATCTTAAAATGAGGTTTTGATTTATTACTTTGAAAACAGTCCTGTTTTTTATGTTGAAGCAATTCATTTAAATCATCCATTCTTCTTTTCAAATCATCTTGTTCCCTTTTGAACATTTCACAAAAACTTGTTTTTCTATCAAGATCCAAGTGTAAAGCAGTCTCATTTTTTCTGAAGTAATCATTTTCAGTTTTCAACTTTTTGTTTTGTTGAAAAAGATTTGCATTATCTCGAAGCAAAAAACTAATTTTCTGTTTTAACTCCTTGTTTCTAACATAAGATTCTTTCAAACTATCATGCAATTTTATAATGAAAGATTCAAGATCATCATCATTTTCATCATCACTTTCAAATTGAGAGCTAGAAGATGTTACCTCATCATCTCCAATGGCCATAAAAGCCAATTGAGCAGACTCTTCTTTCTCTTCAATTTCACCATCGGAGTTGCATTCATTCCAAGTGAATTGAAATTTGTTTAATCTTGGTTTTCTTCCTTCTTTCTTCTTCATCACTGGACAGTCACTTGCATAGTGTCCAGGCTGTCCACATTCGTAGCATTTGTCCAATTGTTTCTTGTTGAATTCTTGTTTTCCTTTGTGCCTTGCGTTTGAAGACTGATTCTGGAATTGATTGCTAGGTCCTCCCCTTCTAAACTTCCTTTTATTCAAGATTCTCTTGAACCTTTTTGTGATGAGAGCAAGATCGTTGTCATCACAATCCGAGTCTTCATCATCCAACAGAGCTGGATCATCTTCACTTTGAGCTGCCTTTAGAGCTATGTTTCTCTTTGCTCTAGCGTCCTCTTCCTCCTGCACTTTAGTTTTCAACTTCAACTCATAAGAAGTTAGTGAGTTAATGAGAGATTCAATAGGCACAGAATTTAAATCCTTAGCCTCCTCTATTGCAGTCACTTTATTTTCCCATTCTTTGCCCAATGCATTGAGAATTTTCCTGTTCTTCTCTCCCAAGGTGTACTCTTTGCCCAACACCTCGAGATCTTTGATCAAGTCATTGAACCTGCAATACATTTTGTCAATATTCTCAAGAGGTTCAATTTTAAATAATTCATACTTTGTGACCAAGATAGCCTTTTTCTGTTCTCTCACGTTGTCACCACCCTCATGGATTTCTCTTAACTTATCCCACATTTCTTTGGCCGATTTACAGCCTTTTACTCTAATTGATTCATTTGAATCTAAGGCACTATAAAGAACATTCATGGCTTTGGCATTCAATGTGAGATTAGTCCTATCTTGAGCATTCATTTCAGCTCTCGTTTTTTGCCGAAGCAAACCTGTATCTGCATCAAGAAAGTTAGCTTCATGCGGTCCTTCACTCACAATAAACCATAACTCAATATCAATAGATTGCAAAAAAATAATCATCCTTTCTTTCCAACTAACATAATTGGAGCCACTAAACATGGGAGGCCTAATAACAGATTGCCCCTCAACAAACATAGCATGACTGGTTGTCATCTTTACTCCAAGCCGCTTGAGTTTAATCTCTAGGAGACCAAGCTCTGATACCAATTGTTAGGCCCGAAAACAACCAATGAGACAAACATAAACAATGGAAAGATCACAAATGTAACAGTAAGTAAATAAAAGGAAAGGATTGCAAATCAATTAACTACCCAACTCCTCTTGAGCTTGTAGATTAATTGAAACAAGCTACTTCAAGTTGATGAATTACAATCACTCTTGTGTACAAAGGAAGGTTCACCTCCTCCTTGGCCCAAGCAGCACTCGGTCAAGCCAGGACGTTTTACTATCCCTCAGGACAACCCTCACAGAGCTACACTCATGAAAGATTCACTCACAAATGAAACGCTTACAATGAACCTCACACCACTAAGACTACAAATATTCTTTTTGGAGTATTTTCTCACTAAAATCTCTCTAGATCTTTTGTATCTTCAGTGTGCCAAAGTTGTTTGAAGTGTCTGACCAACCACTATTTATATAGGACCAAGAAAGTGCCTCATTAATGCTTCAAACGGATAGAAAGTAGCTGAACAGTCAACTAGCCGTTGGCAGTGTCGGACGTCCGATAGCTCTGTTTTATGCGTCCGACAGCAGGCAGAGAGTTTAAGACTTTTTCTTCAATTCTTTCGGACGTCCGATAGGCTGGTTTTCTGCGTCCGAAGGTATGATGTAGAACTGGAAATTTTTCTTCAATTCCTTAGGACGTCCGATAGGATGGTTTTCTGCGTCCGAAGATACTCAATGGTTGTCGGACGTCCGATGCAGTCTTTTTGAGCGTCCGACAGCTTCAGCATACTTTGTCTTCTTCCAATTGCACTTGTTCATGGAATCAAATAATTTCATAACTGAAAATATATCTTGAAGAAATATTAGTATCATCCATTTGTTTTGTAAACATCAAAAGATAGGGATCAAGATCAACAATCTTCCCCTTTTTGATGATGACAAAACAATGGATGGAAAGAAACAAAAATAAGTATAAGCTCCCCCTCAATCATTGCAACCAAAACTTTTAAGAGCCAAACTCATAATCTCATAATAACTCCCCCTTACACATTGCATCCATCTCTCCCCCTTTTTGTCATCATAAGATGAGAGTAATAACCAGCAACCATAATCCAACAACAATAACAGAAAATCCAATATTTCAAACAAAAACAGAGAAATGATAGCAGAATTCAGCAATACCAACATACCAACTTATCACAGAGAAATTAGCAAATCATCGTTAGATCAGAATAGTTCTTTTCTCTCCCTTTTTGACATCATATAGATTCAGTAGTATTCAAAAATATCAGCGAAAACTCAAATCAAAATATCAGAAATATCAAAAGAAGAATATTGTGAACAAGAATCACTGCAATGATTAACAAAATCTCCTACTTGTTAAAGTTAGCATCATGTCTAACTATCCACATGTATTTCATGCCTTTTTTTATATTATTTCTCACATAGCAATCACTTTTCATGTGACCTTTTTGACAACAAAAATTACACATAATTAGGGAATTATTTATATGAACAGGTTTAATAAATCTTACTTGTCTTCTCCTATGGATAACAAACTCATTTGCAGCAGAATTTATCTTAAAATGAGGTTTTGATTTATTACTTTGAAAACAGTCCTGTTTTTTATGTTGAAGCAATTCATTTAAATCATCCATTCTTCTTTTCAAATCATCTTGTTCCCTTTTGAACATTTCACAAAAACTTGTTTTTCTATCAAGATCCAAGTGTAAAGCAGTCTCATTTTTTCTGAAGTAATCATTTTCAGTTTTCAACTTTTTGTTTTGTTGAAAAAGATTTGCATTATCTCGAAGCAAAAAACTAATTTTCTGTTTTAACTCCTTGTTTCTAACATAAGATTCTTTCAAACTATCATGCAATTTTATAATGAAAGATTCAAGATCATCATCATTTTCATCATCACTTTCAAATTGAGAGCTAGAAGATGTTACCTCATCATCTCCAATGGCCATAAAAGCCAATTGAGCAGACTCTTCTTTCTCTTCAATTTCACCATCGGAGTTGCATTCATTCCAAGTGAATTGAAATTTGTTTAATCTTGGTTTTCTTCCTTCTTTCTTCTTCATCACTGGACAGTCACTTGCATAGTGTCCAGGCTGTCCACATTCGTAGCATTTGTCCAATTGTTTCTTGTTGAATTCTTGTTTTCCTTTGTGCCTTGCGTTTGAAGACTGATTCTGGAATTGATTGCTAGGTCCTCCCCTTCTAAACTTCCTTTTATTCAAGATTCTCTTGAACCTTTTTGTGATGAGAGCAAGATCGTTGTCATCACAATCCGAGTCTTCATCATCCAACAGAGCTGGATCATCTTCACTTTGAGCTGCCTTTAGAGCTATGTTTCTCTTTGCTCTAGCGTCCTCTTCCTCCTGCACTTTAGTTTTCAACTTCAACTCATAAGAAGTTAGTGAGTTAATGAGAGATTCAATAGGCACAGAATTTAAATCCTTAGCCTCCTCTATTGCAGTCACTTTATTTTCCCATTCTTTGCCCAATGCATTGAGAATTTTCCTGTTCTTCTCTCCCAAGGTGTACTCTTTGCCCAACACCTCGAGATCTTTGATCAAGTCATTGAACCTGCAATACATTTTGTCAATATTCTCAAGAGGTTCAATTTTAAATAATTCATACTTTGTGACCAAGATAGCCTTTTTCTGTTCTCTCACGTTGTCACCACCCTCATGGATTTCTCTTAACTTATCCCACATTTCTTTGGCCGATTTACAGCCTTTTACTCTAATTGATTCATTTGAATCTAAGGCACTATAAAGAACATTCATGGCTTTGGCATTCAATGTGAGATTAGTCCTATCTTGAGCATTCATTTCAGCTCTCGTTTTTTGCCGAAGCAAACCTGTATCTGCATCAAGAAAGTTAGCTTCATGCGGTCCTTCACTCACAATAAACCATAACTCAATATCAATAGATTGCAAAAAAATAATCATCCTTTCTTTCCAACTAACATAATTGGAGCCACTAAACATGGGAGGCCTAATAACAGATTGCCCCTCAACAAACATAGCATGACTGGTTGTCATCTTTACTCCAAGCCGCTTGAGTTTAATCTCTAGGAGACCAAGCTCTGATACCAATTGTTAGGCCCGAAAACAACCAATGAGACAAACATAAACAATGGAAAGATCACAAATGTAACAGTAAGTAAATAAAAGGAAAGGATTGCAAATCAATTAACTACCCAACTCCTCTTGAGCTTGTAGATTAATTGAAACAAGCTACTTCAAGTTGATGAATTACAATCACTCTTGTGTACAAAGGAAGGTTCACCTCCTCCTTGGCCCAAGCAGCACTCGGTCAAGCCAGGACGTTTTACTATCCCTCAGGACAACCCTCACAGAGCTACACTCATGAAAGATTCACTCACAAATGAAACGCTTACAATGAACCTCACACCACTAAGACTACAAATATTCTTTTTGGAGTATTTTCTCACTAAAATCTCTCTAGATCTTTTGTATCTTCAGTGTGCCAAAGTTGTTTGAAGTGTCTGACCAACCACTATTTATATAGGACCAAGAAAGTGCCTCATTAATGCTTCCAACGGATAGAAAGTAGCTGAACAGTCAACTAGCCGTTGGCAGTGTCGGACGTCCGATAGCTCTGTTTTATGCGTCCGACAGCAGGCAGAGAGTTTAAGACTTTTTCTTCAATTCTTTCGGACGTCCGATAGGCTGGTTTTCTGCGTCCGAAGGTATGATGTAGAACTGGAAATTTTTCTTCAATTCCTTAGGACGTCCGATAGGATGGTTTTCTGCGTCCGAAGATACTCAATGGTTGTCGGACGTCCGATGCAGTCTTTTTGAGCGTCCGACAGCTTCAGCATACTTTGTCTTCTTCCAATTGCACTTGTTCATGGAATCAAATAATTTCATAACTGAAAATATATCTTGAAGAAATATTAGTATCATCCATTTGTTTTGTAAACATCAAAAGATAGGGATCAAGATCAACAATCTTCCCCTTTTTGATGATGACAAAACAATGGATGGAAAGAAACAAAAATAAGTATAAGCTCCCCCTCAATCATTGCAACCAAAACTTTTAAGAGCCAAACTCATAATCTCATAATAACTCCCCCTTACACATTGCATCCATCTCTCCCCCTTTTTGTCATCATAAGATGAGAGTAATAACCAGCAACCATAATCCAACAACAATAACAGAAAATCTAATATTTCAAACAAAAACAGAGAAATGATAGCAGAATTCAGCAATACCAACATACCAACTTATCACAGAGAAATTAGCAAATCATCGTTAGATCAGAATAGTTCTTTTCTCTCCCTTTTTGACATCATATAGATTCAGTAGTATTCAAAAATATCAGCGAAAACTCAAATCAAAATATCAGAAATATCAAAAGAAGAATATTGTGAACAAGAATCACTGCAATGATTAACAAAATCTCCTACTTGTTAAAGTTAGCATCATGTCTAACTATCCATATGTATTTCATGCCTTTTTTTATATTATTTCTCACATAGCAATCACTTTTCATGTGACCTTTTTGACAACAAAAATTACACATAATTAGGGAATTATTTATATGAACAGGTTTAATAAATCTTTCTTGTCTTCTCCTATGGATAACAAACTCATTTGCAGCAGAATTTATCTTAAAATGAGGTTTTGATTTATTACTTTGAAAACAGTCCTGTTTTTTATGTTGAAGCAATTCATTTAAATCATCCATTCTTCTTTTCAAATCATCTTGTTCCCTTTTGAACATTTCACAAAAACTTGTTTTTCTATCAAGATCCAAGTGTAAAGCAGTCTCATTTTTTCTGAAGTAATCATTTTCAGTTTTCAACTTTTTGTTTTGTTGAAAAAGATTTGCATTATCTCGAAGCAAAAAACTAATTTTCTGTTTTAACTCCTTGTTTCTAACATAAGATTCTTTCAAACTATCATGCAATTTTATAATGAAAGATTCAAGATCATCATCATTTTCATCATCACTTTCAAATTGAGAGCTAGAAGATGTTACCTCATCATCTCCAATGGCCATAAAAGCCAATTGAGCAGACTCTTCTTTCTCTTCAATTTCACCATCGGAGTTGCATTCATTCCAAGTGAATTGAAATTTGTTTAATCTTGGTTTTCTTCCTTCTTTCTTCTTCATCACTGGACAGTCACTTGCATAGTGTCCAGGCTGTCCACATTCGTAGCATTTGTCCAATTGTTTCTTGTTGAATTCTTGTTTTCCTTTGTGCCTTGCGTTTGAAGACTGATTCTGGAATTGATTGCTAGGTCCTCCCCTTCTAAACTTCCTTTTATTCAAGATTCTCTTGAACCTTTTTGTGATGAGAGCAAGATCGTTGTCATCACAATCCGAGTCTTCATCATCCAACAGAGCTGGATCATCTTCACTTTGAGCTGCCTTTAGAGCTATGTTTCTCTTTGCTCTAGCGTCCTCTTCCTCCTGCACTTTAGTTTTCAACTTCAACTCATAAGAAGTTAGTGAGTTAATGAGAGATTCAATAGGCACAGAATTTAAATCCTTAGCCTCCTCTATTGCAGTCACTTTATTTTCCCATTCTTTGCCCAATGCATTGAGAATTTTCCTGTTCTTCTCTCCCAAGGTGTACTCTTTGCCCAACACCTCGAGATCTTTGATCAAGTCATTGAACCTGCAATACATTTTGTCAATATTCTCAAGAGGTTCAATTTTAAATAATTCATACTTTGTGACCAAGATAGCCTTTTTCTGTTCTCTCACGTTGTCACCACCCTCATGGATTTCTCTTAACTTATCCCACATTTCTTTGGCCGATTTACAGCCTTTTACTCTAATTGATTCATTTGAATCTAAGGCACTATAAAGAACATTCATGGCTTTGGCATTCAATGTGAGATTAGTCCTATCTTGAGCATTCATTTCAGCTCTCGTTTTTTGCCGAAGCAAACCTGTATCTGCATCAAGAAAGTTAGCTTCATGCGGTCCTTCACTCACAATAAACCATAACTCAATATCAATAGATTGCAAAAAAATAATCATCCTTTCTTTCCAACTAACATAATTGGAGCCACTAAACATGGGAGGCCTAATAACAGATTGCCCCTCAACAAACATAGCATGACTGGTTGTCATCTTTACTCCAAGCCGCTTGAGTTTAATCTCTAGGAGACCAAGCTCTGATACCAATTGTTAGGCCCGAAAACAACCAATGAGACAAACATAAACAATGGAAAGATCACAAATGTAACAGTAAGTAAATAAAAGGAAAGGATTGCAAATCAATTAACTACCCAACTCCTCTTGAGCTTGTAGATTAATTGAAACAAGCTACTTCAAGTTGATGAATTACAATCACTCTTGTGTACAAAGGAAGGTTCACCTCCTCCTTGGCCCAAGCAGCACTCGGTCAAGCCAGGACGTTTTACTATCCCTCAGGACAACCCTCACAGAGCTACACTCATGAAAGATTCACTCACAAATGAAACGCTTACAATGAACCTCACACCACTAAGACTACAAATATTCTTTTTGGAGTATTTTCTCACTAAAATCTCTCTAGATCTTTTGTATCTTCAGTGTGCCAAAGTTGTTTGAAGTGTCTGACCAACCACTATTTATATAGGACCAAGAAAGTGCCTCATTAATGCTTCCAACGGATAGAAAGTAGCTGAACAGTCAACTAGCCGTTGGCAGTGTCGGACGTCCGATAGCTCTGTTTTATGCGTCCGACAGCAGGCAGAGAGTTTAAGACTTTTTCTTCAATTCTTTCGGACGTCCGATAGGCTGGTTTTCTGCGTCCGAAGGTATGATGTAGAACTGGAAATTTTTCTTCAATTCCTTAGGACGTCCGATAGGATGGTTTTCTGCGTCCGAAGATACTCAATGGTTGTCGGACGTCCGATGCAGTCTTTTTGAGCGTCCGACAGCTTCAGCATACTTTGTCTTCTTCCAATTGCACTTGTTCATGGAATCAAATAATTTCATAACTGAAAATATATCTTGAAGAAATATTAGTATCATCCATTTGTTTTGTAAACATCAAAAGATAGGGATCAAGATCAACAATCTTCCCCTTTTTGATGATGACAAAACAATGGATGGAAAGAAACAAAAATAAGTATAAGCTCCCCCTCAATCATTGCAACCAAAACTTTTAAGAGCCAAACTCATAATCTCATAATAACTCCCCCTTACACATTGCATCCATCTCTCCCCCTTTTTGTCATCATAAGATGAGAGTAATAACCAGCAACCATAATCCAACAACAATAACAGAAAATCTAATATTTCAAACAAAAACAGAGAAATGATAGCAGAATTCAGCAATACCAACATACCAACTTATCACAGAGAAATTAGCAAATCATCGTTAGATCAGAATAGTTCTTTTCTCTCCCTTTTTGACATCATATAGATTCAGTAGTATTCAAAAATATCAGCGAAAACTCAAATCAAAATATCAGAAATATCAAAAGAAGAATATTGTGAACAAGAATCACTGCAATGATTAACAAAATCTCCTACTTGTTAAAGTTAGCATCATGTCTAACTATCCATATGTATTTCATGCCTTTTTTTATATTATTTCTCACATAGCAATCACTTTTCATGTGACCTTTTTGACAACAAAAATTACACATAATTAGGGAATTATTTATATGAACAGGTTTAATAAATCTTTCTTGTCTTCTCCTATGGATAACAAACTCATTTGCAGCAGAATTTATCTTAAAATGAGGTTTTGATTTATTACTTTGAAAACAGTCCTGTTTTTTATGTTGAAGCAATTCATTTAAATCATCCATTCTTCTTTTCAAATCATCTTGTTCCCTTTTGAACATTTCACAAAAACTTGTTTTTCTATCAAGATCCAAGTGTAAAGCAGTCTCATTTTTTCTGAAGTAATCATTTTCAGTTTTCAACTTTTTGTTTTGTTGAAAAAGATTTGCATTATCTCGAAGCAAACAACTAATTTTCTGTTTTAACTCCTTGTTTCTAACATAAGATTCTTTCAAACTATCATGCAATTTTATAATGAAAGATTCAAGATCATCATCATTTTCATCATCACTTTCAAATTGAGAGCTAGAAGATGTTACCTCATCATCTCCAATGGCCATAAAAGCCAATTGAGCAGACTCTTCTTTCTCTTCAATTTCACCATCGGAGTTGCATTCATTCCAAGTGAATTGAAATTTGTTTAATCTTGGTTTTCTTCCTTCTTTCTTCTTCATCACTGGACAGTCACTTGCATAGTGTCCAGGCTGTCCACATTCGTAGCATTTGTCCAATTGTTTCTTGTTGAATTCTTGTTTTCCTTTGTGCCTTGCGTTTGAAGACTGATTCTGGAATTGATTGCTAGGTCCTCCCCTTCTAAACTTCCTTTTATTCAAGATTCTCTTGAACCTTTTTGTGATGAGAGCAAGATCGTTGTCATCACAATCCGAGTCTTCATCATCCAACAGAGCTGGATCATCTTCACTTTGAGCTGCCTTTAGAGCTATGTTTCTCTTTGCTCTAGCGTCCTCTTCCTCCTGCACTTTAGTTTTCAACTTCAACTCATAAGAAGTTAGTGAGTTAATGAGAGATTCAATAGGCACAGAATTTAAATCCTTAGCCTCCTCTATTGCAGTCACTTTATTTTCCCATTCTTTGCCCAATGCATTGAGAATTTTCCTGTTCTTCTCTCCCAAGGTGTACTCTTTGCCCAACACCTCGAGATCTTTGATCAAGTCATTGAACCTGCAATACATTTTGTCAATATTCTCAAGAGGTTCAGTTTTAAATAATTCATACTTTGTGACCAAGATAGCCTTTTTCTGTTCTCTCACGTTGTCACCACCCTCATGGATTTCTCTTAACTTATCCCACATTTCTTTGGCCGATTTACAGCCTTTTACTCTAATTGATTCATTTGAATCTAAGGCACTATAAAGAACATTCATGGCTTTGGCATTCAATGTGAGATTAGTCCTATCTTGAGCATTCATTTCAGCTCTCGTTTTTTGCCGAAGCAAACCTGTATCTGCATCAAGAAAGTTAGCTTCATGCGGTCCTTCACTCACAATAAACCATAACTCAATATCAATAGATTGCAAAAAAATAATCATCCTTTCTTTCCAACTAACATAATTGGAGCCACTAAACATGGGAGGCCTAATAACAGATTGCCCCTCAACAAACATAGCATGACTGGTTGTCATCTTTACTCCAAGCCGCTTGAGTTTAATCTCTAGGAGACCAAGCTCTGATACCAATTGTTAGGCCCGAAAACAACCAATGAGACAAACATAAACAATGGAAAGATCACAAATGTAACAGTAAGTAAATAAAAGGAAAGGATTGCAAATCAATTAACTACCCAACTCCTCTTGAGCTTGTAGATTAATTGAAACAAGCTACTTCAAGTTGATGAATTACAATCACTCTTGTGTACAAAGGAAGGTTCACCTCCTCCTTGGCCCAAGCAGCACTCGGTCAAGCCAGGACGTTTTACTATCCCTCAGGACAACCCTCACAGAGCTACACTCATGAAAGATTCACTCACAAATGAAACGCTTACAATGAACCTCACACCACTAAGACTACAAATATTCTTTTTGGAGTATTTTCTCACTAAAATCTCTCTAGATCTTTTGTATCTTCAGTGTGCCAAAGTTGTTTGAAGTGTCTGACCAACCACTATTTATATAGGACCAAGAAAGTGCCTCATTAATGCTTCCAACGGATAGAAAGTAGCTGAACAGTCAACTAGCCGTTGGCAGTGTCGGACGTCCGATAGCTCTGTTTTATGCGTCCGACAGCAGGCAGAGAGTTTAAGACTTTTTCTTCAATTCTTTCGGACGTCCGATAGGCTGGTTTTCTGCGTCCGAAGGTATGATGTAGAACTGGAAATTTTTCTTCAATTCCTTAGGACGTCCGATAGGATGGTTTTCTGCGTCCGAAGATACTCAATGGTTGTCGGACGTCCGATGCAGTCTTTTTGAGCGTCCGACAGCTTCAGCATACTTTGTCTTCTTCCAATTGCACTTGTTCATGGAATCAAATAATTTCATAACTGAAAATATATCTTGAAGAAATATTAGTATCATCCATTTGTTTTGTAAACATCAAAAGATAGGGATCAAGATCAACAATCTTCCCCTTTTTGATGATGACAAAACAATGGATGGAAAGAAACAAAAATAAGTATAAGCTCCCCCTCAATCATTGCAACCAAAACTTTTAAGAGCCAAACTCATAATCTCATAATAACTCCCCCTTACACATTGCATCCATCTCTCCCCCTTTTTGTCATCATAAGATGAGAGTAATAACCAGCAACCATAATCCAACAACAATAACAGAAAATCTAATATTTCAAACAAAAACAGAGAAATGATAGCAGAATTCAGCAATACCAACATACCAACTTATCACAGAGAAATTAGCAAATCATCGTTAGATCAGAATAGTTCTTTTCTCTCCCTTTTTGACATCATATAGATTCAGTAGTATTCAAAAATATCAGCGAAAACTCAAATCAAAATATCAGAAATATCAAAAGAAGAATATTGTGAACAAGAATCACTGCAATGATTAACAAAATCTCCTACTTGTTAAAGTTAGCATCATGTCTAACTATCCATATGTATTTCATGCCTTTTTTTATATTATTTCTCACATAGCAATCACTTTTCATGTGACCTTTTTGACAACAAAAATTACACATAATTAGGGAATTATTTATATGAACAGGTTTAATAAATCTTTCTTGTCTTCTCCTATGGATAACAAACTCATTTGCAGCAGAATTTATCTTAAAATGAGGTTTTGATTTATTACTTTGAAAACAGTCCTGTTTTTTATGTTGAAGCAATTCATTTAAATCATCCATTCTTCTTTTCAAATCATCTTGTTCCCTTTTGAACATTTCACAAAAACTTGTTTTTCTATCAAGATCCAAGTGTAAAGCAGTCTCATTTTTTCTGAAGTAATCATTTTCAGTTTTCAACTTTTTGTTTTGTTGAAAAAGATTTGCATTATCTCGAAGCAAACAACTAATTTTCTGTTTTAACTCCTTGTTTCTAACATAAGATTCTTTCAAACTATCATGCAATTTTATAATGAAAGATTCAAGATCATCATCATTTTCATCATCACTTTCAAATTGAGAGCTAGAAGATGTTACCTCATCATCTCCAATGGCCATAAAAGCCAATTGAGCAGACTCTTCTTTCTCTTCAATTTCACCATCGGAGTTGCATTCATTCCAAGTGAATTGAAATTTGTTTAATCTTGGTTTTCTTCCTTCTTTCTTCTTCATCACTGGACAGTCACTTGCATAGTGTCCAGGCTGTCCACATTCGTAGCATTTGTCCAATTGTTTCTTGTTGAATTCTTGTTTTCCTTTGTGCCTTGCGTTTGAAGACTGATTCTGGAATTGATTGCTAGGTCCTCCCCTTCTAAACTTCCTTTTATTCAAGATTCTCTTGAACCTTTTTGTGATGAGAGCAAGATCGTTGTCATCACAATCCGAGTCTTCATCATCCAACAGAGCTGGATCATCTTCACTTTGAGCTGCCTTTAGAGCTATGTTTCTCTTTGCTCTAGCGTCCTCTTCCTCCTGCACTTTAGTTTTCAACTTCAACTCATAAGAAGTTAGTGAGTTAATGAGAGATTCAATAGGCACAGAATTTAAATCCTTAGCCTCCTCTATTGCAGTCACTTTATTTTCCCATTCTTTGCCCAATGCATTGAGAATTTTCCTGTTCTTCTCTCCCAAGGTGTACTCTTTGCCCAACACCTCGAGATCTTTGATCAAGTCATTGAACCTGCAATACATTTTGTCAATATTCTCAAGAGGTTCAGTTTTAAATAATTCATACTTTGTGACCAAGATAGCCTTTTTCTGTTCTCTCACGTTGTCACCACCCTCATGGATTTCTCTTAACTTATCCCACATTTCTTTGGCCGATTTACAGCCTTTTACTCTAATTGATTCATTTGAATCTAAGGCACTATAAAGAACATTCATGGCTTTGGCATTCAATGTGAGATTAGTCCTATCTTGAGCATTCATTTCAGCTCTCGTTTTTTGCCGAAGCAAACCTGTATCTGCATCAAGAAAGTTAGCTTCATGCGGTCCTTCACTCACAATAAACCATAACTCAATATCAATAGATTGCAAAAAAATAATCATCCTTTCTTTCCAACTAACATAATTGGAGCCACTAAACATGGGAGGCCTAATAACAGATTGCCCCTCAACAAACATAGCATGACTGGTTGTCATCTTTACTCCAAGCCGCTTGAGTTTAATCTCTAGGAGACCAAGCTCTGATACCAATTGTTAGGCCCGAAAACAACCAATGAGACAAACATAAACAATGGAAAGATCACAAATGTAACAGTAAGTAAATAAAAGGAAAGGATTGCAAATCAATTAACTACCCAACTCCTCTTGAGCTTGTAGATTAATTGAAACAAGCTACTTCAAGTTGATGAATTACAATCACTCTTGTGTACAAAGGAAGGTTCACCTCCTCCTTGGCCCAAGCAGCACTCGGTCAAGCCAGGACGTTTTACTATCCCTCAGGACAACCCTCACAGAGCTACACTCATGAAAGATTCACTCACAAATGAAACGCTTACAATGAACCTCACACCACTAAGACTACAAATATTCTTTTTGGAGTATTTTCTCACTAAAATCTCTCTAGATCTTTTGTATCTTCAGTGTGCCAAAGTTGTTTGAAGTGTCTGACCAACCACTATTTATATAGGACCAAGAAAGTGCCTCATTAATGCTTCCAACGGATAGAAAGTAGCTGAACAGTCAACTAGCCGTTGGCAGTGTCGGACGTCCGATAGCTCTGTTTTATGCGTCCGACAGCAGGCAGAGAGTTTAAGACTTTTTCTTCAATTCTTTCGGACGTCCGATAGGCTGGTTTTCTGCGTCCGAAGGTATGATGTAGAACTGGAAATTTTTCTTCAATTCCTTAGGACGTCCGATAGGATGGTTTTCTGCGTCCGAAGATACTCAATGGTTGTCGGACGTCCGATGCAGTCTTTTTGAGCGTCCGACAGCTTCAGCATACTTTGTCTTCTTCCAATTGCACTTGTTCATGGAATCAAATAATTTCATAACTGAAAATATATCTTGAAGAAATATTAGTATCATCCATTTGTTTTGTAAACATCAAAAGATAGGGATCAAGATCAACAATCTTCCCCTTTTTGATGATGACAAAACAATGGATGGAAAGAAACAAAAATAAGTATAAGCTCCCCCTCAATCATTGCAACCAAAACTTTTAAGAGCCAAACTCATAATCTCATAATAACTCCCCCTTACACATTGCATCCATCTCTCCCCCTTTTTGTCATCATAAGATGAGAGTAATAACCAGCAACCATAATCCAACAACAATAACAGAAAATCTAATATTTCAAACAAAAACAGAGAAATGATAGCAGAATTCAGCAATACCAACATACCAACTTATCACAGAGAAATTAGCAAATCATCGTTAGATCAGAATAGTTCTTTTCTCTCCCTTTTTGACATCATATAGATTCAGTAGTATTCAAAAATATCAGCGAAAACTCAAATCAAAATATCAGAAATATCAAAAGAAGAATATTGTGAACAAGAATCACTGCAATGATTAACAAAATCTCCTACTTGTTAAAGTTAGCATCATGTCTAACTATCCATATGTATTTCATGCCTTTTTTTATATTATTTCTCACATAGCAATCACTTTTCATGTGACCTTTTTGACAACAAAAATTACACATAATTAGGGAATTATTTATATGAACAGGTTTAATAAATCTTTCTTGTCTTCTCCTATGGATAACAAACTCATTTGCAGCAGAATTTATCTTAAAATGAGGTTTTGATTTATTACTTTGAAAACAGTCCTGTTTTTTATGTTGAAGCAATTCATTTAAATCATCCATTCTTCTTTTCAAATCATCTTGTTCCCTTTTGAACATTTCACAAAAACTTGTTTTTCTATCAAGATCCAAGTGTAAAGCAGTCTCATTTTTTCTGAAGTAATCATTTTCAGTTTTCAACTTTTTGTTTTGTTGAAAAAGATTTGCATTATCTCGAAGCAAACAACTAATTTTCTGTTTTAACTCCTTGTTTCTAACATAAGATTCTTTCAAACTATCATGCAATTTTATAATGAAAGATTCAAGATCATCATCATTTTCATCATCACTTTCAAATTGAGAGCTAGAAGATGTTACCTCATCATCTCCAATGGCCATAAAAGCCAATTGAGCAGACTCTTCTTTCTCTTAAATTTCACCATCGGAGTTGCATTCATTCCAAGTGAATTGAAATTTGTTTAATCTTGGTTTTCTTCCTTCTTTCTTCTTCATCACTGGACAGTCACTTGCATAGTGTCCAGGCTGTCCACATTCGTAGCATTTGTCCAATTGTTTCTTGTTGAATTCTTGTTTTCCTTTGTGCCTTGCGTTTGAAGACTGATTCTGGAATTGATTGCTAGGTCCTCCCCTTCTAAACTTCCTTTTATTCAAGATTCTCTTGAACCTTTTTGTGATGAGAGCAAGATCGTTGTCATCACAATCCGAGTCTTCATCATCCAACAGAGCTGGATCATCTTCACTTTGAGCTGCCTTTAGAGCTATGTTTCTCTTTGCTCTAGCGTCCTCTTCCTCCTGCACTTTAGTTTTCAACTTCAACTCATAAGAAGTTAGTGAGTTAATGAGAGATTCAATAGGCACAGAATTTAAATCCTTAGCCTCCTCTATTGCAGTCACTTTATTTTCCCATTCTTTGCCCAATGCATTGAGAATTTTCCTGTTCTTCTCTCCCAAGGTGTACTCTTTGCCCAACACCTCGAGATCTTTGATCAAGTCATTGAACCTGCAATACATTTTGTCAATATTCTCAAGAGGTTCAGTTTTAAATAATTCATACTTTGTGACCAAGATAGCCTTTTTCTGTTCTCTCACGTTGTCACCACCCTCATGGATTTCTCTTAACTTATCCCACATTTCTTTGGCCGATTTACAGCCTTTTACTCTAATTGATTCATTTGAATCTAAGGCACTATAAAGAACATTCATGGCTTTGGCATTCAATGTGAGATTAGTCCTATCTTGAGCATTCATTTCAGCTCTCGTTTTTTGCCGAAGCAAACCTGTATCTGCATCAAGAAAGTTAGCTTCATGCGGTCCTTCACTCACAATAAACCATAACTCAATATCAATAGATTGCAAAAAAATAATCATCCTTTCTTTCCAACTAACATAATTGGAGCCACTAAACATGGGAGGCCTAATAACAGATTGCCCCTCAACAAACATAGCATGACTGGTTGTCATCTTTACTCCAAGCCGCTTGAGTTTAATCTCTAGGAGACCAAGCTCTGATACCAATTGTTAGGCCCGAAAACAACCAATGAGACAAACATAAACAATGGAAAGATCACAAATGTAACAGTAAGTAAATAAAAGGAAAGGATTGCAAATCAATTAACTACCCAACTCCTCTTGAGCTTGTAGATTAATTGAAACAAGCTACTTCAAGTTGATGAATTACAATCACTCTTGTGTACAAAGGAAGGTTCACCTCCTCCTTGGCCCAAGCAGCACTCGGTCAAGCCAGGACGTTTTACTATCCCTCAGGACAACCCTCACAGAGCTACACTCATGAAAGATTCACTCACAAATGAAACGCTTACAATGAACCTCACACCACTAAGACTACAAATATTCTTTTTGGAGTATTTTCTCACTAAAATCTCTCTAGATCTTTTGTATCTTCAGTGTGCCAAAGTTGTTTGAAGTGTCTGACCAACCACTATTTATATAGGACCAAGAAAGTGCCTCATTAATGCTTCAAACGGATAGAAAGTAGCTGAACAGTCAACTAGCCGTTGGCAGTGTCGGACGTCCGATAGCTCTGTTTTATGCGTCCGACAGCAGGCAGAGAGTTTAAGACTTTTTCTTCAATTCTTTCGGACGTCCGATAGGCTGGTTTTCTGCGTCCGAAGGTATGATGTAGAACTGGAAATTTTTCTTCAATTCCTTAGGACGTCCGATAGGATGGTTTTCTGCGTCCGAAGATACTCAATGGTTGTCGGACGTCCGATGCAGTCTTTTTGAGCGTCCGACAGCTTCAGCATACTTTGTCTTCTTCCAATTGCACTTGTTCATGGAATCAAATAATTTCATAACTGAAAATATATCTTGAAGAAATATTAGTATCATCCATTTGTTTTGTAAACATCAAAAGATAGGGATCAAGATCAACAATCTTCCCCTTTTTGATGATGACAAAACAATGGATGGAAAGAAACAAAAATAAGTATAAGCTCCCCCTCAATCATTGCAACCAAAACTTTTAAGAGCCAAACTCATAATCTCATAATAACTCCCCCTTACACATTGCATCCATCTCTCCCCCTTTTTGTCATCATAAGATGAGAGTAATAACCAGCAACCATAATCCAACAACAATAACAGAAAATCTAATATTTCAAACAAAAACAGAGAAATGATAGCAGAATTCAGCAATACCAACATACCAACTTATCACAGAGAAATTAGCAAATCATCGTTAGATCAGAATAGTTCTTTTCTCTCCCTTTTTGACATCATATAGATTCAGTAGTATTCAAAAATATCAGCGAAAACTCAAATCAAAATATCAGAAATATCAAAAGAAGAATATTGTGAACAAGAATCACTGCAATGATTAACAAAATCTCCTACTTGTTAAAGTTAGCATCATGTCTAACTATCCATATGTATTTCATGCCTTTTTTTATATTATTTCTCACATAGCAATCACTTTTCATGTGACCTTTTTGACAACAAAAATTACACATAATTAGGGAATTATTTATATGAACAGGTTTAATAAATCTTTCTTGTCTTCTCCTATGGATAACAAACTCATTTGCAGCAGAATTTATCTTAAAATGAGGTTTTGATTTATTACTTTGAAAACAGTCCTGTTTTTTATGTTGAAGCAATTCATTTAAATCATCCATTCTTCTTTTCAAATCATCTTGTTCCCTTTTGAACATTTCACAAAAACTTGTTTTTCTATCAAGATCCAAGTGTAAAGCAGTCTCATTTTTTCTGAAGTAATCATTTTCAGTTTTCAACTTTTTGTTTTGTTGAAAAAGATTTGCATTATCTCGAAGCAAACAACTAATTTTCTGTTTTAACTCCTTGTTTCTAACATAAGATTCTTTCAAACTATCATGCAATTTTATAATGAAAGATTCAAGATCATCATCATTTTCATCATCACTTTCAAATTGAGAGCTAGAAGATGTTACCTCATCATCTCCAATGGCCATAAAAGCCAATTGAGCAGACTCTTCTTTCTCTTCAATTTCACCATCGGAGTTGCATTCATTCCAAGTGAATTGAAATTTGTTTAATCTTGGTTTTCTTCCTTCTTTCTTCTTCATCACTGGACAGTCACTTGCATAGTGTCCAGGCTGTCCACATTCGTAGCATTTGTCCAATTGTTTCTTGTTGAATTCTTGTTTTCCTTTGTGCCTTGCGTTTGAAGACTGATTCTGGAATTGATTGCTAGGTCCTCCCCTTCTAAACTTCCTTTTATTCAAGATTCTCTTGAACCTTTTTGTGATGAGAGCAAGATCGTTGTCATCACAATCCGAGTCTTCATCATCCAACAGAGCTGGATCATCTTCACTTTGAGCTGCCTTTAGAGCTATGTTTCTCTTTGCTCTAGCGTCCTCTTCCTCCTGCACTTTAGTTTTCAACTTCAACTCATAAGAAGTTAGTGAGTTAATGAGAGATTCAATAGGCACAGAATTTAAATCCTTAGCCTCCTCTATTGCAGTCACTTTATTTTCCCATTCTTTGCCCAATGCATTGAGAATTTTCCTGTTCTTCTCTCCCAAGGTGTACTCTTTGCCCAACACCTCGAGATCTTTGATCAAGTCATTGAACCTGCAATACATTTTGTCAATATTCTCAAGAGGTTCAGTTTTAAATAATTCATACTTTGTGACCAAGATAGCCTTTTTCTGTTCTCTCACGTTGTCACCACCCTCATGGATTTCTCTTAACTTATCCCACATTTCTTTGGCCGATTTACAGCCTTTTACTCTAATTGATTCATTTGAATCTAAGGCACTATAAAGAACATTCATGGCTTTGGCATTCAATGTGAGATTAGTCCTATCTTGAGCATTCATTTCAGCTCTCGTTTTTTGCCGAAGCAAACCTGTATCTGCATCAAGAAAGTTAGCTTCATGCGGTCCTTCACTCACAATAAACCATAACTCAATATCAATAGATTGCAAAAAAATAATCATCCTTTCTTTCCAACTAACATAATTGGAGCCACTAAACATGGGAGGCCTAATAACAGATTGCCCCTCAACAAACATAGCATGACTGGTTGTCATCTTTACTCCAAGCCGCTTGAGTTTAATCTCTAGGAGACCAAGCTCTGATACCAATTGTTAGGCCCGAAAACAACCAATGAGACAAACATAAACAATGGAAAGATCACAAATGTAACAGTAAGTAAATAAAAGGAAAGGATTGCAAATCAATTAACTACCCAACTCCTCTTGAGCTTGTAGATTAATTGAAACAAGCTACTTCAAGTTGATGAATTACAATCACTCTTGTGTACAAAGGAAGGTTCACCTCCTCCTTGGCCCAAGCAGCACTCGGTCAAGCCAGGACGTTTTACTATCCCTCAGGACAACCCTCACAGAGCTACACTCATGAAAGATTCACTCACAAATGAAACGCTTACAATGAACCTCACACCACTAAGACTACAAATATTCTTTTTGGAGTATTTTCTCACTAAAATCTCTCTAGATCTTTTGTATCTTCAGTGTGCCAAAGTTGTTTGAAGTGTCTGACCAACCACTATTTATATAGGACCAAGAAAGTGCCTCATTAATGCTTCCAACGGATAGAAAGTAGCTGAACAGTCAACTAGCCGTTGGCAGTGTCGGACGTCCGATAGCTCTGTTTTATGCGTCCGACAGCAGGCAGAGAGTTTAAGACTTTTTCTTCAATTCTTTCGGACGTCCGATAGGCTGGTTTTCTGCGTCCGAAGGTATGATGTAGAACTGGAAATTTTTCTTCAATTCCTTAGGACGTCCGATAGGATGGTTTTCTGCGTCCGAAGATACTCAATGGTTGTCGGACGTCCGATGCAGTCTTTTTGAGCGTCCGACAGCTTCAGCATACTTTGTCTTCTTCCAATTGCACTTGTTCATGGAATCAAATAATTTCATAACTGAAAATATATCTTGAAGAAATATTAGTATCATCCATTTGTTTTGTAAACATCAAAAGATAGGGATCAAGATCAACAATCTTCCCCTTTTTGATGATGACAAAACAATGGATGGAAAGAAACAAAAATAAGTATAAGCTCCCCCTCAATCATTGCAACCAAAACTTTTAAGAGCCAAACTCATAATCTCATAATAACTCCCCCTTACACATTGCATCCATCTCTCCCCCTTTTTGTCATCATAAGATGAGAGTAATAACCAGCAACCATAATCCAACAACAATAACAGAAAATCTAATATTTCAAACAAAAACAGAGAAATGATAGCAGAATTCAGCAATACCAACATACCAACTTATCACAGAGAAATTAGCAAATCATCGTTAGATCAGAATAGTTCTTTTCTCTCCCTTTTTGACATCATATAGATTCAGTAGTATTCAAAAATATCAGCGAAAACTCAAATCAAAATATCAGAAATATCAAAAGAAGAATATTGTGAACAAGAATCACTGCAATGATTAACAAAATCTCCTACTTGTTAAAGTTAGCATCATGTCTAACTATCCATATGTATTTCATGCCTTTTTTTATATTATTTCTCACATAGCAATCACTTTTCATGTGACCTTTTTGACAACAAAAATTACACATAATTAGGGAATTATTTATATGAACAGGTTTAATAAATCTTTCTTGTCTTCTCCTATGGATAACAAACTCATTTGCAGCAGAATTTATCTTAAAATGAGGTTTTGATTTATTACTTTGAAAACAGTCCTGTTTTTTATGTTGAAGCAATTCATTTAAATCATCCATTCTTCTTTTCAAATCATCTTGTTCCCTTTTGAACATTTCACAAAAACTTGTTTTTCTATCAAGATCCAAGTGTAAAGCAGTCTCATTTTTTCTGAAGTAATCATTTTCAGTTTTCAACTTTTTGTTTTGTTGAAAAAGATTTGCATTATCTCGAAGCAAACAACTAATTTTCTGTTTTAACTCCTTGTTTCTAACATAAGATTCTTTCAAACTATCATGCAATTTTATAATGAAAGATTCAAGATCATCATCATTTTCATCATCACTTTCAAATTGAGAGCTAGAAGATGTTACCTCATCATCTCCAATGGCCATAAAAGCCAATTGAGCAGACTCTTCTTTCTCTTCAATTTCACCATCGGAGTTGCATTCATTCCAAGTGAATTGAAATTTGTTTAATCTTGGTTTTCTTCCTTCTTTCTTCTTCATCACTGGACAGTCACTTGCATAGTGTCCAGGCTGTCCACATTCGTAGCATTTGTCCAATTGTTTCTTGTTGAATTCTTGTTTTCCTTTGTGCCTTGCGTTTGAAGACTGATTCTGGAATTGATTGCTAGGTCCTCCCCTTCTAAACTTCCTTTTATTCAAGATTCTCTTGAACCTTTTTGTGATGAGAGCAAGATCGTTGTCATCACAATCCGAGTCTTCATCATCCAACAGAGCTGGATCATCTTCACTTTGAGCTGCCTTTAGAGCTATGTTTCTCTTTGCTCTAGCGTCCTCTTCCTCCTGCACTTTAGTTTTCAACTTCAACTCATAAGAAGTTAGTGAGTTAATGAGAGATTCAATAGGCACAGAATTTAAATCCTTAGCCTCCTCTATTGCAGTCACTTTATTTTCCCATTCTTTGCCCAATGCATTGAGAATTTTCCTGTTCTTCTCTCCCAAGGTGTACTCTTTGCCCAACACCTCGAGATCTTTGATCAAGTCATTGAACCTGCAATACATTTTGTCAATATTCTCAAGAGGTTCAGTTTTAAATAATTCATACTTTGTGACCAAGATAGCCTTTTTCTGTTCTCTCACGTTGTCACCACCCTCATGGATTTCTCTTAACTTATCCCACATTTCTTTGGCCGATTTACAGCCTTTTACTCTAATTGATTCATTTGAATCTAAGGCACTATAAAGAACATTCATGGCTTTGGCATTCAATGTGAGATTAGTCCTATCTTGAGCATTCATTTCAGCTCTCGTTTTTTGCCGAAGCAAACCTGTATCTGCATCAAGAAAGTTAGCTTCATGCGGTCCTTCACTCACAATAAACCATAACTCAATATCAATAGATTGCAAAAAAATAATCATCCTTTCTTTCCAACTAACATAATTGGAGCCACTAAACATGGGAGGCCTAATAACAGATTGCCCCTCAACAAACATAGCATGACTGGTTGTCATCTTTACTCCAAGCCGCTTGAGTTTAATCTCTAGGAGACCAAGCTCTGATACCAATTGTTAGGCCCGAAAACAACCAATGAGACAAACATAAACAATGGAAAGATCACAAATGTAACAGTAAGTAAATAAAAGGAAAGGATTGCAAATCAATTAACTACCCAACTCCTCTTGAGCTTGTAGATTAATTGAAACAAGCTACTTCAAGTTGATGAATTACAATCACTCTTGTGTACAAAGGAAGGTTCACCTCCTCCTTGGCCCAAGCAGCACTCGGTCAAGCCAGGACGTTTTACTATCCCTCAGGACAACCCTCACAGAGCTACACTCATGAAAGATTCACTCACAAATGAAACGCTTACAATGAACCTCACACCACTAAGACTACAAATATTCTTTTTGGAGTATTTTCTCACTAAAATCTCTCTAGATCTTTTGTATCTTCAGTGTGCCAAAGTTGTTTGAAGTGTCTGACCAACCACTATTTATATAGGACCAAGAAAGTGCCTCATTAATGCTTCAAACGGATAGAAAGTAGCTGAACAGTCAACTAGCCGTTGGCAGTGTCGGACGTCCGATAGCTCTGTTTTATGCGTCCGACAGCAGGCAGAGAGTTTAAGACTTTTTCTTCAATTCTTTCGGACGTCCGATAGGCTGGTTTTCTGCGTCCGAAGGTATGATGTAGAACTGGAAATTTTTCTTCAATTCCTTAGGACGTCCGATAGGATGGTTTTCTGCGTCCGAAGATACTCAATGGTTGTCGGACGTCCGATGCAGTCTTTTTGAGCGTCCGACAGCTTCAGCATACTTTGTCTTCTTCCAATTGCACTTGTTCATGGAATCAAATAATTTCATAACTGAAAATATATCTTGAAGAAATATTAGTATCATCCATTTGTTTTGTAAACATCAAAAGATAGGGATCAAGATCAACAATCTTCCCCTTTTTGATGATGACAAAACAATGGATGGAAAGAAACAAAAATAAGTATAAGCTCCCCCTCAATCATTGCAACCAAAACTTTTAAGAGCCAAACTCATAATCTCATAATAACTCCCCCTTACACATTGCATCCATCTCTCCCCCTTTTTGTCATCATAAGATGAGAGTAATAACCAGCAACCATAATCCAACAACAATAACAGAAAATCTAATATTTCAAACAAAAACAGAGAAATGATAGCAGAATTCAGCAATACCAACATACCAACTTATCACAGAGAAATTAGCAAATCATCGTTAGATCAGAATAGTTCTTTTCTCTCCCTTTTTGACATCATATAGATTCAGTAGTATTCAAAAATATCAGCGAAAACTCAAATCAAAATATCAGAAATATCAAAAGAAGAATATTGTGAACAAGAATCACTGCAATGATTAACAAAATCTCCTACTTGTTAAAGTTAGCATCATGTCTAACTATCCATATGTATTTCATGCCTTTTTTTATATTATTTCTCACATAGCAATCACTTTTCATGTGACCTTTTTGACAACAAAAATTACACATAATTAGGGAATTATTTATATGAACAGGTTTAATAAATCTTTCTTGTCTTCTCCTATGGATAACAAACTCATTTGCAGCAGAATTTATCTTAAAATGAGGTTTTGATTTATTACTTTGAAAACAGTCCTGTTTTTTATGTTGAAGCAATTCATTTAAATCATCCATTCTTCTTTTCAAATCATCTTGTTCCCTTTTGAACATTTCACAAAAACTTGTTTTTCTATCAAGATCCAAGTGTAAAGCAGTCTCATTTTTTCTGAAGTAATCATTTTCAGTTTTCAACTTTTTGTTTTGTTGAAAAAGATTTGCATTATCTCGAAGCAAACAACTAATTTTCTGTTTTAACTCCTTGTTTCTAACATAAGATTCTTTCAAACTATCATGCAATTTTATAATGAAAGATTCAAGATCATCATCATTTTCATCATCACTTTCAAATTGAGAGCTAGAAGATGTTACCTCATCATCTCCAATGGCCATAAAAGCCAATTGAGCAGACTCTTCTTTCTCTTCAATTTCACCATCGGAGTTGCATTCATTCCAAGTGAATTGAAATTTGTTTAATCTTGGTTTTCTTCCTTCTTTCTTCTTCATCACTGGACAGTCACTTGCATAGTGTCCAGGCTGTCCACATTCGTAGCATTTGTCCAATTGTTTCTTGTTGAATTCTTGTTTTCCTTTGTGCCTTGCGTTTGAAGACTGATTCTGGAATTGATTGCTAGGTCCTCCCCTTCTAAACTTCCTTTTATTCAAGATTCTCTTGAACCTTTTTGTGATGAGAGCAAGATCGTTGTCATCACAATCCGAGTCTTCATCATCCAACAGAGCTGGATCATCTTCACTTTGAGCTGCCTTTAGAGCTATGTTTCTCTTTGCTCTAGCGTCCTCTTCCTCCTGCACTTTAGTTTTCAACTTCAACTCATAAGAAGTTAGTGAGTTAATGAGAGATTCAATAGGCACAGAATTTAAATCCTTAGCCTCCTCTATTGCAGTCACTTTATTTTCCCATTCTTTGCCCAATGCATTGAGAATTTTCCTGTTCTTCTCTCCCAAGGTGTACTCTTTGCCCAACACCTCGAGATCTTTGATCAAGTCATTGAACCTGCAATACATTTTGTCAATATTCTCAAGAGGTTCAGTTTTAAATAATTCATACTTTGTGACCAAGATAGCCTTTTTCTGTTCTCTCACGTTGTCACCACCCTCATGGATTTCTCTTAACTTATCCCACATTTCTTTGGCCGATTTACAGCCTTTTACTCTAATTGATTCATTTGAATCTAAGGCACTATAAAGAACATTCATGGCTTTGGCATTCAATGTGAGATTAGTCCTATCTTGAGCATTCATTTCAGCTCTCGTTTTTTGCCGAAGCAAACCTGTATCTGCATCAAGAAAGTTAGCTTCATGCGGTCCTTCACTCACAATAAACCATAACTCAATATCAATAGATTGCAAAAAAATAATCATCCTTTCTTTCCAACTAACATAATTGGAGCCACTAAACATGGGAGGCCTAATAACAGATTGCCCCTCAACAAACATAGCATGACTGGTTGTCATCTTTACTCCAAGCCGCTTGAGTTTAATCTCTAGGAGACCAAGCTCTGATACCAATTGTTAGGCCCGAAAACAACCAATGAGACAAACATAAACAATGGAAAGATCACAAATGTAACAGTAAGTAAATAAAAGGAAAGGATTGCAAATCAATTAACTACCCAACTCCTCTTGAGCTTGTAGATTAATTGAAACAAGCTACTTCAAGTTGATGAATTACAATCACTCTTGTGTACAAAGGAAGGTTCACCTCCTCCTTGGCCCAAGCAGCACTCGGTCAAGCCAGGACGTTTTACTATCCCTCAGGACAACCCTCACAGAGCTACACTCATGAAAGATTCACTCACAAATGAAACGCTTACAATGAACCTCACACCACTAAGACTACAAATATTCTTTTTGGAGTATTTTCTCACTAAAATCTCTCTAGATCTTTTGTATCTTCAGTGTGCCAAAGTTGTTTGAAGTGTCTGACCAACCACTATTTATATAGGACCAAGAAAGTGCCTCATTAATGCTTCAAACGGATAGAAAGTAGCTGAACAGTCAACTAGCCGTTGGCAGTGTCGGACGTCCGATAGCTCTGTTTTATGCGTCCGACAGCAGGCAGAGAGTTTAAGACTTTTTCTTCAATTCTTTCGGACGTCCGATAGGCTGGTTTTCTGCGTCCGAAGGTATGATGTAGAACTGGAAATTTTTCTTCAATTCCTTAGGACGTCCGATAGGATGGTTTTCTGCGTCCGAAGATACTCAATGGTTGTCGGACGTCCGATGCAGTCTTTTTGAGCGTCCGACAGCTTCAGCATACTTTGTCTTCTTCCAATTGCACTTGTTCATGGAATCAAATAATTTCATAACTGAAAATATATCTTGAAGAAATATTAGTATCATCCATTTGTTTTGTAAACATCAAAAGATAGGGATCAAGATCAACAATCTTCCCCTTTTTGATGATGACAAAACAATGGATGGAAAGAAACAAAAATAAGTATAAGCTCCCCCTCAATCATTGCAACCAAAACTTTTAAGAGCCAAACTCATAATCTCATAATAACTCCCCCTTACACATTGCATCCATCTCTCCCCCTTTTTGTCATCATAAGATGAGAGTAATAACCAGCAACCATAATCCAACAACAATAACAGAAAATCTAATATTTCAAACAAAAACAGAGAAATGATAGCAGAATTCAGCAATACCAACATACCAACTTATCACAGAGAAATTAGCAAATCATCGTTAGATCAGAATAGTTCTTTTCTCTCCCTTTTTGACATCATATAGATTCAGTAGTATTCAAAAATATCAGCGAAAACTCAAATCAAAATATCAGAAATATCAAAAGAAGAATATTGTGAACAAGAATCACTGCAATGATTAACAAAATCTCCTACTTGTTAAAGTTAGCATCATGTCTAACTATCCATATGTATTTCATGCCTTTTTTTATATTATTTCTCACATAGCAATCACTTTTCATGTGACCTTTTTGACAACAAAAATTACACATAATTAGGGAATTATTTATATGAACAGGTTTAATAAATCTTTCTTGTCTTCTCCTATGGATAACAAACTCATTTGCAGCAGAATTTATCTTAAAATGAGGTTTTGATTTATTACTTTGAAAACAGTCCTGTTTTTTATGTTGAAGCAATTCATTTAAATCATCCATTCTTCTTTTCAAATCATCTTGTTCCCTTTTGAACATTTCACAAAAACTTGTTTTTCTATCAAGATCCAAGTGTAAAGCAGTCTCATTTTTTCTGAAGTAATCATTTTCAGTTTTCAACTTTTTGTTTTGTTGAAAAAGATTTGCATTATCTCGAAGCAAACAACTAATTTTCTGTTTTAACTCCTTGTTTCTAACATAAGATTCTTTCAAACTATCATGCAATTTTATAATGAAAGATTCAAGATCATCATCATTTTCATCATCACTTTCAAATTGAGAGCTAGAAGATGTTACCTCATCATCTCCAATGGCCATAAAAGCCAATTGAGCAGACTCTTCTTTCTCTTCAATTTCACCATCGGAGTTGCATTCATTCCAAGTGAATTGAAATTTGTTTAATCTTGGTTTTCTTCCTTCTTTCTTCTTCATCACTGGACAGTCACTTGCATAGTGTCCAGGCTGTCCACATTCGTAGCATTTGTCCAATTGTTTCTTGTTGAATTCTTGTTTTCCTTTGTGCCTTGCGTTTGAAGACTGATTCTGGAATTGATTGCTAGGTCCTCCCCTTCTAAACTTCCTTTTATTCAAGATTCTCTTGAACCTTTTTGTGATGAGAGCAAGATCGTTGTCATCACAATCCGAGTCTTCATCATCCAACAGAGCTGGATCATCTTCACTTTGAGCTGCCTTTAGAGCTATGTTTCTCTTTGCTCTAGCGTCCTCTTCCTCCTGCACTTTAGTTTTCAACTTCAACTCATAAGAAGTTAGTGAGTTAATGAGAGATTCAATAGGCACAGAATTTAAATCCTTAGCCTCCTCTATTGCAGTCACTTTATTTTCCCATTCTTTGCCCAATGCATTGAGAATTTTCCTGTTCTTCTCTCCCAAGGTGTACTCTTTGCCCAACACCTCGAGATCTTTGATCAAGTCATTGAACCTGCAATACATTTTGTCAATATTCTCAAGAGGTTCAGTTTTAAATAATTCATACTTTGTGACCAAGATAGCCTTTTTCTGTTCTCTCACGTTGTCACCACCCTCATGGATTTCTCTTAACTTATCCCACATTTCTTTGGCCGATTTACAGCCTTTTACTCTAATTGATTCATTTGAATCTAAGGCACTATAAAGAACATTCATGGCTTTGGCATTCAATGTGAGATTAGTCCTATCTTGAGCATTCATTTCAGCTCTCGTTTTTTGCCGAAGCAAACCTGTATCTGCATCAAGAAAGTTAGCTTCATGCGGTCCTTCACTCACAATAAACCATAACTCAATATCAATAGATTGCAAAAAAATAATCATCCTTTCTTTCCAACTAACATAATTGGAGCCACTAAACATGGGAGGCCTAATAACAGATTGCCCCTCAACAAACATAGCATGACTGGTTGTCATCTTTACTCCAAGCCGCTTGAGTTTAATCTCTAGGAGACCAAGCTCTGATACCAATTGTTAGGCCCGAAAACAACCAATGAGACAAACATAAACAATGGAAAGATCACAAATGTAACAGTAAGTAAATAAAAGGAAAGGATTGCAAATCAATTAACTACCCAACTCCTCTTGAGCTTGTAGATTAATTGAAACAAGCTACTTCAAGTTGATGAATTACAATCACTCTTGTGTACAAAGGAAGGTTCACCTCCTCCTTGGCCCAAGCAGCACTCGGTCAAGCCAGGACGTTTTACTATCCCTCAGGACAACCCTCACAGAGCTACACTCATGAAAGATTCACTCACAAATGAAACGCTTACAATGAACCTCACACCACTAAGACTACAAATATTCTTTTTGGAGTATTTTCTCACTAAAATCTCTCTAGATCTTTTGTATCTTCAGTGTGCCAAAGTTGTTTGAAGTGTCTGACCAACCACTATTTATATAGGACCAAGAAAGTGCCTCATTAATGCTTCAAACGGATAGAAAGTAGCTGAACAGTCAACTAGCCGTTGGCAGTGTCGGACGTCCGATAGCTCTGTTTTATGCGTCCGACAGCAGGCAGAGAGTTTAAGACTTTTTCTTCAATTCTTTCGGACGTCCGATAGGCTGGTTTTCTGCGTCCGAAGGTATGATGTAGAACTGGAAATTTTTCTTCAATTCCTTAGGACGTCCGATAGGATGGTTTTCTGCGTCCGAAGATACTCAATGGTTGTCGGACGTCCGATGCAGTCTTTTTGAGCGTCCGACAGCTTCAGCATACTTTGTCTTCTTCCAATTGCACTTGTTCATGGAATCAAATAATTTCATAACTGAAAATATATCTTGAAGAAATATTAGTATCATCCATTTGTTTTGTAAACATCAAAAGATAGGGATCAAGATCAACAATCTTCCCCTTTTTGATGATGACAAAACAATGGATGGAAAGAAACAAAAATAAGTATAAGCTCCCCCTCAATCATTGCAACCAAAACTTTTAAGAGCCAAACTCATAATCTCATAATAACTCCCCCTTACACATTGCATCCATCTCTCCCCCTTTTTGTCATCATAAGATGAGAGTAATAACCAGCAACCATAATCCAACAACAATAACAGAAAATCTAATATTTCAAACAAAAACAGAGAAATGATAGCAGAATTCAGCAATACCAACATACCAACTTATCACAGAGAAATTAGCAAATCATCGTTAGATCAGAATAGTTCTTTTCTCTCCCTTTTTGACATCATATAGATTCAGTAGTATTCAAAAATATCAGCGAAAACTCAAATCAAAATATCAGAAATATCAAAAGAAGAATATTGTGAACAAGAATCACTGCAATGATTAACAAAATCTCCTACTTGTTAAAGTTAGCATCATGTCTAACTATCCATATGTATTTCATGCCTTTTTTTATATTATTTCTCACATAGCAATCACTTTTCATGTGACCTTTTTGACAACAAAAATTACACATAATTAGGGAATTATTTATATGAACAGGTTTAATAAATCTTTCTTGTCTTCTCCTATGGATAACAAACTCATTTGCAGCAGAATTTATCTTAAAATGAGGTTTTGATTTATTACTTTGAAAACAGTCCTGTTTTTTATGTTGAAGCAATTCATTTAAATCATCCATTCTTCTTTTCAAATCATCTTGTTCCCTTTTGAACATTTCACAAAAACTTGTTTTTCTATCAAGATCCAAGTGTAAAGCAGTCTCATTTTTTCTGAAGTAATCATTTTCAGTTTTCAACTTTTTGTTTTGTTGAAAAAGATTTGCATTATCTCGAAGCAAACAACTAATTTTCTGTTTTAACTCCTTGTTTCTAACATAAGATTCTTTCAAACTATCATGCAATTTTATAATGAAAGATTCAAGATCATCATCATTTTCATCATCACTTTCAAATTGAGAGCTAGAAGATGTTACCTCATCATCTCCAATGGCCATAAAAGCCAATTGAGCAGACTCTTCTTTCTCTTCAATTTCACCATCGGAGTTGCATTCATTCCAAGTGAATTGAAATTTGTTTAATCTTGGTTTTCTTCCTTCTTTCTTCTTCATCACTGGACAGTCACTTGCATAGTGTCCAGGCTGTCCACATTCGTAGCATTTGTCCAATTGTTTCTTGTTGAATTCTTGTTTTCCTTTGTGCCTTGCGTTTGAAGACTGATTCTGGAATTGATTGCTAGGTCCTCCCCTTCTAAACTTCCTTTTATTCAAGATTCTCTTGAACCTTTTTGTGATGAGAGCAAGATCGTTGTCATCACAATCCGAGTCTTCATCATCCAACAGAGCTGGATCATCTTCACTTTGAGCTGCCTTTAGAGCTATGTTTCTCTTTGCTCTAGCGTCCTCTTCCTCCTGCACTTTAGTTTTCAACTTCAACTCATAAGAAGTTAGTGAGTTAATGAGAGATTCAATAGGCACAGAATTTAAATCCTTAGCCTCCTCTATTGCAGTCACTTTATTTTCCCATTCTTTGCCCAATGCATTGAGAATTTTCCTGTTCTTCTCTCCCAAGGTGTACTCTTTGCCCAACACCTCGAGATCTTTGATCAAGTCATTGAACCTGCAATACATTTTGTCAATATTCTCAAGAGGTTCAGTTTTAAATAATTCATACTTTGTGACCAAGATAGCCTTTTTCTGTTCTCTCACGTTGTCACCACCCTCATGGATTTCTCTTAACTTATCCCACATTTCTTTGGCCGATTTACAGCCTTTTACTCTAATTGATTCATTTGAATCTAAGGCACTATAAAGAACATTCATGGCTTTGGCATTCAATGTGAGATTAGTCCTATCTTGAGCATTCATTTCAGCTCTCGTTTTTTGCCGAAGCAAACCTGTATCTGCATCAAGAAAGTTAGCTTCATGCGGTCCTTCACTCACAATAAACCATAACTCAATATCAATAGATTGCAAAAAAATAATCATCCTTTCTTTCCAACTAACATAATTGGAGCCACTAAACATGGGAGGCCTAATAACAGATTGCCCCTCAACAAACATAGCATGACTGGTTGTCATCTTTACTCCAAGCCGCTTGAGTTTAATCTCTAGGAGACCAAGCTCTGATACCAATTGTTAGGCCCGAAAACAACCAATGAGACAAACATAAACAATGGAAAGATCACAAATGTAACAGTAAGTAAATAAAAGGAAAGGATTGCAAATCAATTAACTACCCAACTCCTCTTGAGCTTGTAGATTAATTGAAACAAGCTACTTCAAGTTGATGAATTACAATCACTCTTGTGTACAAAGGAAGGTTCACCTCCTCCTTGGCCCAAGCAGCACTCGGTCAAGCCAGGACGTTTTACTATCCCTCAGGACAACCCTCACAGAGCTACACTCATGAAAGATTCACTCACAAATGAAACGCTTACAATGAACCTCACACCACTAAGACTACAAATATTCTTTTTGGAGTATTTTCTCACTAAAATCTCTCTAGATCTTTTGTATCTTCAGTGTGCCAAAGTTGTTTGAAGTGTCTGACCAACCACTATTTATATAGGACCAAGAAAGTGCCTCATTAATGCTTCAAACGGATAGAAAGTAGCTGAACAGTCAACTAGCCGTTGGCAGTGTCGGACGTCCGATAGCTCTGTTTTATGCGTCCGACAGCAGGCAGAGAGTTTAAGACTTTTTCTTCAATTCTTTCGGACGTCCGATAGGCTGGTTTTCTGCGTCCGAAGGTATGATGTAGAACTGGAAATTTTTCTTCAATTCCTTAGGACGTCCGATAGGATGGTTTTCTGCGTCCGAAGATACTCAATGGTTGTCGGACGTCCGATGCAGTCTTTTTGAGCGTCCGACAGCTTCAGCATACTTTGTCTTCTTCCAATTGCACTTGTTCATGGAATCAAATAATTTCATAACTGAAAATATATCTTGAAGAAATATTAGTATCATCCATTTGTTTTGTAAACATCAAAAGATAGGGATCAAGATCAACAATCTTCCCCTTTTTGATGATGACAAAACAATGGATGGAAAGAAACAAAAATAAGTATAAGCTCCCCCTCAATCATTGCAACCAAAACTTTTAAGAGCCAAACTCATAATCTCATAATAACTCCCCCTTACACATTGCATCCATCTCTCCCCCTTTTTGTCATCATAAGATGAGAGTAATAACCAGCAACCATAATCCAACAACAATAACAGAAAATCTAATATTTCAAACAAAAACAGAGAAATGATAGCAGAATTCAGCAATACCAACATACCAACTTATCACAGAGAAATTAGCAAATCATCGTTAGATCAGAATAGTTCTTTTCTCTCCCTTTTTGACATCATATAGATTCAGTAGTATTCAAAAATATCAGCGAAAACTCAAATCAAAATATCAGAAATATCAAAAGAAGAATATTGTGAACAAGAATCACTGCAATGATTAACAAAATCTCCTACTTGTTAAAGTTAGCATCATGTCTAACTATCCATATGTATTTCATGCCTTTTTTTATATTATTTCTCACATAGCAATCACTTTTCATGTGACCTTTTTGACAACAAAAATTACACATAATTAGGGAATTATTTATATGAACAGGTTTAATAAATCTTTCTTGTCTTCTCCTATGGATAACAAACTCATTTGCAGCAGAATTTATCTTAAAATGAGGTTTTGATTTATTACTTTGAAAACAGTCCTGTTTTTTATGTTGAAGCAATTCATTTAAATCATCCATTCTTCTTTTCAAATCATCTTGTTCCCTTTTGAACATTTCACAAAAACTTGTTTTTCTATCAAGATCCAAGTGTAAAGCAGTCTCATTTTTTCTGAAGTAATCATTTTCAGTTTTCAACTTTTTGTTTTGTTGAAAAAGATTTGCATTATCTCGAAGCAAACAACTAATTTTCTGTTTTAACTCCTTGTTTCTAACATAAGATTCTTTCAAACTATCATGCAATTTTATAATGAAAGATTCAAGATCATCATCATTTTCATCATCACTTTCAAATTGAGAGCTAGAAGATGTTACCTCATCATCTCCAATGGCCATAAAAGCCAATTGAGCAGACTCTTCTTTCTCTTCAATTTCACCATCGGAGTTGCATTCATTCCAAGTGAATTGAAATTTGTTTAATCTTGGTTTTCTTCCTTCTTTCTTCTTCATCACTGGACAGTCACTTGCATAGTGTCCAGGCTGTCCACATTCGTAGCATTTGTCCAATTGTTTCTTGTTGAATTCTTGTTTTCCTTTGTGCCTTGCGTTTGAAGACTGATTCTGGAATTGATTGCTAGGTCCTCCCCTTCTAAACTTCCTTTTATTCAAGATTCTCTTGAACCTTTTTGTGATGAGAGCAAGATCGTTGTCATCACAATCCGAGTCTTCATCATCCAACAGAGCTGGATCATCTTCACTTTGAGCTGCCTTTAGAGCTATGTTTCTCTTTGCTCTAGCGTCCTCTTCCTCCTGCACTTTAGTTTTCAACTTCAACTCATAAGAAGTTAGTGAGTTAATGAGAGATTCAATAGGCACAGAATTTAAATCCTTAGCCTCCTCTATTGCAGTCACTTTATTTTCCCATTCTTTGCCCAATGCATTGAGAATTTTCCTGTTCTTCTCTCCCAAGGTGTACTCTTTGCCCAACACCTCGAGATCTTTGATCAAGTCATTGAACCTGCAATACATTTTGTCAATATTCTCAAGAGGTTCAGTTTTAAATAATTCATACTTTGTGACCAAGATAGCCTTTTTCTGTTCTCTCACGTTGTCACCACCCTCATGGATTTCTCTTAACTTATCCCACATTTCTTTGGCCGATTTACAGCCTTTTACTCTAATTGATTCATTTGAATCTAAGGCACTATAAAGAACATTCATGGCTTTGGCATTCAATGTGAGATTAGTCCTATCTTGAGCATTCATTTCAGCTCTCGTTTTTTGCCGAAGCAAACCTGTATCTGCATCAAGAAAGTTAGCTTCATGCGGTCCTTCACTCACAATAAACCATAACTCAATATCAATAGATTGCAAAAAAATAATCATCCTTTCTTTCCAACTAACATAATTGGAGCCACTAAACATGGGAGGCCTAATAACAGATTGCCCCTCAACAAACATAGCATGACTGGTTGTCATCTTTACTCCAAGCCGCTTGAGTTTAATCTCTAGGAGACCAAGCTCTGATACCAATTGTTAGGCCCGAAAACAACCAATGAGACAAACATAAACAATGGAAAGATCACAAATGTAACAGTAAGTAAATAAAAGGAAAGGATTGCAAATCAATTAACTACCCAACTCCTCTTGAGCTTGTAGATTAATTGAAACAAGCTACTTCAAGTTGATGAATTACAATCACTCTTGTGTACAAAGGAAGGTTCACCTCCTCCTTGGCCCAAGCAGCACTCGGTCAAGCCAGGACGTTTTACTATCCCTCAGGACAACCCTCACAGAGCTACACTCATGAAAGATTCACTCACAAATGAAACGCTTACAATGAACCTCACACCACTAAGACTACAAATATTCTTTTTGGAGTATTTTCTCACTAAAATCTCTCTAGATCTTTTGTATCTTCAGTGTGCCAAAGTTGTTTGAAGTGTCTGACCAACCACTATTTATATAGGACCAAGAAAGTGCCTCATTAATGCTTCCAACGGATAGAAAGTAGCTGAACAGTCAACTAGCCGTTGGCAGTGTCGGACGTCCGATAGCTCTGTTTTATGCGTCCGACAGCAGGCAGAGAGTTTAAGACTTTTTCTTCAATTCTTTCGGACGTCCGATAGGCTGGTTTTCTGCGTCCGAAGGTATGATGTAGAACTGGAAATTTTTCTTCAATTCCTTAGGACGTCCGATAGGATGGTTTTCTGCGTCCGAAGATACTCAATGGTTGTCGGACGTCCGATGCAGTCTTTTTGAGCGTCCGACAGCTTCAGCATACTTTGTCTTCTTCCAATTGCACTTGTTCATGGAATCAAATAATTTCATAACTGAAAATATATCTTGAAGAAATATTAGTATCATCCATTTGTTTTGTAAACATCAAAAGATAGGGATCAAGATCAACAATCTTCCCCTTTTTGATGATGACAAAACAATGGATGGAAAGAAACAAAAATAAGTATAAGCTCCCCCTCAATCATTGCAACCAAAACTTTTAAGAGCCAAACTCATAATCTCATAATAACTCCCCCTTACACATTGCATCCATCTCTCCCCCTTTTTGTCATCATAAGATGAGAGTAATAACCAGCAACCATAATCCAACAACAATAACAGAAAATCTAATATTTCAAACAAAAACACAGAAATGATAGCAGAATTCAGCAATACCAACATACCAACTTATCACAGAGAAATTAGCAAATCATCGTTAGATCAGAATAGTTCTTTTCTCTCCCTTTTTGACATCATATAGATTCAGTAGTATTCAAAAATATCAGCGAAAACTCAAATCAAAATATCAGAAATATCAAAAGAAGAATATTGTGAACAAGAATCACTGCAATGATTAACAAAATCTCCTACTTGTTAAAGTTAGCATCATGTCTAACTATCCATATGTATTTCATGCCTTTTTTTATATTATTTCTCACATAGCAATCACTTTTCATGTGACCTTTTTGACAACAAAAATTACACATAATTAGGGAATTATTTATATGAACAGGTTTAATAAATCTTTCTTGTCTTCTCCTATGGATAACAAACTCATTTGCAGCAGAATTTATCTTAAAATGAGGTTTTGATTTATTACTTTGAAAACAGTCCTGTTTTTTATGTTGAAGCAATTCATTTAAATCATCCATTCTTCTTTTCAAATCATCTTGTTCCCTTTTGAACATTTCACAAAAACTTGTTTTTCTATCAAGATCCAAGTGTAAAGCAGTCTCATTTTTTCTGAAGTAATCATTTTCAGTTTTCAACTTTTTGTTTTGTTGAAAAAGATTTGCATTATCTCGAAGCAAACAACTAATTTTCTGTTTTAACTCCTTGTTTCTAACATAAGATTCTTTCAAACTATCATGCAATTTTATAATGAAAGATTCAAGATCATCATCATTTTCATCATCACTTTCAAATTGAGAGCTAGAAGATGTTACCTCATCATCTCCAATGGCCATAAAAGCCAATTGAGCAGACTCTTCTTTCTCTTCAATTTCACCATCGGAGTTGCATTCATTCCAAGTGAATTGAAATTTGTTTAATCTTGGTTTTCTTCCTTCTTTCTTCTTCATCACTGGACAGTCACTTGCATAGTGTCCAGGCTGTCCACATTCGTAGCATTTGTCCAATTGTTTCTTGTTGAATTCTTGTTTTCCTTTGTGCCTTGCGTTTGAAGACTGATTCTGGAATTGATTGCTAGGTCCTCCCCTTCTAAACTTCCTTTTATTCAAGATTCTCTTGAACCTTTTTGTGATGAGAGCAAGATCGTTGTCATCACAATCCGAGTCTTCATCATCCAACAGAGCTGGATCATCTTCACTTTGAGCTGCCTTTAGAGCTATGTTTCTCTTTGCTCTAGCGTCCTCTTCCTCCTGCACTTTAGTTTTCAACTTCAACTCATAAGAAGTTAGTGAGTTAATGAGAGATTCAATAGGCACAGAATTTAAATCCTTAGCCTCCTCTATTGCAGTCACTTTATTTTCCCATTCTTTGCCCAATGCATTGAGAATTTTCCTGTTCTTCTCTCCCAAGGTGTACTCTTTGCCCAACACCTCGAGATCTTTGATCAAGTCATTGAACCTGCAATACATTTTGTCAATATTCTCAAGAGGTTCAATTTTAAATAATTCATACTTTGTGACCAAGATAGCCTTTTTCTGTTCTCTCACGTTGTCACCACCCTCATGGATTTCTCTTAACTTATCCCACATTTCTTTGGCCGATTTACAGCCTTTTACTCTAATTGATTCATTTGAATCTAAGGCACTATAAAGAACATTCATGGCTTTGGCATTCAATGTGAGATTAGTCCTATCTTGAGCATTCATTTCAGCTCTCGTTTTTTGCCGAAGCAAACCTGTATCTGCATCAAGAAAGTTAGCTTCATGCGGTCCTTCACTCACAATAAACCATAACTCAATATCAATAGATTGCAAAAAAATAATCATCCTTTCTTTCCAACTAACATAATTGGAGCCACTAAACATGGGAGGCCTAATAACAGATTGCCCCTCAACAAACATAGCATGACTGGTTGTCATCTTTACTCCAAGCCGCTTGAGTTTAATCTCTAGGAGACCAAGCTCTGATACCAATTGTTAGGCCCGAAAACAACCAATGAGACAAACATAAACAATGGAAAGATCACAAATGTAACAGTAAGTAAATAAAAGGAAAGGATTGCAAATCAATTAACTACCCAACTCCTCTTGAGCTTGTAGATTAATTGAAACAAGCTACTTCAAGTTGATGAATTACAATCACTCTTGTGTACAAAGGAAGGTTCACCTCCTCCTTGGCCCAAGCAGCACTCGGTCAAGCCAGGACGTTTTACTATCCCTCAGGACAACCCTCACAGAGCTACACTCATGAAAGATTCACTCACAAATGAAACGCTTACAATGAACCTCACACCACTAAGACTACAAATATTCTTTTTGGAGTATTTTCTCACTAAAATCTCTCTAGATCTTTTGTATCTTCAGTGTGCCAAAGTTGTTTGAAGTGTCTGACCAACCACTATTTATATAGGACCAAGAAAGTGCCTCATTAATGCTTCCAACGGATAGAAAGTAGCTGAACAGTCAACTAGCCGTTGGCAGTGTCGGACGTCCGATAGCTCTGTTTTATGCGTCCGACAGCAGGCAGAGAGTTTAAGACTTTTTCTTCAATTCTTTCGGACGTCCGATAGGCTGGTTTTCTGCGTCCGAAGGTATGATGTAGAACTGGAAATTTTTCTTCAATTCCTTAGGACGTCCGATAGGATGGTTTTCTGCGTCCGAAGATACTCAATGGTTGTCGGACGTCCGATGCAGTCTTTTTGAGCGTCCGACAGCTTCAGCATACTTTGTCTTCTTCCAATTGCACTTGTTCATGGAATCAAATAATTTCATAACTGAAAATATATCTTGAAGAAATATTAGTATCATCCATTTGTTTTGTAAACATCAAAAGATAGGGATCAAGATCAACAATCTTCCCCTTTTTGATGATGACAAAACAATGGATGGAAAGAAACAAAAATAAGTATAAGCTCCCCCTCAATCATTGCAACCAAAACTTTTAAGAGCCAAACTCATAATCTCATAATAACTCCCCCTTACACATTGCATCCATCTCTCCCCCTTTTTGTCATCATAAGATGAGAGTAATAACCAGCAACCATAATCCAACAACAATAACAGAAAATCTAATATTTCAAACAAAAACACAGAAATGATAGCAGAATTCAGCAATACCAACATACCAACTTATCACAGAGAAATTAGCAAATCATCGTTAGATCAGAATAGTTCTTTTCTCTCCCTTTTTGACATCATATAGATTCAGTAGTATTCAAAAATATCAGCGAAAACTCAAATCAAAATATCAGAAATATCAAAAGAAGAATATTGTGAACAAGAATCACTGCAATGATTAACAAAATCTCCTACTTGTTAAAGTTAGCATCATGTCTAACTATCCATATGTATTTCATGCCTTTTTTTATATTATTTCTCACATAGCAATCACTTTTAATGTGACCTTTTTGACAACAAAAATTACACATAATTAGGGAATTATTTATATGAACAGGTTTAATAAATCTTTCTTGTCTTCTCCTATGGATAACAAACTCATTTGCAGCAGAATTTATCTTAAAATGAGGTTTTGATTTATTACTTTGAAAACAGTCCTGTTTTTTATGTTGAAGCAATTCATTTAAATCATCCATTCTTCTTTTCAAATCATCTTGTTCCCTTTTGAACATTTCACAAAAACTTGTTTTTCTATCAAGATCCAAGTGTAAAGCAGTCTCATTTTTTCTGAAGTAATCATTTTCAGTTTTCAACTTTTTGTTTTGTTGAAAAAGATTTGCATTATCTCGAAGCAAACAACTAATTTTCTGTTTTAACTCCTTGTTTCTAACATAAGATTCTTTCAAACTATCATGCAATTTTATAATGAAAGATTCAAGATCATCATCATTTTCATCATCACTTTCAAATTGAGAGCTAGAAGATGTTACCTCATCATCTCCAATGGCCATAAAAGCCAATTGAGCAGACTCTTCTTTCTCTTCAATTTCACCATCGGAGTTGCATTCATTCCAAGTGAATTGAAATTTGTTTAATCTTGGTTTTCTTCCTTCTTTCTTCTTCATCACTGGACAGTCACTTGCATAGTGTCCAGGCTGTCCACATTCGTAGCATTTGTCCAATTGTTTCTTGTTGAATTCTTGTTTTCCTTTGTGCCTTGCGTTTGAAGACTGATTCTGGAATTGATTGCTAGGTCCTCCCCTTCTAAACTTCCTTTTATTCAAGATTCTCTTGAACCTTTTTGTGATGAGAGCAAGATCGTTGTCATCACAATCCGAGTCTTCATCATCCAACAGAGCTGGATCATCTTCACTTTGAGCTGCCTTTAGAGCTATGTTTCTCTTTGCTCTAGCGTCCTCTTCCTCCTGCACTTTAGTTTTCAACTTCAACTCATAAGAAGTTAGTGAGTTAATGAGAGATTCAATAGGCACAGAATTTAAATCCTTAGCCTCCTCTATTGCAGTCACTTTATTTTCCCATTCTTTGCCCAATGCATTGAGAATTTTCCTGTTCTTCTCTCCCAAGGTGTACTCTTTGCCCAACACCTCGAGATCTTTGATCAAGTCATTGAACCTGCAATACATTTTGTCAATATTCTCAAGAGGTTCAATTTTAAATAATTCATACTTTGTGACCAAGATAGCCTTTTTCTGTTCTCTCACGTTGTCACCACCCTCATGGATTTCTCTTAACTTATCCCACATTTCTTTGGCCGATTTACAGCCTTTTACTCTAATTGATTCATTTGAATCTAAGGCACTATAAAGAACATTCATGGCTTTGGCATTCAATGTGAGATTAGTCCTATCTTGAGCATTCATTTCAGCTCTCGTTTTTTGCCGAAGCAAACCTGTATCTGCATCAAGAAAGTTAGCTTCATGCGGTCCTTCACTCACAATAAACCATAACTCAATATCAATAGATTGCAAAAAAATAATCATCCTTTCTTTCCAACTAACATAATTGGAGCCACTAAACATGGGAGGCCTAATAACAGATTGCCCCTCAACAAACATAGCATGACTGGTTGTCATCTTTACTCCAAGCCGCTTGAGTTTAATCTCTAGGAGACCAAGCTCTGATACCAATTGTTAGGCCCGAAAACAACCAATGAGACAAACATAAACAATGAAAAGATCACAAATGTAACAGTAAGTAAATAAAAGGAAAGGATTGCAAATCAATTAACTACCCAACTCCTCTTGAGCTTGTAGATTAATTGAAACAAGCTACTTCAAGTTGATGAATTACAATCACTCTTGTGTACAAAGGAAGGTTCACCTCCTCCTTGGCCCAAGCAGCACTCGGTCAAGCCAGGACGTTTTACTATCCCTCAGGACAACCCTCACAGAGCTACACTCATGAAAGATTCACTCACAAATGAAACGCTTACAATGAACCTCACACCACTAAGACTACAAATATTCTTTTTGGAGTATTTTCTCACTAAAATCTCTCTAGATCTTTTGTATCTTCAGTGTGCCAAAGTTGTTTGAAGTGTCTGACCAACCACTATTTATATAGGACCAAGAAAGTGCCTCATTAATGCTTCCAACGGATAGAAAGTAGCTGAACAGTCAACTAGCCGTTGGCAGTGTCGGACGTCCGATAGCTCTGTTTTATGCGTCCGACAGCAGGCAGAGAGTTTAAGACTTTTTCTTCAATTCTTTCGGACGTCCGATAGGCTGGTTTTCTGCGTCCGAAGGTATGATGTAGAACTGGAAATTTTTCTTCAATTCCTTAGGACGTCCGATAGGATGGTTTTCTGCGTCCGAAGATACTCAATGGTTGTCGGACGTCCGATGCAGTCTTTTTGAGCGTCCGACAGCTTCAGCATACTTTGTCTTCTTCCAATTGCACTTGTTCATGGAATCAAATAATTTCATAACTGAAAATATATCTTGAAGAAATATTAGTATCATCCATTTGTTTTGTAAACATCAAAAGATAGGGATCAAGATCAACAATCTTCCCCTTTTTGATGATGACAAAACAATGGATGGAAAGAAACAAAAATAAGTATAAGCTCCCCCTCAATCATTGCAACCAAAACTTTTAAGAGCCAAACTCATAATCTCATAATAACTCCCCCTTACACATTGCATCCATCTCTCCCCCTTTTTGTCATCATAAGATGAGAGTAATAACCAGCAACCATAATCCAACAACAATAACAGAAAATCTAATATTTCAAACAAAAACACAGAAATGATAGCAGAATTCAGCAATACCAACATACCAACTTATCACAGAGAAATTAGCAAATCATCGTTAGATCAGAATAGTTCTTTTCTCTCCCTTTTTGACATCATATAGATTCAGTAGTATTCAAAAATATCAGCGAAAACTCAAATCAAAATATCAGAAATATCAAAAGAAGAATATTGTGAACAAGAATCACTGCAATGATTAACAAAATCTCCTACTTGTTAAAGTTAGCATCATGTCTAACTATCCATATGTATTTCATGCCTTTTTTTATATTATTTCTCACATAGCAATCACTTTTCATGTGACCTTTTTGACAACAAAAATTACACATAATTAGGGAATTATTTATATGAACAGGTTTAATAAATCTTTCTTGTCTTCTCCTATGGATAACAAACTCATTTGCAGCAGAATTTATCTTAAAATGAGGTTTTGATTTATTACTTTGAAAACAGTCCTGTTTTTTATGTTGAAGCAATTCATTTAAATCATCCATTCTTCTTTTCAAATCATCTTGTTCCCTTTTGAACATTTCACAAAAACTTGTTTTTCTATCAAGATCCAAGTGTAAAGCAGTCTCATTTTTTCTGAAGTAATCATTTTCAGTTTTCAACTTTTTGTTTTGTTGAAAAAGATTTGCATTATCTCGAAGCAAACAACTAATTTTCTGTTTTAACTCCTTGTTTCTAACATAAGATTCTTTCAAACTATCATGCAATTTTATAATGAAAGATTCAAGATCATCATCATTTTCATCATCACTTTCAAATTGAGAGCTAGAAGATGTTACCTCATCATCTCCAATGGCCATAAAAGCCAATTGAGCAGACTCTTCTTTCTCTTCAATTTCACCATCGGAGTTGCATTCATTCCAAGTGAATTGAAATTTGTTTAATCTTGGTTTTCTTCCTTCTTTCTTCTTCATCACTGGACAGTCACTTGCATAGTGTCCAGGCTGTCCACATTCGTAGCATTTGTCCAATTGTTTCTTGTTGAATTCTTGTTTTCCTTTGTGCCTTGCGTTTGAAGACTGATTCTGGAATTGATTGCTAGGTCCTCCCCTTCTAAACTTCCTTTTATTCAAGATTCTCTTGAACCTTTTTGTGATGAGAGCAAGATCGTTGTCATCACAATCCGAGTCTTCATCATCCAACAGAGCTGGATCATCTTCACTTTGAGCTGCCTTTAGAGCTATGTTTCTCTTTGCTCTAGCGTCCTCTTCCTCCTGCACTTTAGTTTTCAACTTCAACTCATAAGAAGTTAGTGAGTTAATGAGAGATTCAATAGGCACAGAATTTAAATCCTTAGCCTCCTCTATTGCAGTCACTTTATTTTCCCATTCTTTGCCCAATGCATTGAGAATTTTCCTGTTCTTCTCTCCCAAGGTGTACTCTTTGCCCAACACCTCGAGATCTTTGATCAAGTCATTGAACCTGCAATACATTTTGTCAATATTCTCAAGAGGTTCAGTTTTAAATAATTCATACTTTGTGACCAAGATAGCCTTTTTCTGTTCTCTCACGTTGTCACCACCCTCATGGATTTCTCTTAACTTATCCCACATTTCTTTGGCCGATTTACAGCCTTTTACTCTAATTGATTCATTTGAATCTAAGGCAGTATAAAGAACATTCATGGCTTTGGCATTCAATGTGAGATTAGTCCTATCTTGAGCATTCATTTCAGCTCTCGTTTTTTGCCGAAGCAAACCTGTATCTGCATCAAGAAAGTTAGCTTCATGCGGTCCTTCACTCACAATAAACCATAACTCAATATCAATAGATTGCAAAAAAATAATCATCCTTTCTTTCCAACTAACATAATTGGAGCCACTAAACATGGGAGGCCTAATAACAGATTGCCCCTCAACAAACATAGCATGACTGGTTGTCATCTTTACTCCAAGCCGCTTGAGTTTAATCTCTAGGAGACCAAGGTCTGATACCAATTGTTAGGCCCGAAAACAACCAATGAGACAAACATAAACAATGGAAAGATCACAAATGTAACAGTAAGTAAATAAAAGGAAAGGATTGCAAATCAATTAACTACCCAACTCCTCTTGAGCTTGTAGATTAATTGAAACAAGCTACTTCAAGTTGATGAATTACAATCACTCTTGTGTACAAAGGAAGGTTCACCTCCTCCTTGGCCCAAGCAGCACTCGGTCAAGCCAGGACGTTTTACTATCCCTCAGGACAACCCTCACAGAGCTACACTCATGAAAGATTCACTCACAAATGAAACGCTTACAATGAAGCTCACACCACTAAGACTACAAATATTCTTTTTGGAGTATTTTCTCACTAAAATCTCTCTAGATCTTTTGTATCTTCAGTGTGCCAAAGTTGTTTGAAGTGTCTGACCAACCACTATTTATATAGGACCAAGAAAGTGCCTCATTAATGCTTCCAACGGATAGAAAGTAGCTGAACAGTCAACTAGCCGTTGGCAGTGTCGGACGTCCGATAGCTCTGTTTTATGCGTCCGACAGCAGGCAGAGAGTTTAAGACTTTTTCTTCAATTCTTTCGGACGTCCGATAGGCTGGTTTTCTGCGTCCGAAGGTATGATGTAGAACTGGAAATTTTTCTTCAATTCCTTAGGACGTCCGATAGGATGGTTTTCTGCGTCCGAAGATACTCAATGGTTGTCGGACGTCCGATGCAGTCTTTTTGAGCGTCCGACAGCTTCAGCATAATTTGTCTTCTTCCAATTGCACTTGTTCATGGAATCAAATAATTTCATAACTGAAAATATATCTTGAAGAAATATTAGTATCATCCATTTGTTTTGTAAACATCAAAAGATAGGGATCAAGATCAACAATCTTCCCCTTTTTGATGATGACAAAACAATGGATGGAAAGAAACAAAAATAAGTATAAGCTCCCCCTCAATCATTGCAACCAAAACTTTTAAGAGCCAAACTCATAATCTCATAATAACTCCCCCTTACACATTGCATCCATCTCTCCCCCTTTTTGTCATCATAAGATGAGAGTAATAACCAGCAACCATAATCCAACAACAATAACAGAAAATCTAATATTTCAAACAAAAACACAGAAATGATAGCAGAATTCAGCAATACCAACATACCAACTTATCACAGAGAAATTAGCAAATCATCGTTAGATCAGAATAGTTCTTTTCTCTCCCTTTTTGACATCATATAGATTCAGTAGTATTCAAAAATATCAGCGAAAACTCAAATCAAAATATCAGAAATATCAAAAGAAGAATATTGTGAACAAGAATCACTGCAATGATTAACAAAATCTCCTACTTGTTAAAGTTAGCATCATGTCTAACTATCCATATGTATTTCATGCCTTTTTTTATATTATTTCTCACATAGCAATCACTTTTCATGTGACCTTTTTGACAACAAAAATTACACATAATTAGGGAATTATTTATATGAACAGGTTTAATAAATCTTTCTTGTCTTCTCCTATGGATAACAAACTCATTTGCAGCAGAATTTATCTTAAAATGAGGTTTTGATTTATTACTTTGAAAACAGTCCTGTTTTTTATGTTGAAGCAATTCATTTAAATCATCCATTCTTCTTTTCAAATCATCTTGTTCCCTTTTGAACATTTCACAAAAACTTGTTTTTCTATCAAGATCCAAGTGTAAAGCAGTCTCATTTTTTCTGAAGTAATCATTTTCAGTTTTCAACTTTTTGTTTTGTTGAAAAAGATTTGCATTATCTCGAAGCAAACAACTAATTTTCTGTTTTAACTCCTTGTTTCTAACATAAGATTCTTTCAAACTATCATGCAATTTTATAATGAAAGATTCAAGATCATCATCATTTTCATCATCACTTTCAAATTGAGAGCTAGAAGATGTTACCTCATCATCTCCAATGGCCATAAAAGCCAATTGAGCAGACTCTTCTTTCTCTTCAATTTCACCATCGGAGTTGCATTCATTCCAAGTGAATTGAAATTTGTTTAATCTTGGTTTTCTTCCTTCTTTCTTCTTCATCACTGGACAGTCACTTGCATAGTGTCCAGGCTGTCCACATTCGTAGCATTTGTCCAATTGTTTCTTGTTGAATTCTTGTTTTCCTTTGTGCCTTGCGTTTGAAGACTGATTCTGGAATTGATTGCTAGGTCCTCCCCTTCTAAACTTCCTTTTATTCAAGATTCTCTTGAACCTTTTTGTGATGAGAGCAAGATCGTTGTCATCACAATCCGAGTCTTCATCATCCAACAGAGCTGGATCATCTTCACTTTGAGCTGCCTTTAGAGCTATGTTTCTCTTTGCTCTAGCGTCCTCTTCCTCCTGCACTTTAGTTTTCAACTTCAACTCATAAGAAGTTAGTGAGTTAATGAGAGATTCAATAGGCACAGAATTTAAATCCTTAGCCTCCTCTATTGCAGTCACTTTATTTTCCCATTCTTTGCCCAATGCATTGAGAATTTTCCTGTTCTTCTCTCCCAAGGTGTACTCTTTGCCCAACACCTCGAGATCTTTGATCAAGTCATTGAACCTGCAATACATTTTGTCAATATTCTCAAGAGGTTCAATTTTAAATAATTCATACTTTGTGACCAAGATAGCCTTTTTCTGTTCTCTCACGTTGTCACCACCCTCATGGATTTCTCTTAACTTATCCCACATTTCTTTGGCCGATTTACAGCCTTTTACTCTAATTGATTCATTTGAATCTAAGGCACTATAAAGAACATTCATGGCTTTGGCATTCAATGTGAGATTAGTCCTATCTTGAGCATTCATTTCAGCTCTCGTTTTTTGCCGAAGCAAACCTGTATCTGCATCAAGAAAGTTAGCTTCATGCGGTCCTTCACTCACAATAAACCATAACTCAATATCAATAGATTGCAAAAAAATAATCATCCTTTCTTTCCAACTAACATAATTGGAGCCACTAAACATGGGAGGCCTAATAACAGATTGCCCCTCAACAAACATAGCATGACTGGTTGTCATCTTTACTCCAAGCCGCTTGAGTTTAATCTCTAGGAGACCAAGCTCTGATACCAATTGTTAGGCCCGAAAACAACCAATGAGACAAACATAAACAATGGAAAGATCACAAATGTAACAGTAAGTAAATAAAAGGAAAGGATTGCAAATCAATTAACTACCCAACTCCTCTTGATCTTGTAGATTAATTGAAACAAACTACTTCAAGTTGATGAATTACAATCACTCTTGTGTACAAAGGAAGGTTCACCTCCTCCTTGGCCCAAGCAGCACTCGGTCAAGCCAGGACGTTTTACTATCCCTCAGGACAACCCTCACAGAGCTACACTCATGAAAGATTCACTCACAAATGAAACGCTTACAATGAACCTCACACCACTAAGACTACAAATATTCTTTTTGGAGTATTTTCTCACTAAAATCTCTCTAGATCTTTTGTATCTTCAGTGTGCCAAAGTTGTTTGAAGTGTCTGACCAACCACTATTTATATAGGACCAAGAAAGTGCCTCATTAATGCTTCCAACGGATAGAAAGTAGCTGAACAGTCAACTAGCCGTTGGCAGTGTCGGACGTCCGATAGCTCTGTTTTATGCGTCCGACAGCAGGCAGAGAGTTTAAGACTTTTTCTTCAATTCTTTCGGACGTCCGATAGGCTGGTTTTCTGCGTCCGAAGGTATGATGTAGAACTGGAAATTTTTCTTCAATTCCTTAGGACGTCCGATAGGATGGTTTTCTGCGTCCGAAGATACTCAATGGTTGTCGGACGTCCGATGCAGTCTTTTTGAGCGTCCGACAGCTTCAGCATACTTTGTCTTCTTCCAATTGCACTTGTTCATGGAATCAAATAATTTCATAACTGAAAATATATCTTGAAGAAATATTAGTATCATCCATTTGTTTTGTAAACATCAAAAGATAGGGATCAAGATCAACAATCTTCCCCTTTTTGATGATGACAAAACAATGGATGGAAAGAAACAAAAATAAGTATAAGCTCCCCCTCAATCATTGCAACCAAAACTTTTAAGAGCCAAACTCATAATCTCATAATAACTCCCCCTTACACATTGCATCCATCTCTCCCCCTTTTTGTCATCATAAGATGAGAGTAATAACCAGCAACCATAATCCAACAACAATAACAGAAAATCTAATATTTCAAACAAAAACACAGAAATCATAGCAGAATTCAGCAATACCAACATACCAACTTATCACAGAGAAATTAGCAAATCATCGTTAGATCAGAATAGTTCTTTTCTCTCCCTTTTTGACATCATATAGATTCAGTAGTATTCAAAAATATCAGCGAAAACTCAAATCAAAATATCTGAAATATCAAAAGAAGAATATTGTGAACAAGAATCACTGCAATGATTAACAAAATCTCCTACTTGTTAAAGTTAGCATCATGTCTAACTATCCATATGTATTTCATGCCTTTTTTTATATTATTTCTCACATAGCAATCACTTTTCATGTGACCTTTTTGACAACAAAAATTACACATAATTAGGGAATTATTTATATGAACAGGTTTAATAAATCTTTCTTGTCTTCTCCTATGGATAACAAACTCATTTGCAGCAGAATTTATCTTAAAATGAGGTTTTGATTTATTACTTTGAAAACAGTCCTGTTTTTTATGTTGAAGCAATTCATTTAAATCATCCATTCTTCTTTTCAAGTCATCTTGTTCCCTTTTGAACATTTCACAAAAACTTGTTTTTCTATCAAGATCCAAGTGTAAAGCAGTCTCATTTTTTCTGAAGTAATCATTTTCAGTTTTCAACTTTTTGTTTTGTTGAAAAAGATTTGCATTATCTCGAAGCAAACAACTAATTTTCTGTTTTAACTCCTTGTTTCTAACATAAGATTCTTTCAAACTATCATGCAATTTTATAATGAAAGATTCAAGATCATCATCATTTTCATCATCACTTTCAAATTGAGAGCTAGAAGATGTTACCTCATCATCTCCAATGGCCATAAAAGCCAATTGAGCAGACTCTTCTTTCTCTTCAATTTCACCATCGGAGTTGCATTCATTCCAAGTGAATTGAAATTTGTTTAATCTTGATTTTCTTCCTTCTTTCTTCTTCATCACTGGACAGTCACTTGCATAGTGTCCAGGCTGTCCACATTCGTAGTATTTGTCCAATTGTTTCTTGTTGAATTCTTGTTTTCCTTTGTGCCTTGCGTTTGAAGACTGATTCTGGAATTGATTGCTAGGTCCTCCCCTTCTAAACTTCCTTTTATTCAAGATTCTCTTGAACCTTTTTGTGATGAGAGCAAGATCGTTGTCATCACAATCCGAGTCTTCATCATCCAACAGAGCTGGATCATCTTCACTTTGAGCTGCCTTTAGAGCTATGTTTCTCTTTGCTCTAGCGTCCTCTTCCTCCTGCACTTTAGTTTTCAACTTCAACTCATAAGAAGTTAGTGAGTTAATGAGAGATTCAATAGGCACAGAATTTAAATCCTTAGCCTCCTCTATTGCAGTCACTTTATTTTCCCATTCTTTGCCCAATGCATTGAGAATTTTCCTGTTCTTCTCTCCCAAGGTGTACTCTTTGCCCAACACCTCGAGATCTTTGATCAAGTCATTGAACCTGCAATACATTTTGTCAATATTCTCAAGAGGTTCAATTTTAAATAATTCATACTTTGTGACCAAGATAGCCTTTTTCTGTTCTCTCACGTTGTCACCACCCTCATGGATTTCTCTTAACTTATCCCACATTTCTTTGGCCGATTTACAGCCTTTTACTCTAATTGATTCATTTGAATCTAAGGCACTATAAAGAACATTCATGGCTTTGGCATTCAATGTGAGATTAGTCCTATCTTGAGCATTCATTTCAGCTCTCGTTTTTTGCCGAAGCAAACCTGTATCTGCATCAAGAAAGTTAGCTTCATGCGGTCCTTCACTCACAATAAACCATAACTCAATATCAATAGATTGCAAAAAAATAATCATCCTTTCTTTCCAACTAACATAATTGGAGCCACTAAACATGGGAGGCCTAATAACAGATTGCCCCTCAACAAACATAGCATGACTGGTTGTCATCTTTACTCCAAGCCGCTTGAGTTTAATCTCTAGGAGACCAAGCTCTGATACCAATTGTTAGGCCCGAAAACAACCAATGAGACAAACATAAACAATGAAAAGATCACAAATGTAACAGTAAGTAAATAAAAGGAAAGGATTGCAAATCAATTAACTACCCAACTCCTCTTGAGCTTGTAGATTAATTGAAACAAGCTACTTCAAGTTGATGAATTACAATCACTCTTGTGTACAAAGGAAGGTTCACCTCCTCCTTGGCCCAAGCAGCACTCGGTCAAGCCAGGACGTTTTACTATCCCTCAGGACAACCCTCACAGAGCTACACTCATGAAAGATTCACTCACAAATGAAACGCTTACAATGAACCTCACACCACTAAGACTACAAATATTCTTTTTGGAGTATTTTCTCACTAAAATCTCTCTAGATCTTTTGTATCTTCAGTGTGCCAAAGTTGTTTGAAGTGTCTGACCAACCACTATTTATATAGGACCAAGAAAGTGCCTCATTAATGCTTCCAACGGATAGAAAGTAGCTGAACAGTCAACTAGCCGTTGGCAGTGTCGGACGTCCGATAGCTCTGTTTTATGCGTCCGACAGCAGGCAGAGAGTTTAAGACTTTTTCTTCAATTCTTTCGGACGTCCGATAGGCTGGTTTTCTGCGTCCGAAGGTATGATGTAGAACTGGAAATTTTTCTTCAATTCCTTAGGACGTCCGATAGGATGGTTTTCTGCGTCCGAAGATACTCAATGGTTGTCGGACGTCCGATGCAGTCTTTTTGAGCGTCCGACAGCTTCAGCATACTTTGTCTTCTTCCAATTGCACTTGTTCATGGAATCAAATAATTTCATAACTGAAAATATATCTTGAAGAAATATTAGTATCATCCATTTGTTTTGTAAACATCAAAAGATAGGGATCAAGATCAACAATCTTCCCCTTTTTGATGATGACAAAACAATGGATGGAAAGAAACAAAAATAAGTATAAGCTCCCCCTCAATCATTGCAACCAAAACTTTTAAGAGCCAAACTCATAATCTCATAATAACTCCCCCTTACACATTGCATCCATCTCTCCCCCTTTTTGTCATCATAAGATGAGAGTAATAACCAGCAACCATAATCCAACAACAATAACAGAAAATCTAATATTTCAAACAAAAACACAGAAATGATAGCAGAATTCAGCAATACCAACATACCAACTTATCACAGAGAAATTAGCAAATCATCGTTAGATCAGAATAGTTCTTTTCTCTCCCTTTTTGACATCATATAGATTCAGTAGTATTCAAAAATATCAGCGAAAACTCAAATCAAAATATCAGAAATATCAAAAGAAGAATATTGTGAACAAGAATCACTGCAATGATTAACAAAATCTCCTACTTGTTAAAGTTAGCATCATGTCTAACTATCCATATGTATTTCATGCCTTTTTTTATATTATTTCTCACATAGCAATCACTTTTAATGTGACCTTTTTGACAACAAAAATTACACATAATTAGGGAATTATTTATATGAACAGGTTTAATAAATCTTTCTTGTCTTCTCCTATGGATAACAAACTCATTTGCAGCAGAATTTATCTTAAAATGAGGTTTTGATTTATTACTTTGAAAACAGTCCTGTTTTTTATGTTGAAGCAATTCATTTAAATCATCCATTCTTCTTTTCAAATCATCTTGTTCCCTTTTGAACATTTCACAAAAACTTGTTTTTCTATCAAGATCCAAGTGTAAAGCAGTCTCATTTTTTCTGAAGTAATCATTTTCAGTTTTCAACTTTTTGTTTTGTTGAAAAAGATTTGCATTATCTCGAAGCAAACAACTAATTTTCTGTTTTAACTCCTTGTTTCTAACATAAGATTCTTTCAAACTATCATGCAATTTTATAATGAAAGATTCAAGATCATCATCATTTTCATCATCACTTTCAAATTGAGAGCTAGAAGATGTTACCTCATCATCTCCAATGGCCATAAAAGCCAATTGAGCAGACTCTTCTTTCTCTTCAATTTCACCATCGGAGTTGCATTCATTCCAAGTGAATTGAAATTTGTTTAATCTTGGTTTTCTTCCTTCTTTCTTCTTCATCACTGGACAGTCACTTGCATAGTGTCCAGGCTGTCCACATTCGTAGCATTTGTCCAATTGTTTCTTGTTGAATTCTTGTTTTCCTTTGTGCCTTGCGTTTGAAGACTGATTCTGGAATTGATTGCTAGGTCCTCCCCTTCTAAACTTCCTTTTATTCAAGATTCTCTTGAACCTTTTTGTGATGAGAGCAAGATCGTTGTCATCACAATCCGAGTCTTCATCATCCAACAGAGCTGGATCATCTTCACTTTGAGCTGCCTTTAGAGCTATGTTTCTCTTTGCTCTAGCGTCCTCTTCCTCCTGCACTTTAGTTTTCAACTTCAACTCATAAGAAGTTAGTGAGTTAATGAGAGATTCAATAGGCACAGAATTTAAATCCTTAGCCTCCTCTATTGCAGTCACTTTATTTTCCCATTCTTTGCCCAATGCATTGAGAATTTTCCTGTTCTTCTCTCCCAAGGTGTACTCTTTGCCCAACACCTCGAGATCTTTGATCAAGTCATTGAACCTGCAATACATTTTGTCAATATTCTCAAGAGGTTCAATTTTAAATAATTCATACTTTGTGACCAAGATAGCCTTTTTCTGTTCTCTCACGTTGTCACCACCCTCATGGATTTCTCTTAACTTATCCCACATTTCTTTGGCCGATTTACAGCCTTTTACTCTAATTGATTCATTTGAATCTAAGGCACTATAAAGAACATTCATGGCTTTGGCATTCAATGTGAGATTAGTCCTATCTTGAGCATTCATTTCAGCTCTCGTTTTTTGCCGAAGCAAACCTGTATCTGCATCAAGAAAGTTAGCTTCATGCGGTCCTTCACTCACAATAAACCATAACTCAATATCAATAGATTGCAAAAAAATAATCATCCTTTCTTTCCAACTAACATAATTGGAGCCACTAAACATGGGAGGCCTAATAACAGATTGCCCCTCAACAAACATAGCATGACTGGTTGTCATCTTTACTCCAAGCCGCTTGAGTTTAATCTCTAGGAGACCAAGCTCTGATACCAATTGTTAGGCCCGAAAACAACCAATGAGACAAACATAAACAATGAAAAGATCACAAATGTAACAGTAAGTAAATAAAAGGAAAGGATTGCAAATCAATTAACTACCCAACTCCTCTTGAGCTTGTAGATTAATTGAAACAAGCTACTTCAAGTTGATGAATTACAATCACTCTTGTGTACAAAGGAAGGTTCACCTCCTCCTTGGCCCAAGCAGCACTCGGTCAAGCCAGGACGTTTTACTATCCCTCAGGACAACCCTCACAGAGCTACACTCATGAAAGATTCACTCACAAATGAAACGCTTACAATGAACCTCACACCACTAAGACTACAAATATTCTTTTTGGAGTATTTTCTCACTAAAATCTCTCTAGATCTTTTGTATCTTCAGTGTGCCAAAGTTGTTTGAAGTGTCTGACCAACCACTATTTATATAGGACCAAGAAAGTGCCTCATTAATGCTTCCAACGGATAGAAAGTAGCTGAACAGTCAACTAGCCGTTGGCAGTGTCGGACGTCCGATAGCTCTGTTTTATGCGTCCGACAGCAGGCAGAGAGTTTAAGACTTTTTCTTCAATTCTTTCGGACGTCCGATAGGCTGGTTTTCTGCGTCCGAAGGTATGATGTAGAACTGGAAATTTTTCTTCAATTCCTTAGGACGTCCGATAGGATGGTTTTCTGCGTCCGAAGATACTCAATGGTTGTCGGACGTCCGATGCAGTCTTTTTGAGCGTCCGACAGCTTCAGCATACTTTGTCTTCTTCCAATTGCACTTGTTCATGGAATCAAATAATTTCATAACTGAAAATATATCTTGAAGAAATATTAGTATCATCCATTTGTTTTGTAAACATCAAAAGATAGGGATCAAGATCAACAATCTTCCCCTTTTTGATGATGACAAAACAATGGATGGAAAGAAACAAAAATAAGTATAAGCTCCCCCTCAATCATTGCAACCAAAACTTTTAAGAGCCAAACTCATAATCTCATAATAACTCCCCCTTACACATTGCATCCATCTCTCCCCCTTTTTGTCATCATAAGATGAGAGTAATAACCAGCAACCATAATCCAACAACAATAACAGAAAATCTAATATTTCAAACAAAAACACAGAAATGATAGCAGAATTCAGCAATACCAACATACCAACTTATCACAGAGAAATTAGCAAATCATCGTTAGATCAGAATAGTTCTTTTCTCTCCCTTTTTGACATCATATAGATTCAGTAGTATTCAAAAATATCAGCGAAAACTCAAATCAAAATATCAGAAATATCAAAAGAAGAATATTGTGAACAAGAATCACTGCAATGATTAACAAAATCTCCTACTTGTTAAAGTTAGCATCATGTCTAACTATCCATATGTATTTCATGCCTTTTTTTATATTATTTCTCACATAGCAATCACTTTTAATGTGACCTTTTTGACAACAAAAATTACACATAATTAGGGAATTATTTATATGAACAGGTTTAATAAATCTTTCTTGTCTTCTCCTATGGATAACAAACTCATTTGCAGCAGAATTTATCTTAAAATGAGGTTTTGATTTATTACTTTGAAAACAGTCCTGTTTTTTATGTTGAAGCAATTCATTTAAATCATCCATTCTTCTTTTCAAATCATCTTGTTCCCTTTTGAACATTTCACAAAAACTTGTTTTTCTATCAAGATCCAAGTGTAAAGCAGTCTCATTTTTTCTGAAGTAATCATTTTCAGTTTTCAACTTTTTGTTTTGTTGAAAAAGATTTGCATTATCTCGAAGCAAACAACTAATTTTCTGTTTTAACTCCTTGTTTCTAACATAAGATTCTTTCAAACTATCATGCAATTTTATAATGAAAGATTCAAGATCATCATCATTTTCATCATCACTTTCAAATTGAGAGCTAGAAGATGTTACCTCATCATCTCCAATGGCCATAAAAGCCAATTGAGCAGACTCTTCTTTCTCTTCAATTTCACCATCGGAGTTGCATTCATTCCAAGTGAATTGAAATTTGTTTAATCTTGGTTTTCTTCCTTCTTTCTTCTTCATCACTGGACAGTCACTTGCATAGTGTCCAGGCTGTCCACATTCGTAGCATTTGTCCAATTGTTTCTTGTTGAATTCTTGTTTTCCTTTGTGCCTTGCGTTTGAAGACTGATTCTGGAATTGATTGCTAGGTCCTCCCCTTCTAAACTTCCTTTTATTCAAGATTCTCTTGAACCTTTTTGTGATGAGAGCAAGATCGTTGTCATCACAATCCGAGTCTTCATCATCCAACAGAGCTGGATCATCTTCACTTTGAGCTGCCTTTAGAGCTATGTTTCTCTTTGCTCTAGCGTCCTCTTCCTCCTGCACTTTAGTTTTCAACTTCAACTCATAAGAAGTTAGTGAGTTAATGAGAGATTCAATAGGCACAGAATTTAAATCCTTAGCCTCCTCTATTGCAGTCACTTTATTTTCCCATTCTTTGCCCAATGCATTGAGAATTTTCCTGTTCTTCTCTCCCAAGGTGTACTCTTTGCCCAACACCTCGAGATCTTTGATCAAGTCATTGAACCTGCAATACATTTTGTCAATATTCTCAAGAGGTTCAATTTTAAATAATTCATACTTTGTGACCAAGATAGCCTTTTTCTGTTCTCTCACGTTGTCACCACCCTCATGGATTTCTCTTAACTTATCCCACATTTCTTTGGCCGATTTACAGCCTTTTACTCTAATTGATTCATTTGAATCTAAGGCACTATAAAGAACATTCATGGCTTTGGCATTCAATGTGAGATTAGTCCTATCTTGAGCATTCATTTCAGCTCTCGTTTTTTGCCGAAGCAAACCTGTATCTGCATCAAGAAAGTTAGCTTCATGCGGTCCTTCACTCACAATAAACCATAACTCAATATCAATAGATTGCAAAAAAATAATCATCCTTTCTTTCCAACTAACATAATTGGAGCCACTAAACATGGGAGGCCTAATAACAGATTGCCCCTCAACAAACATAGCATGACTGGTTGTCATCTTTACTCCAAGCCGCTTGAGTTTAATCTCTAGGAGACCAAGCTCTGATACCAATTGTTAGGCCCGAAAACAACCAATGAGACAAACATAAACAATGAAAAGATCACAAATGTAACAGTAAGTAAATAAAAGGAAAGGATTGCAAATCAATTAACTACCCAACTCCTCTTGAGCTTGTAGATTAATTGAAACAAGCTACTTCAAGTTGATGAATTACAATCACTCTTGTGTACAAAGGAAGGTTCACCTCCTCCTTGGCCCAAGCAGCACTCGGTCAAGCCAGGACGTTTTACTATCCCTCAGGACAACCCTCACAGAGCTACACTCATGAAAGATTCACTCACAAATGAAACGCTTACAATGAACCTCACACCACTAAGACTACAAATATTCTTTTTGGAGTATTTTCTCACTAAAATCTCTCTAGATCTTTTGTATCTTCAGTGTGCCAAAGTTGTTTGAAGTGTCTGACCAACCACTATTTATATAGGACCAAGAAAGTGCCTCATTAATGCTTCCAACGGATAGAAAGTAGCTGAACAGTCAACTAGCCGTTGGCAGTGTCGGACGTCCGATAGCTCTGTTTTATGCGTCCGACAGCAGGCAGAGAGTTTAAGACTTTTTCTTCAATTCTTTCGGACGTCCGATAGGCTGGTTTTCTGCGTCCGAAGGTATGATGTAGAACTGGAAATTTTTCTTCAATTCCTTAGGACGTCCGATAGGCTGGTTTTCTGCGTCCGAAGATACTCAATGGTTGTCGGACGTCCGATGCAGTCTTTTTGAGCGTCCGACAGCTTCAGCATACTTTGTCTTCTTCCAATTGCACTTGTTCATGGAATCAAATAATTTCATAACTGAAAATATATCTTGAAGAAATATTAGTATCATCCATTTGTTTTGTAAACATCAAAAGATAGGGATCAAGATCAACAATCTTCCCCTTTTTGATGATGACAAAACAATGGATGGAAAGAAACAAAAATAAGTATAAGCTCCCCCTCAATCATTGCAACCAAAACTTTTAAGAGCCAAACTCATAATCTCATAATAACTCCCCCTTACACATTGCATCCATCTCTCCCCCTTTTTGTCATCATAAGATGAGAGTAATAACCAGCAACCATAATCCAACAACAATAACAGAAAATCTAATATTTCAAACAAAAACACAGAAATGATAGCAGAATTCAGCAATACCAACATACCAACTTATCACAGAGAAATTAGCAAATCATCGTTAGATCAGAATAGTTCTTTTCTCTCCCTTTTTGACATCATATAGATTCAGTAGTATTCAAAAATATCAGCGAAAACTCAAATCAAAATATCAGAAATATCAAAAGAAGAATATTGTGAACAAGAATCACTGCAATGATTAACAAAATCTCCTACTTGTTAAAGTTAGCATCATGTCTAACTATCCATATGTATTTCATGCCTTTTTTTATATTATTTCTCACATAGCAATCACTTTTCATGTGACCTTTTTGACAACAAAAATTACACATAATTAGGGAATTATTTATATGAACAGGTTTAATAAATCTTTCTTGTCTTCTCCTATGGATAACAAACTCATTTGCAGCAGAATTTATCTTAAAATGAGGTTTTGATTTATTACTTTGAAAACAGTCCTGTTTTTTATGTTGAAGCAATTCATTTAAATCATCCATTCTTCTTTTCAAATCATCTTGTTCCCTTTTGAACATTTCACAAAAACTTGTTTTTCTATCAAGATCCAAGTGTAAAGCAGTCTCATTTTTTCTGAAGTAATCATTTTCAGTTTTCAACTTTTTGTTTTGTTGAAAAAGATTTGCATTATCTCGAAGCAAACAACTAATTTTCTGTTTTAACTCCTTGTTTCTAACATAAGATTCTTTCAAACTATCATGCAATTTTATAATGAAAGATTCAAGATCATCATCATTTTCATCATCACTTTCAAATTGAGAGCTAGAAGATGTTACCTCATCATCTCCAATGGCCATAAAAGCCAATTGAGCAGACTCTTCTTTCTCTTCAATTTCACCATCGGAGTTGCATTCATTCCAAGTGAATTGAAATTTGTTTAATCTTGGTTTTCTTCCTTCTTTCTTCTTCATCACTGGACAGTCACTTGCATAGTGTCCAGGCTGTCCACATTCGTAGCATTTGTCCAATTGTTTCTTGTTGAATTCTTGTTTTCCTTTGTGCCTTGCGTTTGAAGACTGATTCTGGAATTGATTGCTAGGTCCTCCCCTTCTAAACTTCCTTTTATTCAAGATTCTCTTGAACCTTTTTGTGATGAGAGCAAGATCGTTGTCATCACAATCCGAGTCTTCATCATCCAACAGAGCTGGATCATCTTCACTTTGAGCTGCCTTTAGAGCTATGTTTCTCTTTGCTCTAGCGTCCTCTTCCTCCTGCACTTTAGTTTTCAACTTCAACTCATAAGAAGTTAGTGAGTTAATGAGAGATTCAATAGGCACAGAATTTAAATCCTTAGCCTCCTCTATTGCAGTCACTTTATTTTCCCATTCTTTGCCCAATGCATTGAGAATTTTCCTGTTCTTCTCTCCCAAGGTGTACTCTTTGCCCAACACCTCGAGATCTTTGATCAAGTCATTGAACCTGCAATACATTTTGTCAATATTCTCAAGAGGTTCAATTTTAAATAATTCATACTTTGTGACCAAGATAGCCTTTTTCTGTTCTCTCACGTTGTCACCACCCTCATGGATTTCTCTTAACTTATCCCACATTTCTTTGGCCGATTTACAGCCTTTTACTCTAATTGATTCATTTGAATCTAAGGCACTATAAAGAACATTCATGGCTTTGGCATTCAATGTGAGATTAGTCCTATCTTGAGCATTCATTTCAGCTCTCGTTTTTTGCCGAAGCAAACCTGTATCTGCATCAAGAAAGTTAGCTTCATGCGGTCCTTCACTCACAATAAACCATAACTCAATATCAATAGATTGCAAAAAAATAATCATCCTTTCTTTCCAACTAACATAATTGGAGCCACTAAACATGGGAGGCCTAATAACAGATTGCCCCTCAACAAACATAGCATGACTGGTTGTCATCTTTACTCCAAGCCGCTTGAGTTTAATCTCTAGGAGACCAAACTCTGATACCAATTGTTAGGCCCGAAAACAACCAATGAGACAAACATAAACAATGAAAAGATCACAAATGTAACAGTAAGTAAATAAAAGGAAAGGATTGCAAATCAATTAACTACCCAACTCCTCTTGAGCTTGTAGATTAATTGAAACAAGCTACTTCAAGTTGATGAATTACAATCACTCTTGTGTACAAAGGAAGGTTCACCTCCTCCTTGGCCCAAGCAGCACTCGGTCAAGCCAGGACGTTTTACTATCCCTCAGGACAACCCTCACAGAGCTACACTCATGAAAGATTCACTCACAAATGAAACGCTTACAATGAACCTCACACCACTAAGACTACAAATATTCTTTTTGGAGTATTTTCTCACTAAAATCTCTCTAGATCTTTTGTATCTTCAGTGTGCCAAAGTTGTTTGAAGTGTCTGACCAACCACTATTTATATAGGACCAAGAAAGTGCCTCATTAATGCTTCCAACGGATAGAAAGTAGCTGAACAGTCAACTAGCCGTTGGCAGTGTCGGACGTCCGATAGCTCTGTTTTATGCGTCCGACAGCAGGCAGAGAGTTTAAGACTTTTTCTTCAATTCTTTCGGACGTCCGATAGGCTGGTTTTCTGCGTCCGAAGGTATGATGTAGAACTGGAAATTTTTCTTCAATTCCTTAGGACGTCCGATAGGCTGGTTTTCTGCGTCCGAAGATACTCAATGGTTGTCGGACGTCCGATGCAGTCTTTTTGAGCGTCCGACAGCTTCAGCATACTTTGTCTTCTTCCAATTGCACTTGTTCATGGAATCAAATAATTTCATAACTGAAAATATATCTTGAAGAAATATTAGTATCATCCATTTGTTTTGTAAACATCAAAAGATAGGGATCAAGATCAACAATCTTCCCCTTTTTGATGATGACAAAACAATGGATGGAAAGAAACAAAAATAAGTATAAGCTCCCCCTCAATCATTGCAACCAAAACTTTTAAGAGCCAAACTCATAATCTCATAATAACTCCCCCTTACACATTGCATCCATCTCTCCCCCTTTTTGTCATCATAAGATGAGAGTAATAACCAGCAACCATAATCCAACAACAATAACAGAAAATCTAATATTTCAAACAAAAACAGAGAAATGATAGCAGAATTCAGCAATACCAACATACCAACTTATCACAGAGAAATTAGCAAATCATCGTTAGATCAGAATAGTTCTTTTCTCTCCCTTTTTGACATCATATAAATTCAGTAGTATTCAAAAATATCAGCGAAAACTCAAATCAAAATATCAGAAATATCAAAAGAAGAATATTGTGAACAAGAATCACTGCAATGATTAACAAAATCTCCTACTTGTTAAAGTTAGCATCATGTCTAACTATCCATATGTATTTCATGCCTTTTTTTATATTATTTCTCACATAGCAATCACTTTTCATGTGACCTTTTTGACAACAAAAATTACACATAATTAGGGAATTATTTATATGAACAGGTTTAATAAATCTTTCTTGTCTTCTCCTATGGATAACAAACTCATTTGCAGCAGAATTTATCTTAAAATGAGGTTTTGATTTATTACTTTGAAAACAGTCCTGTTTTTTATGTTGAAACAATTCATTTAAATCATCCATTCTTCTTTTCAAATAATCTTGTTCCCTTTTGAACATTTCACAAAAACTTGTTTTTCTATCAAGATCCAAGTGTAAAGCAGTCTCATTTTTTCTGAAGTAATCATTTTCAGTTTTCAACTTTTTGTTTTGTTGAAAAAGATTTGCATTATCTCGAAGCAAACAACTAATTTTCTGTTTTAACTCCTTGTTTCTAACATAAGATTCTTTCAAACTATCATGCAATTTTATAATGAAAGATTCAAGATCATCATCATTTTCATCATCACTTTCAAATTGAGAGCTAGAAGATGTTACCTCATCATCTCCAATGGCCATAAAAGCCAATTGAGCAGACTCTTCTTTCTCTTCAATTTCACCATCGGAGTTGCATTCATTCCAAGTGAATTGAAATTTGTTTAATCTTGGTTTTCTTCCTTCTTTCTTCTTCATCACTGGACAGTCACTTGCATAGTGTCCAGGCTGTCCACATTCGTAGCATTTGTCTAATTGTTTCTTGTTGAATTCTTGTTTTCCTTTGTGCCTTGCGTTTGAAGACTGATTCTGGAATTGATTGCTAGGTCCTCCCCTTCTAAACTTCCTTTTATTCAAGATTCTCTTGAACCTTTTTGTGATGAGAGCAAGATCGTTGTCATCACAATCCGAGTCTTCATCATCCAACAGAGCTGGATCATCTTCACTTTGAGCTGCCTTTAGAGCTATGTTTCTCTTTGCTCTAGCGTCCTCTTCCTCCTGCACTTTAGTTTTCAACTTCAACTCATAAGAAGTTAGTGAGTTAATGAGAGATTCAATAGGCACAGAATTTAAATCCTTAGCCTCCTCTATTGCAGTCACTTTATTTTCCCATTCTTTGCCCAATGCATTGAGAATTTTCCTGTTCTTCTCTCCCAAGGTGTACTCTTTGCCCAACACCTCGAGATCTTTGATCAAGTCATTGAACCTGCAATACATTTTGTCAATATTCTCAAGAGGTTCAATTTTAAATAATTCATACTTTGTGACCAAGATAGCCTTTTTCTGTTCTCTCACGTTGTCACCACCCTCATGGATTTCTCTTAACTTATCCCACATTTCTTTGGCCGATTTACAGCCTTTTACTCTAATTGATTCATTTGAATCTAAGGCACTATAAAGAACATTCATGGCTTTGGCATTCAATGTGAGATTAGTCCTATCTTGAGCATTCATTTCAGCTCTCGTTTTTTGCCGAAGCAAACCTGTATCTGCATCAAGAAAGTTAGCTTCATGCGGTCCTTCACTCACAATAAACCATAACTCAATATCAATAGATTGCAAAAAAATAATCATCCTTTCTTTCCAACTAACATAATTGGAGCCACTAAACATGGGAGGCCTAATAACAGATTGCCCCTCAACAAACATAGCATGACTGGTTGTCATCTTTACTCCAAGCCGCTTGAGTTTAATCTCTAGGAGACCAAGCTCTGATACCAATTGTTAGGCCCGAAAACAACCAATGAGACAAACATAAACAATGGAAAGATCACAAATGTAACAGTAAGTAAATAAAAGGAAAGGATTGCAAATCAATTAACTACCCAACTCCTCTTGAGCTTGTAGATTAATTGAAACAAGCTACTTCAAGTTGATGAGTTACAATCACTCTTGTGTACAAAGGAAGGTTCACCTCCTCCTTGGCCCAAGCAGCACTCGGTCAAGCCAGGACGTTTTACTATCCCTCAGGACAACCCTCACAGAGCTACACTCATGAAAGATTCACTCACAAATGAAACGCTTACAATGAACCTCACACCACTAAGACTACAAATATTCTTTTTGGAGTATTTTCTCACTAAAATCTCTCTAGATCTTTTGTATTTTCAGTGTGCCAAAGTTGTTTGAAGTGTCTGACCAACCACTATTTATATAGGACCAAGAAAGTGCCTCATTAATGCTTCAAACGGATAGAAAGTAGCTGAACAGTCAACTAGCCGTTGGCAGTGTCGGACGTCCGATAGCTCTGTTTTATGCGTCCGACAGCAGGCAGAGAGTTTAAGACTTTTTCTTCAATTCTTTCGGACGTCCGATAGGCTGGTTTTCTGCGTCCGAAGGTATGATGTAGAACTGAAAATTTTTCTTCAATTCCTTAGGACGTCCGATAGGCTGGTTTTCTGCGTCCGAAGATACTCAATGGTTGTCGGACGTCCGATGCAGTCTTTTTGAGCGTCCGACAGCTTCAGCATACTTTGTCTTCTTCCAATTGCACTTGTTCATGGAATCAAATAATTTCATAACTGAAAATATATCTTGAAGAAATATTAGTATCATCCATTTGTTTTGTAAACATCAAAAGATAGGGATCAAGATCAACAATCTTCCCCTTTTTGATGATGACAAAACAATGGATGGAAAGAAACAAAAATAAGTATAAGCTCCCCCTCAATCATTGCAACCAAAACTTTTAAGAGCCAAACTCATAATCTCATAATAACTCCCCCTTACACATTGCATCCATCTCTCCCCCTTTTTGTCATCATAAGATGAGAGTAATAACCAGCAACCATAATCCAACAACAATAACAGAAAATCTAATATTTCAAACAAAAACACAGAAATGATAGCAGAATTCAGCAATACCAACATACCAACTTATCACAGAGAAATTAGCAAATCCTACTTGTTAAAGTTAGCATCATGTCTAACTATCCATATGTATTTCATGCCTTTTTTTATATTATTTCTCACATAGCAATCACTTTTCATGTGACCTTTTTGACAACAAAAATTACACATAATTAGGGAATTATTTATATGAACAGGTTTAATAAATCTTTCTTGTCTTCTCCTATGGATAACAAACTCATTTGCAGCAGAATTTATCTTAAAATGAGGTTTTGATTTATTACTTTGAAAACAGTCCTGTTTTTTATGTTGAAGCAATTCATTTAAATCATCCATTCTTCTTTTCAAATCATCTTGTTCCCTTTTGAACATTTCACAAAAACTTGTTTTTCTATCAAGATCCAAGTGTAAAGCAGTCTCATTTTTTCTGAAGTAATCATTTTCAGTTTTCAACTTTTTGTTTTGTTGAAAAAGATTTGCATTATCTCGAAGCAAACAACTAATTTTCTGTTTTAACTCCTTGTTTCTAACATAAGATTCTTTCAAACTATCATGCAATTTTATAATGAAAGATTCAAGATCATCATCATTTTCATCATCACTTTCAAATTGAGAGCTAGAAGATGTTACCTCATCATCTCCAATGGCCATAAAAGCCAATTGAGCAGACTCTTCTTTCTCTTCAATTTCACCATCGGAGTTGCATTCATTCCAAGTGAATTGAAATTTGTTTAATCTTGGTTTTTTTCCTTCTTTCTTCTTCATCACTGGACAGTCACTTGCATAGTGTCCAGGCTGTCCACATTCGTAGCATTTGTCCAATTGTTTCTTGTTGAATTCTTGTTTTCCTTTGTGCCATGTGTTTGAAGACTGATTCTGGAATTGATTGCTAGGTCCTCCCCTTCTAAACTTCCTTTTATTCAAGATTCTCTTGAACCTTTTTGTGATGAGAGCAAGATCGTTGTCATCACAATCCGAGTCTTCATCATCCAACAGAGCTGGATCATCTTCACTTTGAGCTGCCTTTAGAGCTATGTTTCTCTTTGCTCTAGCGTCCTCTTCCTCCTGCACTTTAGTTTTCAACTTCAACTCATAAGAAGTTAGTGAGTTAATGAGAGATTCAATAGGCACAGAATTTAAATCCTTAGCCTCCTCTATTGCAGTCACTTTATTTTCTCATTCTTTGCCCAATGCATTGAGAATTTTCCTGTTCTTCTCTCCCAAGGTGTACTCTTTGCCCAACACCTCGAGATCTTTGATCAAGTCATTGAACCTGCAATACATTTTGTCAATATTCTCAAGAGGTTCAATTTTAAATAATTCATACTTTGTGACCAAGATAGCCTTTTTCTGTTCTCTCACGTTGTCACCACCCTCATGGATTTCTCTTAACTTATCCCACATTTCTTTGGCCGATTTACAGCCTTTTACTCTAATTGATTCATTTGAATCTAAGGCACTATAAAGAACATTCATGGCTTTGGCATTCAATGTGAGATTAGTCCTATCTTGAGCATTCATTTCAGCTCTCGTTTTTTGCCGAAGCAAACCTGTATCTGCATCAAGAAAGTTAGCTTCATGCGGTCCTTCACTCACAATAAACCATAACTCAATATCAATAGATTGCAAAAAAATAATCATCCTTTCTTTCCAACTAACATAATTGGAGCTACTAAACATGGGAGGCCTAATAACAGATTGCCCCTCAACAAACATAGCATGACTGGTTGTCATCTTTACTCCAAGCCGCTTGAGTTTAATCTCTAGGAGACCAAGCTCTGATACCAATTGTTAGGCCCGAAAACAACCAATGAGACAAACATAAACAATGGAAAGATCACAAATGTAACAGTAAGTAAATAAAAGGAAAGGATTGCAAATCAATTAACTACCCAACTCCTCTTGAGCTTGTAGATTAATTGAAACAAACTACTTCAAGTTGATGAATTACAATCACTCTTGTGTACAAAGGAAGGTTCACCTCCTCCTTGGCCCAAGCAGCACTCGGTCAAGCCAGGACGTTTTACTATCCCTCAGGACAACCCTCACAGAGCTACACTCATGAAAGATTCACTCACAAATGAAACGCTTACAATGAACCTCACACCACTAAGACTACAAATATTCTTTTTGGAGTATTTTCTCACTAAAATCTCTCTAGATCTTTTGTATCTTCAGTGTGCCAAAGTTGTTTGAAGTGTCTGACCAACCACTATTTATATAGGACCAAGAAAGTGCCTCATTAATGCTTCCAACGGATAGAAAGTAGCTGAACAGTCAACTAGCCGTTGGCAGTGTCGGACGTCCGATAGCTCTGTTTTATGCGTCCGACAGCAGGCAGAGAGTTTAAGACTTTTTCGTCAATTCTTTCGGACGTCCGATAGGCTGGTTTTCTGCGTCCGAAGGTATGATGTAGAACTGGAAATTTTTCTTCAATTCCTTAGGACGTCCGATAGGATGGTTTTCTGCGTCCGAAGATACTCAATGGTTGTCGGACGTCCGATGCAGTCTTTTTGAGCGTCCGACAGCTTCAGCATACTTTGTCTTCTTCCAATTGCACTTGTTCATGGAATCAAATAATTTCATAACTGAAAATATATCTTGAAGAAATATTAGTATCATCCATTTGTTTTGTAAACATCAAAAGATAGGGATCAAGATCAACAATCTTCCCCTTTTTGATGATGACAAAACAATGGATGGAAAGAAACAAAAATAAGTATAAGCTCCCCCTCAATCATTGCAACCAAAACTTTTAAGAGCCAAACTCATAATCTCATAATAACTCCCCCTTACACATTGCATCCATCTCTCCCCCTTTTTGTCATCATAAGATGAGAGTAATAACCAGCAACCATAATCCAACAACAATAACAGAAAATCTAATATTTCAAACAAAAACACAGAAATGATAGCAGAATTCAGCAATACCAACATACCAACTTATCACAGAGAAATTAGCAAATCATCGTTAGATCAGAATAGTTCTTTTCTCTCCCTTTTTGACATCATATAGATTCAGTAGTATTCAAAAATATCAGCGAAAACTCAAATCAAAATATCAGAAATATCAAAAGAAGAATATTGTGAACAAGAATCACTGCAATGATTAACAAAATCTCCTACTTGTTAAAGTTAGCATCATGTCTAACTATCCATATGTATTTCATGCCTTTTTTTATATTATTTCTCACATAGCAATCACTTTTCATGTGACCTTTTTGACAACAAAAATTACACATAATTAGGGAATTATTTATATGAACAGGTTTAATAAATCTTTCTTGTCTTCTCCTATGGATAACAAACTCATTTGCAGCAGAATTTATCTTAAAATGAGGTTTTGATTTATTACTTTGAAAACAGTCCTGTTTTTTATGTTGAAGCAATTCATTTAAATCATCCATTCTTCTTTTCAAATCATCTTGTTCCCTTTTGAACATTTCACAAAAACTTGTTTTTCTATCAAGATCCAAGTGTAAAGCAGTCTCATTTTTTCTGAAGTAATCATTTTCAGTTTTCAACTTTTTGTTTTGTTGAAAAAGATTTGCATTATCTCGAAGCAAACAACTAATTTTCTGTTTTAACTCCTTGTTTCTAACATAAGATTCTTTCAAACTATCATGCAATTTTATAATGAAAGATTCAAGATCATCATCATTTTCATCATCACTTTCAAATTGAGAGCTAGAAGATGTTACCTCATCATCTCCAATGGCCATAAAAGCCAATTGAGCAGACTCTTCTTTCTCTTCAATTTCACCATCGGAGTTGCATTCATTCCAAGTGAATTGAAATTTGTTTAATCTTGGTTTTCTTCCTTCTTTCTTCTTCATCACTGGACAGTCACTTGCATAGTGTCCAGGCTGTCCACATTCGTAGCATTTGTCCAATTGTTTCTTGTTGAATTCTTGTTTTCCTTTGTGCCTTGCGTTTGAAGACTGATTCTGGAATTGATTGCTAGGTCCTCCCCTTCTAAACTTCCTTTTATTCAAGATTCTCTTGAACCTTTTTGTGATGAGAGCAAGATCGTTGTCATCACAATCCGAGTCTTCATCATCCAACAGAGCTGGATCATCTTCACTTTGAGCTGCCTTTAGAGCTATGTTTCTCTTTGCTCTAGCGTCCTCTTCCTCCTGCACTTTAGTTTTCAACTTCAACTCATAAGAAGTTAGTGAGTTAATGAGAGATTCAATAGGCACAGAATTTAAATCCTTAGCCTCCTCTATTGCAGTCACTTTATTTTCCCATTCTTTGCCCAATGCATTGAGAATTTTCCTGTTCTTCTCTCCCAAGGTGTACTCTTTGCCCAACACCTCGAGATCTTTGATCAAGTCATTGAACCTGCAATACATTTTGTCAATATTCTCAAGAGGTTCAATTTTAAATAATTCATACTTTGTGACCAAGATAGCCTTTTTCTGTTCTCTCACGTTGTCACCACCCTCATGGATTTCTCTTAACTTATCCCACATTTCTTTGGCCGATTTACAGCCTTTTACTCTAATTGATTCATTTGAATCTAAGGCACTATAAAGAACATTCATGGCTTTGGCATTCAATGTGAGATTAGTCCTATCTTGAGCATTCATTTCAGCTCTCGTTTTTTGCCGAAGCAAACCTGTATCTGCATCAAGAAAGTTAGCTTCATGCGGTCCTTCACTCACAATAAACCATAACTCAATATCAATAGATTGCAAAAAAATAATCATCCTTTCTTTCCAACTAACATAATTGGAGCCACTAAACATGGGAGGCCTAATAACAGATTGCCCCTCAACAAACATAGCATGACTGGTTGTCATCTTTACTCCAAGCCGCTTGAGTTTAATCTCTAGGAGACCAAGCTCTGATACCAATTGTTAGGCCCGAAAACAACCAATGAGACAAACATAAACAATGGAAAGATCACAAATGTAACAGTAAGTAAATAAAAGGAAAGGATTGCAAATCAATTAACTACCCAACTCCTCTTGAGCTTGTAGATTAATTGAAACAAGCTACTTCAAGTTGATGAATTACAATCACTCTTGTGTACAAAGGAAGGTTCACCTCCTCCTTGGCCCAAGCAGCACTCGGTCAAGCCAGGACGTTTTACTATCCCTCAGGACAACCCTCACAGAGCTACACTCATGAAAGATTCACTCACAAATGAAACGCTTACAATGAACCTCACACCACTAAGACTACAAATATTCTTTTTGGAGTATTTTCTCACTAAAATCTCTCTAGATCTTTTGTATCTTCAGTGTGCCAAAGTTGTTTGAAGTGTCTGACCAACCACTATTTATATAGGACCAAGAAAGTGCCTCATTAATGCTTCCAACGGATAGAAAGTAGCTGAACAGTCAACTAGCCGTTGGCAGTGTCGGACGTCCGATAGCTCTGTTTTATGCGTCCGACAGCAGGCAGAGAGTTTAAGACTTTTTCTTCAATTCTTTCGGACGTCCGATAGGCTGGTTTTCTGCGTCCGAAGGTATGATGTAGAACTGGAAATTTTTCTTCAATTCCTTAGGACGTCCGATAGGCTGGTTTTCTGCGTCCGAAGATACTCAATGGTTGTCGGACGTCCGATGCAGTCTTTTTGAGCGTCCGACAGCTTCAGCATACTTTGTCTTCTTCCAATTGCACTTGTTCATGGAATCAAATAATTTCATAACTGAAAATATATCTTGAAGAAATATTAGTATCATCCATTTGTTTTGTAAACATCAAAAGATAGGGATCAAGATCAACAATCTTCCCCTTTTTGATGATGACAAAACAATGGATGGAAAGAAACAAAAATAAGTATAAGCTCCCCCTCAATCATTGCAACCAAAACTTTTAAGAGCCAAACTCATAATCTCATAATAACTCCCCCTTACACATTGCATCCATCTCTCCCCCTTTTTGTCATCATAAGATGAGAGTAATAACCAGCAACCATAATCCAACAACAATAACAGAAAATCTAATATTTCAAACAAAAACACAGAAATGATAGCAGAATTCAGCAATACCAACATACCAACTTATCACAGAGAAATTAGCAAATCATCGTTAGATCAGAATAGTTCTTTTCTCTCCCTTTTTGACATCATATAGATTCAGTAGTATTCAAAAATATCAGCGAAAACTCAAATCAAAATATCAGAAATATCAAAAGAAGAATATTGTGAACAAGAATCACTGCAATGATTAACAAAATCTCCTACTTGTTAAAGTTAGCATCATGTCTAACTATCCATATGTATTTCATGCCTTTTTTTATATTATTTCTCACATAGCAATCACTTTTCATGTGACCTTTTTGACAACAAAAATTACACATAATTAGGGAATTATTTATATGAACAGGTTTAATAAATCTTTCTTGTCTTCTCCTATGGATAACAAACTCATTTGCAGCAGAATTTATCTTAAAATGAGGTTTTGATTTATTACTTTGAAAACAGTCCTGTTTTTTATGTTGAAGCAATTCATTTAAATCATCCATTCTTCTTTTCAAATCATCTTGTTCCCTTTTGAACATTTCACAAAAACTTGTTTTTCTATCAAGATCCAAGTGTAAAGCAGTCTCATTTTTTCTGAAGTAATCATTTTCAGTTTTCAACTTTTTGTTTTGTTGAAAAAGATTTGCATTATCTCGAAGCAAACAACTAATTTTCTGTTTTAACTCCTTGTTTCTAACATAAGATTCTTTCAAACTATCATGCAATTTTATAATGAAAGATTCAAGATCATCATCATTTTCATCATCACTTTCAAATTGAGAGCTAGAAGATGTTACCTCATCATCTCCAATGGCCATAAAAGCCAATTGAGCAGACTCTTCTTTCTCTTCAATTTCACCATCGGAGTTGCATTCATTCCAAGTGAATTGAAATTTGTTTAATCTTGGTTTTCTTCCTTCTTTCTTCTTCATCACTGGACAGTCACTTGCATAGTGTCCAGGCTGTCCACATTCGTAGCATTTGTCCAATTGTTTCTTGTTGAATTCTTGTTTTCCTTTGTGCCTTGCGTTTGAAGACTGATTCTGGAATTGATTGCTAGGTCCTCCCCTTCTAAACTTCCTTTTATTCAAGATTCTCTTGAACCTTTTTGTGATGAGAGCAAGATCGTTGTCATCACAATCCGAGTCTTCATCATCCAACAGAGCTGGATCATCTTCACTTTGAGCTGCCTTTAGAGCTATGTTTCTCTTTGCTCTAGCGTCCTCTTCCTCCTGCACTTTAGTTTTCAACTTCAACTCATAAGAAGTTAGTGAGTTAATGAGAGATTCAATAGGCACAGAATTTAAATCCTTAGCCTCCTCTATTGCAGTCACTTTATTTTCCCATTCTTTGCCCAATGCATTGAGAATTTTCCTGTTCTTCTCTCCCAAGGTGTACTCTTTGCCCAACACCTCGAGATCTTTGATCAAGTCATTGAACCTGCAATACATTTTGTCAATATTCTCAAGAGGTTCAATTTTAAATAATTCATACTTTGTGACCAAGATAGCCTTTTTCTGTTCTCTCACGTTGTCACCACCCTCATGGATTTCTCTTAACTTATCCCACATTTCTTTGGCCGATTTACAGCCTTTTACTCTAATTGATTCATTTGAATCTAAGGCACTATAAAGAACATTCATGGCTTTGGCATTCAATGTGAGATTAGTCCTATCTTGAGCATTCATTTCAGCTCTCGTTTTTTGCCGAAGCAAACCTGTATCTGCATCAAGAAAGTTAGCTTCATGCGGTCCTTCACTCACAATAAACCATAACTCAATATCAATAGATTGCAAAAAAATAATCATCCTTTCTTTCCAACTAACATAATTGGAGCCACTAAACATGGGAGGCCTAATAACAGATTGCCCCTCAACAAACATAGCATGACTGGTTGTCATCTTTACTCCAAGCCGCTTGAGTTTAATCTCTAGGAGACCAAGCTCTGATACCAATTGTTAGGCCCGAAAACAACCAATGAGACAAACATAAACAATGGAAAGATCACAAATGTAACAGTAAGTAAATAAAAGGAAAGGATTGCAAATCAATTAACTACCCAACTCCTCTTGAGCTTGTAGATTAATTGAAACAAGCTACTTCAAGTTGATGAATTACAATCACTCTTGTGTACAAAGGAAGGTTCACCTCCTCCTTGGCCCAAGCAGCACTCGGTCAAGCCAGGACGTTTTACTATCCCTCAGGACAACCCTCACAGAGCTACACTCATGAAAGATTCACTCACAAATGAAACGCTTACAATGAACCTCACACCACTAAGACTACAAATATTCTTTTTGGAGTATTTTCTCACTAAAATCTCTCTAGATCTTTTGTATCTTCAGTGTGCCAAAGTTGTTTGAAGTGTCTGACCAACCACTATTTATATAGGACCAAAAAAGTGCCTTATTAATGCTTCAAACGGATAGAAAGTAGCTGAACAGTCAACTAGCCGTTGGCAGTGTCGGACGTCCGATAGCTCTGTTTTATGCGTCCGACAGCAGGCAGAGAGTTTAAGACTTTTTCTTCAATTCTTTCGGACGTCCGATAGGCTGGTTTTCTGCGTCCGAAGGTATGATGTAGAACTGGAAATTTTTCTTCAATTCCTTAGGACGTCCGATAGGCTGGTTTTCTGCGTCCGAAGATACTCAATGGTTGTCGGACGTCCGATGCAGTCTTTTTGAGCGTCCGACAGCTTCAGCATACTTTGTCTTCTTCCAATTGCACTTGTTCATGGAATCAAATAATTTCATAACTGAAAATATATCTTGAAGAAATATTAGTATCATCCATTTGTTTTGTAAACATCAAAAGATAGGGATCAAGATCAACAATCTTCCCCTTTTTGATGATGACAAAACAATGGATGGAAAGAAACAAAAATAAGTATAAGCTCCCCCTCAATCATTGCAACCAAAACTTTTAAGAGCCAAACTCATAATCTCATAATAACTCCCCCTTACACATTGCATCCATCTCTCCCCCTTTTTGTCATCATAAGATGAGAGTAATAACCAGCAACCATAATCCAACAACAATAACAGAAAATCTAATATTTCAAACAAAAACAGAGAAATGATAGCAGAATTCAGCAATACCAACATACCAACTTATCACAGAGAAATTAGCAAATCATCGTTAGATCAGAATAGTTCTTTTCTCTCCCTTTTTGACATCATATAGATTCAGTAGTATTCAAAAATATCAGCGAAAACTCAAATCAAAATATCAGAAATATCAAAAGAAGAATATTGTGAACAAGAATCACTGCAATGATTAACAAAATCTCCTACTTGTTAAAGTTAGCATCATGTCTAACTATCCATATGTATTTCATGCCTTTTTTTATATTATTTCTCACATAGCAATCACTTTTCATGTGACCTTTTTGACAACAAAAATTACACATAATTAGGGAATTATTTATATGAACAGGTTTAATAAATCTTTCTTGTCTTCTCCTATGGATAACAAACTCATTTGCAGCAGAATTTATCTTAAAATGAGGTTTTGATTTATTACTTTGAAAACAGTCCTGTTTTTTATGTTGAAGCAATTCATTTAAATCATCCATTCTTCTTTTCAAATCATCTTGTTCCCTTTTGAACATTTCACAAAAACTTGTTTTTCTATCAAGATCCAAGTGTAAAGCAGTCTCATTTTTTCTGAAGTAATCATTTTCAGTTTTCAACTTTTTGTTTTGTTGAAAAAGATTTGCATTATCTCGAAGCAAACAACTAATTTTCTGTTTTAACTCCTTGTTTCTAACATAAGATTCTTTCAAACTATCATGCAATTTTATAATGAAAGATTCAAGATCATCATCATTTTCATCATCACTTTCAAATTGAGAGCTAGAAGATGTTACCTCATCATCTCCAATGGCCATAAAAGCCAATTGAGCAGACTCTTCTTTCTCTTCAATTTCACCATCGGAGTTGCATTCATTCCAAGTGAATTGAAATTTGTTTAATCTTGGTTTTCTTCCTTCTTTCTTCTTCATCACTGGACAGTCACTTGCATAGTGTCCAGGCTGTCCACATTCGTAGCATTTGTCCAATTGTTTCTTGTTGAATTCTTGTTTTCCTTTGTGCCTTGCGTTTGAAGACTGATTCTGGAATTGATTGCTAGGTCCTCCCCTTCTAAACTTCCTTTTATTCAAGATTCTCTTGAACCTTTTTGTGATGAGAGCAAGATCGTTGTCATCACAATCCGAGTCTTCATCATCCAACAGAGCTGGATCATCTTCACTTTGAGCTGCCTTTAGAGCTATGTTTCTCTTTGCTCTAGCGTCCTCTTCCTCCTGCACTTTAGTTTTCAACTTCAACTCATAAGAAGTTAGTGAGTTAATGAGAGATTCAATAGGCACAGAATTTAAATCCTTAGCCTCCTCTATTGCAGTCACTTTATTTTCCCATTCTTTGCCCAATGCATTGAGAATTTTCCTGTTCTTCTCTCCCAAGGTGTACTCTTTGCCCAACACCTCGAGATCTTTGATCAAGTCATTGAACCTGCAATACATTTTGTCAATATTCTCAAGAGGTTCAATTTTAAATAATTCATACTTTGTGACCAAGATAGCCTTTTTCTGTTCTCTCACGTTGTCACCACCCTCATGGATTTCTCTTAACTTATCCCACATTTCTTTGGCCGATTTACAGCCTTTTACTCTAATTGATTCATTTGAATCTAAGGCACTATAAAGAACATTCATGGCTTTGGCATTCAATGTGAGATTAGTCCTATCTTGAGCATTCATTTCAGCTCTCGTTTTTTGCCGAAGCAAACCTGTATCTGCATCAAGAAAGTTAGCTTCATGCGGTCCTTCACTCACAATAAACCATAACTCAATATCAATAGATTGCAAAAAAATAATCATCCTTTCTTTCCAACTAACATAATTGGAGCCACTAAACATGGGAGGCCTAATAACAGATTGCCCCTCAACAAACATAGCATGACTGGTTGTCATCTTTACTCCAAGCCGCTTGAGTTTAATCTCTAGGAGACCAAGCTCTGATACCAATTGTTAGGCCCGAAAACAACCAATGAGACAAACATAAACAATGGAAAGATCACAAATGTAACAGTAAGTAAATAAAAGGAAAGGATTGCAAATCAATTAACTACCCAACTCCTCTTGAGCTTGTAGATTAATTGAAACAAGCTACTTCAAGTTGATGAATTACAATCACTCTTGTGTACAAAGGAAGGTTCACCTCCTCCTTGGCCCAAGCAGCACTCGGTCAAGCCAGGACGTTTTACTATCCCTCAGGACAACCCTCACAGAGCTACACTCATGAAAGATTCACTCACAAATGAAACGCTTACAATGAACCTCACACCACTAAGACTACAAATATTCTTTTTGGAGTATTTTCTCACTAAAATCTCTCTAGATCTTTTGTATCTTCAGTGTGCCAAAGTTGTTTGAAGTGTCTGACCAACCACTATTTATATAGGACCAAGAAAGTGCCTCATTAATGCTTCAAACGGATAGAAAGTAGCTGAACAGTCAACTAGCCGTTGGCAGTGTCGGACGTCCGATAGCTCTGTTTTATGCGTCCGACAGCAGGCAGAGAGTTTAAGACTTTTTCTTCAATTCTTTCGGACGTCCGATAGGCTGGTTTTCTGCGTCCGAAGGTATGATGTAGAACTGGAAATTTTTCTTCAATTCCTTAGGACGTCCGATAGGCTGGTTTTCTGCGTCCGAAGATACTCAATGGTTGTCGGACGTCCGATGCAGTCTTTTTGAGCGTCCGACAGCTTCAGCATACTTTGTCTTCTTCCAATTGCACTTGTTCATGGAATCAAATAATTTCATAACTGAAAATATATCTTGAAGAAATATTAGTATCATCCATTTGTTTTGTAAACATCAAAAGATAGGGATCAAGATCAACAATCTTCCCCTTTTTGATGATGACAAAACAATGGATGGAAAGAAACAAAAATAAGTATAAGCTCCCCCTCAATCATTGCAACCAAAACTTTTAAGAGCCAAACTCATAATCTCATAATAACTCCCCCTTACACATTGCATCCATCTCTCCCCCTTTTTGTCATCATAAGATGAGAGTAATAACCAGCAACCATAATCCAACAACAATAACAGAAAATCTAATATTTCAAACAAAAACAGAGAAATGATAGCAGAATTCAGCAATACCAACATACCAACTTATCACAGAGAAATTAGCAAATCATCGTTAGATCAGAATAGTTCTTTTCTCTCCCTTTTTGACATCATATAGATTCAGTAGTATTCAAAAATATCAGCGAAAACTCAAATCAAAATATCAGAAATATCAAAAGAAGAATATTGTGAACAAGAATCACTGCAATGATTAACAAAATCTCCTACTTGTTAAAGTTAGCATCATGTCTAACTATCCATATGTATTTCATGCCTTTTTTTATATTATTTCTCACATAGCAATCACTTTTCATGTGACCTTTTTGACAACAAAAATTACACATAATTAGGGAATTATTTATATGAACAGGTTTAATAAATCTTTCTTGTCTTCTCCTATGGATAACAAACTCATTTGCAGCAGAATTTATCTTAAAATGAGGTTTTGATTTATTACTTTGAAAACAGTCCTGTTTTTTATGTTGAAGCAATTCATTTAAATCATCCATTCTTCTTTTCAAATCATCTTGTTCCCTTTTGAACATTTCACAAAAACTTGTTTTTCTATCAAGATCCAAGTGTAAAGCAGTCTCATTTTTTCTGAAGTAATCATTTTCAGTTTTCAACTTTTTGTTTTGTTGAAAAAGATTTGCATTATCTCGAAGCAAACAACTAATTTTCTGTTTTAACTCCTTGTTTCTAACATAAGATTCTTTCAAACTATCATGCAATTTTATAATGAAAGATTCAAGATCATCATCATTTTCATCATCACTTTCAAATTGAGAGCTAGAAGATGTTACCTCATCATCTCCAATGGCCATAAAAGCCAATTGAGCAGACTCTTCTTTCTCTTCAATTTCACCATCGGAGTTGCATTCATTCCAAGTGAATTGAAATTTGTTTAATCTTGGTTTTCTTCCTTCTTTCTTCTTCATCACTGGACAGTCACTTGCATAGTGTCCAGGCTGTCCACATTCGTAGCATTTGTCCAATTGTTTCTTGTTGAATTCTTGTTTTCCTTTGTGCCTTGCGTTTGAAGACTGATTCTGGAATTGATTGCTAGGTCCTCCCCTTCTAAACTTCCTTTTATTCAAGATTCTCTTGAACCTTTTTGTGATGAGAGCAAGATCGTTGTCATCACAATCCGAGTCTTCATCATCCAACAGAGCTGGATCATCTTCACTTTGAGCTGCCTTTAGAGCTATGTTTCTCTTTGCTCTAGCGTCCTCTTCCTCCTGCACTTTAGTTTTCAACTTCAACTCATAAGAAGTTAGTGAGTTAATGAGAGATTCAATAGGCACAGAATTTAAATCCTTAGCCTCCTCTATTGCAGTCACTTTATTTTCCCATTCTTTGCCCAATGCATTGAGAATTTTCCTGTTCTTCTCTCCCAAGGTGTACTCTTTGCCCAACACCTCGAGATCTTTGATCAAGTCATTGAACCTGCAATACATTTTGTCAATATTCTCAAGAGGTTCAATTTTAAATAATTCATACTTTGTGACCAAGATAGCCTTTTTCTGTTCTCTCACGTTGTCACCACCCTCATGGATTTCTCTTAACTTATCCCACATTTCTTTGGCCGATTTACAGCCTTTTACTCTAATTGATTCATTTGAATCTAAGGCACTATAAAGAACATTCATGGCTTTGGCATTCAATGTGAGATTAGTCCTATCTTGAGCATTCATTTCAGCTCTCGTTTTTTGCCGAAGCAAACCTGTATCTGCATCAAGAAAGTTAGCTTCATGCGGTCCTTCACTCACAATAAACCATAACTCAATATCAATAGATTGCAAAAAAATAATCATCCTTTCTTTCCAACTAACATAATTGGAGCCACTAAACATGGGAGGCCTAATAACAGATTGCCCCTCAACAAACATAGCATGACTGGTTGTCATCTTTACTCCAAGCCGCTTGAGTTTAATCTCTAGGAGACCAAGCTCTGATACCAATTGTTAGGCCCGAAAACAACCAATGAGACAAACATAAACAATGGAAAGATCACAAATGTAACAGTAAGTAAATAAAAGGAAAGGATTGCAAATCAATTAACTACCCAACTCCTCTTGAGCTTGTAGATTAATTGAAACAAGCTACTTCAAGTTGATGAATTACAATCACTCTTGTGTACAAAGGAAGGTTCACCTCCTCCTTGGCCCAAGCAGCACTCGGTCAAGCCAGGACGTTTTACTATCCCTCAGGACAACCCTCACAGAGCTACACTCATGAAAGATTCACTCACAAATGAAACGCTTACAATGAACCTCACACCACTAAGACTACAAATATTCTTTTTGGAGTATTTTCTCACTAAAATCTCTCTAGATCTTTTGTATCTTCAGTGTGCCAAAGTTGTTTGAAGTGTCTGACCAACCACTATTTATATAGGACCAAGAAAGTGCCTCATTAATGCTTCAAACGGATAGAAAGTAGCTGAACAGTCAACTAGCCGTTGGCAGTGTCGGACGTCCGATAGCTCTGTTTTATGCGTCCGACAGCAGGCAGAGAGTTTAAGACTTTTTCTTCAATTCTTTCGGACGTCCGATAGGCTGGTTTTCTGCGTCCGAAGGTATGATGTAGAACTGGAAATTTTTCTTCAATTCCTTAGGACGTCCGATAGGCTGGTTTTCTGCGTCCGAAGATACTCAATGGTTGTCGGACGTCCGATGCAGTCTTTTTGAGCGTCCGACAGCTTCAGCATACTTTGTCTTCTTCCAATTGCACTTGTTCATGGAATCAAATAATTTCATAACTGAAAATATATCTTGAAGAAATATTAGTATCATCCATTTGTTTTGTAAACATCAAAAGATAGGGATCAAGATCAACAATCTTCCCCTTTTTGATGATGACAAAACAATGGATGGAAAGAAACAAAAATAAGTATAAGCTCCCCCTCAATCATTGCAACCAAAACTTTTAAGAGCCAAACTCATAATCTCATAATAACTCCCCCTTACACATTGCATCCATCTCTCCCCCTTTTTGTCATCATAAGATGAGAGTAATAACCAGCAACCATAATCCAACAACAATAACAGAAAATCTAATATTTCAAACAAAAACAGAGAAATGATAGCAGAATTCAGCAATACCAACATACCAACTTATCACAGAGAAATTAGCAAATCATCGTTAGATCAGAATAGTTCTTTTCTCTCCCTTTTTGACATCATATAGATTCAGTAGTATTCAAAAATATCAGCGAAAACTCAAATCAAAATATCAGAAATATCAAAAGAAGAATATTGTGAACAAGAATCACTGCAATGATTAACAAAATCTCCTACTTGTTAAAGTTAGCATCATGTCTAACTATCCATATGTATTTCATGCCTTTTTTTATATTATTTCTCACATAGCAATCACTTTTCATGTGACCTTTTTGACAACAAAAATTACACATAATTAGGGAATTATTTATATGAACAGGTTTAATAAATCTTTCTTGTCTTCTCCTATGGATAACAAACTCATTTGCAGCAGAATTTATCTTAAAATGAGGTTTTGATTTATTACTTTGAAAACAGTCCTGTTTTTTATGTTGAAGCAATTCATTTAAATCATCCATTCTTCTTTTCAAATCATCTTGTTCCCTTTTGAACATTTCACAAAAACTTGTTTTTCTATCAAGATCCAAGTGTAAAGCAGTCTCATTTTTTCTGAAGTAATCATTTTCAGTTTTCAACTTTTTGTTTTGTTGAAAAAGATTTGCATTATCTCGAAGCAAACAACTAATTTTCTGTTTTAACTCCTTGTTTCTAACATAAGATTCTTTCAAACTATCATGCAATTTTATAATGAAAGATTCAAGATCATCATCATTTTCATCATCACTTTCAAATTGAGAGCTAGAAGATGTTACCTCATCATCTCCAATGGCCATAAAAGCCAATTGAGCAGACTCTTCTTTCTCTTCAATTTCACCATCGGAGTTGCATTCATTCCAAGTGAATTGAAATTTGTTTAATCTTGGTTTTCTTCCTTCTTTCTTCTTCATCACTGGACAGTCACTTGCATAGTGTCCAGGCTGTCCACATTCGTAGCATTTGTCCAATTGTTTCTTGTTGAATTCTTGTTTTCCTTTGTGCCTTGCGTTTGAAGACTGATTCTGGAATTGATTGCTAGGTCCTCCCCTTCTAAACTTCCTTTTATTCAAGATTCTCTTGAACCTTTTTGTGATGAGAGCAAGATCGTTGTCATCACAATCCGAGTCTTCATCATCCAACAGAGCTGGATCATCTTCACTTTGAGCTGCCTTTAGAGCTATGTTTCTCTTTGCTCTAGCGTCCTCTTCCTCCTGCACTTTAGTTTTCAACTTCAACTCATAAGAAGTTAGTGAGTTAATGAGAGATTCAATAGGCACAGAATTTAAATCCTTAGCCTCCTCTATTGCAGTCACTTTATTTTCCCATTCTTTGCCCAATGCATTGAGAATTTTCCTGTTCTTCTCTCCCAAGGTGTACTCTTTGCCCAACACCTCGAGATCTTTGATCAAGTCATTGAACCTGCAATACATTTTGTCAATATTCTCAAGAGGTTCAATTTTAAATAATTCATACTTTGTGACCAAGATAGCCTTTTTCTGTTCTCTCACGTTGTCACCACCCTCATGGATTTCTCTTAACTTATCCCACATTTCTTTGGCCGATTTACAGCCTTTTACTCTAATTGATTCATTTGAATCTAAGGCACTATAAAGAACATTCATGGCTTTGGCATTCAATGTGAGATTAGTCCTATCTTGAGCATTCATTTCAGCTCTCGTTTTTTGCCGAAGCAAACCTGTATCTGCATCAAGAAAGTTAGCTTCATGCGGTCCTTCACTCACAATAAACCATAACTCAATATCAATAGATTGCAAAAAAATAATCATCCTTTCTTTCCAACTAACATAATTGGAGCCACTAAACATGGGAGGCCTAATAACAGATTGCCCCTCAACAAACATAGCATGACTGGTTGTCATCTTTACTCCAAGCCGCTTGAGTTTAATCTCTAGGAGACCAAGCTCTGATACCAATTGTTAGGCCCGAAAACAACCAATGAGACAAACATAAACAATGGAAAGATCACAAATGTAACAGTAAGTAAATAAAAGGAAAGGATTGCAAATCAATTAACTACCCAACTCCTCTTGAGCTTGTAGATTAATTGAAACAAGCTACTTCAAGTTGATGAATTACAATCACTCTTGTGTACAAAGGAAGGTTCACCTCCTCCTTGGCCCAAGCAGCACTCGGTCAAGCCAGGACGTTTTACTATCCCTCAGGACAACCCTCACAGAGCTACACTCATGAAAGATTCACTCACAAATGAAACGCTTACAATGAACCTCACACCACTAAGACTACAAATATTCTTTTTGGAGTATTTTCTCACTAAAATCTCTCTAGATCTTTTGTATCTTCAGTGTGCCAAAGTTGTTTGAAGTGTCTGACCAACCACTATTTATATAGGACCAAGAAAGTGCCTCATTAATGCTTCAAACGGATAGAAAGTAGCTGAACAGTCAACTAGCCGTTGGCAGTGTCGGACGTCCGATAGCTCTGTTTTATGCGTCCGACAGCAGGCAGAGAGTTTAAGACTTTTTCTTCAATTCTTTCGGACGTCCGATAGGCTGGTTTTCTGCGTCCGAAGGTATGATGTAGAACTGGAAATTTTTCTTCAATTCCTTAGGACGTCCGATAGGCTGGTTTTCTGCGTCCGAAGATACTCAATGGTTGTCGGACGTCCGATGCAGTCTTTTTGAGCGTCCGACAGCTTCAGCATACTTTGTCTTCTTCCAATTGCACTTGTTCATGGAATCAAATAATTTCATAACTGAAAATATATCTTGAAGAAATATTAGTATCATCCATTTGTTTTGTAAACATCAAAAGATAGGGATCAAGATCAACAATCTTCCCCTTTTTGATGATGACAAAACAATGGATGGAAAGAAACAAAAATAAGTATAAGCTCCCCCTCAATCATTGCAACCAAAACTTTTAAGAGCCAAACTCATAATCTCATAATAACTCCCCCTTACACATTGCATCCATCTCTCCCCCTTTTTGTCATCATAAGATGAGAGTAATAACCAGCAACCATAATCCAACAACAATAACAGAAAATCTAATATTTCAAACAAAAACAGAGAAATGATAGCAGAATTCAGCAATACCAACATACCAACTTATCACAGAGAAATTAGCAAATCATCGTTAGATCAGAATAGTTCTTTTCTCTCCCTTTTTGACATCATATAGATTCAGTAGTATTCAAAAATATCAGCGAAAACTCAAATCAAAATATCAGAAATATCAAAAGAAGAATATTGTGAACAAGAATCACTGCAATGATTAACAAAATCTCCTACTTGTTAAAGTTAGCATCATGTCTAACTATCCATATGTATTTCATGCCTTTTTTTATATTATTTCTCACATAGCAATCACTTTTCATGTGACCTTTTTGACAACAAAAATTACACATAATTAGGGAATTATTTATATGAACAGGTTTAATAAATCTTTCTTGTCTTCTCCTATGGATAACAAACTCATTTGCAGCAGAATTTATCTTAAAATGAGGTTTTGATTTATTACTTTGAAAACAGTCCTGTTTTTTATGTTGAAGCAATTCATTTAAATCATCCATTCTTCTTTTCAAATCATCTTGTTCCCTTTTGAACATTTCACAAAAACTTGTTTTTCTATCAAGATCCAAGTGTAAAGCAGTCTCATTTTTTCTGAAGTAATCATTTTCAGTTTTCAACTTTTTGTTTTGTTGAAAAAGATTTGCATTATCTCGAAGCAAACAACTAATTTTCTGTTTTAACTCCTTGTTTCTAACATAAGATTCTTTCAAACTATCATGCAATTTTATAATGAAAGATTCAAGATCATCATCATTTTCATCATCACTTTCAAATTGAGAGCTAGAAGATGTTACCTCATCATCTCCAATGGCCATAAAAGCCAATTGAGCAGACTCTTCTTTCTCTTCAATTTCACCATCGGAGTTGCATTCATTCCAAGTGAATTGAAATTTGTTTAATCTTGGTTTTCTTCCTTCTTTCTTCTTCATCACTGGACAGTCACTTGCATAGTGTCCAGGCTGTCCACATTCGTAGCATTTGTCCAATTGTTTCTTGTTGAATTCTTGTTTTCCTTTGTGCCTTGCGTTTGAAGACTGATTCTGGAATTGATTGCTAGGTCCTCCCCTTCTAAACTTCCTTTTATTCAAGATTCTCTTGAACCTTTTTGTGATGAGAGCAAGATCGTTGTCATCACAATCCGAGTCTTCATCATCCAACAGAGCTGGATCATCTTCACTTTGAGCTGCCTTTAGAGCTATGTTTCTCTTTGCTCTAGCGTCCTCTTCCTCCTGCACTTTAGTTTTCAACTTCAACTCATAAGAAGTTAGTGAGTTAATGAGAGATTCAATAGGCACAGAATTTAAATCCTTAGCCTCCTCTATTGCAGTCACTTTATTTTCCCATTCTTTGCCCAATGCATTGAGAATTTTCCTGTTCTTCTCTCCCAAGGTGTACTCTTTGCCCAACACCTCGAGATCTTTGATCAAGTCATTGAACCTGCAATACATTTTGTCAATATTCTCAAGAGGTTCAATTTTAAATAATTCATACTTTGTGACCAAGATAGCCTTTTTCTGTTCTCTCACGTTGTCACCACCCTCATGGATTTCTCTTAACTTATCCCACATTTCTTTGGCCGATTTACAGCCTTTTACTCTAATTGATTCATTTGAATCTAAGGCACTATAAAGAACATTCATGGCTTTGGCATTCAATGTGAGATTAGTCCTATCTTGAGCATTCATTTCAGCTCTCGTTTTTTGCCGAAGCAAACCTGTATCTGCATCAAGAAAGTTAGCTTCATGCGGTCCTTCACTCACAATAAACCATAACTCAATATCAATAGATTGCAAAAAAATAATCATCCTTTCTTTCCAACTAACATAATTGGAGCCACTAAACATGGGAGGCCTAATAACAGATTGCCCCTCAACAAACATAGCATGACTGGTTGTCATCTTTACTCCAAGCCGCTTGAGTTTAATCTCTAGGAGACCAAGCTCTGATACCAATTGTTAGGCCCGAAAACAACCAATGAGACAAACATAAACAATGGAAAGATCACAAATGTAACAGTAAGTAAATAAAAGGAAAGGATTGCAAATCAATTAACTACCCAACTCCTCTTGAGCTTGTAGATTAATTGAAACAAGCTACTTCAAGTTGATGAATTACAATCACTCTTGTGTACAAAGGAAGGTTCACCTCCTCCTTGGCCCAAGCAGCACTCGGTCAAGCCAGGACGTTTTACTATCCCTCAGGACAACCCTCACAGAGCTACACTCATGAAAGATTCACTCACAAATGAAACGCTTACAATGAACCTCACACCACTAAGACTACAAATATTCTTTTTGGAGTATTTTCTCACTAAAATCTCTCTAGATCTTTTGTATCTTCAGTGTGCCAAAGTTGTTTGAAGTGTCTGACCAACCACTATTTATATAGGACCAAGAAAGTGCCTCATTAATGCTTCAAACGGATAGAAAGTAGCTGAACAGTCAACTAGCCGTTGGCAGTGTCGGACGTCCGATAGCTCTGTTTTATGCGTCCGACAGCAGGCAGAGAGTTTAAGACTTTTTCTTCAATTCTTTCGGACGTCCGATAGGCTGGTTTTCTGCGTCCGAAGGTATGATGTAGAACTGGAAATTTTTCTTCAATTCCTTAGGACGTCCGATAGGATGGTTTTCTGCGTCCGAAGATACTCAATGGTTGTCGGACGTCCGATGCAGTCTTTTTGAGCGTCCGACAGCTTCAGCATACTTTGTCTTCTTCCAATTGCACTTGTTCATGGAATCAAATAATTTCATAACTGAAAATATATCTTGAAGAAATATTAGTATCATCCATTTGTTTTGTAAACATCAAAAGATAGGGATCAAGATCAACAATCTTCCCCTTTTTGATGATGACAAAACAATGGATGGAAAGAAACAAAAATAAGTATAAGCTCCCCCTCAATCATTGCAACCAAAACTTTTAAGAGCCAAACTCATAATCTCATAATAACTCCCCCTTACACATTGCATCCATCTCTCCCCCTTTTTGTCATCATAAGATGAGAGTAATAACCAGCAACCATAATCCAACAACAATAACAGAAAATCTAATATTTCAAACAAAAACAGAGAAATGATAGCAGAATTCAGCAATACCAACATACCAACTTATCACAGAGAAATTAGCAAATCATCGTTAGATCAGAATAGTTCTTTTCTCTCCCTTTTTGACATCATATAGATTCAGTAGTATTCAAAAATATCAGCGAAAACTCAAATCAAAATATCAGAAATATCAAAAGAAGAATATTGTGAACAAGAATCACTGCAATGATTAACAAAATCTCCTACTTGTTAAAGTTAGCATCATGTCTAACTATCCATATGTATTTCATGCCTTTTTTTATATTATTTCTCACATAGCAATCACTTTTCATGTGACCTTTTTGACAACAAAAATTACACATAATTAGGGAATTATTTATATGAACAGGTTTAATAAATCTTTCTTGTCTTCTCCTATGGATAACAAACTCATTTGCAGCAGAATTTATCTTAAAATGAGGTTTTGATTTATTACTTTGAAAACAGTCCTGTTTTTTATGTTGAAGCAATTCATTTAAATCATCCATTCTTCTTTTCAAATCATCTTGTTCCCTTTTGAACATTTCACAAAAACTTGTTTTTCTATCAAGATCCAAGTGTAAAGCAGTCTCATTTTTTCTGAAGTAATCATTTTCAGTTTTCAACTTTTTGTTTTGTTGAAAAAGATTTGCATTATCTCGAAGCAAACAACTAATTTTCTGTTTTAACTCCTTGTTTCTAACATAAGATTCTTTCAAACTATCATGCAATTTTATAATGAAAGATTCAAGATCATCATCATTTTCATCATCACTTTCAAATTGAGAGCTAGAAGATGTTACCTCATCATCTCCAATGGCCATAAAAGCCAATTGAGCAGACTCTTCTTTCTCTTCAATTTCACCATCGGAGTTGCATTCATTCCAAGTGAATTGAAATTTGTTTAATCTTGGTTTTCTTCCTTCTTTCTTCTTCATCACTGGACAGTCACTTGCATAGTGTCCAGGCTGTCCACATTCGTAGCATTTGTCCAATTGTTTCTTGTTGAATTCTTGTTTTCCTTTGTGCCTTGCGTTTGAAGACTGATTCTGGAATTGATTGCTAGGTCCTCCCCTTCTAAACTTCCTTTTATTCAAGATTCTCTTGAACCTTTTTGTGATGAGAGCAAGATCGTTGTCATCACAATCCGAGTCTTCATCATCCAACAGAGCTGGATCATCTTCACTTTGAGCTGCCTTTAGAGCTATGTTTCTCTTTGCTCTAGCGTCCTCTTCCTCCTGCACTTTAGTTTTCAACTTCAACTCATAAGAAGTTAGTGAGTTAATGAGAGATTCAATAGGCACAGAATTTAAATCCTTAGCCTCCTCTATTGCAGTCACTTTATTTTCCCATTCTTTGCCCAATGCATTGAGAATTTTCCTGTTCTTCTCTCCCAAGGTGTACTCTTTGCCCAACACCTCGAGATCTTTGATCAAGTCATTGAACCTGCAATACATTTTGTCAATATTCTCAAGAGGTTCAATTTTAAATAATTCATACTTTGTGACCAAGATAGCCTTTTTCTGTTCTCTCACGTTGTCACCACCCTCATGGATTTCTCTTAACTTATCCCACATTTCTTTGGCCGATTTACAGCCTTTTACTCTAATTGATTCATTTGAATCTAAGGCACTATAAAGAACATTCATGGCTTTGGCATTCAATGTGAGATTAGTCCTATCTTGAGCATTCATTTCAGCTCTCGTTTTTTGCCGAAGCAAACCTGTATCTGCATCAAGAAAGTTAGCTTCATGCGGTCCTTCACTCACAATAAACCATAACTCAATATCAATAGATTGCAAAAAAATAATCATCCTTTCTTTCCAACTAACATAATTGGAGCCACTAAACATGGGAGGCCTAATAACAGATTGCCCCTCAACAAACATAGCATGACTGGTTGTCATCTTTACTCCAAGCCGCTTGAGTTTAATCTCTAGGAGACCAAGCTCTGATACCAATTGTTAGGCCCGAAAACAACCAATGAGACAAACATAAACAATGGAAAGATCACAAATGTAACAGTAAGTAAATAAAAGGAAAGGATTGCAAATCAATTAACTACCCAACTCCTCTTGAGCTTGTAGATTAATTGAAACAAGCTACTTCAAGTTGATGAATTACAATCACTCTTGTGTACAAAGGAAGGTTCACCTCCTCCTTGGCCCAAGCAGCACTCGGTCAAGCCAGGACGTTTTACTATCCCTCAGGACAACCCTCACAGAGCTACACTCATGAAAGATTCACTCACAAATGAAACGCTTACAATGAACCTCACACCACTAAGACTACAAATATTCTTTTTGGAGTATTTTCTCACTAAAATCTCTCTAGATCTTTTGTATCTTCAGTGTGCCAAAGTTGTTTGAAGTGTCTGACCAACCACTATTTATATAGGACCAAGAAAGTGCCTCATTAATGCTTCAAACGGATAGAAAGTAGCTGAACAGTCAACTAGCCGTTGGCAGTGTCGGACGTCCGATAGCTCTGTTTTATGCGTCCGACAGCAGGCAGAGAGTTTAAGACTTTTTCTTCAATTCTTTCGGACGTCCGATAGGCTGGTTTTCTGCGTCCGAAGGTATGATGTAGAACTGGAAATTTTTCTTCAATTCCTTAGGACGTCCGATAGGCTGGTTTTCTGCGTCCGAAGATACTCAATGGTTGTCGGACGTCCGATGCAGTCTTTTTGAGCGTCCGACAGCTTCAGCATACTTTGTCTTCTTCCAATTGCACTTGTTCATGGAATCAAATAATTTCATAACTGAAAATATATCTTGAAGAAATATTAGTATCATCCATTTGTTTTGTAAACATCAAAAGATAGGGATCAAGATCAACAATCTTCCCCTTTTTGATGATGACAAAACAATGGATGGAAAGAAACAAAAATAAGTATAAGCTCCCCCTCAATCATTGCAACCAAAACTTTTAAGAGCCAAACTCATAATCTCATAATAACTCCCCCTTACACATTGCATCCATCTCTCCCCCTTTTTGTCATCATAAGATGAGAGTAATAACCAGCAACCATAATCCAACAACAATAACAGAAAATCTAATATTTCAAACAAAAACAGAGAAATGATAGCAGAATTCAGCAATACCAACATACCAACTTATCACAGAGAAATTAGCAAATCATCGTTAGATCAGAATAGTTCTTTTCTCTCCCTTTTTGACATCATATAGATTCAGTAGTATTCAAAAATATCAGCGAAAACTCAAATCAAAATATCAGAAATATCAAAAGAAGAATATTGTGAACAAGAATCACTGCAATGATTAACAAAATCTCCTACTTGTTAAAGTTAGCATCATGTCTAACTATCCATATGTATTTCATGCCTTTTTTTATATTATTTCTCACATAGCAATCACTTTTCATGTGACCTTTTTGACAACAAAAATTACACATAATTAGGGAATTATTTATATGAACAGGTTTAATAAATCTTTCTTGTCTTCTCCTATGGATAACAAACTCATTTGCAGCAGAATTTATCTTAAAATGAGGTTTTGATTTATTACTTTGAAAACAGTCCTGTTTTTTATGTTGAAGCAATTCATTTAAATCATCCATTCTTCTTTTCAAATCATCTTGTTCCCTTTTGAACATTTCACAAAAACTTGTTTTTCTATCAAGATCCAAGTGTAAAGCAGTCTCATTTTTTCTGAAGTAATCATTTTCAGTTTTCAACTTTTTGTTTTGTTGAAAAAGATTTGCATTATCTCGAAGCAAACAACTAATTTTCTGTTTTAACTCCTTGTTTCTAACATAAGATTCTTTCAAACTATCATGCAATTTTATAATGAAAGATTCAAGATCATCATCATTTTCATCATCACTTTCAAATTGAGAGCTAGAAGATGTTACCTCATCATCTCCAATGGCCATAAAAGCCAATTGAGCAGACTCTTCTTTCTCTTCAATTTCACCATCGGAGTTGCATTCATTCCAAGTGAATTGAAATTTGTTTAATCTTGGTTTTCTTCCTTCTTTCTTCTTCATCACTGGACAGTCACTTGCATAGTGTCCAGGCTGTCCACATTCGTAGCATTTGTCCAATTGTTTCTTGTTGAATTCTTGTTTTCCTTTGTGCCTTGCGTTTGAAGACTGATTCTGGAATTGATTGCTAGGTCCTCCCCTTCTAAACTTCCTTTTATTCAAGATTCTCTTGAACCTTTTTGTGATGAGAGCAAGATCGTTGTCATCACAATCCGAGTCTTCATCATCCAACAGAGCTGGATCATCTTCACTTTGAGCTGCCTTTAGAGCTATGTTTCTCTTTGCTCTAGCGTCCTCTTCCTCCTGCACTTTAGTTTTCAACTTCAACTCATAAGAAGTTAGTGAGTTAATGAGAGATTCAATAGGCACAGAATTTAAATCCTTAGCCTCCTCTATTGCAGTCACTTTATTTTCCCATTCTTTGCCCAATGCATTGAGAATTTTCCTGTTCTTCTCTCCCAAGGTGTACTCTTTGCCCAACACCTCGAGATCTTTGATCAAGTCATTGAACCTGCAATACATTTTGTCAATATTCTCAAGAGGTTCAATTTTAAATAATTCATACTTTGTGACCAAGATAGCCTTTTTCTGTTCTCTCACGTTGTCACCACCCTCATGGATTTCTCTTAACTTATCCCACATTTCTTTGGCCGATTTACAGCCTTTTACTCTAATTGATTCATTTGAATCTAAGGCACTATAAAGAACATTCATGGCTTTGGCATTCAATGTGAGATTAGTCCTATCTTGAGCATTCATTTCAGCTCTCGTTTTTTGCCGAAGCAAACCTGTATCTGCATCAAGAAAGTTAGCTTCATGCGGTCCTTCACTCACAATAAACCATAACTCAATATCAATAGATTGCAAAAAAATAATCATCCTTTCTTTCCAACTAACATAATTGGAGCCACTAAACATGGGAGGCCTAATAACAGATTGCCCCTCAACAAACATAGCATGACTGGTTGTCATCTTTACTCCAAGCCGCTTGAGTTTAATCTCTAGGAGACCAAGCTCTGATACCAATTGTTAGGCCCGAAAACAACCAATGAGACAAACATAAACAATGGAAAGATCACAAATGTAACAGTAAGTAAATAAAAGGAAAGGATTGCAAATCAATTAACTACCCAACTCCTCTTGAGCTTGTAGATTAATTGAAACAAGCTACTTCAAGTTGATGAATTACAATCACTCTTGTGTACAAAGGAAGGTTCACCTCCTCCTTGGCCCAAGCAGCACTCGGTCAAGCCAGGACGTTTTACTATCCCTCAGGACAACCCTCACAGAGCTACACTCATGAAAGATTCACTCACAAATGAAACGCTTACAATGAACCTCACACCACTAAGACTACAAATATTCTTTTTGGAGTATTTTCTCACTAAAATCTCTCTAGATCTTTTGTATCTTCAGTGTGCCAAAGTTGTTTGAAGTGTCTGACCAACCACTATTTATATAGGACCAAGAAAGTGCCTCATTAATGCTTCAAACGGATAGAAAGTAGCTGAACAGTCAACTAGCCGTTGGCAGTGTCGGACGTCCGATAGCTCTGTTTTATGCGTCCGACAGCAGGCAGAGAGTTTAAGACTTTTTCTTCAATTCTTTCGGACGTCCGATAGGCTGGTTTTCTGCGTCCGAAGGTATGATGTAGAACTGGAAATTTTTCTTCAATTCCTTAGGACGTCCGATAGGATGGTTTTCTGCGTCCGAAGATACTCAATGGTTGTCGGACGTCCGATGCAGTCTTTTTGAGCGTCCGACAGCTTCAGCATACTTTGTCTTCTTCCAATTGCACTTGTTCATGGAATCAAATAATTTCATAACTGAAAATATATCTTGAAGAAATATTAGTATCATCCATTTGTTTTGTAAACATCAAAAGATAGGGATCAAGATCAACAATCTTCCCCTTTTTGATGATGACAAAACAATGGATGGAAAGAAACAAAAATAAGTATAAGCTCCCCCTCAATCATTGCAACCAAAACTTTTAAGAGCCAAACTCATAATCTCATAATAACTCCCCCTTACACATTGCATCCATCTCTCCCCCTTTTTGTCATCATAAGATGAGAGTAATAACCAGCAACCATAATCCAACAACAATAACAGAAAATCTAATATTTCAAACAAAAACAGAGAAATGATAGCAGAATTCAGCAATACCAACATACCAACTTATCACAGAGAAATTAGCAAATCATCGTTAGATCAGAATAGTTCTTTTCTCTCCCTTTTTGACATCATATAGATTCAGTAGTATTCAAAAATATCAGCGAAAACTCAAATCAAAATATCAGAAATATCAAAAGAAGAATATTGTGAACAAGAATCACTGCAATGATTAACAAAATCTCCTACTTGTTAAAGTTAGCATCATGTCTAACTATCCATATGTATTTCATGCCTTTTTTTATATTATTTCTCACATAGCAATCACTTTTCATGTGACCTTTTTGACAACAAAAATTACACATAATTAGGGAATTATTTATATGAACAGGTTTAATAAATCTTTCTTGTCTTCTCCTATGGATAACAAACTCATTTGCAGCAGAATTTATCTTAAAATGAGGTTTTGATTTATTACTTTGAAAACAGTCCTGTTTTTTATGTTGAAGCAATTCATTTAAATCATCCATTCTTCTTTTCAAATCATCTTGTTCCCTTTTGAACATTTCACAAAAACTTGTTTTTCTATCAAGATCCAAGTGTAAAGCAGTCTCATTTTTTCTGAAGTAATCATTTTCAGTTTTCAACTTTTTGTTTTGTTGAAAAAGATTTGCATTATCTCGAAGCAAACAACTAATTTTCTGTTTTAACTCCTTGTTTCTAACATAAGATTCTTTCAAACTATCATGCAATTTTATAATGAAAGATTCAAGATCATCATCATTTTCATCATCACTTTCAAATTGAGAGCTAGAAGATGTTACCTCATCATCTCCAATGGCCATAAAAGCCAATTGAGCAGACTCTTCTTTCTCTTCAATTTCACCATCGGAGTTGCATTCATTCCAAGTGAATTGAAATTTGTTTAATCTTGGTTTTCTTCCTTCTTTCTTCTTCATCACTGGACAGTCACTTGCATAGTGTCCAGGCTGTCCACATTCGTAGCATTTGTCCAATTGTTTCTTGTTGAATTCTTGTTTTCCTTTGTGCCTTGCGTTTGAAGACTGATTCTGGAATTGATTGCTAGGTCCTCCCCTTCTAAACTTCCTTTTATTCAAGATTCTCTTGAACCTTTTTGTGATGAGAGCAAGATCGTTGTCATCACAATCCGAGTCTTCATCATCCAACAGAGCTGGATCATCTTCACTTTGAGCTGCCTTTAGAGCTATGTTTCTCTTTGCTCTAGCGTCCTCTTCCTCCTGCACTTTAGTTTTCAACTTCAACTCATAAGAAGTTAGTGAGTTAATGAGAGATTCAATAGGCACAGAATTTAAATCCTTAGCCTCCTCTATTGCAGTCACTTTATTTTCCCATTCTTTGCCCAATGCATTGAGAATTTTCCTGTTCTTCTCTCCCAAGGTGTACTCTTTGCCCAACACCTCGAGATCTTTGATCAAGTCATTGAACCTGCAATACATTTTGTCAATATTCTCAAGAGGTTCAATTTTAAATAATTCATACTTTGTGACCAAGATAGCCTTTTTCTGTTCTCTCACGTTGTCACCACCCTCATGGATTTCTCTTAACTTATCCCACATTTCTTTGGCCGATTTACAGCCTTTTACTCTAATTGATTCATTTGAATCTAAGGCACTATAAAGAACATTCATGGCTTTGGCATTCAATGTGAGATTAGTCCTATCTTGAGCATTCATTTCAGCTCTCGTTTTTTGCCGAAGCAAACCTGTATCTGCATCAAGAAAGTTAGCTTCATGCGGTCCTTCACTCACAATAAACCATAACTCAATATCAATAGATTGCAAAAAAATAATCATCCTTTCTTTCCAACTAACATAATTGGAGCCACTAAACATGGGAGGCCTAATAACAGATTGCCCCTCAACAAACATAGCATGACTGGTTGTCATCTTTACTCCAAGCCGCTTGAGTTTAATCTCTAGGAGACCAAGCTCTGATACCAATTGTTAGGCCCGAAAACAACCAATGAGACAAACATAAACAATGGAAAGATCACAAATGTAACAGTAAGTAAATAAAAGGAAAGGATTGCAAATCAATTAACTACCCAACTCCTCTTGAGCTTGTAGATTAATTGAAACAAGCTACTTCAAGTTGATGAATTACAATCACTCTTGTGTACAAAGGAAGGTTCACCTCCTCCTTGGCCCAAGCAGCACTCGGTCAAGCCAGGACGTTTTACTATCCCTCAGGACAACCCTCACAGAGCTACACTCATGAAAGATTCACTCACAAATGAAACGCTTACAATGAACCTCACACCACTAAGACTACAAATATTCTTTTTGGAGTATTTTCTCACTAAAATCTCTCTAGATCTTTTGTATCTTCAGTGTGCCAAAGTTGTTTGAAGTGTCTGACCAACCACTATTTATATAGGACCAAGAAAGTGCCTCATTAATGCTTCAAACGGATAGAAAGTAGCTGAACAGTCAACTAGCCGTTGGCAGTGTCGGACGTCCGATAGCTCTGTTTTATGCGTCCGACAGCAGGCAGAGAGTTTAAGACTTTTTCTTCAATTCTTTCGGACGTCCGATAGGCTGGTTTTCTGCGTCCGAAGGTATGATGTAGAACTGGAAATTTTTCTTCAATTCCTTAGGACGTCCGATAGGATGGTTTTCTGCGTCCGAAGATACTCAATGGTTGTCGGACGTCCGATGCAGTCTTTTTGAGCGTCCGACAGCTTCAGCATACTTTGTCTTCTTCCAATTGCACTTGTTCATGGAATCAAATAATTTCATAACTGAAAATATATCTTGAAGAAATATTAGTATCATCCATTTGTTTTGTAAACATCAAAAGATAGGGATCAAGATCAACAATCTTCCCCTTTTTGATGATGACAAAACAATGGATGGAAAGAAACAAAAATAAGTATAAGCTCCCCCTCAATCATTGCAACCAAAACTTTTAAGAGCCAAACTCATAATCTCATAATAACTCCCCCTTACACATTGCATCCATCTCTCCCCCTTTTTGTCATCATAAGATGAGAGTAATAACCAGCAACCATAATCCAACAACAATAACAGAAAATCTAATATTTCAAACAAAAACAGAGAAATGATAGCAGAATTCAGCAATACCAACATACCAACTTATCACAGAGAAATTAGCAAATCATCGTTAGATCAGAATAGTTCTTTTCTCTCCCTTTTTGACATCATATAGATTCAGTAGTATTCAAAAATATCAGCGAAAACTCAAATCAAAATATCAGAAATATCAAAAGAAGAATATTGTGAACAAGAATCACTGCAATGATTAACAAAATCTCCTACTTGTTAAAGTTAGCATCATGTCTAACTATCCATATGTATTTCATGCCTTTTTTTATATTATTTCTCACATAGCAATCACTTTTCATGTGACCTTTTTGACAACAAAAATTACACATAATTAGGGAATTATTTATATGAACAGGTTTAATAAATCTTTCTTGTCTTCTCCTATGGATAACAAACTCATTTGCAGCAGAATTTATCTTAAAATGAGGTTTTGATTTATTACTTTGAAAACAGTCCTGTTTTTTATGTTGAAGCAATTCATTTAAATCATCCATTCTTCTTTTCAAATCATCTTGTTCCCTTTTGAACATTTCACAAAAACTTGTTTTTCTATCAAGATCCAAGTGTAAAGCAGTCTCATTTTTTCTGAAGTAATCATTTTCAGTTTTCAACTTTTTGTTTTGTTGAAAAAGATTTGCATTATCTCGAAGCAAACAACTAATTTTCTGTTTTAACTCCTTGTTTCTAACATAAGATTCTTTCAAACTATCATGCAATTTTATAATGAAAGATTCAAGATCATCATCATTTTCATCATCACTTTCAAATTGAGAGCTAGAAGATGTTACCTCATCATCTCCAATGGCCATAAAAGCCAATTGAGCAGACTCTTCTTTCTCTTCAATTTCACCATCGGAGTTGCATTCATTCCAAGTGAATTGAAATTTGTTTAATCTTGGTTTTCTTCCTTCTTTCTTCTTCATCACTGGACAGTCACTTGCATAGTGTCCAGGCTGTCCACATTCGTAGCATTTGTCCAATTGTTTCTTGTTGAATTCTTGTTTTCCTTTGTGCCTTGCGTTTGAAGACTGATTCTGGAATTGATTGCTAGGTCCTCCCCTTCTAAACTTCCTTTTATTCAAGATTCTCTTGAACCTTTTTGTGATGAGAGCAAGATCGTTGTCATCACAATCCGAGTCTTCATCATCCAACAGAGCTGGATCATCTTCACTTTGAGCTGCCTTTAGAGCTATGTTTCTCTTTGCTCTAGCGTCCTCTTCCTCCTGCACTTTAGTTTTCAACTTCAACTCATAAGAAGTTAGTGAGTTAATGAGAGATTCAATAGGCACAGAATTTAAATCCTTAGCCTCCTCTATTGCAGTCACTTTATTTTCCCATTCTTTGCCCAATGCATTGAGAATTTTCCTGTTCTTCTCTCCCAAGGTGTACTCTTTGCCCAACACCTCGAGATCTTTGATCAAGTCATTGAACCTGCAATACATTTTGTCAATATTCTCAAGAGGTTCAATTTTAAATAATTCATACTTTGTGACCAAGATAGCCTTTTTCTGTTCTCTCACGTTGTCACCACCCTCATGGATTTCTCTTAACTTATCCCACATTTCTTTGGCCGATTTACAGCCTTTTACTCTAATTGATTCATTTGAATCTAAGGCACTATAAAGAACATTCATGGCTTTGGCATTCAATGTGAGATTAGTCCTATCTTGAGCATTCATTTCAGCTCTCGTTTTTTGCCGAAGCAAACCTGTATCTGCATCAAGAAAGTTAGCTTCATGCGGTCCTTCACTCACAATAAACCATAACTCAATATCAATAGATTGCAAAAAAATAATCATCCTTTCTTTCCAACTAACATAATTGGAGCCACTAAACATGGGAGGCCTAATAACAGATTGCCCCTCAACAAACATAGCATGACTGGTTGTCATCTTTACTCCAAGCCGCTTGAGTTTAATCTCTAGGAGACCAAGCTCTGATACCAATTGTTAGGCCCGAAAACAACCAATGAGACAAACATAAACAATGGAAAGATCACAAATGTAACAGTAAGTAAATAAAAGGAAAGGATTGCAAATCAATTAACTACCCAACTCCTCTTGAGCTTGTAGATTAATTGAAACAAGCTACTTCAAGTTGATGAATTACAATCACTCTTGTGTACAAAGGAAGGTTCACCTCCTCCTTGGCCCAAGCAGCACTCGGTCAAGCCAGGACGTTTTACTATCCCTCAGGACAACCCTCACAGAGCTACACTCATGAAAGATTCACTCACAAATGAAACGCTTACAATGAACCTCACACCACTAAGACTACAAATATTCTTTTTGGAGTATTTTCTCACTAAAATCTCTCTAGATCTTTTGTATCTTCAGTGTGCCAAAGTTGTTTGAAGTGTCTGACCAACCACTATTTATATAGGACCAAGAAAGTGCCTCATTAATGCTTCAAACGGATAGAAAGTAGCTGAACAGTCAACTAGCCGTTGGCAGTGTCGGACGTCCGATAGCTCTGTTTTATGCGTCCGACAGCAGGCAGAGAGTTTAAGACTTTTTCTTCAATTCTTTCGGACGTCCGATAGGCTGGTTTTCTGCGTCCGAAGGTATGATGTAGAACTGGAAATTTTTCTTCAATTCCTTAGGACGTCCGATAGGATGGTTTTCTGCGTCCGAAGATACTCAATGGTTGTCGGACGTCCGATGCAGTCTTTTTGAGCGTCCGACAGCTTCAGCATACTTTGTCTTCTTCCAATTGCACTTGTTCATGGAATCAAATAATTTCATAACTGAAAATATATCTTGAAGAAATATTAGTATCATCCATTTGTTTTGTAAACATCAAAAGATAGGGATCAAGATCAACAATCTTCCCCTTTTTGATGATGACAAAACAATGGATGGAAAGAAACAAAAATAAGTATAAGCTCCCCCTCAATCATTGCAACCAAAACTTTTAAGAGCCAAACTCATAATCTCATAATAACTCCCCCTTACACATTGCATCCATCTCTCCCCCTTTTTGTCATCATAAGATGAGAGTAATAACCAGCAACCATAATCCAACAACAATAACAGAAAATCTAATATTTCAAACAAAAACAGAGAAATGATAGCAGAATTCAGCAATACCAACATACCAACTTATCACAGAGAAATTAGCAAATCATCGTTAGATCAGAATAGTTCTTTTCTCTCCCTTTTTGACATCATATAGATTCAGTAGTATTCAAAAATATCAGCGAAAACTCAAATCAAAATATCAGAAATATCAAAAGAAGAATATTGTGAACAAGAATCACTGCAATGATTAACAAAATCTCCTACTTGTTAAAGTTAGCATCATGTCTAACTATCCATATGTATTTCATGCCTTTTTTTATATTATTTCTCACATAGCAATCACTTTTCATGTGACCTTTTTGACAACAAAAATTACACATAATTAGGGAATTATTTATATGAACAGGTTTAATAAATCTTTCTTGTCTTCTCCTATGGATAACAAACTCATTTGCAGCAGAATTTATCTTAAAATGAGGTTTTGATTTATTACTTTGAAAACAGTCCTGTTTTTTATGTTGAAGCAATTCATTTAAATCATCCATTCTTCTTTTCAAATCATCTTGTTCCCTTTTGAACATTTCACAAAAACTTGTTTTTCTATCAAGATCCAAGTGTAAAGCAGTCTCATTTTTTCTGAAGTAATCATTTTCAGTTTTCAACTTTTTGTTTTGTTGAAAAAGATTTGCATTATCTCGAAGCAAACAACTAATTTTCTGTTTTAACTCCTTGTTTCTAACATAAGATTCTTTCAAACTATCATGCAATTTTATAATGAAAGATTCAAGATCATCATCATTTTCATCATCACTTTCAAATTGAGAGCTAGAAGATGTTACCTCATCATCTCCAATGGCCATAAAAGCCAATTGAGCAGACTCTTCTTTCTCTTCAATTTCACCATCGGAGTTGCATTCATTCCAAGTGAATTGAAATTTGTTTAATCTTGGTTTTCTTCCTTCTTTCTTCTTCATCACTGGACAGTCACTTGCATAGTGTCCAGGCTGTCCACATTCGTAGCATTTGTCCAATTGTTTCTTGTTGAATTCTTGTTTTCCTTTGTGCCTTGCGTTTGAAGACTGATTCTGGAATTGATTGCTAGGTCCTCCCCTTCTAAACTTCCTTTTATTCAAGATTCTCTTGAACCTTTTTGTGATGAGAGCAAGATCGTTGTCATCACAATCCGAGTCTTCATCATCCAACAGAGCTGGATCATCTTCACTTTGAGCTGCCTTTAGAGCTATGTTTCTCTTTGCTCTAGCGTCCTCTTCCTCCTGCACTTTAGTTTTCAACTTCAACTCATAAGAAGTTAGTGAGTTAATGAGAGATTCAATAGGCACAGAATTTAAATCCTTAGCCTCCTCTATTGCAGTCACTTTATTTTCCCATTCTTTGCCCAATGCATTGAGAATTTTCCTGTTCTTCTCTCCCAAGGTGTACTCTTTGCCCAACACCTCGAGATCTTTGATCAAGTCATTGAACCTGCAATACATTTTGTCAATATTCTCAAGAGGTTCAATTTTAAATAATTCATACTTTGTGACCAAGATAGCCTTTTTCTGTTCTCTCACGTTGTCACCACCCTCATGGATTTCTCTTAACTTATCCCACATTTCTTTGGCCGATTTACAGCCTTTTACTCTAATTGATTCATTTGAATCTAAGGCACTATAAAGAACATTCATGGCTTTGGCATTCAATGTGAGATTAGTCCTATCTTGAGCATTCATTTCAGCTCTCGTTTTTTGCCGAAGCAAACCTGTATCTGCATCAAGAAAGTTAGCTTCATGCGGTCCTTCACTCACAATAAACCATAACTCAATATCAATAGATTGCAAAAAAATAATCATCCTTTCTTTCCAACTAACATAATTGGAGCCACTAAACATGGGAGGCCTAATAACAGATTGCCCCTCAACAAACATAGCATGACTGGTTGTCATCTTTACTCCAAGCCGCTTGAGTTTAATCTCTAGGAGACCAAGCTCTGATACCAATTGTTAGGCCCGAAAACAACCAATGAGACAAACATAAACAATGGAAAGATCACAAATGTAACAGTAAGTAAATAAAAGGAAAGGATTGCAAATCAATTAACTACCCAACTCCTCTTGAGCTTGTAGATTAATTGAAACAAGCTACTTCAAGTTGATGAATTACAATCACTCTTGTGTACAAAGGAAGGTTCACCTCCTCCTTGGCCCAAGCAGCACTCGGTCAAGCCAGGACGTTTTACTATCCCTCAGGACAACCCTCACAGAGCTACACTCATGAAAGATTCACTCACAAATGAAACGCTTACAATGAACCTCACACCACTAAGACTACAAATATTCTTTTTGGAGTATTTTCTCACTAAAATCTCTCTAGATCTTTTGTATCTTCAGTGTGCCAAAGTTGTTTGAAGTGTCTGACCAACCACTATTTATATAGGACCAAGAAAGTGCCTCATTAATGCTTCAAACGGATAGAAAGTAGCTGAACAGTCAACTAGCCGTTGGCAGTGTCGGACGTCCGATAGCTCTGTTTTATGCGTCCGACAGCAGGCAGAGAGTTTAAGACTTTTTCTTCAATTCTTTCGGACGTCCGATAGGCTGGTTTTCTGCGTCCGAAGGTATGATGTAGAACTGGAAATTTTTCTTCAATTCCTTAGGACGTCCGATAGGATGGTTTTCTGCGTCCGAAGATACTCAATGGTTGTCGGACGTCCGATGCAGTCTTTTTGAGCGTCCGACAGCTTCAGCATACTTTGTCTTCTTCCAATTGCACTTGTTCATGGAATCAAATAATTTCATAACTGAAAATATATCTTGAAGAAATATTAGTATCATCCATTTGTTTTGTAAACATCAAAAGATAGGGATCAAGATCAACAATCTTCCCCTTTTTGATGATGACAAAACAATGGATGGAAAGAAACAAAAATAAGTATAAGCTCCCCCTCAATCATTGCAACCAAAACTTTTAAGAGCCAAACTCATAATCTCATAATAACTCCCCCTTACACATTGCATCCATCTCTCCCCCTTTTTGTCATCATAAGATGAGAGTAATAACCAGCAACCATAATCCAACAACAATAACAGAAAATCTAATATTTCAAACAAAAACAGAGAAATGATAGCAGAATTCAGCAATACCAACATACCAACTTATCACAGAGAAATTAGCAAATCATCGTTAGATCAGAATAGTTCTTTTCTCTCCCTTTTTGACATCATATAGATTCAGTAGTATTCAAAAATATCAGCGAAAACTCAAATCAAAATATCAGAAATATCAAAAGAAGAATATTGTGAACAAGAATCACTGCAATGATTAACAAAATCTCCTACTTGTTAAAGTTAGCATCATGTCTAACTATCCATATGTATTTCATGCCTTTTTTTATATTATTTCTCACATAGCAATCACTTTTCATGTGACCTTTTTGACAACAAAAATTACACATAATTAGGGAATTATTTATATGAACAGGTTTAATAAATCTTTCTTGTCTTCTCCTATGGATAACAAACTCATTTGCAGCAGAATTTATCTTAAAATGAGGTTTTGATTTATTACTTTGAAAACAGTCCTGTTTTTTATGTTGAAGCAATTCATTTAAATCATCCATTCTTCTTTTCAAATCATCTTGTTCCCTTTTGAACATTTCACAAAAACTTGTTTTTCTATCAAGATCCAAGTGTAAAGCAGTCTCATTTTTTCTGAAGTAATCATTTTCAGTTTTCAACTTTTTGTTTTGTTGAAAAAGATTTGCATTATCTCGAAGCAAACAACTAATTTTCTGTTTTAACTCCTTGTTTCTAACATAAGATTCTTTCAAACTATCATGCAATTTTATAATGAAAGATTCAAGATCATCATCATTTTCATCATCACTTTCAAATTGAGAGCTAGAAGATGTTACCTCATCATCTCCAATGGCCATAAAAGCCAATTGAGCAGACTCTTCTTTCTCTTCAATTTCACCATCGGAGTTGCATTCATTCCAAGTGAATTGAAATTTGTTTAATCTTGGTTTTCTTCCTTCTTTCTTCTTCATCACTGGACAGTCACTTGCATAGTGTCCAGGCTGTCCACATTCGTAGCATTTGTCCAATTGTTTCTTGTTGAATTCTTGTTTTCCTTTGTGCCTTGCGTTTGAAGACTGATTCTGGAATTGATTGCTAGGTCCTCCCCTTCTAAACTTCCTTTTATTCAAGATTCTCTTGAACCTTTTTGTGATGAGAGCAAGATCGTTGTCATCACAATCCGAGTCTTCATCATCCAACAGAGCTGGATCATCTTCACTTTGAGCTGCCTTTAGAGCTATGTTTCTCTTTGCTCTAGCGTCCTCTTCCTCCTGCACTTTAGTTTTCAACTTCAACTCATAAGAAGTTAGTGAGTTAATGAGAGATTCAATAGGCACAGAATTTAAATCCTTAGCCTCCTCTATTGCAGTCACTTTATTTTCCCATTCTTTGCCCAATGCATTGAGAATTTTCCTGTTCTTCTCTCCCAAGGTGTACTCTTTGCCCAACACCTCGAGATCTTTGATCAAGTCATTGAACCTGCAATACATTTTGTCAATATTCTCAAGAGGTTCAATTTTAAATAATTCATACTTTGTGACCAAGATAGCCTTTTTCTGTTCTCTCACGTTGTCACCACCCTCATGGATTTCTCTTAACTTATCCCACATTTCTTTGGCCGATTTACAGCCTTTTACTCTAATTGATTCATTTGAATCTAAGGCACTATAAAGAACATTCATGGCTTTGGCATTCAATGTGAGATTAGTCCTATCTTGAGCATTCATTTCAGCTCTCGTTTTTTGCCGAAGCAAACCTGTATCTGCATCAAGAAAGTTAGCTTCATGCGGTCCTTCACTCACAATAAACCATAACTCAATATCAATAGATTGCAAAAAAATAATCATCCTTTCTTTCCAACTAACATAATTGGAGCCACTAAACATGGGAGGCCTAATAACAGATTGCCCCTCAACAAACATAGCATGACTGGTTGTCATCTTTACTCCAAGCCGCTTGAGTTTAATCTCTAGGAGACCAAGCTCTGATACCAATTGTTAGGCCCGAAAACAACCAATGAGACAAACATAAACAATGGAAAGATCACAAATGTAACAGTAAGTAAATAAAAGGAAAGGATTGCAAATCAATTAACTACCCAACTCCTCTTGAGCTTGTAGATTAATTGAAACAAGCTACTTCAAGTTGATGAATTACAATCACTCTTGTGTACAAAGGAAGGTTCACCTCCTCCTTGGCCCAAGCAGCACTCGGTCAAGCCAGGACGTTTTACTATCCCTCAGGACAACCCTCACAGAGCTACACTCATGAAAGATTCACTCACAAATGAAACGCTTACAATGAACCTCACACCACTAAGACTACAAATATTCTTTTTGGAGTATTTTCTCACTAAAATCTCTCTAGATCTTTTGTATCTTCAGTGTGCCAAAGTTGTTTGAAGTGTCTGACCAACCACTATTTATATAGGACCAAGAAAGTGCCTCATTAATGCTTCAAACGGATAGAAAGTAGCTGAACAGTCAACTAGCCGTTGGCAGTGTCGGACGTCCGATAGCTCTGTTTTATGCGTCCGACAGCAGGCAGAGAGTTTAAGACTTTTTCTTCAATTCTTTCGGACGTCCGATAGGCTGGTTTTCTGCGTCCGAAGGTATGATGTAGAACTGGAAATTTTTCTTCAATTCCTTAGGACGTCCGATAGGATGGTTTTCTGCGTCCGAAGATACTCAATGGTTGTCGGACGTCCGATGCAGTCTTTTTGAGCGTCCGACAGCTTCAGCATACTTTGTCTTCTTCCAATTGCACTTGTTCATGGAATCAAATAATTTCATAACTGAAAATATATCTTGAAGAAATATTAGTATCATCCATTTGTTTTGTAAACATCAAAAGATAGGGATCAAGATCAACAATCTTCCCCTTTTTGATGATGACAAAACAATGGATGGAAAGAAACAAAAATAAGTATAAGCTCCCCCTCAATCATTGCAACCAAAACTTTTAAGAGCCAAACTCATAATCTCATAATAACTCCCCCTTACACATTGCATCCATCTCTCCCCCTTTTTGTCATCATAAGATGAGAGTAATAACCAGCAACCATAATCCAACAACAATAACAGAAAATCTAATATTTCAAACAAAAACAGAGAAATGATAGCAGAATTCAGCAATACCAACATACCAACTTATCACAGAGAAATTAGCAAATCATCGTTAGATCAGAATAGTTCTTTTCTCTCCCTTTTTGACATCATATAGATTCAGTAGTATTCAAAAATATCAGCGAAAACTCAAATCAAAATATCAGAAATATCAAAAGAAGAATATTGTGAACAAGAATCACTGCAATGATTAACAAAATCTCCTACTTGTTAAAGTTAGCATCATGTCTAACTATCCATATGTATTTCATGCCTTTTTTTATATTATTTCTCACATAGCAATCACTTTTCATGTGACCTTTTTGACAACAAAAATTACACATAATTAGGGAATTATTTATATGAACAGGTTTAATAAATCTTTCTTGTCTTCTCCTATGGATAACAAACTCATTTGCAGCAGAATTTATCTTAAAATGAGGTTTTGATTTATTACTTTGAAAACAGTCCTGTTTTTTATGTTGAAGCAATTCATTTAAATCATCCATTCTTCTTTTCAAATCATCTTGTTCCCTTTTGAACATTTCACAAAAACTTGTTTTTCTATCAAGATCCAAGTGTAAAGCAGTCTCATTTTTTCTGAAGTAATCATTTTCAGTTTTCAACTTTTTGTTTTGTTGAAAAAGATTTGCATTATCTCGAAGCAAACAACTAATTTTCTGTTTTAACTCCTTGTTTCTAACATAAGATTCTTTCAAACTATCATGCAATTTTATAATGAAAGATTCAAGATCATCATCATTTTCATCATCACTTTCAAATTGAGAGCTAGAAGATGTTACCTCATCATCTCCAATGGCCATAAAAGCCAATTGAGCAGACTCTTCTTTCTCTTCAATTTCACCATCGGAGTTGCATTCATTCCAAGTGAATTGAAATTTGTTTAATCTTGGTTTTCTTCCTTCTTTCTTCTTCATCACTGGACAGTCACTTGCATAGTGTCCAGGCTGTCCACATTCGTAGCATTTGTCCAATTGTTTCTTGTTGAATTCTTGTTTTCCTTTGTGCCTTGCGTTTGAAGACTGATTCTGGAATTGATTGCTAGGTCCTCCCCTTCTAAACTTCCTTTTATTCAAGATTCTCTTGAACCTTTTTGTGATGAGAGCAAGATCGTTGTCATCACAATCCGAGTCTTCATCATCCAACAGAGCTGGATCATCTTCACTTTGAGCTGCCTTTAGAGCTATGTTTCTCTTTGCTCTAGCGTCCTCTTCCTCCTGCACTTTAGTTTTCAACTTCAACTCATAAGAAGTTAGTGAGTTAATGAGAGATTCAATAGGCACAGAATTTAAATCCTTAGCCTCCTCTATTGCAGTCACTTTATTTTCCCATTCTTTGCCCAATGCATTGAGAATTTTCCTGTTCTTCTCTCCCAAGGTGTACTCTTTGCCCAACACCTCGAGATCTTTGATCAAGTCATTGAACCTGCAATACATTTTGTCAATATTCTCAAGAGGTTCAATTTTAAATAATTCATACTTTGTGACCAAGATAGCCTTTTTCTGTTCTCTCACGTTGTCACCACCCTCATGGATTTCTCTTAACTTATCCCACATTTCTTTGGCCGATTTACAGCCTTTTACTCTAATTGATTCATTTGAATCTAAGGCACTATAAAGAACATTCATGGCTTTGGCATTCAATGTGAGATTAGTCCTATCTTGAGCATTCATTTCAGCTCTCGTTTTTTGCCGAAGCAAACCTGTATCTGCATCAAGAAAGTTAGCTTCATGCGGTCCTTCACTCACAATAAACCATAACTCAATATCAATAGATTGCAAAAAAATAATCATCCTTTCTTTCCAACTAACATAATTGGAGCCACTAAACATGGGAGGCCTAATAACAGATTGCCCCTCAACAAACATAGCATGACTGGTTGTCATCTTTACTCCAAGCCGCTTGAGTTTAATCTCTAGGAGACCAAGCTCTGATACCAATTGTTAGGCCCGAAAACAACCAATGAGACAAACATAAACAATGGAAAGATCACAAATGTAACAGTAAGTAAATAAAAGGAAAGGATTGCAAATCAATTAACTACCCAACTCCTCTTGAGCTTGTAGATTAATTGAAACAAGCTACTTCAAGTTGATGAATTACAATCACTCTTGTGTACAAAGGAAGGTTCACCTCCTCCTTGGCCCAAGCAGCACTCGGTCAAGCCAGGACGTTTTACTATCCCTCAGGACAACCCTCACAGAGCTACACTCATGAAAGATTCACTCACAAATGAAACGCTTACAATGAACCTCACACCACTAAGACTACAAATATTCTTTTTGGAGTATTTTCTCACTAAAATCTCTCTAGATCTTTTGTATCTTCAGTGTGCCAAAGTTGTTTGAAGTGTCTGACCAACCACTATTTATATAGGACCAAGAAAGTGCCTCATTAATGCTTCAAACGGATAGAAAGTAGCTGAACAGTCAACTAGCCGTTGGCAGTGTCGGACGTCCGATAGCTCTGTTTTATGCGTCCGACAGCAGGCAGAGAGTTTAAGACTTTTTCTTCAATTCTTTCGGACGTCCGATAGGCTGGTTTTCTGCGTCCGAAGGTATGATGTAGAACTGGAAATTTTTCTTCAATTCCTTAGGACGTCCGATAGGATGGTTTTCTGCGTCCGAAGATACTCAATGGTTGTCGGACGTCCGATGCAGTCTTTTTGAGCGTCCGACAGCTTCAGCATACTTTGTCTTCTTCCAATTGCACTTGTTCATGGAATCAAATAATTTCATAACTGAAAATATATCTTGAAGAAATATTAGTATCATCCATTTGTTTTGTAAACATCAAAAGATAGGGATCAAGATCAACAATCTTCCCCTTTTTGATGATGACAAAACAATGGATGGAAAGAAACAAAAATAAGTATAAGCTCCCCCTCAATCATTGCAACCAAAACTTTTAAGAGCCAAACTCATAATCTCATAATAACTCCCCCTTACACATTGCATCCATCTCTCCCCCTTTTTGTCATCATAAGATGAGAGTAATAACCAGCAACCATAATCCAACAACAATAACAGAAAATCTAATATTTCAAACAAAAACAGAGAAATGATAGCAGAATTCAGCAATACCAACATACCAACTTATCACAGAGAAATTAGCAAATCATCGTTAGATCAGAATAGTTCTTTTCTCTCCCTTTTTGACATCATATAGATTCAGTAGTATTCAAAAATATCAGCGAAAACTCAAATCAAAATATCAGAAATATCAAAAGAAGAATATTGTGAACAAGAATCACTGCAATGATTAACAAAATCTCCTACTTGTTAAAGTTAGCATCATGTCTAACTATCCATATGTATTTCATGCCTTTTTTTATATTATTTCTCACATAGCAATCACTTTTCATGTGACCTTTTTGACAACAAAAATTACACATAATTAGGGAATTATTTATATGAACAGGTTTAATAAATCTTTCTTGTCTTCTCCTATGGATAACAAACTCATTTGCAGCAGAATTTATCTTAAAATGAGGTTTTGATTTATTACTTTGAAAACAGTCCTGTTTTTTATGTTGAAGCAATTCATTTAAATCATCCATTCTTCTTTTCAAATCATCTTGTTCCCTTTTGAACATTTCACAAAAACTTGTTTTTCTATCAAGATCCAAGTGTAAAGCAGTCTCATTTTTTCTGAAGTAATCATTTTCAGTTTTCAACTTTTTGTTTTGTTGAAAAAGATTTGCATTATCTCGAAGCAAACAACTAATTTTCTGTTTTAACTCCTTGTTTCTAACATAAGATTCTTTCAAACTATCATGCAATTTTATAATGAAAGATTCAAGATCATCATCATTTTCATCATCACTTTCAAATTGAGAGCTAGAAGATGTTACCTCATCATCTCCAATGGCCATAAAAGCCAATTGAGCAGACTCTTCTTTCTCTTCAATTTCACCATCGGAGTTGCATTCATTCCAAGTGAATTGAAATTTGTTTAATCTTGGTTTTCTTCCTTCTTTCTTCTTCATCACTGGACAGTCACTTGCATAGTGTCCAGGCTGTCCACATTCGTAGCATTTGTCCAATTGTTTCTTGTTGAATTCTTGTTTTCCTTTGTGCCTTGCGTTTGAAGACTGATTCTGGAATTGATTGCTAGGTCCTCCCCTTCTAAACTTCCTTTTATTCAAGATTCTCTTGAACCTTTTTGTGATGAGAGCAAGATCGTTGTCATCACAATCCGAGTCTTCATCATCCAACAGAGCTGGATCATCTTCACTTTGAGCTGCCTTTAGAGCTATGTTTCTCTTTGCTCTAGCGTCCTCTTCCTCCTGCACTTTAGTTTTCAACTTCAACTCATAAGAAGTTAGTGAGTTAATGAGAGATTCAATAGGCACAGAATTTAAATCCTTAGCCTCCTCTATTGCAGTCACTTTATTTTCCCATTCTTTGCCCAATGCATTGAGAATTTTCCTGTTCTTCTCTCCCAAGGTGTACTCTTTGCCCAACACCTCGAGATCTTTGATCAAGTCATTGAACCTGCAATACATTTTGTCAATATTCTCAAGAGGTTCAATTTTAAATAATTCATACTTTGTGACCAAGATAGCCTTTTTCTGTTCTCTCACGTTGTCACCACCCTCATGGATTTCTCTTAACTTATCCCACATTTCTTTGGCCGATTTACAGCCTTTTACTCTAATTGATTCATTTGAATCTAAGGCACTATAAAGAACATTCATGGCTTTGGCATTCAATGTGAGATTAGTCCTATCTTGAGCATTCATTTCAGCTCTCGTTTTTTGCCGAAGCAAACCTGTATCTGCATCAAGAAAGTTAGCTTCATGCGGTCCTTCACTCACAATAAACCATAACTCAATATCAATAGATTGCAAAAAAATAATCATCCTTTCTTTCCAACTAACATAATTGGAGCCACTAAACATGGGAGGCCTAATAACAGATTGCCCCTCAACAAACATAGCATGACTGGTTGTCATCTTTACTCCAAGCCGCTTGAGTTTAATCTCTAGGAGACCAAGCTCTGATACCAATTGTTAGGCCCGAAAACAACCAATGAGACAAACATAAACAATGGAAAGATCACAAATGTAACAGTAAGTAAATAAAAGGAAAGGATTGCAAATCAATTAACTACCCAACTCCTCTTGAGCTTGTAGATTAATTGAAACAAGCTACTTCAAGTTGATGAATTACAATCACTCTTGTGTACAAAGGAAGGTTCACCTCCTCCTTGGCCCAAGCAGCACTCGGTCAAGCCAGGACGTTTTACTATCCCTCAGGACAACCCTCACAGAGCTACACTCATGAAAGATTCACTCACAAATGAAACGCTTACAATGAACCTCACACCACTAAGACTACAAATATTCTTTTTGGAGTATTTTCTCACTAAAATCTCTCTAGATCTTTTGTATCTTCAGTGTGCCAAAGTTGTTTGAAGTGTCTGACCAACCACTATTTATATAGGACCAAGAAAGTGCCTCATTAATGCTTCAAACGGATAGAAAGTAGCTGAACAGTCAACTAGCCGTTGGCAGTGTCGGACGTCCGATAGCTCTGTTTTATGCGTCCGACAGCAGGCAGAGAGTTTAAGACTTTTTCTTCAATTCTTTCGGACGTCCGATAGGCTGGTTTTCTGCGTCCGAAGGTATGATGTAGAACTGGAAATTTTTCTTCAATTCCTTAGGACGTCCGATAGGATGGTTTTCTGCGTCCGAAGATACTCAATGGTTGTCGGACGTCCGATGCAGTCTTTTTGAGCGTCCGACAGCTTCAGCATACTTTGTCTTCTTCCAATTGCACTTGTTCATGGAATCAAATAATTTCATAACTGAAAATATATCTTGAAGAAATATTAGTATCATCCATTTGTTTTGTAAACATCAAAAGATAGGGATCAAGATCAACAATCTTCCCCTTTTTGATGATGACAAAACAATGGATGGAAAGAAACAAAAATAAGTATAAGCTCCCCCTCAATCATTGCAACCAAAACTTTTAAGAGCCAAACTCATAATCTCATAATAACTCCCCCTTACACATTGCATCCATCTCTCCCCCTTTTTGTCATCATAAGATGAGAGTAATAACCAGCAACCATAATCCAACAACAATAACAGAAAATCTAATATTTCAAACAAAAACAGAGAAATGATAGCAGAATTCAGCAATACCAACATACCAACTTATCACAGAGAAATTAGCAAATCATCGTTAGATCAGAATAGTTCTTTTCTCTCCCTTTTTGACATCATATAGATTCAGTAGTATTCAAAAATATCAGCGAAAACTCAAATCAAAATATCAGAAATATCAAAAGAAGAATATTGTGAACAAGAATCACTGCAATGATTAACAAAATCTCCTACTTGTTAAAGTTAGCATCATGTCTAACTATCCATATGTATTTCATGCCTTTTTTTATATTATTTCTCACATAGCAATCACTTTTCATGTGACCTTTTTGACAACAAAAATTACACATAATTAGGGAATTATTTATATGAACAGGTTTAATAAATCTTTCTTGTCTTCTCCTATGGATAACAAACTCATTTGCAGCAGAATTTATCTTAAAATGAGGTTTTGATTTATTACTTTGAAAACAGTCCTGTTTTTTATGTTGAAGCAATTCATTTAAATCATCCATTCTTCTTTTCAAATCATCTTGTTCCCTTTTGAACATTTCACAAAAACTTGTTTTTCTATCAAGATCCAAGTGTAAAGCAGTCTCATTTTTTCTGAAGTAATCATTTTCAGTTTTCAACTTTTTGTTTTGTTGAAAAAGATTTGCATTATCTCGAAGCAAACAACTAATTTTCTGTTTTAACTCCTTGTTTCTAACATAAGATTCTTTCAAACTATCATGCAATTTTATAATGAAAGATTCAAGATCATCATCATTTTCATCATCACTTTCAAATTGAGAGCTAGAAGATGTTACCTCATCATCTCCAATGGCCATAAAAGCCAATTGAGCAGACTCTTCTTTCTCTTCAATTTCACCATCGGAGTTGCATTCATTCCAAGTGAATTGAAATTTGTTTAATCTTGGTTTTCTTCCTTCTTTCTTCTTCATCACTGGACAGTCACTTGCATAGTGTCCAGGCTGTCCACATTCGTAGCATTTGTCCAATTGTTTCTTGTTGAATTCTTGTTTTCCTTTGTGCCTTGCGTTTGAAGACTGATTCTGGAATTGATTGCTAGGTCCTCCCCTTCTAAACTTCCTTTTATTCAAGATTCTCTTGAACCTTTTTGTGATGAGAGCAAGATCGTTGTCATCACAATCCGAGTCTTCATCATCCAACAGAGCTGGATCATCTTCACTTTGAGCTGCCTTTAGAGCTATGTTTCTCTTTGCTCTAGCGTCCTCTTCCTCCTGCACTTTAGTTTTCAACTTCAACTCATAAGAAGTTAGTGAGTTAATGAGAGATTCAATAGGCACAGAATTTAAATCCTTAGCCTCCTCTATTGCAGTCACTTTATTTTCCCATTCTTTGCCCAATGCATTGAGAATTTTCCTGTTCTTCTCTCCCAAGGTGTACTCTTTGCCCAACACCTCGAGATCTTTGATCAAGTCATTGAACCTGCAATACATTTTGTCAATATTCTCAAGAGGTTCAATTTTAAATAATTCATACTTTGTGACCAAGATAGCCTTTTTCTGTTCTCTCACGTTGTCACCACCCTCATGGATTTCTCTTAACTTATCCCACATTTCTTTGGCCGATTTACAGCCTTTTACTCTAATTGATTCATTTGAATCTAAGGCACTATAAAGAACATTCATGGCTTTGGCATTCAATGTGAGATTAGTCCTATCTTGAGCATTAAAGATCACAAATGTAACAGTAAGTAAATAAAAGGAAAGGATTGCAAATCAATTAACTACCCAACTCCTCTTGAGCTTGTAGATTAATTGAAACAAGCTACTTCAAGTTGATGAATTACAATCACTCTTGTGTACAAAGGAAGGTTCACCTCCTCCTTGGCCCAAGCAGCACTCGGTCAAGCCAGGACGTTTTACTATCCCTCAGGACAACCCTCACAGAGCTACACTCATGAAAGATTCACTCACAAATGAAACGCTTACAATGAACCTCACACCACTAAGACTACAAATATTCTTTTTGGAGTATTTTCTCACTAAAATCTCTCTAGATCTTTTGTATCTTCAGTGTGCCAAAGTTGTTTGAAGTGTCTGACCAACCACTATTTATATAGGACCAAGAAAGTGCCTCATTAATGCTTCAAACGGATAGAAAGTAGCTGAACAGTCAACTAGCCGTTGGCAGTGTCGGACGTCCGATAGCTCTGTTTTATGCGTCCGACAGCAGGCAGAGAGTTTAAGACTTTTTCTTCAATTCTTTCGGACGTCCGATAGGCTGGTTTTCTGCGTCCGAAGGTATGATGTAGAACTGGAAATTTTTCTTCAATTCCTTAGGACGTCCGATAGGATGGTTTTCTGCGTCCGAAGATACTCAATGGTTGTCGGACGTCCGATGCAGTCTTTTTGAGCGTCCGACAGCTTCAGCATACTTTGTCTTCTTCCAATTGCACTTGTTCATGGAATCAAATAATTTCATAACTGAAAATATATCTTGAAGAAATATTAGTATCATCCATTTGTTTTGTAAACATCAAAAGATAGGGATCAAGATCAACAATCTTCCCCTTTTTGATGATGACAAAACAATGGATGGAAAGAAACAAAAATAAGTATAAGCTCCCCCTCAATCATTGCAACCAAAACTTTTAAGAGCCAAACTCATAATCTCATAATAACTCCCCCTTACACATTGCATCCATCTCTCCCCCTTTTTGTCATCATAAGATGAGAGTAATAACCAGCAACCATAATCCAACAACAATAACAGAAAATCTAATATTTCAAACAAAAACAGAGAAATGATAGCAGAATTCAGCAATACCAACATACCAACTTATCACAGAGAAATTAGCAAATCATCGTTAGATCAGAATAGTTCTTTTCTCTCCCTTTTTGACATCATATAGATTCAGTAGTATTCAAAAATATCAGCGAAAACTCAAATCAAAATATCAGAAATATCAAAAGAAGAATATTGTGAACAAGAATCACTGCAATGATTAACAAAATCTCCTACTTGTTAAAGTTAGCATCATGTCTAACTATCCATATGTATTTCATGCCTTTTTTTATATTATTTCTCACATAGCAATCACTTTTCATGTGACCTTTTTGACAACAAAAATTACACATAATTAGGGAATTATTTATATGAACAGGTTTAATAAATCTTTCTTGTCTTCTCCTATGGATAACAAACTCATTTGCAGCAGAATTTATCTTAAAATGAGGTTTTGATTTATTACTTTGAAAACAGTCCTGTTTTTTATGTTGAAGCAATTCATTTAAATCATCCATTCTTCTTTTCAAATCATCTTGTTCCCTTTTGAACATTTCACAAAAACTTGTTTTTCTATCAAGATCCAAGTGTAAAGCAGTCTCATTTTTTCTGAAGTAATCATTTTCAGTTTTCAACTTTTTGTTTTGTTGAAAAAGATTTGCATTATCTCGAAGCAAACAACTAATTTTCTGTTTTAACTCCTTGTTTCTAACATAAGATTCTTTCAAACTATCATGCAATTTTATAATGAAAGATTCAAGATCATCATCATTTTCATCATCACTTTCAAATTGAGAGCTAGAAGATGTTACCTCATCATCTCCAATGGCCATAAAAGCCAATTGAGCAGACTCTTCTTTCTCTTCAATTTCACCATCGGAGTTGCATTCATTCCAAGTGAATTGAAATTTGTTTAATCTTGGTTTTCTTCCTTCTTTCTTCTTCATCACTGGACAGTCACTTGCATAGTGTCCAGGCTGTCCACATTCGTAGCATTTGTCCAATTGTTTCTTGTTGAATTCTTGTTTTCCTTTGTGCCTTGCGTTTGAAGACTGATTCTGGAATTGATTGCTAGGTCCTCCCCTTCTAAACTTCCTTTTATTCAAGATTCTCTTGAACCTTTTTGTGATGAGAGCAAGATCGTTGTCATCACAATCCGAGTCTTCATCATCCAACAGAGCTGGATCATCTTCACTTTGAGCTGCCTTTAGAGCTATGTTTCTCTTTGCTCTAGCGTCCTCTTCCTCCTGCACTTTAGTTTTCAACTTCAACTCATAAGAAGTTAGTCTCTAGGAGACCAAATTCTGATACCAATTGTTAGGCCCGAAAACAACCAATGAGACAAACATAAACAATGGAAAGATCACAAGTGTAACAGTAAGTAAATAAAAGGAAAGGATTGCAAATCAATTAACTACCCAACTCCTCTTGAGCTTGTAGATTAATTGAAACAAGCTACTTCAAGTTGATGAATTACAATCACTCTTGTGTACAAAGGAAGGTTCACCTCCTCCTTGCCCCAAGCAGCACTCGGTCAAGTCAGGACGTTTTAATATCCCTCAGGACAACCCTCACAGAGCTACACTCATGAAAGATTCACTCACAAATGAAACGCTTACAATGAATCTCACACCACTAAGACTACAAATATTCTTTTTGGAGTATTTTCTCACCAAAATCTCTCTAGATCTTTTGTATCTTCAGTGTGCCAAAGTTGTTTGAAGTGTCTGACCAACCACTATTTATATAGGACCAAGAAAGTGCCTCATTAATGCTTCAAACGGATAGAAAGTAGCTGAACAGTCAACTAGCCGTTGGCAGTGCCGGACGTCCGATAGCTCTGTTTTATGCGTCCGACAGCAGGCAGAGAGTTTAAGACTTTTTCTTCAATTCTTTCGGACGTCCGATAGGCTGGTTTTCTGCGTCCGAAGGTATGATGTAGAACTGGAAATTTTTCTTCAATTCCTTAGGACGTCCGATAGGCTGGTTTTCTGCGTCCGAAGATACTCAATGGTTGTCGGACGTCCGATGCAGTCTTTTTGAGCGTCCGACAGCTTCAGCATACTTTGTCTTCTTCCAATTGCACTTGTTCATGGAATCAAATAATTTCATAACTGAAAATATATCTTGAAGAAATATTAGTATCATCCATTTGTTTTGTAAACATCAAAAGATAGGGATCAAGATCAACAATCTTCCCCTTTTTGATGATGACAAAACAATGGATGGAAAGAAACAAAAATAAGTATAAGCTCCCCCTCAATCATTGCAACCAAAACTTTTAAGAGCCAAACTCATAATCTCATAATAACTCCCCCTTACACATTGCATCCATCTCTCCCCCTTTTTGTCATCATAAGATGAGAGTAATAACCAGCAACCATAATCCAACAACAATAACAGAAAATCCAATATTTCAAACAAAAACAGAGAAATGATAGCAGAATTCAGCAATACCAACATACCAACTTATCACAGAGAAATTAGCAAATCATCGTTAGATCAGAATAGTTCTTTTCTCTCCCTTTTTGACATCATATAGATTCAGTAGTATTCAAAAATATCAGCGAAAACTCAAATCAAAATATCAGAAATATCAAAAGAAGAATATTGTGAACAAGAATCACTGCAATGATTAACAAAATCTCCTACTTGTTAAAGTTAGCATCATGTCTAACTATCCATATGTATTTCATGCCTTTTTTTATATTATTTCTCACATAGCAATCACTTTTCATGTGACCTTTTTGACAACAAAAATTACACATAATTAGGGAATTATTTATATGAACAGGTTTAATAAATCTTTCTTGTCTTCTCCTATGGATAACAAACTCATTTGCAGCAGAATTTATCTTAAAATGAGGTTTTGATTTATTACTTTGAAAACAGTCCTGTTTTTTATGTTGAAGCAATTCATTTAAATCATCCATTCTTCTTTTCAAATCATCTTGTTCCCTTTTGAACATTTCACAAAAACTTGTTTTTCTATCAAGATCCAAGTGTAAAGCAGTCTCATTTTTTCTGAAGTAATCATTTTCAGTTTTCAACTTTTTGTTTTGTTGAAAAAGATTTGCATTATCTCGAAGCAAACAACTAATTTTCTGTTTTAACTCCTTGTTTCTAACATAAGATTCTTTCAAACTATCATGCAATTTTATAATGAAAGATTCAAGATCATCATCATTTTCATCATCACTTTCAAATTGAGAGCTAGAAGATGTTACCTCATCATCTCCAATGGCCATAAAAGCCAATTGAGCAGACTCTTCTTTCTCTTCAATTTCACCATCGGAGTTGCATTCATTCCAAGTGAATTGAAATTTGTTTAATCTTGGTTTTCTTCCTTCTTTCTTCTTCATCACTGGACAGTCACTTGCATAGTGTCCAGGCTGTCCACATTCGTAGCATTTGTCCAATTGTTTCTTGTTGAATTCTTGTTTTCCTTTGTGCCTTGCGTTTGAAGACTGATTCTGGAATTGATTGCTAGGTCCTCCCCTTCTAAACTTCCTTTTATTCAAGATTCTCTTGAACCTTTTTGTGATGAGAGCAAGATCGTTGTCATCACAATCCGAGTCTTCATCATCCAACAGAGCTGGATCATCTTCACTTTGAGCTGCCTTTAGAGCTATGTTTCTCTTTGCTCTAGCGTCCTCTTCCTCCTGCACTTTAGTTTTCAACTTCAACTCATAAGAAGTTAGTGAGTTAATGAGAGATTCAATAGGCACAGAATTTAAATCCTTAGCCTCCTCTATTGCAGTCACTTTATTTTCCCATTCTTTGCCCAATGCATTGAGAATTTTCCTGTTCTTCTCTCCCAAGGTGTACTCTTTGCCCAACACCTCGAGATCTTTGATCAAGTCATTGAACCTGCAATACATTTTGTCAATATTCTCAAGAGGTTCAATTTTAAATAATTCATACTTTGTGACCAAGATAGCCTTTTTCTGTTCTCTCACGTTGTCACCACCCTCATGGATTTCTCTTAACTTATCCCACATTTCTTTGGCCGATTTACAGCCTTTTACTCTAATTGATTCATTTGAATCTAAGGCACTATAAAGAACATTCATGGCTTTGGCATTCAATGTGAGATTAGTCCTATCTTGAGCATTCATTTCAGCTCTCGTTTTTTGCCGAAGCAAACCTGTATCTGCATCAAGAAAGTTAGCTTCATGCGGTCCTTCACTCACAATAAACCATAACTCAATATCAATAGATTGCAAAAAAATAATCATCCTTTCTTTCCAACTAACATAATTGGAGCCACTAAACATGGGAGGCCTAATAACAGATTGCCCCTCAACAAACATAGCATGACTGGTTGTCATCTTTACTCCAAGCCGCTTGAGTTTAATCTCTAGGAGACCAAGCTCTGATACCAATTGTTAGGCCCGAAAACAACCAATGAGACAAACATAAACAATGGAAAGATCACAAATGTAACAGTAAGTAAATAAAAGGAAAGGATTGCAAATCAATTAACTACCCAACTCCTCTTGAGCTTGTAGATTAATTGAAACAAGCTACTTCAAGTTGATGAATTACAATCACTCTTGTGTACAAAGGAAGGTTCACCTCCTCCTTGGCCCAAGCAGCACTCGGTCAAGCCAGGACGTTTTACTATCCCTCAGGACAACCCTCACAGAGCTACACTCATGAAAGATTCACTCACAAATGAAACGCTTACAATGAACCTCACACCACTAAGACTACAAATATTCTTTTTGGAGTATTTTCTCACTAAAATCTCTCTAGATCTTTTGTATCTTCAGTGTGCCAAAGTTGTTTGAAGTGTCTGACCAACCACTATTTATATAGGACCAAGAAAGTGCCTCATTAATGCTTCAAACGGATAGAAAGTAGCTGAACAGTCAACTAGCCGTTGGCAGTGTCGGACGTCCGATAGCTCTGCTTTATGCGTCCGACAGCAGGCAGAGAGTTTAAGACTTTTTCTTCAATTCTTTCGGACGTCCGATAGGCTGGTTTTCTGCGTCCGAAGGTATGATGTAGAACTGGAAATTTTTCTTCAATTCCTTAGGACGTCCGATAGGATGGTTTTCTGCGTCCGAAGATACTCAATGGTTGTCGGACGTCCGATGCAGTCTTTTTGAGCGTCCGACAGCTTCAGCATACTTTGTCTTCTTCCAATTGCACTTGTTCATGGAATCAAATAATTTCATAACTGAAAATATATCTTGAAGAAATATTAGTATCATCCATTTGTTTTGTAAACATCAAAAGATAGGGATCAAGATCAACAATCTTCCCCTTTTTGATGATGACAAAACAATGGATGGAAAGAAACAAAAATAAGTATAAGCTCCCCCTCAATCATTGCAACCAAAACTTTTAAGAGCCAAACTCATAATCTCATAATAACTCCCCCTTACACATTGCATCCATCTCTCCCCCTTTTTGTCATCATAAGATGAGAGTAATAACCAGCAACCATAATCCAACAACAATAACAGAAAATCTAATATTTCAAACAAAAACAGAGAAATGATAGCAGAATTCAGCAATACCAACATACCAACTTATCACAGAGAAATTAGCAAATCATCGTTAGATCAGAATAGTTCTTTTCTCTCCCTTTTTGACATCATATAGATTCAGTAGTATTCAAAAATATCAGCGAAAACTCAAATCAAAATATCAGAAATATCAAAAGAAGAATATTGTGAACAAGAATCACTGCAATGATTAACAAAATCTCCTACTTGTTAAAGTTAGCATCATGTCTAACTATCCATATGTATTTCATGCCTTTTTTTATATTATTTCTCACATAGCAATCACTTTTCATGTGACCTTTTTGACAACAAAAATTACACATAATTAGGGAATTATTTATATGAACAGGTTTAATAAATCTTTCTTGTCTTCTCCTATGGATAACAAACTCATTTGCAGCAGAATTTATCTTAAAATGAGGTTTTGATTTATTACTTTGAAAACAGTCCTGTTTTTTATGTTGAAGCAATTCATTTAAATCATCCATTCTTCTTTTCAAATCATCTTGTTCCCTTTTGAACATTTCACAAAAACTTGTTTTTCTATCAAGATCCAAGTGTAAAGCAGTCTCATTTTTTCTGAAGTAATCATTTTCAGTTTTCAACTTTTTGTTTTGTTGAAAAAGATTTGCATTATCTCGAAGCAAACAACTAATTTTCTGTTTTAACTCCTTGTTTCTAACATAAGATTCTTTCAAACTATCATGCAATTTTATAATGAAAGATTCAAGATCATCATCATTTTCATCATCACTTTCAAATTGAGAGCTAGAAGATGTTACCTCATCATCTCCAATGGCCATAAAAGCCAATTGAGCAGACTCTTCTTTCTCTTCAATTTCACCATCGGAGTTGCATTCATTCCAAGTGAATTGAAATTTGTTTAATCTTGGTTTTCTTCCTTCTTTCTTCTTCATCACTGGACAGTCACTTGCATAGTGTCCAGGCTGTCCACATTCGTAGCATTTGTCCAATTGTTTCTTGTTGAATTCTTGTTTTCCTTTGTGCCTTGCGTTTGAAGATTGATTCTGGAATTGATTGCTAGGTCCTCCCCTTCTAAACTTCCTTTTATTCAAGATTCTCTTGAACCTTTTTGTGATGAGAGCAAGATCGTTGTCATCACAATCCGAGTCTTCATCATCCAACAGAGCTGGATCATCTTCACTTTGAGCTGCCTTTAGAGCTATGTTTCTCTTTGCTCTAGCGTCCTCTTCCTCCTGCACTTTAGTTTTCAACTTCAACTCATAAGAAGTTAGTGAGTTAATGAGAGATTCAATAGGCACAGAATTTAAATCCTTAGCCTCCTCTATTGCAGTCACTTTATTTTCCCATTCTTTGCCCAATGCATTGAGAATTTTCCTGTTCTTCTCTCCCAAGGTGTACTCTTTGCCCAACACCTCGAGATCTTTGATCAAGTCATTGAACCTGCAATACATTTTGTCAATATTCTCAAGAGGTTCAATTTTAAATAATTCATACTTTGTGACCAAGATAGCCTTTTTCTGTTCTCTCACGTTGTCACCACCCTCATGGATTTCTCTTAACTTATCCCACATTTCTTTGGCCGATTTACAGCCTTTTACTCTAATTGATTCATTTGAATCTAAGGCACTATAAAGAACATTCATGGCTTTGGCATTCAATGTGAGATTAGTCCTATCTTGAGCATTCATTTCAGCTCTCGTTTTTTGCCGAAGCAAACCTGTATCTGCATCAAGAAAGTTAGCTTCATGCGGTCCTTCACTCACAATAAACCATAACTCAATATCAATAGATTGCAAAAAAATAATCATCCTTTCTTTCCAACTAACATAATTGGAGCCACTAAACATGGGAGGCCTAATAACAGATTGCCCCTCAACAAACATAGCATGACTGGTTGTCATCTTTACTCCAAGCCGCTTGAGTTTAATCTCTAGGAGACCAAGCTCTGATACCAATTGTTAGGCCCGAAAACAACCAATGAGACAAACATAAACAATGGAAAGATCACAAATGTAACAGTAAGTAAATAAAAGGAAAGGATTGCAAATCAATTAACTACCCAACTCCTCTTGAGCTTGTAGATTAATTGAAACAAGCTACTTCAAGTTGATGAATTACAATCACTCTTGTGTACAAAGGAAGGTTCACCTCCTCCTTGGCCCAAGCAGCACTCGGTCAAGCCAGGACGTTTTACTATCCCTCAGGACAACCCTCACAGAGCTACACTCATGAAAGATTCACTCACAAATGAAACGCTTACAATGAACCTCACACCACTAAGACTACAAATATTCTTTTTGGAGTATTTTCTCACTAAAATCTCTCTAGATCTTTTGTATCTTCAGTGTGCCAAAGTTGTTTGAAGTGTCTGACCAACCACTATTTATATAGGACCAAGAAAGTGCCTCATTAATGCTTCAAACGGATAGAAAGTAGCTGAACAGTCAACTAGCCGTTGGCAGTGTCGGACGTCCGATAGCTCTGTTTTATGCGTCCGACAGCAGGCAGAGAGTTTAAGACTTTTTCTTCAATTCTTTCGGACGTCCGATAGGCTGGTTTTCTGCGTCCGAAGGTATGATGTAGAACTGGAAATTTTTCTTCAATTCCTTAGGACGTCCGATAGGATGGTTTTCTGCGTCCGAAGATACTCAATGGTTGTCGGACGTCCGATGCAGTCTTTTTGAGCGTCCGACAGCTTCAGCATACTTTGTCTTCTTCCAATTGCACTTGTTCATGGAATCAAATAATTTCATAACTGAAAATATATCTTGAAGAAATATTAGTATCATCCATTTGTTTTGTAAACATCAAAAGATAGGGATCAAGATCAACAATCTTCCCCTTTTTGATGATGACAAAACAATGGATGGAAAGAAACAAAAATAAGTATAAGCTCCCCCTCAATCATTGCAACCAAAACTTTTAAGAGCCAAACTCATAATCTCATAATAACTCCCCCTTACACATTGCATCCATCTCTCCCCCTTTTTGTCATCATAAGATGAGAGTAATAACCAGCAACCATAATCCAACAACAATAACAGAAAATCTAATATTTCAAACAAAAACAGAGAAATGATAGCAGAATTCAGCAATACCAACATACCAACTTATCACAGAGAAATTAGCAAATCATCGTTAGATCAGAATAGTTCTTTTCTCTCCCTTTTTGACATCATATAGATTCAGTAGTATTCAAAAATATCAGCGAAAACTCAAATCAAAATATCAGAAATATCAAAAGAAGAATATTGTGAACAAGAATCACTGCAATGATTAACAAAATCTCCTACTTGTTAAAGTTAGCATCATGTCTAACTATCCATATGTATTTCATGCCTTTTTTTATATTATTTCTCACATAGCAATCACTTTTCATGTGACCTTTTTGACAACAAAAATTACACATAATTAGGGAATTATTTATATGAACAGGTTTAATAAATCTTTCTTGTCTTCTCCTATGGATAACAAACTCATTTGCAGCAGAATTTATCTTAAAATGAGGTTTTGATTTATTACTTTGAAAACAGTCCTGTTTTTTATGTTGAAGCAATTCATTTAAATCATCCATTCTTCTTTTCAAATCATCTTGTTCCCTTTTGAACATTTCACAAAAACTTGTTTTTCTATCAAGATCCAAGTGTAAAGCAGTCTCATTTTTTCTGAAGTAATCATTTTCAGTTTTCAACTTTTTGTTTTGTTGAAAAAGATTTGCATTATCTCGAAGCAAACAACTAATTTTCTGTTTTAACTCCTTGTTTCTAACATAAGATTCTTTCAAACTATCATGCAATTTTATAATGAAAGATTCAAGATCATCATCATTTTCATCATCACTTTCAAATTGAGAGCTAGAAGATGTTACCTCATCATCTCCAATGGCCATAAAAGCCAATTGAGCAGACTCTTCTTTCTCTTCAATTTCACCATCGGAGTTGCATTCATTCCAAGTGAATTGAAATTTGTTTAATCTTGGTTTTCTTCCTTCTTTCTTCTTCATCACTGGACAGTCACTTGCATAGTGTCCAGGCTGTCCACATTCGTAGCATTTGTCCAATTGTTTCTTGTTGAATTCTTGTTTTCCTTTGTGCCTTGCGTTTGAAGACTGATTCTGGAATTGATTGCTAGGTCCTCCCCTTCTAAACTTCCTTTTATTCAAGATTCTCTTGAACCTTTTTGTGATGAGAGCAAGATCGTTGTCATCACAATCCGAGTCTTCATCATCCAACAGAGCTGGATCATCTTCACTTTGAGCTGCCTTTAGAGCTATGTTTCTCTTTGCTCTAGCGTCCTCTTCCTCCTGCACTTTAGTTTTCAACTTCAACTCATAAGAAGTTAGTGAGTTAATGAGAGATTCAATAGGCACAGAATTTAAATCCTTAGCCTCCTCTATTGCAGTCACTTTATTTTCCCATTCTTTGCCCAATGCATTGAGAATTTTCCTGTTCTTCTCTCCCAAGGTGTACTCTTTGCCCAACACCTCGAGATCTTTGATCAAGTCATTGAACCTGCAATACATTTTGTCAATATTCTCAAGAGGTTCAATTTTAAATAATTCATACTTTGTGACCAAGATAGCCTTTTTCTGTTCTCTCACGTTGTCACCACCCTCATGGATTTCTCTTAACTTATCCCACATTTCTTTGGCCGATTTACAGCCTTTTACTCTAATTGATTCATTTGAATCTAAGGCACTATAAAGAACATTCATGGCTTTGGCATTCAATGTGAGATTAGTCCTATCTTGAGCATTCATTTCAGCTCTCGTTTTTTGCCGAAGCAAACCTGTATCTGCATCAAGAAAGTTAGCTTCATGCGGTCCTTCACTCACAATAAACCATAACTCAATATCAATAGATTGCAAAAAAATAATCATCCTTTCTTTCCAACTAACATAATTGGAGCCACTAAACATGGGAGGCCTAATAACAGATTGCCCCTCAACAAACATAGCATGACTGGTTGTCATCTTTACTCCAAGCCGCTTGAGTTTAATCTCTAGGAGACCAAGCTCTGATACCAATTGTTAGGCCCGAAAACAACCAATGAGACAAACATAAACAATGGAAAGATCACAAATGTAACAGTAAGTAAATAAAAGGAAAGGATTGCAAATCAATTAACTACCCAACTCCTCTTGAGCTTGTAGATTAATTGAAACAAGCTACTTCAAGTTGATGAATTACAATCACTCTTGTGTACAAAGGAAGGTTCACCTCCTCCTTGGCCCAAGCAGCACTCGGTCAAGCCAGGACGTTTTACTATCCCTCAGGACAACCCTCACAGAGCTACACTCATGAAAGATTCACTCACAAATGAAACGCTTACAATGAACCTCACACCACTAAGACTACAAATATTCTTTTTGGAGTATTTTCTCACTAAAATCTCTCTAGATCTTTTGTATCTTCAGTGTGCCAAAGTTGTTTGAAGTGTCTGACCAACCACTATTTATATAGGACCAAGAAAGTGCCTCATTAATGCTTCAAACGGATAGAAAGTAGCTGAACAGTCAACTAGCCGTTGGCAGTGTCGGACGTCCGATAGCTCTGTTTTATGCGTCCGACAGCAGGCAGAGAGTTTAAGACTTTTTCTTCAATTCTTTCGGACGTCCGATAGGCTGGTTTTCTGCGTCCGAAGGTATGATGTAGAACTGGAAATTTTTCTTCAATTCCTTAGGACGTCCGATAGGATGGTTTTCTGCGTCCGAAGATACTCAATGGTTGTCGGACGTCCGATGCAGTCTTTTTGAGCGTCCGACAGCTTCAGCATACTTTGTCTTCTTCCAATTGCACTTGTTCATGGAATCAAATAATTTCATAACTGAAAATATATCTTGAAGAAATATTAGTATCATCCATTTGTTTTGTAAACATCAAAAGATAGGGATCAAGATCAACAATCTTCCCCTTTTTGATGATGACAAAACAATGGATGGAAAGAAACAAAAATAAGTATAAGCTCCCCCTCAATCATTGCAACCAAAACTTTTAAGAGCCAAACTCATAATCTCATAATAACTCCCCCTTACACATTGCATCCATCTCTCCCCCTTTTTGTCATCATAAGATGAGAGTAATAACCAGCAACCATAATCCAACAACAATAACAGAAAATCTAATATTTCAAACAAAAACAGAGAAATGATAGCAGAATTCAGCAATACCAACATACCAACTTATCACAGAGAAATTAGCAAATCATCGTTAGATCAGAATAGTTCTTTTCTCTCCCTTTTTGACATCATATAGATTCAGTAGTATTCAAAAATATCAGCGAAAACTCAAATCAAAATATCAGAAATATCAAAAGAAGAATATTGTGAACAAGAATCACTGCAATGATTAACAAAATCTCCTACTTGTTAAAGTTAGCATCATGTCTAACTATCCATATGTATTTCATGCCTTTTTTTATATTATTTCTCACATAGCAATCACTTTTCATGTGACCTTTTTGACAACAAAAATTACACATAATTAGGGAATTATTTATATGAACAGGTTTAATAAATCTTTCTTGTCTTCTCCTATGGATAACAAACTCATTTGCAGCAGAATTTATCTTAAAATGAGGTTTTGATTTATTACTTTGAAAACAGTCCTGTTTTTTATGTTGAAGCAATTCATTTAAATCATCCATTCTTCTTTTCAAATCATCTTGTTCCCTTTTGAACATTTCACAAAAACTTGTTTTTCTATCAAGATCCAAGTGTAAAGCAGTCTCATTTTTTCTGAAGTAATCATTTTCAGTTTTCAACTTTTTGTTTTGTTGAAAAAGATTTGCATTATCTCGAAGCAAACAACTAATTTTCTGTTTTAACTCCTTGTTTCTAACATAAGATTCTTTCAAACTATCATGCAATTTTATAATGAAAGATTCAAGATCATCATCATTTTCATCATCACTTTCAAATTGAGAGCTAGAAGATGTTACCTCATCATCTCCAATGGCCATAAAAGCCAATTGAGCAGACTCTTCTTTCTCTTCAATTTCACCATCGGAGTTGCATTCATTCCAAGTGAATTGAAATTTGTTTAATCTTGGTTTTCTTCCTTCTTTCTTCTTCATCACTGGACAGTCACTTGCATAGTGTCCAGGCTGTCCACATTCGTAGCATTTGTCCAATTGTTTCTTGTTGAATTCTTGTTTTCCTTTGTGCCTTGCGTTTGAAGACTGATTCTGGAATTGATTGCTAGGTCCTCCCCTTCTAAACTTCCTTTTATTCAAGATTCTCTTGAACCTTTTTGTGATGAGAGCAAGATCGTTGTCATCACAATCCGAGTCTTCATCATCCAACAGAGCTGGATCATCTTCACTTTGAGCTGCCTTTAGAGCTATGTTTCTCTTTGCTCTAGCGTCCTCTTCCTCCTGCACTTTAGTTTTCAACTTCAACTCATAAGAAGTTAGTGAGTTAATGAGAGATTCAATAGGCACAGAATTTAAATCCTTAGCCTCCTCTATCGCAGTCACTTTATTTTCCCATTCTTTGCCCAATGCATTGAGAATTTTCCTGTTCTTCTCTCCCAAGGTGTACTCTTTGCCCAACACCTCGAGATCTTTGATCAAGTCATTGAACCTGCAATACATTTTGTCAATATTCTCAAGAGGTTCAATTTTAAATAATTCATACTTTGTGACCAAGATAGCCTTTTTCTGTTCTCTCACGTTGTCACCACCCTCATGGATTTCTCTTAACTTATCCCACATTTCTTTGGCCGATTTACAGCCTTTTACTCTAATTGATTCATTTGAATCTAAGGCACTATAAAGAACATTCATGGCTTTGGCATTCAATGTGAGATTAGTCCTATCTTGAGCATTCATTTCAGCTCTCGTTTTTTGCCGAAGCAAACCTGTATCTGCATCAAGAAAGTTAGCTTCATGCGGTCCTTCACTCACAATAAACCATAACTCAATATCAATAGATTGCAAAAAAATAATCATCCTTTCTTTCCAACTAACATAATTGGAGCCACTAAACATGGGAGGCCTAATAACAGATTGCCCCTCAACAAACATAGCATGACTGGTTGTCATCTTTACTCCAAGCCGCTTGAGTTTAATCTCTAGGAGACCAAGCTCTGATACCAATTGTTAGGCCCGAAAACAACCAATGAGACAAACATAAACAATGGAAAGATCACAAATGTAACAGTAAGTAAATAAAAGGAAAGGATTGCAAATCAATTAACTACCCAACTCCTCTTGAGCTTGTAGATTAATTGAAACAAGCTACTTCAAGTTGATGAATTACAATCACTCTTGTGTACAAAGGAAGGTTCACCTCCTCCTTGCCCCAAGCAGCACTCGGTCAAGTCAGGACGTTTTAATATCCCTCAGGACAACCCTCACAGAGCTACACTCATGAAAGATTCACTCACAAATGAAACGCTTACAATGAACCTCACACCACTAAGACTACAAATATTCTTTTTGGAGTATTTTCTCACCAAAATCTCTCTAGATCTTTTGTATCTTCAGTGTGCCAAAGTTGTTTGAAGTGTCTGACCAACCACTATTTATATAGGACCAAGAAAGTGCCTCATTAATGCTTCAAACGGATAGAAAGTAGCTGAACAGTCAACTAGCCGTTGGCAGTGCCGGACGTCCGATAGCTCTGTTTTATGCGTCCGACAGCAGGCAGAGAGTTTAAGACTTTTTCTTCAATTCTTTCGGACGTCCGATAGGCTGGTTTTCTGCGTCCGAAGGTATGATGTAGAACTGGAAATTTTTCTTCAATTCCTTAGGACGTCCGATAGGATGGTTTTCTGCGTCCGAAGATACTCAATGGTTGTCGGACGTCCGATGCAGTCTTTTTGAGCGTCCGACAGCTTCAGCATACTTTGTCTTCTTCCAATTGCACTTGTTCATGGAATCAAATAATTTCATAACTGAAAATATATCTTGAAGAAATATTAGTATCATCCATTTGTTTTGTAAACATCAAAAGATAGGGATCAAGATCAACAATCTTCCCCTTTTTGATGATGACAAAACAATGGATGGAAAGAAACAAAAATAAGTATAAGCTCCCCCTCAATCATTGCAACCAAAACTTTTAAGAGCCAAACTCATAATCTCATAATAACTCCCCCTTACACATTGCATCCATCTCTCCCCCTTTTTGTCATCATAAGATGAGAGTAATAACCAGCAACCATAATCCAACAACAATAACAGAAAATCCAATATTTCAAACAAAAACAGAGAAATGATAGCAGAATTCAGCAATACCAACATACCAACTTATCACAGAGAAATTAGCAAATCATCGTTAGATCAGAATAGTTCTTTTCTCTCCCTTTTTGACATCATATAGATTCAGTAGTATTCAAAAATATCAGCGAAAACTCAAATCAAAATATCAGAAATATCAAAAGAAGAATATTGTGAACAAGAATCACTGCAATGATTAACAAAATCTCCTACTTGTTAAAGTTAGCATCATGTCTAACTATCCATATGTATTTCATGCCTTTTTTTATATTATTTCTCACATAGCAATCACTTTTCATGTGACCTTTTTGACAACAAAAATTACACATAATTAGGGAATTATTTATATGAACAGGTTTAATAAATCTTTCTTGTCTTCTCCTATGGATAACAAACTCATTTGCAGCAGAATTTATCTTAAAATGAGGTTTTGATTTATTACTTTGAAAACAGTCCTGTTTTTTATGTTGAAGCAATTCATTTAAATCATCCATTCTTCTTTTCAAATCATCTTGTTCCCTTTTGAACATTTCACAAAAACTTGTTTTTCTATCAAGATCCAAGTGTAAAGCAGTCTCATTTTTTCTGAAGTAATCATTTTCAGTTTTCAACTTTTTGTTTTGTTGAAAAAGATTTGCATTATCTCGAAGCAAAAAACTAATTTTCTGTTTTAACTCCTTGTTTCTAACATAAGATTCTTTCAAACTATCATGCAATTTTATAATGAAAGATTCAAGATCATCATCATTTTCATCATCACTTTCAAATTGAGAGCTAGAAGATGTTACCTCATCATCTCCAATGGCCATAAAAGCCAATTGAGCAGACTCTTCTTTCTCTTCAATTTCACCATCGGAGTTGCATTCATTCCAAGTGAATTGAAATTTGTTTAATCTTGGTTTTCTTCCTTCTTTCTTCTTCATCACTGGACAGTCACTTGCATAGTGTCCAGGCTGTCCACATTCGTAGCATTTGTCCAATTGTTTCTTGTTGAATTCTTGTTTTCCTTTGTGCCTTGCGTTTGAAGACTGATTCTGAAATTGATTGCTAGGTCCTCCCCTTCTAAACTTCCTTTTATTCAAGATTCTCTTGAACCTTTTTGTGATGAGAGCAAGATCGTTGTCATCACAATCCGAGTCTTCATCATCCAACAGAGCTGGATCATCTTCACTTTGAGCTGCCTTTAGAGCTATGTTTCTCTTTGCTCTAGCGTCCTCTTCCTCCTGCACTTTAGTTTTCAACTTCAACTCATAAGAAGTTAGTGAGTTAATGAGAGATTCAATAGGCACAGAATTTAAATCCTTAGCCTCCTCTATCGCAGTCACTTTATTTTCCCATTCTTTGCCCAATGCATTGAGAATTTTCCTGTTCTTCTCTCCCAAGGTGTACTCTTTGCCCAACACCTCGAGATCTTTGATCAAGTCATTGAACCTGCAATACATTTTGTCAATATTCTCAAGAGGTTCAATTTTAAATAATTCATACTTTGTGACCAAGATAGCCTTTTTCTGTTCTCTCACGTTGTCACCACCCTCATGGATTTCTCTTAACTTATCCCACATTTCTTTGGCCGATTTACAGCCTTTTACTCTAATTGATTCATTTGAATCTAAGGCACTATAAAGAACATTCATGGCTTTGGCATTCAATGTGAGATTAGTCCTATCTTGAGCATTCATTTCAGCTCTCGTTTTTTGCCGAAGCAAACCTGTATCTGCATCAAGAAAGTTAGCTTCATGCGGTCCTTCACTCACAATAAACCATAACTCAATATCAATAGATTGCAAAAAAATAATCATCCTTTCTTTCCAACTAACATAATTGGAGCCACTAAACATGGGAGGCCTAATAACAGATTGCCCCTCAACAAACATAGCATGACTGGTTGTCATCTTTACTCCAAGCCGCTTGAGTTTAATCTCTAGGAGACCAAGATCTGATACCAATTGTTAGGCCCGAAAACAACCAATGAGACAAACATAAACAATGGAAAGATCACAAATGTAACAGTAAGTAAATAAAAGGAAAGGATTGCAAATCAATTAACTACCCAACTCCTCTTGAGCTTGTAGATTAATTGAAACAAGCTACTTCAAGTTGATGAATTACAATCACTCTTGTGTACAAAGGAAGGTTCACCTCCTCCTTGCCCCAAGCAGCACTCGGTCAAGTCAGGACGTTTTAATATCCCTCAGGACAACCCTCACAGAGCTACACTCATGAAAGATTCACTCACAAATGAAACGCTTACAATGAACCTCACACCACTAAGACTACAAATATTCTTTTTGGAGTATTTTCTCACCAAAATCTCTCTAGATCTTTTGTATCTTCAGTGTGCCAAAGTTGTTTGAAGTGTCTGACCATCCACGATTTATATAGGACCAAGAAAGTGCCTCATTAATGCTTCAAACGGATAGAAAGTAGCTGAACAGTCAACTAGCCGTTGGCAGTGCCGGACGTCCGATAGCTCTGTTTTATGCGTCCGACAGCAGGCAGAGAGTTTAAGACTTTTTCTTCAATTCTTTCGGACGTCCGATAGGCTGGTTTTCTGCGTCCGAAGGTATGATGTAGAACTGGAAATTTTTCTTCAATTCCTTAGGACGTCCGATAGGATGGTTTTCTGCGTCCGAAGATACTCAATGGTTGTCGGACGTCCGATGCAGTCTTTTTGAGCGTCCGACAGCTTCAGCATACTTTGTCTTCTTCCAATTGCACTTGTTCATGGAATCAAATAATTTCATAACTGAAAATATATCTTGAAGAAATATTAGTATCATCCATTTGTTTTGTAAACATCAAAAGATAGGGATCAAGATCAACAATCTTCCCCTTTTTGATGATGACAAAACAATGGATGGAAAGAAACAAAAATAAGTATAAGCTCCCCCTCAATCATTGCAACCAAAACTTTTAAGAGCCAAACTCATAATCTCATAATAACTCCCCCTTACACATTGCATCCATCTCTCCCCCTTTTTGTCATCATAAGATGAGAGTAATAACCAGCAACCATAATCCAACAACAATAACAGAAAATCCAATATTTCAAACAAAAACAGAGAAATGATAGCAGAATTCAGCAATACCAACATACCAACTTATCACAGAGAAATTAGCAAATCATCGTTAGATCAGAATAGTTCTTTTCTCTCCCTTTTTGACATCATATAGATTCAGTAGTATTCAAAAATATCAGCGAAAACTCAAATCAAAATATCAGAAATATCAAAAGAAGAATATTGTGAACAAGAATCACTGCAATGATTAACAAAATCTCCTACTTGTTAAAGTTAGCATCATGTCTAACTATCCATATGTATTTCATGCCTTTTTTTATATTATTTCTCACATAGCAATCACTTTTCATGTGACCTTTTTGACAACAAAAATTACACATAATTAGGGAATTATTTATATGAACAGGTTTAATAAATCTTTCTTGTCTTCTCCTATGGATAACAAACTCATTTGCAGCAGAATTTATCTTAAAATGAGGTTTTGATTTATTACTTTGAAAACAGTCCTGTTTTTTATGTTGAAGCAATTCATTTAAATCATCCATTCTTCTTTTCAAATCATCTTGTTCCCTTTTGAACATTTCACAAAAACTTGTTTTTCTATCAAGATCCAAGTGTAAAGCAGTCTCATTTTTTCTGAAGTAATCATTTTCAGTTTTCAACTTTTTGTTTTGTTGAAAAAGATTTGCATTATCTCGAAGCAAAAAACTAATTTTCTGTTTTAACTCCTTGTTTCTAACATAAGATTCTTTCAAACTATCATGCAATTTTATAATGAAAGATTCAAGATCATCATCATTTTCATCATCACTTTCAAATTGAGAGCTAGAAGATGTTACCTCATCATCTCCAATGGCCATAAAAGCCAATTGAGCAGACTCTTCTTTCTCTTCAATTTCACCATCGGAGTTGCATTCATTCCAAGTGAATTGAAATTTGTTTAATCTTGGTTTTCTTCCTTCTTTCTTCTTCATCACTGGACAGTCACTTGCATAGTGTCCAGGCTGTCCACATTCGTAGCATTTGTCCAATTGTTTCTTGTTGAATTCTTGTTTTCCTTTGTGCCTTGCGTTTGAAGACTGATTCTGAAATTGATTGCTAGGTCCTCCCCTTCTAAACTTCCTTTTATTCAAGATTCTCTTGAACCTTTTTGTGATGAGAGCAAGATCGTTGTCATCACAATCCGAGTCTTCATCATCCAACAGAGCTGGATCATCTTCACTTTGAGCTGCCTTTAGAGCTATGTTTCTCTTTGCTCTAGCGTCCTCTTCCTCCTGCACTTTAGTTTTCAACTTCAACTCATAAGAAGTTAGTGAGTTAATGAGAGATTCAATAGGCACAGAATTTAAATCCTTAGCCTCCTCTATCGCAGTCACTTTATTTTCCCATTCTTTGCCCAATGCATTGAGAATTTTCCTGTTCTTCTCTCCCAAGGTGTACTCTTTGCCCAACACCTCGAGATCTTTGATCAAGTCATTGAACCTGCAATACATTTTGTCAATATTCTCAAGAGGTTCAATTTTAAATAATTCATACTTTGTGACCAAGATAGCCTTTTTCTGTTCTCTCACGTTGTCACCACCCTCATGGATTTCTCTTAACTTATCCCACATTTCTTTGGCCGATTTACAGCCTTTTACTCTAATTGATTCATTTGAATCTAAGGCACTATAAAGAACATTCATGGCTTTGGCATTCAATGTGAGATTAGTCCTATCTTGAGCATTCATTTCAGCTCTCGTTTTTTGCCGAAGCAAACCTGTATCTGCATCAAGAAAGTTAGCTTCATGCGGTCCTTCACTCACAATAAACCATAACTCAATATCAATAGATTGCAAAAAAATAATCATCCTTTCTTTCCAACTAACATAATTGGAGCCACTAAACATGGGAGGCCTAATAACAGATTGCCCCTCAACAAACATAGCATGACTGGTTGTCATCTTTACTCCAAGCCGCTTGAGTTTAATCTCTAGGAGACCAAGATCTGATACCAATTGTTAGGCCCGAAAACAACCAATGAGACAAACATAAACAATGGAAAGATCACAAATGTAACAGTAAGTAAATAAAAGGAAAGGATTGCAAATCAATTAACTACCCAACTCCTCTTGAGCTTGTAGATTAATTGAAACAAGCTACTTCAAGTTGATGAATTACAATCACTCTTGTGTACAAAGGAAGGTTCACCTCCTCCTTGCCCCAAGCAGCACTCGGTCAAGTCAGGACGTTTTAATATCCCTCAGGACAACCCTCACAGAGCTACACTCATGAAAGATTCACTCACAAATGAAACGCTTACAATGAATCTCACACCACTAAGACTACAAATATTCTTTTTGGAGTATTTTCTCACCAAAATCTCTCTAGATCTTTTGTATCTTCAGTGTGCCAAAGTTGTTTGAAGTGTCTGACCAACCACTATTTATATAGGACCAAGAAAGTGCCTCATTAATGCTTCAAACGGATAGAAAGTAGCTGAACAGTCAACTAGCCGTTGGCAGTGCCGGACGTCCGATAGCTCTGTTTTATGCGTCCGACAGCAGGCAGAGAGTTTAAGACTTTTTCTTCAATTCTTTCGGACGTCCGATAGGCTGGTTTTCTGCGTCCGAAGGTATGATGTAGAACTGGAAATTTTTCTTCAATTCCTTAGGACGTCCGATAGGCTGGTTTTCTGCGTCCGAAGATACTCAATGGTTGTCGGACGTCCGATGCAGTCTTTTTGAGCGTCCGACAGCTTCAGCATACTTTGTCTTCTTCCAATTGCACTTGTTCATGGAATCAAATAATTTCATAACTGAAAATATATCTTGAAGAAATATTAGTATCATCCATTTGTTTTGTAAACATCAAAAGATAGGGATCAAGATCAACAATCTTCCCCTTTTTGATGATGACAAAACAATGGATGGAAAGAAACAAAAATAAGTATAAGCTCCCCCTCAATCATTGCAACCAAAACTTTTAAGAGCCAAACTCATAATCTCATAATAACTCCCCCTTACACATTGCATCCATCTCTCCCCCTTTTTGTCATCATAAGATGAGAGTAATAACCAGCAACCATAATCCAACAACAATAACAGAAAATCCAATATTTCAAACAAAAACAGAGAAATGATAGCAGAATTCAGCAATACCAACATACCAACTTATCACAGAGAAATTAGCAAATCATCGTTAGATCAGAATAGTTCTTTTCTCTCCCTTTTTGACATCATATAGATTCAGTAGTATTCAAAAATATCAGCGAAAACTCAAATCAAAATATCAGAAATATCAAAAGAAGAATATTGTGAACAAGAATCACTGCAATGATTAACAAAATCTCCTACTTGTTAAAGTTAGCATCATGTCTAACTATCCATATGTATTTCATGCCTTTTTTTATATTATTTCTCACATAGCAATCACTTTTCATGTGACCTTTTTGACAACAAAAATTACACATAATTAGGGAATTATTTATATGAACAGGTTTAATAAATCTTACATGTCTTCTCCTATGGATAACAAACTCATTTGCAGCAGAATTTATCTTAAAATGAGGTTTTGATTTATTACTTTGAAAACAGTCCTGTTTTTTATGTTGAAGCAATTCATTTAAATCATCCATTCTTCTTTTCAAATCATCTTGTTCCCTTTTGAACATTTCACAAAAACTTGTTTTTCTATCAAGATCCAAGTGTAAAGCAGTCTCATTTTTTCTGAAGTAATCATTTTCAGTTTTCAACTTTTTGTTTTGTTGAAAAAGATTTGCATTATCTCGAAGCAAAAAACTAATTTTCTGTTTTAACTCCTTGTTTCTAACATAAGATTCTTTCAAACTATCATGCAATTTTATAATGAAAGATTCAAGATCATCATCATTTTCATCATCACTTTCAAATTGAGAGCTAGAAGATGTTACCTCATCATCTCCAATGGCCATAAAAGCCAATTGAGCAGACTCTTCTTTCTCTTCAATTTCACCATCGGAGTTGCATTCATTCCAAGTGAATTGAAATTTGTTTAATCTTGGTTTTCTTCCTTCTTTCTTCTTCATCACTGGACAGTCACTTGCATAGTGTCCAGGCTGTCCACATTCGTAGCATTTGTCCAATTGTTTCTTGTTGAATTCTTGTTTTCCTTTGTGCCTTGCGTTTGAAGACTGATTCTGAAATTGATTGCTAGGTCCTCCCCTTCTAAACTTCCTTTTATTCAAGATTCTCTTGAACCTTTTTGTGATGAGAGCAAGATCGTTGTCATCACAATCCGAGTCTTCATCATCCAACAGAGCTGGATCATCTTCACTTTGAGCTGCCTTTAGAGCTATGTTTCTCTTTGCTCTAGCGTCCTCTTCCTCCTGCACTTTAGTTTTCAACTTCAACTCATAAGAAGTTAGTGAGTTAATGAGAGATTTAATAGGCACAGAATTTAAATCCTTAGCCTCCTCTATTGCAGTCACTTTATTTTCCCATTCTTTGCCCAATGCATTGAGAATTTTCTTGTTCTTCTCTCCCAAGGTGTACTCTTTGCCCAACACCTCGAGATCTTTGATCAAGTCATTGAACCTGCAATACATTTTGTCAATATTCTCAAGAGGTTCAATTTTAAATAATTCATACTTTGTGACCAAGATAGCCTTTTTCTGTTCTCTCACGTTGTCACCACCCTCATGGATTTCTCTTAACTTATCCCACATTTCTTTGGCCGATTTACAGCCTTTTACTCTAATTGATTCATTTGAATCTAAGGCACTATAAAGAATATTCATGGCTTTGGCATTCAATGTGAGATTAGTCCTATCTTGAGCATTCATTTCAACTCTCGTTTTTGGCCGAAGCAAACCTGTATCTGCATCAAGAAAGTTAGCTTCATGCGGTCCTTCACTCACAATAAACCATAACTCAATATCAATAGATTGCAAAAAAATAATCATCCTTTCTTTCCAGCTAACATAATTGGAGCCACTAAACATGGGAGGCCTAATAACAGATTGCCCCTCAACAAACATAGCATGACTGGTTGTCATCTTTACTCCAAGCCGCTTGAGTTTAATCTCTAGGAGACCAAGCTCTGATACCAATTGTTAGGCCCGAAAACAACCAATGAGACAAACATAAACAATGGAAAGATCACAAGTGTAACAGTAAGTAAATAAAAGGAAAGGATTGCAAATCAATTAACTACCCAACTCCTCTTGAGCTTGTAGATTAATTGAAACAAGCTACTTCAAGTTGATGAATTACAATCACTCTTGTGTACAAAGGAAGGTTCACCTCCTCCTTGCCCCAAGCAGCACTCGGTCAAGTCAGGACGTTTTAATATCCCTCAGGACAACCCTCACAGAGCTACACTCATGAAAGATTCACTCACAAATGAAACGCTTACAATGAATCTCACACCACTAAGACTACAAATATTCTTTTTGGAGTATTTTCTCACCAAAATCTCTCTAGATCTTTTGTATCTTCAGTGTGCCAAAGTTGTTTGAAGTGTCTGACCAACCACTATTTATATAGGACCAAGAAAGTGCCTCATTAATGCTTCAAACGGATAGAAAGTAGCTGAACAGTCAACTAGCCGTTGGCAGTGCCGGACGTCCGATAGCTCTGTTTTATGCGTCCGACAGCAGGCAGAGAGTTTAAGACTTTTTCTTCAATTCTTTCGGACGTCCGATAGGCTGGTTTTCTGCGTCCGAAGGTATGATGTAGAACTGGAAATTTTTCTTCAATTCCTTAGGACGTCCGATAGGCTGGTTTTCTGCGTCCGAAGATACTCAATGGTTGTCGGACGTCCGATGCAGTCTTTTTGAGCGTCCGACAGCTTCAGCATACTTTGTCTTCTTCCAATTGCACTTGTTCATGGAATCAAATAATTTCATAACTGAAAATATATCTTGAAGAAATATTAGTATCATCCATTTGTTTTGTAAACATCAAAAGATAGGGATCAAGATCAACAATCTTCCCCTTTTTGATGATGACAAAACAATGGATGGAAAGAAACAAAAATAAGTATAAGCTCCCCCTCAATCATTGCAACCAAAACTTTTAAGAGCCAAACTCATAATCTCATAATAACTCCCCCTTACACATTGCATCCATCTCTCCCCCTTTTTGTCATCATAAGATGAGAGTAATAACCAGCAACCATAATCCAACAACAATAACAGAAAATCCAATATTTCAAACAAAAACAGAGAAATGATAGCAGAATTCAGCAATACCAACATACCAACTTATCACAGAGAAATTAGCAAATCATCGTTAGATCAGAATAGTTCTTTTCTCTCCCTTTTTGACATCATATAGATTCAGTAGTATTCAAAAATATCAGCGAAAACTCAAATCAAAATATCAGAAATATCAAAAGAAGAATATTGTGAACAAGAATCACTGCAATGATTAACAAAATCTCCTACTTGTTAAAGTTAGCATCATGTCTAACTATCTACATGTATTTCATGCCTTTTTTTATATTATTTCTCACATAACAATCACTTTTCATGTGACCTTTTTGACAACAAAAATTACACATAATTAGGAAATTATTTATATGAACAGGTTTAATAAATCTTACATGTCTTCTCCTATGGATAACAAACTCATTTGCAGCAGAATTTATCTTAAAATGAGGTTTTGATTTATTACTTTGAAAACAGTCCTGTTTTTTATGTTGAAACAATTCATTTAAATCATCCATTCTTCTTTTCAAATCATCTTGTTCCCTTTTGAACATTTCACAAAAACTTGTTTTTCTATCAAGATCCAAGTGTAAAGCAGTCTCATTTTTTCTGAAGTAATCATTTTCAGTTTTCAACTTTTTGTTTTGTTGAAAAAGATTTGCATTATCTCGAAGCAAAAAACTAATTTTCTGTTTTAACTCCTTGTTTCTAACATAAGATTCTTTCAAACTATCATGCAATTTTATAATGAAAGATTCAAGATCATCATCATTTTCATCATCACTTTCAAATTGAGAGCTAGAAGATGTTACCTCATCATCTCCAATGGCCATAAAAGCCAATTGAGCAGACTCTTCTTTCTCTTCAATTTCACCATCGGAGTTGCATTCATTCCAAGTGAATTGAAATTTGTTTAATCTTGGTTTTCTTCCTTCTTTCTTCTTCATCACTGGACAGTCACTTGCATAGTGTCCAGGCTGTCCACATTCGTAGCATTTGTCCAATTGTTTCTTGTTGAATTCTTGTTTTCCTTTGTGCCTTGCGTTTGAAGACTGATTCTGGAATTGATTGCTAGGTCCTCCCCTTCTAAACTTCCTTTTATTCAAGATTCTCTTGAACCTTTTTGTGATGAGAGCAAGATCGTTGTCATCACAATCCGAGTCTTCATCATCCAACAGAGCTGGATCATCTTCACTTTGAGCTGCCTTTAGAGCTATGTTTCTCTTTGCTCTAGCGTCCTCTTCCTCCTGCACTTTAGTTTTCAACTTCAACTCATAAGAAGTTAGTGAGTTAATGAGAGATTCAATAGGCACAGAATTTAAATCCTTAGCCTCCTCTATTGCAGTCACTTTATTTTCCCATTCTTTGCCCAATGCATTGAGAATTTTCCTGTTCTTCTCTCCCAAGGTGTACTCTTTGCCCAACACCTCGAGATCTTTGATCAAGTCATTGAACCTGCAATACATTTTGTCAATATTCTCAAGAGGTTCAATTTTAAATAATTCATACTTTGTGACCAAGATAGCCTTTTTCTGTTCTCTCACGTTGTCACCACCCTCATGGATTTCTCTTAACTTATCCCACATTTCTTTGGCCGATTTACAGCCTTTTACTCTAATTGATTCATTTGAATCTAAGGCACTATAAAGAACATTCATGGCTTTGGCATTCAATGTGAGATTAGTCCTATCTTGAGCATTCATTTCAACTCTCGTTTTTGGCCGAAGCAAACCTGTATCTGCATCAAGAAAGTTAGCTTCATGCGGTCCTTCACTCACAATAAACCATAACTCAATATCAATAGATTGCAAAAAAATAATCATCCTTTCTTTCCAGCTAACATAATTGGAGCCACTAAACATGGGAGGCCTAATAACAGATTGCCCCTCAACAAACATAGCATGTTTGGTTGTCATCTTTACTCCAAGCCGCTTGAGTTTAATCTCTAGGAGACCAAGCTCTGATACCAATTGTTAGGCCCGAAAACAACCAATGAGACAAACATAAACAATGGAAAGATCACAAGTGTAACAGTAAGTAAATAAAAGGAAAGGATTGCAAATCAATTAACTACCCAACTCCTCTTGAGCTTGTAGATTAATTGAAACAAGCTACTTCAAGTTGATGAATTACAATCACTCTTGTGTACAAAGGAAGGTTCACCTCCTCCTTGCCCCAAGCAGCACTCGGTCAAGTCAGGACGTTTTAATATCCCTCAGGACAACCCTCACAGAGCTACACTCATGAAAGATTCACTCACAAATGAAACGCTTACAATGAATCTCACACCACTAAGACTACAAATATTCTTTTTGGAGTATTTTCTCACTAAAATCTCTCTAGATCTTTTGTATCTTCAGTGTGCCAAAGTTGCTTGAAGTGTCTGACCAACCACTATTTATATAGGACCAAGAAAGTGCCTCATTAATGCTTCAAACGGATAGAAAGTAGCTGAACAGTCAACTAGCCGTTGGCAGTGCCGGACGTCCGATAGCTCTGTTTTATGCGTCCGACAGCAGGCAGAGAGTTTAAGACTTTTTCTTCAATTCTTTCGGACGTCCGATAGGCTGGTTTTCTGCGTCCGAAGGTATGATGTAGAACTGGAAATTTTTCTTCAATTCCTTAGGACGTCCGATAGGATGGTTTTCTGCGTCCGAAGGTACTCAATGGTTGTCGGACGTCCGATGCAGTCTTTTTGAGCGTCCGACAGCTTCAGCATACTTTGTCTTCTTCCAATTGCACTTGTTCATGGAATCAAATAATTTCATAACTGAAAATATATCTTGAAGAAATATTAGTATCATCCATTTGTTTTGTAAACATCAAAAGATAGGGATCAAGATCAACAATCTTCCCCTTTTTGATGATGACAAAACAATGGATGGAAAGAAACAAAAATAAGTATAAGCTCCCCCTCAATCATTGCAACCAAAACTTTTAAGAGCCAAACTCATAATCTCATAATAACTCCCCCTTACACATTGCATCCATCTCTCCCCCTTTTTGTCATCATAAGATGAGAGTAATAACCAGCAATCATAATCCAACAACAATAACAGAAAATCCAATATTTCAAACAAAAACAGAGAAATGATAGCAGAATTCAGCAATACCAACATACCAACTTATCACAGAGAAATTAGCAAATCATCGTTAGATCAGAATAGTTCTTTTCTCTCCCTTTTTGACATCATATAGATTCAGTAGTATTCAAAAATATCAGCGAAAACTCAAATCAAAATATCAGAAATATCAAAAGAAGAATATTATGAACAAGAATCACTGCAATGATTAACAAAATCTCCTACTTGTTAAAGTTAGCATCATGTCTAACTATCTACATGTATTTCATGCCTTTTTTTATATTATTTCTCACATAACAATCACTTTTCATGTGACCTTTTTGACAACAAAAATTACACATAATTAGGAAATTATTTATATGAACAGGTTTAATAAATCTTACATGTCTTCTCCTATGGATAACAAACTCATTTGCAGCAGAATTTATCTTAAAATGAGGTTTTGATTTATTACTTTGAAAACAGTCCTGTTTTTTATGTTGAAACAATTCATTTAAATCATCCATTCTTCTTTTCAAATCATCTTGTTCCCTTTTGAACATTTCACAAAAACTTGTTTTTCTATCAAGATCCAAGTGTAAAGCAGTCTCATTTTTTCTGAAGTAATCATTTTCAGTTTTCAACTTTTTGTTTTGTTGAAAAAGATTTGCATTATCTCGAAGCAAAAAACTAATTTTCTGTTTTAACTCCTTGTTTCTAACATAAGATTCTTTCAAACTATCATGCAATTTTATAATAAAAGATTCAAGATCATCATCATTTTCATCATCACTTTCAAATTGAGAGCTAGAAGATGTTACCTCATCATCTCCAATGGCCACAAAAGCCAATTGAGCAGACTCTTCTTTCTCTTCAATTTCACCATCGGAGTTGCATTCATTCCAAGTGAATTGAAATTTGTTTAATCTTGGTTTTCTTCCTTCTTTCTTCTTCATCACTGGACAGTCACTTGCATAGTGTCCAGACTGTCCACATTCGTAGCATTTGTCCAATTGTTTCTTGTTGAATTCTTGTTTTCCTTTGTGCCTTGCGTTTGAAGACTGATTCTGGAATTGATTGCTAGGTCCTCCCCTTCTAAACTTTCTTTTATTCAAGATTCTCTTGAACCTTTTTGTGATGAGAGCAAGATCGTTGTCATCACAATCCGAGTCTTCATCATCCAACAGAGCTGGATCATCTTCACTTTGAGCTGCCTTTAGAGCTATGTTTCTCTTTGCTCTAGCGTCCTCTTCCTCCTGCACTTTAGTTTTCAACTTCAACTCATAAGAAGTTAGTGAGTTAATGAGAGATTCAATAGGCACAGAATTTAAATCCTTAGCCTCCTCTATTGCAGTCATTTTATTTTCCCATTCTTTGCCCAATGCATTGAGAATTTTCCTGTTCTTCTCTCCCAAGGTGTACTCTTTGCCCAACACCTCGAGATTTTTGATCAAGTCATTGAACCTGCAATACATTTTGTCAATATTCTCAAGAGGTTCAATTTTAAATAATTCATACTTTGTGACCAAGATAGCCTTTTTCTGTTCTCTCACGTTGTCACCACCCTCATGGATTTCTCTTAACTTATCCCACATTTCTTTGGCCGATTTACAGCCTTTTACTCTAATTGATTCATTTGAATCTAAGGCACTATAAAGAACATTCATGGCTTTGGCATTCAATGTGAGATTAGTCCTATCTTGAGCATTCATTTCAACTCTCGTTTTTGGCCGAAGCAAACCTGTATCTGCATCAAGAAAGTTAGCTTCATGCGGTCCTTCACTCACAATAAACCATAACTCAATATCAATAGATTGCAAAAAAATAATCATCATTTCTTTCCAGCTAACATAATTGGAGCCACTAAACATGGGAGGCCTAATAACAGATTGCCCCTCAACAAACATAGCATGTTTGGTTGTCATCTTTACTCCAAGCCGCTTGAGTTTAATCTCTAGGAGACCAAGCTCTGATACCAATTGTTAGGCCCGAAAACAACCAATGAGACAAACATAAACAATGGAAAGATCACAAGTGTAACAGTAAGTAAATAAAAGGAAAGGATTGCAAATCAATTAACTACCCAACTCCTCTTGAGCTTGTAGATTAATTGAAACAAGCTACTTCAAGTTGATGAATTACAATCACTCTTGTGTACAAAGGAAGGTTCACCTCCTCCTTGCCCCAAGCAGCACTCGGTCAAGTCAGGACGTTTTAATATCCCTCAGGACAACCCTCACAGAGCTACACTCATGAAAGATTCACTCACAAATGAAACGCTTACAATGAATCTCACACCACTAAGACTACAAATATTCTTTTTGGAGTATTTTCTCACTAAAATCTCTCTAGATCTTTTGTATCTTCAGTGTGCCAAAGTTGCTTGAAGTGTCTGACCAACCACTATTTATATAGGACCAAGAAAGTGCCTCATTAATGCTTCAAACGGATAGAAAGTAGCTGAACAGTCAACTAGCCGTTGGCAGTGCCGGACGTCCGATAGCTCTGTTTTATGCGTCCGACAGCAGGCAGAGAGTTTAAGACTTTTTCTTCAATTCTTTCGGACGTCCGATAGGCTGGTTTTCTGCGTCCGAAGGTATGATGTAGAACTGGAAATTTTTCTTCAATTCCTTAGGACGTCCGATAGGATGGTTTTCTGCGTCCGAAGGTACTCAATGGTTGTCGGACGTCCGATGCAGTCTTTTTGAGCGTCCGACAGCTTCAGCATACTTTGTCTTCTTCCAATTGCACTTGTTCATGGAATCAAATAATTTCATAACTGAAAATATATCTTGAAGAAATATTAGTATCATCCATTTGTTTTGTAAACATCAAAAGATAGGGATCAAGATCAACAATCTTCCCCTTTTTGATGATGACAAAACAATGGATGGAAAGAAACAAAAATAAGTATAAGCTCCCCCTCAATCATTGCAACCAAAACTTTTAAGAGCCAAACTCATAATCTCATAATAACTCCCCCTTACACATTGCATCCATCTCTCCCCCTTTTTGTCATCATAAGATGAGAGTAATAACCAGCAATCATAATCCAACAACAATAACAGAAAATCCAATATTTCAAACAAAAACAGAGAAATGATAGCAGAATTCAGCAATACCAACATACCAACTTATCACAGAGAAATTAGCAAATCATCGTTAGATCAGAATAGTTCTTTTCTCTCCCTTTTTGACATCATATAGATTCAGTAGTATTCAAAAATATCAGCGAAAACTCAAATCAAAATATCAGAAATATCAAAAGAAGAATATTGTGAACAAGAATCACTGCAATGATTAACAAAATCTCCTACTTGTTAAAGTTAGCATCATGTCTAACTATCCATATGTATTTCATGCCTTTTTTTATATTATTTCTCACATAGCAATCACTTTTCATGTGACCTTTTTGACAACAAAAATTACACATAATTAGGGAATTATTTATATGAACAGGTTTAATAAATCTTTCTTGTCTTCTCCTATGGATAACAAACTCATTTGCAGCAGAATTTATCTTAAAATGAGGTTTTGATTTATTACTTTGAAAACAGTCCTGTTTTTTATGTTGAAGCAATTCATTTAAATCATCCATTCTTCTTTTCAAATCATCTTGTTCCCTTTTGAACATTTCACAAAAACTTGTTTTTCTATCAAGATCCAAGTGTAAAGCAGTCTCATTTTTTCTGAAGTAATCATTTTCAGTTTTCAACTTTTTGTTTTGTTGAAAAAGATTTGCATTATCTCGAAGCAAACAACTAATTTTCTGTTTTAACTCCTTGTTTCTAACATAAGATTCTTTCAAACTATCATGCAATTTTATAATGAAAGATTCAAGATCATCATCATTTTCATCATCACTTTCAAATTGAGAGCTAGAAGATGTTACCTCATCATCTCCAATGGCCATAAAAGCCAATTGAGCAGACTCTTCTTTCTCTTCAATTTCACCATCGGAGTTGCATTCATTCCAAGTGAATTGAAATTTGTTTAATCTTGGTTTTCTTCCTTCTTTCTTCTTCATCACTGGACAGTCACTTGCATAGTGTCCAGGCTGTCCACATTCGTAGCATTTGTCCAATTGTTTCTTGTTGAATTCTTGTTTTCCTTTGTGCCTTGCGTTTGAAGACTGATTCTGGAATTGATTGCTAGGTCCTCCCCTTCTAAACTTCCTTTTATTCAAGATTCTCTTGAACCTTTTTGTGATGAGAGCAAGATCGTTGTCATCACAATCCGAGTCTTCATCATCCAACAGAGCTGGATCATCTTCACTTTGAGCTGCCTTTAGAGCTATGTTTCTCTTTGCTCTAGCGTCCTCTTCCTCCTGCACTTTAGTTTTCAACTTCAACTCATAAGAAGTTAGTGAGTTAATGAGAGATTCAATAGGCACAGAATTTAAATCCTTAGCCTCCTCTATTGCAGTCACTTTATTTTCCCATTCTTTGCCCAATGCATTGAGAATTTTCCTGTTCTTCTCTCCCAAGGTGTACTCTTTGCCCAACACCTCGAGATCTTTGATCAAGTCATTGAACCTGCAATACATTTTGTCAATATTCTCAAGAGGTTCAATTTTAAATAATTCATACTTTGTGACCAAGATAGCCTTTTTCTGTTCTCTCACGTTGTCACCACCCTCATGGATTTCTCTTAACTTATCCCACATTTCTTTGGCCGATTTACAGCCTTTTACTCTAATTGATTCATTTGAATCTAAGGCACTATAAAGAACATTCATGGCTTTGGCATTCAATGTGAGATTAGTCCTATCTTGAGCATTCATTTCAGCTCTCGTTTTTTGCCGAAGCAAACCTGTATCTGCATCAAGAAAGTTAGCTTCATGCGGTCCTTCACTCACAATAAACCATAACTCAATATCAATAGATTGCAAAAAAATAATCATCCTTTCTTTCCAACTAACATAATTGGAGCCACTAAACATGGGAGGCCTAATAACAGATTGCCCCTCAACAAACATAGCATGACTGGTTGTCATCTTTACTCCAAGCCGCTTGAGTTTAATCTCTAGGAGACCAAGCTCTGATACCAATTGTTAGGCCTGAAAACAACCAATGAGACAAACATAAACAATGGAAAGATCACAAATGTAACAGTAAGTAAATAAAAGGAAAGGATTGCAAATCAATTAACTACCCAACTCCTCTTGAGCTTGTAGATTAATTGAAACAAGCTACTTCAAGTTGATGAATTACAATCACTCTTGTGTACAAAGGAAGGTTCACCTCCTCCTTGGCCCAAGCAGCACTCGGTCAAGCCAGGACGTTTTACTATCCCTCAGGACAACCCTCACAGAGCTACACTCATGAAAGATTCACTCACAAATGAAACGCTTACAATGAACCTCACACCACTAAGACTACAAATATTCTTTTTGGAGTATTTTCTCACTAAAATCTCTCTAGATCTTTTGTATCTTCAGTGTGCCAAAGTTGTTTGAAGTGTCTGACCAACCACTATTTATATAGGACCAAGAAAGTGCCTCATTAATGCTTCAAACGGATAGAAAGTAGCTGAACAGTCAACTAGCCGTTGGCAGTGTCGGACGTCCGATAGCTCTGCTTTATGCGTCCGACAGCAGGCAGAGAGTTTAAGACTTTTTCTTCAATTCTTTCGGACGTCCGATAGGCTGGTTTTCTGCGTCCGAAGGTATGATGTAGAACTGGAAATTTTTCTTCAATTCCTTAGGACGTCCGATAGGATGGTTTTCTGCGTCCGAAGATACTCAATGGTTGTCGGACGTCCGATGCAGTCTTTTTGAGCGTCCGACAGCTTCAGCATACTTTGTCTTCTTCCAATTGCACTTGTTCATGGAATCAAATAATTTCATAACTGAAAATATATCTTGAAGAAATATTAGTATCATCCATTTGTTTTGTAAACATCAAAAGATAGGGATCAAGATCAACAATCTTCCCCTTTTTGATGATGACAAAACAATGGATGGAAAGAAACAAAAATAAGTATAAGCTCCCCCTCAATCATTGCAACCAAAACTTTTAAGAGCCAAACTCATAATCTCATAATAACTCCCCCTTACACATTGCATCCATCTCTCCCCCTTTTTGTCATCATAAGATGAGAGTAATAACCAGCAACCATAATCCAACAACAATAACAGAAAATCTAATATTTCAAACAAAAACAGAGAAATGATAGCAGAATTCAGCAATACCAACATACCAACTTATCACAGAGAAATTAGCAAATCATCGTTAGATCAGAATAGTTCTTTTCTCTCCCTTTTTGACATCATATAGATTCAGTAGTATTCAAAAATATCAGCGAAAACTCAAATCAAAATATCAGAAATATCAAAAGAAGAATATTGTGAACAAGAATCACTGCAATGATTAACAAAATCTCCTACTTGTTAAAGTTAGCATCATGTCTAACTATCCATATGTATTTCATGCCTTTTTTTATATTATTTCTCACATAGCAATCACTTTTCATGTGACCTTTTTGACAACAAAAATTACACATAATTAGGGAATTATTTATATGAACAGGTTTAATAAATCTTTCTTGTCTTCTCCTATGGATAACAAACTCATTTGCAGCAGAATTTATCTTAAAATGAGGTTTTGATTTATTACTTTGAAAACAGTCCTGTTTTTTATGTTGAAGCAATTCATTTAAATCATCCATTCTTCTTTTCAAATCATCTTGTTCCCTTTTGAACATTTCACAAAAACTTGTTTTTCTATCAAGATCCAAGTGTAAAGCAGTCTCATTTTTTCTGAAGTAATCATTTTCAGTTTTCAACTTTTTGTTTTGTTGAAAAAGATTTGCATTATCTCGAAGCAAACAACTAATTTTCTGTTTTAACTCCTTGTTTCTAACATAAGATTCTTTCAAACTATCATGCAATTTTATAATGAAAGATTCAAGATCATCATCATTTTCATCATCACTTTCAAATTGAGAGCTAGAAGATGTTACCTCATCATCTCCAATGGCCATAAAAGCCAATTGAGCAGACTCTTCTTTCTCTTCAATTTCACCATCGGAGTTGCATTCATTCCAAGTGAATTGAAATTTGTTTAATCTTGGTTTTCTTCCTTCTTTCTTCTTCATCACTGGACAGTCACTTGCATAGTGTCCAGGCTGTCCACATTCGTAGCATTTGTCCAATTGTTTCTTGTTGAATTCTTGTTTTCCTTTGTGCCTTGCGTTTGAAGATTGATTCTGGAATTGATTGCTAGGTCCTCCCCTTCTAAACTTCCTTTTATTCAAGATTCTCTTGAACCTTTTTGTGATGAGAGCAAGATCGTTGTCATCACAATCCGAGTCTTCATCATCCAACAGAGCTGGATCATCTTCACTTTGAGCTGCCTTTAGAGCTATGTTTCTCTTTGCTCTAGCGTCCTCTTCCTCCTGCACTTTAGTTTTCAACTTCAACTCATAAGAAGTTAGTGAGTTAATGAGAGATTCAATAGGCACAGAATTTAAATCCTTAGCCTCCTCTATTGCAGTCACTTTATTTTCCCATTCTTTGCCCAATGCATTGAGAATTTTCCTGTTCTTCTCTCCCAAGGTGTACTCTTTGCCCAACACCTCGAGATCTTTGATCAAGTCATTGAACCTGCAATACATTTTGTCAATATTCTCAAGAGGTTCAATTTTAAATAATTCATACTTTGTGACCAAGATAGCCTTTTTCTGTTCTCTCACGTTGTCACCACCCTCATGGATTTCTCTTAACTTATCCCACATTTCTTTGGCCGATTTACAGCCTTTTACTCTAATTGATTCATTTGAATCTAAGGCACTATAAAGAACATTCATGGCTTTGGCATTCAATGTGAGATTAGTCCTATCTTGAGCATTCATTTCAGCTCTCGTTTTTTGCCGAAGCAAACCTGTATCTGCATCAAGAAAGTTAGCTTCATGCGGTCCTTCACTCACAATAAACCATAACTCAATATCAATAGATTGCAAAAAAATAATCATCCTTTCTTTCCAACTAACATAATTGGAGCCACTAAACATGGGAGGCCTAATAACAGATTGCCCCTCAACAAACATAGCATGACTGGTTGTCATCTTTACTCCAAGCCGCTTGAGTTTAATCTCTAGGAGACCAAGCTCTGATACCAATTGTTAGGCCCGAAAACAACCAATGAGACAAACATAAACAATGGAAAGATCACAAATGTAACAGTAAGTAAATAAAAGGAAAGGATTGCAAATCAATTAACTACCCAACTCCTCTTGAGCTTGTAGATTAATTGAAACAAGCTACTTCAAGTTGATGAATTACAATCACTCTTGTGTACAAAGGAAGGTTCACCTCCTCCTTGCCCCAAGCAGCACTCGGTCAAGTCAGGACGTTTTAATATCCCTCAGGACAACCCTCACAGAGCTACACTCATGAAAGATTCACTCACAAATGAAACGCTTACAATGAATCTCACACCACTAAGACTACAAATATTCTTTTTGGAGTATTTTCTCACCAAAATCTCTCTAGATCTTTTGTATCTTCAGTGTGCCAAAGTTGTTTGAAGTGTCTGACCAACCACTATTTATATAGGACCAAGAAAGTGCCTCATTAATGCTTCAAACGGATAGAAAGTAGCTGAACAGTCAACTAGCCGTTGGCAGTGCCGGACGTCCGATAGCTCTGTTTTATGCGTCCGACAGCAGGCAGAGAGTTTAAGACTTTTTCTTCAATTCTTTCGGACGTCCGATAGGCTGGTTTTCTGCGTCCGAAGGTATGATGTAGAACTGGAAATTTTTCTTCAATTCCTTAGGACGTCCGATAGGCTGGTTTTCTGCGTCCGAAGATACTCAATGGTTGTCGGACGTCCGATGCAGTCTTTTTGAGCGTCCGACAGCTTCAGCATACTTTGTCTTCTTCCAATTGCACTTGTTCATGGAATCAAATAATTTCATAACTGAAAATATATCTTGAAGAAATATTAGTATCATCCATTTGTTTTGTAAACATCAAAAGATAGGGATCAAGATCAACAATCTTCCCCTTTTTGATGATGACAAAACAATGGATGGAAAGAAACAAAAATAAGTATAAGCTCCCCCTCAATCATTGCAACCAAAACTTTTAAGAGCCAAACTTATAATCTCATAATAACTCCCCCTTACACATTGCATCCATCTCTCCCCCTTTTTGTCATCATAAGATGAGAGTAATAACCAGCAACCATAATCCAACAACAATAACAGAAAATCCAATATTTCAAACAAAAACAGAGAAATGATAGCAGAATTCAGCAATACCAACATACCAACTTATCACAGAGAAATTAGCAAATCATCGTTAGATCAGAATAGTTCTTTTCTCTCCCTTTTTGACATCATATAGATTCAGTAGTATTCAAAAATATCAGCGAAAACTCAAATCAAAATATCAGAAATATCAAAAGAAGAATATTGTGAACAAGAATCACTGCAATGATTAACAAAATCTCCTACTTGTTAAAGTTAGCATCATGTCTAACTATCTACATGTATTTCATGCCTTTTTTTATATTATTTCTCACATAGCAATCACTTTTCATGTGACCTTTTTGACAACAAAAATTACACATAATTAGGGAATTATTTATATGAACAGGTTTAATAAATCTTACATGTCTTCTCCTATGGATAACAAACTCATTTGCAGCAGAATTTATCTTAAAATGAGGTTTTGATTTATTACTTTGAAAACAGTCCTGTTTTTTATGTTGAAGCAATTCATTTAAATCATCCATTCTTCTTTTCAAATCATCTTGTTCCCTTTTGAACATTTCACAAAAACTTGTTTTTCTATCAAGATCCAAGTGTAAAGCAGTCTCATTTTTTCTGAAGTAATCATTTTCAGTTTTCAACTTTTTGTTTTGTTGAAAAAGATTTGCATTATCTCGAAGCAAAAAACTAATTTTCTGTTTTAACTCCTTGTTTCTAACATAAGATTCTTTCAAACTATCATGCAATTTTATAATGAAAGATTCAAGATCATCATCATTTTCATCATCACTTTCAAATTGAGAGCTAGAAGATGTTACCTCATCATCTCCAATGGCCATAAAAGCCAATTGAGCAGACTCTTCTTTCTCTTCAATTTCACCATCGGAGTTGCATTCATTCCAAGTGAATTGAAATTTGTTTAATCTTGGTTTTCTTCCTTCTTTCTTCTTCATCACTGGACAGTCACTTGCATAGTGTCCAGGCTGTCCACATTCGTAGCATTTGTCCAATTGTTTCTTGTTGAATTCTTGTTTTCCTTTGTGCCTTGCGTTTGAAGACTGATTCTGGAATTGATTGCTAGGTCCTCCCCTTCTAAACTTCCTTTTATTCAAGATTCTCTTGAACCTTTTTGTGATGAGAGCAAGATCGTTGTCATCACAATCCGAGTCTTCATCATCCAACAGAGCTGGATCATCTTCACTTTGAGCTGCCTTTAGAGCTATGTTTCTCTTTGCTCTAGCGTCCTCTTCCTCCTGCACTTTAGTTTTCAACTTCAACTCATAAGAAGTTAGTGAGTTAATGAGAGATTCAATAGGCACAGAATTTAAATCCTTAGCCTCCTCTATTGCAGTCACTTTATTTTCCCATTCTTTGCCCAATGCATTGAGAATTTTCCTGTTCTTCTCTCCCAAGGTGTACTCTTTGCCCAACACCTCGAGATCTTTGATCAAGTCATTGAACCTGCAATACATTTTGTCAATATTCTCAAGAGGTTCAATTTTAAATAATTCATACTTTGTGACCAAGATAGCCTTTTTCTGTTCTCTCACGTTGTCACCACCCTCATGGATTTCTCTTAACTTATCCCACATTTCTTTGGCCGATTTACAGCCTTTTACTCTAATTGATTCATTTGAATCTAAGGCACTATAAAGAACATTCATGGCTTTGGCATTCAATGTGAGATTAGTCCTATCTTGAGCATTCATTTCAACTCTCGTTTTTGGCCGAAGCAAACCTGTATCTGCATCAAGAAAGTTAGCTTCATGCGGTCCTTCACTCACAATAAACCATAACTCAATATCAATAGATTGCAAAAAAATAATCATCCTTTCTTTCCAGCTAACATAATTGGAGCCACTAAACATGGGAGGCCTAATAACAGATTGCCCCTCAACAAACATAGCATGACTGGTTGTCATCTTTACTCCAAGCCGCTTGAGTTTAATCTCTAGGAGACCAAGCTCTGATACCAATTGTTAGGCCCGAAAACAACCAATGAGACAAACATAAACAATGGAAAGATCACAAGTGTAACAGTAAGTAAATAAAAGGAAAGGATTGCAAATCAATTAACTACCCAACTCCTCTTGAGCTTGTAGATTAATTGAAACAAGCTACTTCAAGTTGATGAATTACAATCACTCTTGTGTACAAAGGAAGGTTCACCTCCTCCTTGCCCCAAGCAGCACTCGGTCAAGTCAGGACGTTTTAATATCCCTCAGGACAACCCTCACAGAGCTACACTCATGAAAGATTCACTCACAAATGAAACGCTTACAATGAATCTCACACCACTAAGACTACAAATATTCTTTTTGGAGTATTTTCTCACTAAAATCTCTCTAGATCTTTTGTATCTTCAGTGTGCCAAAGTTGCTTGAAGTGTCTGACCAACCACTATTTATATAGGACCAAGAAAGTGCCTCATTAATGCTTCAAACGGATAGAAAGTAGCTGAACAGTCAACTAGCCGTTGGCAGTGCCGGACGTCCGATAGCTCTGTTTTATGCGTCCGACAGCAGGCAGAGAGTTTAAGACTTTTTCTTCAATTCTTTCGGACGTCCGATAGGCTGGTTTTCTGCGTCCGAAGGTATGATGTAGAACTGGAAATTTTTCTTCAATTCCTTAGGACGTCCGATAGGATGGTTTTCTGCGTCCGAAGATACTCAATGGTTGTCGGACGTCCGATGCAGTCTTTTTGAGCGTCCGACAGCTTCAGCATACTTTGTCTTCTTCCAATTGCACTTGTTCATGGAATCAAATAATTTCATAACTGAAAATATATCTTGAAGAAATATTAGTATCATCCATTTGTTTTGTAAACATCAAAAGATAGGGATCAAGATCAACAATCTTCCCCTTTTTGATGATGACAAAACAATGGATGGAAAGAAACAAAAATAAGTATAAGCTCCCCCTCAATCATTGCAACCAAAACTTTTAAGAGCCAAACTCATAATCTCATAATAACTCCCCCTTACACATTGCATCCATCTCTCCCCCTTTTTGTCATCATAAGATGAGAGTAATAACCAGCAATCATAATCCAACAACAATAACAGAAAATCCAATATTTCAAACAAAAACAGAGAAATGATAGCAGAATTCAGCAATACCAACATACCAACTTATCACAGAGAAATTAGCAAATCATCGTTAGATCAGAATAGTTCTTTTCTCTCCCTTTTTGACATCATATAGATTCAGTAGTATTCAAAAATATCAGCGAAAACTCAAATCAAAATATCAGAAATATCAAAAGAAGAATATTGTGAACAAGAATCACTGCAATGATTAACAAAATCTCCTACTTGTTAAAGTTAGCATCATGTCTAACTATCTACATGTATTTCATGCCTTTTTTTATATTATTTCTCACATAACAATCACTTTTCATGTGACCTTTTTGACAACAAAAATTACACATAATTAGGAAATTATTTATATGAACAGGTTTAATAAATCTTACATGTCTTCTCCTATGGATAACAAACTCATTTGCAGCAGAATTTATCTTAAAATGAGGTTTTGATTTATTACTTTGAAAACAGTCCTGTTTTTTATGTTGAAACAATTCATTTAAATCATCCATTCTTCTTTTCAAATCATCTTGTTCCCTTTTGAACATTTCACAAAAACTTGTTTTTCTATCAAGATCCAAGTGTAAAGCAGTCTCATTTTTTCTGAAGTAATCATTTTCAGTTTTCAACTTTTTGTTTTGTTGAAAAAGATTTGCATTATCTCGAAGCAAAAAACTAATTTTCTGTTTTAACTCCTTGTTTCTAACATAAGATTCTTTCAAACTATCATGCAATTTTATAATGAAAGATTCAAGATCATCATCATTTTCATCATCACTTTCAAATTGAGAGCTAGAAGATGTTACCTCATCATCTCCAATGGCCATAAAAGCCAATTGAGCAGACTCTTCTTTCTCTTCAATTTCACCATCGGAGTTGCATTCATTCCAAGTGAATTGAAATTTGTTTAATCTTGGTTTTCTTCCTTCTTTCTTCTTCATCACTGGACAGTCACTTGCATAGTGTCCAGGCTGTCCACATTCGTAGCATTTGTCCAATTGTTTCTTGTTGAATTCTTGTTTTCCTTTGTGCCTTGCGTTTGAAGACTGATTCTGGAATTGATTGCTAGGTCCTCCCCTTCTAAACTTCCTTTTATTCAAGATTCTCTTGAACCTTTTTGTGATGAGAGCAAGATCGTTGTCATCACAATCCGAGTCTTCATCATCCAACAGAGCTGGATCATCTTCACTTTGAGCTGCCTTTAGAGCTATGTTTCTCTTTGCTCTAGCGTCCTCTTCCTCCTGCACTTTAGTTTTCAACTTCAACTCATAAGAAGTTAGTGAGTTAATGAGAGATTCAATAGGCACAGAATTTAAATCCTTAGCCTCCTCTATTGCAGTCACTTTATTTTCCCATTCTTTGCCCAATGCATTGAGAATTTTCCTGTTCTTCTCTCCCAAGGTGTACTCTTTGCCCAACACCTCGAGATTTTTGATCAAGTCATTGAACCTGCAATACATTTTGTCAATATTCTCAAGAGGTTCAATTTTAAATAATTCATACTTTGTGACCAAGATAGCCTTTTTCTGTTCTCTCACGTTGTCACCACCCTCATGGATTTCTCTTAACTTATCCCACATTTCTTTGGCCGATTTACAGCCTTTTACTCTAATTGATTCATTTGAATCTAAGGCACTATAAAGAACATTCATGGCTTTGGCATTCAATGTGAGATTAGTCCTATCTTGAGCATTCATTTCAACTCTCGTTTTTGGCCGAAGCAAACCTGTATCTGCATCAAGAAAGTTAGCTTCATGCGGTCCTTCACTCACAATAAACCATAACTCAATATCAATAGATTGCAAAAAAATAATCATCCTTTCTTTCCAGCTAACATAATTGGAGCCACTAAACATGGGAGGCCTAATAACAGATTGCCCCTCAACAAACATAGCATGTTTGGTTGTCATCTTTACTCCAAGCCGCTTGAGTTTAATCTCTAGGAGACCAAGCTCTGATACCAATTGTTAGGCCCGAAAACAACCAATGAGACAAACATAAACAATGGAAAGATCACAAGTGTAACAGTAAGTAAATAAAAGGAAAGGATTGCAAATCAATTAACTACCCAACTCCTCTTGAGCTTGTAGATTAATTGAAACAAGCTACTTCAAGTTGATGAATTACAATCACTCTTGTGTACAAAGGAAGGTTCACCTCCTCCTTGCCCCAAGCAGCACTCGGTCAAGTCAGGACGTTTTAATATCCCTCAGGACAACCCTCACAGAGCTACACTCATGAAAGATTCACTCACAAATGAAACGCTTACAATGAATCTCACACCACTAAGACTACAAATATTCTTTTTGGAGTATTTTCTCACTAAAATCTCTCTAGATCTTTTGTATCTTCAGTGTGCCAAAGTTGCTTGAAGTGTCTGACCAACCACTATTTATATAGGACCAAGAAAGTGCCTCATTAATGCTTCAAACGGATAGAAAGTAGCTGAACAGTCAACTAGCCGTTGGCAGTGCCGGACGTCCGATAGCTCTGTTTTATGCGTCCGACAGCAGGCAGAGAGTTTAAGACTTTTTCTTCAATTCTTTCGGACGTCCGATAGGCTGGTTTTCTGCGTCCGAAGGTATGATGTAGAACTGGAAATTTTTCTTCAATTCCTTAGGACGTCCGATAGGATGGTTTTCTGCGTCCGAAGGTACTCAATGGTTGTCGGACGTCCGATGCAGTCTTTTTGAGCGTCCGACAGCTTCAGCATACTTTGTCTTCTTCCAATTGCACTTGTTCATGGAATCAAATAATTTCATAACTGAAAATATATCTTGAAGAAATATTAGTATCATCCATTTGTTTTGTAAACATCAAAAGATAGGGATCAAGATCAACAATCTTCCCCTTTTTGATGATGACAAAACAATGGATGGAAAGAAACAAAAATAAGTATAAGCTCCCCCTCAATCATTGCAACCAAAACTTTTAAGAGCCAAACTCATAATCTCATAATAACTCCCCCTTACACATTGCATCCATCTCTCCCCCTTTTTGTCATCATAAGATGAGAGTAATAACCAGCAATCATAATCCAACAACAATAACAGAAAATCCAATATTTCAAACAAAAACAGAGAAATGATAGCAGAATTCAGCAATACCAACATACCAACTTATCACAGAGAAATTAGCAAATCATCGTTAGATCAGAATAGTTCTTTTCTCTCCCTTTTTGACATCATATAGATTCAGTAGTATTCAAAAATATCAGCGAAAACTCAAATCAAAATATCAGAAATATCAAAAGAAGAATATTGTGAACAAGAATCACTGCAATGATTAACAAAATCTCCTACTTGTTAAAGTTAGCATCATGTCTAACTATCTACATGTATTTCATGCCTTTTTTTATATTATTTCTCACATAGCAATCACTTTTCATGTGACCTTTTTGACAACAAAAATTACACATAATTAGGGAATTATTTATATGAACAGGTTTAATAAATCTTACATGTCTTCTCCTATGGATAACAAACTCATTTGCAGCAGAATTTATCTTAAAATGAGGTTTTGATTTATTACTTTGAAAACAGTCCTGTTTTTTATGTTGAAGCAATTCATTTAAATCATCCATTCTTCTTTTCAAATCATCTTGTTCCCTTTTGAACATTTCACAAAAACTTGTTTTTCTATCAAGATCCAAGTGTAAAGCAGTCTCATTTTTTCTGAAGTAATCATTTTCAGTTTTCAACTTTTTGTTTTGTTGAAAAAGATTTGCATTATCTCGAAGCAAAAAACTAATTTTCTGTTTTAACTCCTTGTTTCTAACATAAGATTCTTTCAAACTATCATGCAATTTTATAATGAAAGATTCAAGATCATCATCATTTTCATCATCACTTTCAAATTGAGAGCTAGAAGATGTTACCTCATCATCTCCAATGGCCATAAAAGCCAATTGAGCAGACTCTTCTTTCTCTTCAATTTCACCATCGGAGTTGCATTCATTCCAAGTGAATTGAAATTTGTTTAATCTTGGTTTTCTTCCTTCTTTCTTCTTCATCACTGGACAGTCACTTGCATAGTGTCCAGGCTGTCCACATTCGTAGCATTTGTCCAATTGTTTCTTGTTGAATTCTTGTTTTCCTTTGTGCCTTGCGTTTGAAGACTGATTCTGGAATTGATTGCTAGGTCCTCCCCTTCTAAACTTCCTTTTATTCAAGATTCTCTTGAACCTTTTTGTGATGAGAGCAAGATCGTTGTCATCACAATCCGAGTCTTCATCATCCAACAGAGCTGGATCATCTTCACTTTGAGCTGCCTTTAGAGCTATGTTTCTCTTTGCTCTAGCGTCCTCTTCCTCCTGCACTTTAGTTTTCAACTTCAACTCATAAGAAGTTAGTGAGTTAATGAGAGATTCAATAGGCACAGAATTTAAATCCTTAGCCTCCTCTATTGCAGTCACTTTATTTTCCCATTCTTTGCCCAATGCATTGAGAATTTTCCTGTTCTTCTCTCCCAAGGTGTACTCTTTGCCCAACACCTCGAGATCTTTGATCAAGTCATTGAACCTGCAATACATTTTGTCAATATTCTCAAGAGGTTCAATTTTAAATAATTCATACTTTGTGACCAAGATAGCCTTTTTCTGTTCTCTCACGTTGTCACCACCCTCATGGATTTCTCTTAACTTATCCCACATTTCTTTGGCCGATTTACAGCCTTTTACTCTAATTGATTCATTTGAATCTAAGGCACTATAAAGAACATTCATGGCTTTGGCATTCAATGTGAGATTAGTCCTATCTTGAGCATTCATTTCAACTCTCGTTTTTGGCCGAAGCAAACCTGTATCTGCATCAAGAAAGTTAGCTTCATGCGGTCCTTCACTCACAATAAACCATAACTCAATATCAATAGATTGCAAAAAAATAATCATCCTTTCTTTCCAGCTAACATAATTGGAGCCACTAAACATGGGAGGCCTAATAACAGATTGCCCCTCAACAAACATAGCATGACTGGTTGTCATCTTTACTCCAAGCCGCTTGAGTTTAATCTCTAGGAGACCAAGCTCTGATACCAATTGTTAGGCCCGAAAACAACCAATGAGACAAACATAAACAATGGAAAGATCACAAGTGTAACAGTAAGTAAATAAAAGGAAAGGATTGCAAATCAATTAACTACCCAACTCCTCTTGAGCTTGTAGATTAATTGAAACAAGCTACTTCAAGTTGATGAATTACAATCACTCTTGTGTACAAAGGAAGGTTCACCTCCTCCTTGCCCCAAGCAGCACTCGGTCAAGTCAGGACGTTTTAATATCCCTCAGGACAACCCTCACAGAGCTACACTCATGAAAGATTCACTCACAAATGAAACGCTTACAATGAATCTCACACCACTAAGACTACAAATATTCTTTTTGGAGTATTTTCTCACTAAAATCTCTCTAGATCTTTTGTATCTTCAGTGTGCCAAAGTTGCTTGAAGTGTCTGACCAACCACTATTTATATAGGACCAAGAAAGTGCCTCATTAATGCTTCAAACGGATAGAAAGTAGCTGAACAGTCAACTAGCCGTTGGCAGTGTCGGACGTCCGATAGCTCTGTTTTATGCGTCCGACAGCAGGCAGAGAGTTTAAGACTTTTTCTTCAATTCTTTCGGACGTCCGATAGGCTGGTTTTCTGCGTCCGAAGGTATGATGTAGAACTGGAAATTTTTCTTCAATTCCTTAGGACGTCCGATAGGCTGGTTTTCTGCGTCCGAAGATACTCAATGGTTGTCGGACGTCCGATGCAGTCTTTTTGAGCGTCCGACAGCTTCAGCATACTTTGTCTTCTTCCAATTGCACTTGTTCATGGAATCAAATAATTTCATAACTGAAAATATATCTTGAAGAAATATTAGTATCATCCATTTGTTTTGTAAACATCAAAAGATAGGGATCAAGATCAACAATCTTCCCCTTTTTGATGATGACAAAACAATGGATGGAAAGAAACAAAAATAAGTATAAGCTCCCCCTCAATCATTGCAACCAAAACTTTTAAGAGCCAAACTCATAATCTCATAATAACTCCCCCTTACACATTGCATCCATCTCTCCCCCTTTTTGTCATCATAAGATGAGAGTAATAACCAGCAATCATAATCCAACAACAATAACAAAAAATCCAATATTTCAAACAAAAACAGAGAAATGATAGCAGAATTCAGCAATACCAACATACCAACTTATCACAGAGAAATTAGCAAATCATCGTTAGATCAGAATAGTTCTTTTCTCTCCCTTTTTGACATCATATAGATTCAGTAGTATTCAAAAATATCAGCGAAAACTCAAATCAAAATATCAGAAATATCAAAAGAAGAATATTGTGAACAAGAATCACTGCAATGATTAACAAAATCTCCTACTTGTTAAAGTTAGCATCATGTCTAGCTATCTACATGTATTTCATGCCTTTTTTTATATTATTTCTCACATAGCAATCACTTTTCATGTGACCTTTTTGACAACAAAAATTACACATAATTAGGGAATTATTTATATGAACAGGTTTAATAAATCTTACATGTCTTCTCCTATGGATAACAAACTCATTTGCAGCAGAATTTATCTTAAAATGAGGTTTTGATTTATTACTTTGAAAACAGTCCTGTTTTTTATGTTGAAGCAATTCATTTAAATCATTCATTTTTCTTTTCAAATCATCTTGTTCCCTTTTGAACATTTCACAAAAACTTGTTTTTCTATCAAGATCCAAGTGTAAAGCAGTCTCATTTTTTCTGAAGTAATCATTTTCAGTTTTCAACTTTTTGTTTTGTTGAAAAAGATTTGCATTATCTCGAAGCAAAAAACTAATTTTCTGTTTTAACTCCTTGTTTCTAACATAAGATTCTTTCAAACTATCATGCAATTTTATAATGAAAGATTCAAGATCATCATCATTTTCATCATCACTTTCAAATTGAGAGCTAGAAGATGTTACCTCATCATCTCCAATGGCCATAAAAGCCAATTGAGCAGACTCTTCTTTCTCTTCAATTTCACCATCGGAGTTGCATTCATTCCAAGTGAATTGAAATTTGTTTAATCTTGGTTTTCTTCCTTCTTTCTTCTTCATCACTGGACAGTCACTTGCATAGTGTCCAGGCTGTCCACATTCGTAGCATTTGTCCAATTGTTTCTTGTTGAATTCTTGTTTTCCTTTGTGCCTTGCGTTTGAAGACTGATTCTGGAATTGATTGCTAGGTCCTCCCCTTCTAAACTTCCTTTTATTCAAGATTCTCTTGAACCTTTTTGTGATGAGAGCAAGATCGTTGTCATCACAATCCGAGTCTTCATCATCCAACAGAGCTGGATCATCTTCACTTTGAGCTGCCTTTAGAGCTATGTTTCTCTTTGCTCTAGCGTCCTCTTCCTCCTGCACTTTAGTTTTCAACTTCAACTCATAAGAAGTTAGTGAGTTAATGAGAGATTCAATAGGCACAGAATTTAAATCCTTAGCCTCCTCTATTGCAGTCACTTTATTTTCCCATTCTTTGCCCAATGCATTGAGAATTTTCCTGTTCTTCTCTCCCAAGGTGTACTCTTTGCCCAACACCTCGAGATCTTTGATCAAGTCATTGAACCTGCAATACATTTTGCCAATATTCTCAAGAGGTTCAATTTTAAATAATTCATACTTTGTGACCAAGATAGCCTTTTTCTGTTCTCTCACGTTGTCACCACCCTCATGGATTTCTCTTAACTTATCCCACATTTCTTTGGCCGATTTACAGCCTTTTACTCTAATTGATTCATTTGAATCTAAGGCACTATAAAGAACATTCATGGCTTTGGCATTCAATGTGAGATTAGACCTATCTTGAGCATTCATTTCAACTCTCGTTTTTGGCCGAAGCAAACCTGTATCTGCATCAAGAAAGTTAGCTTCATGCGGTCCTTCACTCACAATAAACCATAACTCAATATCAATAGATTGCAAAAAAATAATCATCCTTTCTTTCCAGCTAACATAATTGGAGCCACTAAACATGGGAGGCCTAATAACAGATTGCCCCTCAACAAACATAGCATGACTGGTTGTCATCTTTACTCCAAGCCGCTTGAGTTTAATCTCTAGGAGACCAAGCTCTGATACCAATTGTTAGGCCCGAAAACAACCAATGAGACAAACATAAACAATGGAAAGATCACAAGTGTAACAGTAAGTAAATAAAAGGAAAGGATTGCAAATCAATTAACTACCCAACTCCTCTTGAGCTTGTAGATTAATTGAAACAAGCTACTTCAAGTTGATGAATTACAATCACTCTTGTGTACAAAGGAAGGTTCACCTCCTCCTTGCCCCAAGCAGCACTCGGTCAAGTCAGGACGTTTTAATATCCCTCAGGACAACCCTCACAGAGCTACACTCATGAAAGATTCACTCACAAATGAAACGCTTACAATGAACCTCACACCACTAAGACTACAAATATTCTTTTTGGAGTATTTTCTCACTAAAATTTCTCTAGATCTTTTGTATCTTCAGTGTGCCAAAGTTGTTTGAAGTGTCTGACCAACCACTATTTATATAGGACCAAGAAAGTGCCTCATTAATGCTTCAAACGGATAGAAAGTAGCTGAACAGTCAACTAGCCGTTGGCAGTGTCGGACGTCCGATAGCTCTGTTTTATGCGTCCGACAGCAGGCAGACAGTTTAAGACTTTTTCTTCAATTCTTTCGGACGTCCGATAGGCTGGTTTTCTGCGTCCGAAGGTATGATGTAGAACTGGAAATTTTTCTTCAATTCCTTAGGACGTCCGATAGGCTGGTTTTCTGCGTCCGAAGATACTCAATGGTTGTCGGACGTCCGATGCAGTCTTTTTGAGCGTCCGACAGCTTCAGCATACTTTGTCTTCTTCCAATTGCACTTGTTCATGGAATCAAATAATTTCATAACTGAAAATATATCTTGAAGAAATATTAGTATCATCCATTTGTTTTGTAAACATCAAAAGATAGGGATCAAGATCAACAATCTTCCCCTTTTTGATGATGACAAAACAATGGATGGAAAGAAACAAAAATAAGTATAAGCTCCCCCTCAATCATTGCAACCAAAACTTTTAAGAGCCAAACTCATAATCTCATAATAACTCCCCCTTACACATTGCATCCATCTCTCCCCCTTTTTGTCATCATAAGATGAGAGTAATAACCAGCAACCATAATCCAACAACAATAACAAAAAATCCAATATTTCAAACAAAAACAGAGAAATGATAGCAGAATTCAGCAATACCAACATACCAACTTATCACAGAGAAATTAGCAAATCATCGTTAGATCAGAATAGTTCTTTTCTCTCCCTTTTTGACATCATATAGATTCAGTAGTATTCAAAAATATCAGCGAAAACTCAAATCAAAATATCAGAAATATCAAAAGAAGAATATTGTGAACAAGAATCACTGCAATGATTAACAAAATCTCCTACTTGTTAAAGTTAGCATCATGTCTAGCTATCTACATGTATTTCATGCCTTTTTTTATATTATTTCTCACATAGCAATCACTTTTCATGTGACCTTTTTGACAACAAAAATTACACATAATTAGGGAATTATTTATATGAACAAGTTTAATAAATCTTACAGGTCTTCTCCTATGGATAACAAACTCATTTGCAGCAGAATTTATCTTAAAATGAGGTTTTGATTTATTACTTTGAAAACAGTCCTGTTTTTTATGTTGAAGCAATTCATTTAAATCATCCATTCTTCTTTTCAAATCATCTTGTTCCCTTTTGAACATTTCACAAAAACTTGTTTTTCTATCAAGATCCAAGTGTAAAGCAGTCTCATTTTTTCTGACGTAATCATTTTCAGTTTTCAACTTTTTGTTTTGTTGAAAAAGATTTGCATTATCTCGAAGCAAAAAACTAATTTTCTGTTTCAACTCCTTGTTTCTAACATAAGATTCTTTCAAACTATCATGCAATTTTATAATGAAAGATTCAAGATCATCATCATTTTCATCATCACTTTCAAATTGAGAGCTAGAAGATGTTATCTCATCATCTCCAATGGCCATAAAAGCCAATTGAGCAGACTCTTCTTTCTCTTCAATTTCACCATCGGAGTTGCATTCATTCCAAGTGAATTGAAATTTGTTTAATCTTGGTTTTCTTCCTTCTTTCTTCTTCATCACTGGACAGTCACTTGCATAGTGTCCAGGCTGTCCACATTCGTAACATTTGTCCAATTGTTTCTTGTTGAATTCTTGTTTTCCTTTGTGCCTTGCGTTTGAAGACTGATTCTGGAATTGATTGCTAGGTCCTCCCCTTCTAAACTTCCTTTTATTCAAGATTCTCTTGAACCTTTTTGTGATGAGAGCAAGATCGTTGTCATCACAATCCGAGTCTTCATCATCCAACAGAGCTGGATCATCTTCACTTTGAGCTGCCTTTAGAGCTATGTTTCTCTTTGCTCTAGCGTCCTCTTCCTCCTGCACTTTAGTTTTCAACTTCAACTCATAAGAAGTTAGTGAGTTAATGAGAGATTCAATAGGCACAGAATTTAAATCCTTAGCCTCCTCTATTGCAGTCACTTTATTTTCCCATTCTTTGCCCAATGCATTGAGAATTTTCCTGTTCTTCTCTCCCAAGGTGTACTCTTTGCCCAACACCTCGAGATCTTTGATCAAGTCATTGAACCTGCAATACATTTTGCCAATATTCTCAAGAGGTTCAATTTTAAATAATTCATACTTTGTGACCAAGATAGCCTTTTTCTGTTCTCTCACGTTGTCACCACCCTCATGGATTTCTCTTAACTTATCCCACATTTCTTTGGCCGATTTACAGCCTTTTACTCTAATTGATTCATTTGAATCTAAGGCACTATAAAGAACATTCATGGCTTTGGCATTCAATGTGAGATTAGACCTATCTTGAGCATTCATTTCAACTCTCGTTTTTGGCCGAAGCAAACCTGTATCTGCATCAAGAAAGTTAGCTTCATGCGGTCCTTCACTCACAATAAACCATAACTCAATATCAATAGATTGCAAAAAAATAATCATCCTTTCTTTCCAGCTAACATAATTGGAGCCACTAAACATGGGAGGCCTAATAACAGATTGCCCCTCAACAAACATAGCATGACTGGTTGTCATCTTTACTCCAAGCCGCTTGAGTTTAATCTCTAGGAGACCAAGCTCTGATACCAATTGTTAGGCCCGAAAACAACCAATGAGACAAACATAAACAATGGAAAGATCACAAATGTAACAGTAAGTAAATAAAAGGAAAGGATTGCAAATCAATTAACTACCCAACTCCTCTTGAGCTTGTAGATTAATTGAAACAAGCTACTTCAAGTTGATGAATTACAATCACTCTTGTGTACAAAGGAAGGTTCACCTCCTCCTTGCCCCAAGCAGCACTCGGTCAAGTCAGGACGTTTTAATATCCCTCAGGACAACCCTCACAGAGCTACACTCATGAAAGATTCACTCACAAATGAAACGCTTACAATGAACCTCACACCACTAAGACTACAAATATTCTTTTTGGAGTATTTTCTCACTAAAATCTCTCTAGATCTTTTGTATCTTCAGTGTGCCAAAGTTGTTTGAAGTGTCTGACCAACCACTATTTATATAGGACCAAGAAAGTGCCTCATTAATGCTTCAAACGGATAGAAAGTAGCTGAACAGTCAACTAGCCGTTGGCAGTGCCGGACGTCCGATAGCTCTGTTTTATGCGTCCGACAGCAGGCAGAGAGTTTAAGACTTTTTCTTCAATTCTTTCGGACGTCCGATAGGCTGGTTTTCTGCGTCCGAAGGTATGATGTAGAACTGGAAATTTTTCTTCAATTCCTTAGGACGTCCGATAGGCTGGTTTTCTGCGTCCGAAGATACTCAATGGTTGTCGGACGTCCGATGCAGTCTTTTTGAGCGTCCGACAGCTTCAGCATACTTTGTCTTCTTCCAATTGCACTTGTTCATGGAATCAAATAATTTCATAACTGAAAATATATCTTGAAGAAATATTAGTATCATCCATTTGTTTTGTAAACATCAAAAGATAGGGATCAAGATCAACAATCTTCCCCTTTTTGATGATGACAAAACAATGGATGGAAAGAAACAAAAATAAGTATAAGCTCCCCCTCAATCATTGCAACCAAAACTTTTAAGAGCCAAACTCATAATCTCATAATAACTCCCCCTTACACATTGCATCCATCTCTCCCCCTTTTTGTCATCATAAGATGAGAGTAATAACCAGCAACCATAATCCAACAACAATAACAAAAAATCCAATATTTCAAACAAAAACAGAGAAATGATAGCAGAATTCAGCAATACCAACATACCAACTTATCACAGAGAAATTAGCAAATCATCGTTAGATCAGAATAGTTCTTTTCTCTCCCTTTTTGACATCATATAGATTCAGTAGTATTCAAAAATATCAGCGAAAACTCAAATCAAAATATCAGAAATATCAAAAGAAGAATATTGTGAACAAGAATCACTGCAATGATTAACAAAATCTCCTACTTGTTAAAGTTAGCATCATGTCTAGCTATCTACATGTATTTCATGCCTTTTTTTATATTATTTCTCACATAGCAATCACTTTTCATGTGACCTTTTTGACAACAAAAATTACACATAATTAGGGAATTATTTATATGAACAAGTTTAATAAATCTTACAGGTCTTCTCCTATGGATAACAAACTCATTTGCAGCAGAATTTATCTTAAAATGAGGTTTTGATTTATTACTTTGAAAACAGTCCTGTTTTTTATGTTGAAGCAATTCATTTAAATCATCCATTCTTCTTTTCAAATCATCTTGTTCCCTTTTGAACATTTCACAAAAACTTGTTTTTCTATCAAGATCCAAGTGTAAAGCAGTCTCATTTTTTCTGACGTAATCATTTTCAGTTTTCAACTTTTTGTTTTGTTGAAAAAGATTTGCATTATCTCGAAGCAAAAAACTAATTTTCTGTTTCAACTCCTTGTTTCTAACATAAGATTCTTTCAAACTATCATGCAATTTTATAATGAAAGATTCAAGATCATCATCATTTTCATCATCACTTTCAAATTGAGAGCTAGAAGATGTTATCTCATCATCTCCAATGGCCATAAAAGCCAATTGAGCAGACTCTTCTTTCTCTTCAATTTCACCATCGGAGTTGCATTCATTCCAAGTGAATTGAAATTTGTTTAATCTTGGTTTTCTTCCTTCTTTCTTCTTCATCACTGGACAGTCACTTGCATAGTGTCCAGGCTGTCCACATTCGTAACATTTGTCCAATTGTTTCTTGTTGAATTCTTGTTTTCCTTTGTGCCTTGCGTTTGAAGACTGATTCTGGAATTGATTGCTAGGTCCTCCCCTTCTAAACTTCCTTTTATTCAAGATTCTCTTGAACCTTTTTGTGATGAGAGCAAGATCGTTGTCATCACAATCCGAGTCTTCATCATCCAACAGAGCTGGATCATCTTCACTTTGAGCTGCCTTTAGAGCTATGTTTCTCTTTGCTCTAGCGTCCTCTTCCTCCTGCACTTTAGTTTTCAACTTCAACTCATAAGAAGTTAGTGAGTTAATGAGAGATTCAATAGGCACAGAATTTAAATCCTTAGCCTCCTCTATTGCAGTCACTTTATTTTCCCATTCTTTGCCCAATGCATTGAGAATTTTCCTGTTCTTCTCTCCCAAGGTGTACTCTTTGCCCAACACCTCGAGATCTTTGATCAAGTCATTGAACCTGCAATACATTTTGCCAATATTCTCAAGAGGTTCAATTTTAAATAATTCATACTTTGTGACCAAGATAGCCTTTTTCTGTTCTCTCACGTTGTCACCACCCTCATGGATTTCTCTTAACTTATCCCACATTTCTTTGGCCGATTTACAGCCTTTTACTCTAATTGATTCATTTGAATCTAAGGCACTATAAAGAACATTCATGGCTTTGGCATTCAATGTGAGATTAGACCTATCTTGAGCATTCATTTCAACTCTCGTTTTTGGCCGAAGCAAACCTGTATCTGCATCAAGAAAGTTAGCTTCATGCGGTCCTTCACTCACAATAAACCATAACTCAATATCAATAGATTGCAAAAAAATAATCATCCTTTCTTTCCAGCTAACATAATTGGAGCCACTAAACATGGGAGGCCTAATAACAGATTGCCCCTCAACAAACATAGCATGACTGGTTGTCATCTTTACTCCAAGCCGCTTGAGTTTAATCTCTAGGAGACCAAGCTCTGATACCAATTGTTAGGCCCGAAAACAACCAATGAGACAAACATAAACAATGGAAAGATCACAAGTGTAACAGTAAGTAAATAAAAGGAAAGGATTGCAAATCAATTAACTACCCAACTCCTCTTGAGCTTGTAGATTAATTGAAACAAGCTACTTCAAGTTGATGAATTACAATCACTCTTGTGTACAAAGGAAGGTTCACCTCCTCCTTGCCCCAAGCAGCACTCGGTCAAGTCAGGACGTTTTAATATCCCTCAGGACAACCCTCACAGAGCTACACTCATGAAAGATTCACTCACAAATGAAACGCTTACAATGAATCTCACACCACTAAGACTACAAATATTCTTTTTGGAGTATTTTCTCACTAAAATCTCTCTAGATCTTTTGTATCTTCAGTGTGCCAAAGTTGCTTGAAGTGTCTGACCAACCACTATTTATATAGGACCAAGAAAGTGCCTCATTAATGCTTCAAACGGATAGAAAGTAGCTGAACAGTCAACTAGCCGTTGGCAGTGTCGGACGTCCGATAGCTCTGTTTTATGCGTCCGACAGCAGGCAGAGAGTTTAAGACTTTTTCTTCAATTCTTTCGGACGTCCGATAGGCTGGTTTTCTGCGTCCGAAGGTATGATGTAGAACTGGAAATTTTTCTTCAATTCCTTAGGACGTCCGATAGGCTGGTTTTCTGCGTCCGAAGATACTCAATGGTTGTCGGACGTCCGATGCAGTCTTTTTGAGCGTCCGACAGCTTCAGCATACTTTGTCTTCTTCCAATTGCACTTGTTCATGGAATCAAATAATTTCATAACTGAAAATATATCTTGAAGAAATATTAGTATCATCCATTTGTTTTGTAAACATCAAAAGATAGGGATCAAGATCAACAATCTTCCCCTTTTTGATGATGACAAAACAATGGATGGAAAGAAACAAAAATAAGTATAAGCTCCCCCTCAATCATTGCAACCAAAACTTTTAAGAGCCAAACTCATAATCTCATAATAACTCCCCCTTACACATTGCATCCATCTCTCCCCCTTTTTGTCATCATAAGATGAGAGTAATAACCAGCAATCATAATCCAACAACAATAACAAAAAATCCAATATTTCAAACAAAAACAGAGAAATGATAGCAGAATTCAGCAATACCAACATACCAACTTATCACAGAGAAATTAGCAAATCATCGTTAGATCAGAATAGTTCTTTTCTCTCCCTTTTTGACATCATATAGATTCAGTAGTATTCAAAAATATCAGCGAAAACTCAAATCAAAATATCAGAAATATCAAAAGAAGAATATTGTGAACAAGAATCACTGCAATGATTAACAAAATCTCCTACTTGTTAAAGTTAGCATCATGTCTAGCTATCTACATGTATTTCATGCCTTTTTTTATATTATTTCTCACATAGCAATCACTTTTCATGTGACCTTTTTGACAACAAAAATTACACATAATTAGGGAATTATTTATATGAACAGGTTTAATAAATCTTACATGTCTTCTCCTATGGATAACAAACTCATTTGCAGCAGAATTTATCTTAAAATGAGGTTTTGATTTATTACTTTGAAAACAGTCCTGTTTTTTATGTTGAAGCAATTCATTTAAATCATTCATTTTTCTTTTCAAATCATCTTGTTCCCTTTTGAACATTTCACAAAAACTTGTTTTTCTATCAAGATCCAAGTGTAAAGCAGTCTCATTTTTTCTGAAGTAATCATTTTCAGTTTTCAACTTTTTGTTTTGTTGAAAAAGATTTGCATTATCTCGAAGCAAAAAACTAATTTTCTGTTTTAACTCCTTGTTTCTAACATAAGATTCTTTCAAACTATCATGCAATTTTATAATGAAAGATTCAAGATCATCATCATTTTCATCATCACTTTCAAATTGAGAGCTAGAAGATGTTACCTCATCATCTCCAATGGCCATAAAAGCCAATTGAGCAGACTCTTCTTTCTCTTCAATTTCACCATCGGAGTTGCATTCATTCCAAGTGAATTGAAATTTGTTTAATCTTGGTTTTCTTCCTTCTTTCTTCTTCATCACTGGACAGTCACTTGCATAGTGTCCAGGCTGTCCACATTCGTAGCATTTGTCCAATTGTTTCTTGTTGAATTCTTGTTTTCCTTTGTGCCTTGCGTTTGAAGACTGATTCTGGAATTGATTGCTAGGTCCTCCCCTTCTAAACTTCCTTTTATTCAAGATTCTCTTGAACCTTTTTGTGATGAGAGCAAGATCGTTGTCATCACAATCCGAGTCTTCATCATCCAACAGAGCTGGATCATCTTCACTTTGAGCTGCCTTTAGAGCTATGTTTCTCTTTGCTCTAGCGTCCTCTTCCTCCTGCACTTTAGTTTTCAACTTCAACTCATAAGAAGTTAGTGAGTTAATGAGAGATTCAATAGGCACAGAATTTAAATCCTTAGCCTCCTCTATTGCAGTCACTTTATTTTCCCATTCTTTGCCCAATGCATTGAGAATTTTCCTGTTCTTCTCTCCCAAGGTGTACTCTTTGCCCAACACCTCGAGATCTTTGATCAAGTCATTGAACCTGCAATACATTTTGCCAATATTCTCAAGAGGTTCAATTTTAAATAATTCATACTTTGTGACCAAGATAGCCTTTTTCTGTTCTCTCACGTTGTCACCACCCTCATGGATTTCTCTTAACTTATCCCACATTTCTTTGGCCGATTTACAGCCTTTTACTCTAATTGATTCATTTGAATCTAAGGCACTATAAAGAACATTCATGGCTTTGGCATTCAATGTGAGATTAGACCTATCTTGAGCATTCATTTCAACTCTCGTTTTTGGCCGAAGCAAACCTGTATCTGCATCAAGAAAGTTAGCTTCATGCGGTCCTTCACTCACAATAAACCATAACTCAATATCAATAGATTGCAAAAAAATAATCATCCTTTCTTTCCAGCTAACATAATTGGAGCCACTAAACATGGGAGGCCTAATAACAGATTGCCCCTCAACAAACATAGCATGACTGGTTGTCATCTTTACTCCAAGCCGCTTGAGTTTAATCTCTAGGAGACCAAGCTCTGATACCAATTGTTAGGCCCGAAAACAACCAATGAGACAAACATAAACAATGGAAAGATCACAAGTGTAACAGTAAGTAAATAAAAGGAAAGGATTGCAAATCAATTAACTACCCAACTCCTCTTGAGCTTGTAGATTAATTGAAACAAGCTACTTCAAGTTGATGAATTACAATCACTCTTGTGTACAAAGGAAGGTTCACCTCCTCCTTGCCCCAAGCAGCACTCGGTCAAGTCAGGACGTTTTAATATCCCTCAGGACAACCCTCACAGAGCTACACTCATGAAAGATTCACTCACAAATGAAACGCTTACAATGAACCTCACACCACTAAGACTACAAATATTCTTTTTGGAGTATTTTCTCACTAAAATCTCTCTAGATCTTTTGTATCTTCAGTGTGCCAAAGTTGTTTGAAGTGTCTGACCAACCACTATTTATATAGGACCAAGAAAGTGCCTCATTAATGCTTCAAACGGATAGAAAGTAGCTGAACAGTCAACTAGCCGTTGGCAGTGCCGGACGTCCGATAGCTCTGTTTTATGCGTCCGACAGCAGGCAGAGAGTTTAAGACTTTTTCTTCAATTCTTTCGGACGTCCGATAGGCTGGTTTTCTGCGTCCGAAGGTATGATGTAGAACTGGAAATTTTTCTTCAATTCCTTAGGACGTCCGATAGGATGGTTTTCTGCGTCCGAAGGTACTCAATGGTTGTCGGACGTCCGATGCAGTCTTTTTGAGCGTCCGACAGCTTCAGCATACTTTGTCTTCTTCCAATTGCACTTGTTCATGGAATCAAATAATTTCATAACTGAAAATATATCTTGAAGAAATATTAGTATCATCCATTTGTTTTGTAAACATCAAAAGATAGGGATCAAGATCAACAATCTTCCCCTTTTTGATGATGACAAAACAATGGATGGAAAGAAACAAAAATAAGTATAAGCTCCCCCTCAATCATTGCAACCAAAACTTTTAAGAGCCAAACTCATAATCTCATAATAACTCCCCCTTACACATTGCATCCATCTCTCCCCCTTTTTGTCATCATAAGATGAGAGTAATAACCAGCAACCATAATCCAACAACAATAACAAAAAATCCAATATTTCAAACAAAAACAGAGAAATGATAGCAGAATTCAGCAATACCAACATACCAACTTATCACAGAGAAATTAGCAAATCATCGTTAGATCAGAATAGTTCTTTTCTCTCCCTTTTTGACATCATATAGATTCAGTAGTATTCAAAAATATCAGCGAAAACTCAAATCAAAATATCAGAAATATCAAAAGAAGAATATTGTGAACAAGAATCACTGCAATGATTAACAAAATCTCCTACTTGTTAAAGTTAGCATCATGTCTAGCTATCTACATGTATTTCATGCCTTTTTTTATATTATTTCTCACATAGCAATCACTTTTCATGTGACCTTTTTGACAACAAAAATTACACATAATTAGGGAATTATTTATATGAACAAGTTTAATAAATCTTACAGGTCTTCTCCTATGGATAACAAACTCATTTGCAGCAGAATTTATCTTAAAATGAGGTTTTGATTTATTACTTTGAAAACAGTCCTGTTTTTTATGTTGAAGCAATTCATTTAAATCATCCATTCTTCTTTTCAAATCATCTTGTTCCCTTTTGAACATTTCACAAAAACTTGTTTTTCTATCAAGATCCAAGTGTAAAGCAGTCTCATTTTTTCTGACGTAATCATTTTCAGTTTTCAACTTTTTGTTTTGTTGAAAAAGATTTGCATTATCTCGAAGCAAAAAACTAATTTTCTGTTTCAACTCCTTGTTTCTAACATAAGATTCTTTCAAACTATCATGCAATTTTATAATGAAAGATTCAAGATCATCATCATTTTCATCATCACTTTCAAATTGAGAGCTAGAAGATGTTATCTCATCATCTCCAATGGCCATAAAAGCCAATTGAGCAGACTCTTCTTTCTCTTCAATTTCACCATCGGAGTTGCATTCATTCCAAGTGAATTGAAATTTGTTTAATCTTGGTTTTCTTCCTTCTTTCTTCTTCATCACTGGACAGTCACTTGCATAGTGTCCAGGCTGTCCACATTCGTAACATTTGTCCAATTGTTTCTTGTTGAATTCTTGTTTTCCTTTGTGCCTTGCGTTTGAAGACTGATTCTGGAATTGATTGCTAGGTCCTCCCCTTCTAAACTTCCTTTTATTCAAGATTCTCTTGAACCTTTTTGTGATGAGAGCAAGATCGTTGTCATCACAATCCGAGTCTTCATCATCCAACAGAGCTGGATCATCTTCACTTTGAGCTGCCTTTAGAGCTATGTTTCTCTTTGCTCTAGCGTCCTCTTCCTCCTGCACTTTAGTTTTCAACTTCAACTCATAAGAAGTTAGTGAGTTAATGAGAGATTCAATAGGCACAGAATTTAAATCCTTAGCCTCCTCTATTGCAGTCACTTTATTTTCCCATTCTTTGCCCAATGCATTGAGAATTTTCCTGTTCTTCTCTCCCAAGGTGTACTCTTTGCCCAACACCTCGAGATCTTTGATCAAGTCATTGAACCTGCAATACATTTTGCCAATATTCTCAAGAGGTTCAATTTTAAATAATTCATACTTTGTGACCAAGATAGCCTTTTTCTGTTCTCTCACGTTGTCACCACCCTCATGGATTTCTCTTAACTTATCCCACATTTCTTTGGCCGATTTACAGCCTTTTACTCTAATTGATTCATTTGAATCTAAGGCACTATAAAGAACATTCATGGCTTTGGCATTCAATGTGAGATTAGACCTATCTTGAGCATTCATTTCAACTCTCGTTTTTGGCCGAAGCAAACCTGTATCTGCATCAAGAAAGTTAGCTTCATGCGGTCCTTCACTCACAATAAACCATAACTCAATATCAATAGATTGCAAAAAAATAATCATCCTTTCTTTCCAGCTAACATAATTGGAGCCACTAAACATGGGAGGCCTAATAACAGATTGCCCCTCAACAAACATAGCATGACTGGTTGTCATCTTTACTCCAAGCCGCTTGAGTTTAATCTCTAGGAGACCAAGCTCTGATACCAATTGTTAGGCCCGAAAACAACCAATGAGACAAACATAAACAATGGAAAGATCACAAGTGTAACAGTAAGTAAATAAAAGGAAAGGATTGCAAATCAATTAACTACCCAACTCCTCTTGAGCTTGTAGATTAATTGAAACAAGCTACTTCAAGTTGATGAATTACAATCACTCTTGTGTACAAAGGAAGGTTCACCTCCTCCTTGCCCCAAGCAGCACTCGGTCAAGTCAGGACGTTTTAATATCCCTCAGGACAACCCTCACAGAGCTACACTCATGAAAGATTCACTCACAAATGAAACGCTTACAATGAACCTCACACCACTAAGACTACAAATATTCTTTTTGGAGTATTTTCTCACTAAAATCTCTCTAGATCTTTTGTATCTTCAGTGTGCCAAAGTTGCTTGAAGTGTCTGACCAACCACTATTTATATAGGACCAAGAAAGTGCCTCATTAATGCTTCAAACGGATAGAAAGTAGCTGAACAGTCAACTAGCCGTTGGCAGTGTCGGACGTCCGATAGCTCTGTTTTATGCGTCCGACAGCAGGCAGAGAGTTTAAGACTTTTTCTTCAATTCTTTCGGACGTCCGATAGGCTGGTTTTCTGCGTCCGAAGGTATGATGTAGAACTGGAAATTTTTCTTCAATTCCTTAGGACGTCCGATAGGCTGGTTTTCTGCGTCCGAAGATACTCAATGGTTGTCGGACGTCCGATGCAGTCTTTTTGAGCGTCCGACAGCTTCAGCATACTTTGTCTTCTTCCAATTGCACTTGTTCATGGAATCAAATAATTTCATAACTGAAAATATATCTTGAAGAAATATTAGTATCATCCATTTGTTTTGTAAACATCAAAAGATAGGGATCAAGATCAACAATCTTCCCCTTTTTGATGATGACAAAACAATGGATGGAAAGAAACAAAAATAAGTATAAGCTCCCCCTCAATCATTGCAACCAAAACTTTTAAGAGCCAAACTCATAATCTCATAATAACTCCCCCTTACACATTGCATCCATCTCTCCCCCTTTTTGTCATCATAAGATGAGAGTAATAACCAGCAATCATAATCCAACAACAATAACAAAAAATCCAATATTTCAAACAAAAACAGAGAAATGATAGCAGAATTCAGCAATACCAACATACCAACTTATCACAGAGAAATTAGCAAATCATCGTTAGATCAGAATAGTTCTTTTCTCTCCCTTTTTGACATCATATAGATTCAGTAGTATTCAAAAATATCAGCGAAAACTCAAATCAAAATATCAGAAATATCAAAAGAAGAATATTGTGAACAAGAATCACTGCAATGATTAACAAAATCTCCTACTTGTTAAAGTTAGCATCATGTCTAACTATCTACATGTATTTCATGCCTTTTTTTATATTATTTCTCACATAGCAATCACTTTTCATGTGACCTTTTTGACAACAAAAATTACACATAATTAGGGAATTATTTATATGAACAGGTTTAATAAATCTTACATGTCTTCTCCTATGGATAACAAACTCATTTGCAGCAGAATTTATCTTAAAATGAGGTTTTGATTTATTACTTTGAAAACAGTCCTGTTTTTTATGTTGAAGCAATTCATTTAAATCATTCATTTTTCTTTTCAAATCATCTTGTTCCCTTTTGAACATTTCACAAAAACTTGTTTTTCTATCAAGATCCAAGTGTAAAGCAGTCTCATTTTTTCTGAAGTAATCATTTTCAGTTTTCAACTTTTTGTTTTGTTGAAAAAGATTTGCATTATCTCGAAGCAAAAAACTAATTTTCTGTTTTAACTCCTTGTTTCTAACATAAGATTCTTTCAAACTATCATGCAATTTTATAATGAAAGATTCAAGATCATCATCATTTTCATCATCACTTTCAAATTGAGAGCTAGAAGATGTTACCTCATCATCTCCAATGGCCATAAAAGCCAATTGAGCAGACTCTTCTTTCTCTTCAATTTCACCATCGGAGTTGCATTCATTCCAAGTGAATTGAAATTTGTTTAATCTTGGTTTTCTTCCTTCTTTCTTCTTCATCACTGGACAGTCACTTGCATAGTGTCCAGGCTGTCCACATTCGTAGCATTTGTCCAATTGTTTCTTGTTGAATTCTTGTTTTCCTTTGTGCCTTGCGTTTGAAGACTGATTCTGGAATTGATTGCTAGGTCCTCCCCTTCTAAACTTCCTTTTATTCAAGATTCTCTTGAACCTTTTTGTGATGAGAGCAAGATCGTTGTCATCACAATCCGAGTCTTCATCATCCAACAGAGCTGGATCATCTTCACTTTGAGCTGCCTTTAGAGCTATGTTTCTCTTTGCTCTAGCGTCCTCTTCCTCCTGCACTTTAGTTTTCAACTTCAACTCATAAGAAGTTAGTGAGTTAATGAGAGATTCAATAGGCACAGAATTTAAATCCTTAGCCTCCTCTATTGCAGTCACTTTATTTTCCCATTCTTTGCCCAATGCATTGAGAATTTTCCTGTTCTTCTCTCCCAAGGTGTACTCTTTGCCCAACACCTCGAGATTTTTGATCAAGTCATTGAACCTGCAATACATTTTGTCAATATTCTCAAGAGGTTCAATTTTAAATAATTCATACTTTGTGACCAAGATAGCCTTTTTCTGTTCTCTCACGTTGTCACCACCCTCATGGATTTCTCTTAACTTATCCCACATTTCTTTGGCCGATTTACAGCCTTTTACTCTAATTGATTCATTTGAATCTAAGGCACTATAAAGAACATTCATGGCTTTGGCATTCAATGTGAGATTAGACCTATCTTGAGCATTCATTTCAACTCTCGTTTTTGGCCGAAGCAAACCTGTATCTGCATCAAGAAAGTTAGCTTCATGCGGTCCTTCACTCACAATAAACCATAACTCAATATCAATAGATTGCAAAAAAATAATCATCCTTTCTTTCCAGCTAACATAATTGGAGCCACTAAACATGGGAGGCCTAATAACAGATTGCCCCTCAACAAACATAGCATGACTGGTTGTCATCTTTACTCCAAGCCGCTTGAGTTTAATCTCTAGGAGACCAAGCTCTGATACCAATTGTTAGGCCCGAAAACAACCAATGAGACAAACATAAACAATGGAAAGATCACAAGTGTAACAGTAAGTAAATAAAAGGAAAGGATTGCAAATCAATTAACTACCCAACTCCTCTTGAGCTTGTAGATTAATTGAAACAAGCTACTTCAAGTTGATGAATTGCAATCACTCTTGTGTACAAAGGAAGGTTCACCTCCTCCTTGCCCCAAGCAGCACTCGGTCAAGTCAGGACGTTTTAATATCCCTCAGGACAACCCTCACAGAGCTACACTCATGAAAGATTCACTCACAAATGAAACGCTTACAATGAACCTCACACCACTAAGACTACAAATATTCTTTTTGGAGTATTTTCTCACTAAAATTTCTCTAGATCTTTTGTATCTTCAGTGTGCCAAAGTTGTTTGAAGTGTCTGACCAACCACTATTTATATAGGACCAAGAAAGTGCCTCATTAATGCTTCAAACGGATAGAAAGTAGCTGAACAGTCAACTAGCCGTTGGCAGTGTCGGACGTCCGATAGCTCTGTTTTATGCGTCCGACAGCAGGCAGACAGTTTAAGACTTTTTCTTCAATTCTTTCGGACGTCCGATAGGCTGGTTTTCTGCGTCCGAAGGTATGATGTAGAACTGGAAATTTTTCTTCAATTCCTTAGGACGTCCGATAGGCTGGTTTTCTGCGTCCGAAGATACTCAATGGTTGTCGGACGTCCGATGCAGTCTTTTTGAGCGTCCGACAGCTTCAGCATACTTTGTCTTCTTCCAATTGCACTTGTTCATGGAATCAAATAATTTCATAACTGAAAATATATCTTGAAGAAATATTAGTATCATCCATTTGTTTTGTAAACATCAAAAGATAGGGATCAAGATCAACAATCTTCCCCTTTTTGATGATGACAAAACAATGGATGGAAAGAAACAAAAATAAGTATAAGCTCCCCCTCAATCATTGCAACCAAAACTTTTAAGAGCCAAACTCATAATCTCATAATAACTCCCCCTTACACATTGCATCCATCTCTCCCCCTTTTTGTCATCATAAGATGAGAGTAATAACCAGCAACCATAATCCAACAACAATAACAAAAAATCCAATATTTCAAACAAAAACAGAGAAATGATAGCAGAATTCAGCAATACCAACATACCAACTTATCACAGAGAAATTAGCAAATCATCGTTAGATCAGAATAGTTCTTTTCTCTCCCTTTTTGACATCATATAGATTCAGTAGTATTCAAAAATATCAGCGAAAACTCAAATCAAAATATCAGAAATATCAAAAGAAGAATATTGTGAACAAGAATCACTGCAATGATTAACAAAATCTCCTACTTGTTAAAGTTAGCATCATGTCTAGCTATCTACATGTATTTCATGCCTTTTTTTATATTATTTCTCACATAGCAATCACTTTTCATGTGACCTTTTTGACAACAAAAATTACACATAATTAGGGAATTATTTATATGAACAAGTTTAATAAATCTTACAGGTCTTCTCCTATGGATAACAAACTCATTTGCAGCAGAATTTATCTTAAAATGAGGTTTTGATTTATTACTTTGAAAACAGTCCTGTTTTTTATGTTGAAGCAATTCATTTAAATCATCCATTCTTCTTTTCAAATCATCTTGTTCCCTTTTGAACATTTCACAAAAACTTGTTTTTCTATCAAGATCCAAGTGTAAAGCAGTCTCATTTTTTCTGACGTAATCATTTTCAGTTTTCAACTTTTTGTTTTGTTGAAAAAGATTTGCATTATCTCGAAGCAAAAAACTAATTTTCTGTTTCAACTCCTTGTTTCTAACATAAGATTCTTTCAAACTATCATGCAATTTTATAATGAAAGATTCAAGATCATCATCATTTTCATCATCACTTTCAAATTGAGAGCTAGAAGATGTTATCTCATCATCTCCAATGGCCATAAAAGCCAATTGAGCAGACTCTTCTTTCTCTTCAATTTCACCATCGGAGTTGCATTCATTCCAAGTGAATTGAAATTTGTTTAATCTTGGTTTTCTTCCTTCTTTCTTCTTCATCACTGGACAGTCACTTGCATAGTGTCCAGGCTGTCCACATTCGTAACATTTGTCCAATTGTTTCTTGTTGAATTCTTGTTTTCCTTTGTGCCTTGCGTTTGAAGACTGATTCTGGAATTGATTGCTAGGTCCTCCCCTTCTAAACTTCCTTTTATTCAAGATTCTCTTGAACCTTTTTGTGATGAGAGCAAGATCGTTGTCATCACAATCCGAGTCTTCATCATCCAACAGAGCTGGATCATCTTCACTTTGAGCTGCCTTTAGAGCTATGTTTCTCTTTGCTCTAGCGTCCTCTTCCTCCTGCACTTTAGTTTTCAACTTCAACTCATAAGAAGTTAGTGAGTTAATGAGAGATTCAATAGGCACAGAATTTAAATCCTTAGCCTCCTCTATTGCAGTCACTTTATTTTCCCATTCTTTGCCCAATGCATTGAGAATTTTCCTGTTCTTCTCTCCCAAGGTGTACTCTTTGCCCAACACCTCGAGATCTTTGATCAAGTCATTGAACCTGCAATACATTTTGCCAATATTCTCAAGAGGTTCAATTTTAAATAATTCATACTTTGTGACCAAGATAGCCTTTTTCTGTTCTCTCACGTTGTCACCACCCTCATGGATTTCTCTTAACTTATCCCACATTTCTTTGGCCGATTTACAGCCTTTTACTCTAATTGATTCATTTGAATCTAAGGCACTATAAAGAACATTCATGGCTTTGGCATTCAATGTGAGATTAGACCTATCTTGAGCATTCATTTCAACTCTCGTTTTTGGCCGAAGCAAACCTGTATCTGCATCAAGAAAGTTAGCTTCATGCGGTCCTTCACTCACAATAAACCATAACTCAATATCAATAGATTGCAAAAAAATAATCATCCTTTCTTTCCAGCTAACATAATTGGAGCCACTAAACATGGGAGGCCTAATAACAGATTGCCCCTCAACAAACATAGCATGACTGGTTGTCATCTTTACTCCAAGCCGCTTGAGTTTAATCTCTAGGAGACCAAGCTCTGATACCAATTGTTAGGCCCGAAAACAACCAATGAGACAAACATAAACAATGGAAAGATCACAAATGTAACAGTAAGTAAATAAAAGGAAAGGATTGCAAATCAATTAACTACCCAACTCCTCTTGAGCTTGTAGATTAATTGAAACAAGCTACTTCAAGTTGATGAATTACAATCACTCTTGTGTACAAAGGAAGGTTCACCTCCTCCTTGCCCCAAGCAGCACTCGGTCAAGTCAGGACGTTTTAATATCCCTCACGACAACCCTCACAGAGCTACACTCATGAAAGATTCACTCACAAATGAAACGTTTACAATGAACCTCACACCACTAAGACTACAAATATTCTTTTTGGAGTATTTTCTCACTAAAATTTCTCTAGATCTTTTGTATCTTCAGTGTGCCAAAGTTGTTTGAAGTGTCTGACCAACCACTATTTATATAGGACCAAGAAAGTGCCTCATTAATGCTTCAAACGGATAGAAAGTAGCTGAACAGTCAACTAGCCGTTGGCAGTGTCGGACGTCCGATAGCTCTGTTTTATGCGTCCGACAGCAGGCAGAGAGTTTAAGACTTTTTCTTCAATTCTTTCGGACGTCCGATAGGCTGGTTTTCTGCGTCCGAAGGTATGATGTAGAACTGGAAATTTTTCTTCAATTCCTTAGGACGTCCGATAGGCTGGTTTTCTGCGTCCGAAGATACTCAATGGTTGTCGGACGTCCGATGCAGTCTTTTTGAGCGTCCGACAGCTTCAGCATACTTTGTCTTCTTCCAATTGCACTTGTTCATGGAATCAAATAATTTCATAATTGAAAATATATCTTGAAGAAATATTAGTATCATCCATTTGTTTTGTAAACATCAAAAGATAGGGATCAAGATCAACAATCTTCCCCTTTTTGATGATGACAAAACAATGGATGGAAAGAAACAAAAATAAGTATAAGCTCCCCCTCAATCATTGCAACCAAAACTTTTAAGAGCCAAACTTATAATCTCATAATAACTCCCCCTTACACATTGCATCCATCTCTCCCCATTTTTGTTATCATAAGATGAGAGTAATAACCAGCAACCATAATCCAACAACAATAACAGAAAATCCAATATTTCAAACAAAAACAGAGAAATGATAGCAGAATTCAGCAATACCAACATACCAACTTATCACAGAGAAATTAGCAAATCATCGTTAGATCAGAATAGTTCTTTTCTCTCCCTTTTTGACATCATATAGATTCAGTAGTATTCAAAAATATCAGCGAAAACTCAAATCAAAATATCAGAAATATGAAAAGAAGAATATTGTGAACACGAATCACTGCAATGATTAACAAAATCTCCTACTTGTTAAAGTTAGCATCATGTCTAACTATCTACATGTATTTCATGCCTTTTTTTATATTATTTCTCACATAGCAATCACTTTTCATGTGACCTTTTTGACAACAAAAATTACACATAATTAGGGAATTATTTATATGAACAGGTTTAATAAATCTTACATGTCTTCTCCTATGGATAACACACTCATTTGCTGCAGAATTTATCTTAAAATGAGGTTTTGATTTATTACTTTGAAAACAGTCCTGTTTTTTATGTTGAAGCAATTCATTTAAATCATCCATTCTTCTTTTCAAATCATCTTGTTCCCTTTTGAACATTTCACAAAAACTTGTTTTTCTATCAAGATCCAAGTGTAAAGCAGTCTCATTTTTTCTGAAGTAATCATTTTCAGTTTTCAACTTTTTGTTTTGTTGAAAAAGATTTGCATTATCTCGAAGCAAAAAATTAATTTTCTGTTTTAACTCCTTGTTTCTAACATAAGATTCTTTCAAACTATCATGCAATTTTATAATGAAAGATTCAAGATCATCATCATTTTCATCATCACTTTCAAATTGAGAGCTAGAAGATGTTATCTCATCATCTCCAATGGCCATAAAAGCCAATTGAGCAGACTCTTCTTTCTCTTCAATTTCACCATCGGAGTTGCATTCATTCCAAGTGAATTGAAATTTGTTTAATCTTGGTTTTCTTCCTTCTTTCTTCTTCATCACTGGACAGTCACTTGCATAGTGTCCAGGCTGTCCACATTCGTAGCATTTGTCCAATTGTTTCTTGTTGAATTCTTGTTTTCCTTTGTGCCTTGCGTTTGAAGACTGATTCTGGAATTGATTGCTAGGTCCTCCCCTTCTAAACTTCCTTTTATTCAAGATTCTCTTGAACCTTTTTGTGATGAGAGCAAGATCGTTGTCATCACAATCCGAGTCTTCATCATCCAACAGAGCTGGATCATCTTCACTTTGAGCTGCCTTTAGAGCTATGTTTCTCTTTGCTCTAGCGTCCTCTTCCTCCTGCACTTTAGTTTTCAACTTCAACTCATAAGAAGTTAGTGAGTTAATGAGAGATTCAATAGGCACAGAATTTAAATCCTTAGCCTCCTCTATTGCAGTCACTTTATTTTCCCATTGTTTGCCCAATGCATTGAGAATTTTCCTGTTCTTCTCTCCCAAGGTGTACTCTTTGCCCAACACCTCGAGATATTTGATCAAGTCATTGAACCTGCAATACATTTTGTCAATATTCTCAAGAGATTCAATTTTAAATAATTCATACTTTGTGACCAAGATAGCCTTTTTCTGTTCTCTCACGTTGTCACCACCCTCATGGATTTCTCTTAACTTATCCCACATTTCTTTGGCCGATTTACAGCCTTTTACTCTAATTGATTCATTTGAATCTAAGGCACTATAAAGAACATTCATGGCTTTGGCATTCAATGTGAGATTAGACCTATCTTGAGCATTCATTTCAACTCTCGTTTTTGGCCGAAGCAAACCTGTATCTGCATCAAGAAAGTTAGCTTCATGCGGTCCTTCACTCACAATAAACCATAACTCAATATCAATAGATTGCAAAAAAATAATCATCCTTTCTTTCCAGCTAACATAATTGGAGCCACTAAACATGGGAGGCCTAATAACAGATTGCCCCTCAACAAACATAGCATGACTGGTTGTCATCTTTACTCCAAGCCGCTTGAGTTTAATCTCTAGGAGACCAAGCTCTGATACCAATTGTTAGGCCCGAAAACAACCAATGAGACAAACATAAACAATGGAAAGATCACAAATGTAACAGTAAGTAAATAAAAGGAAAGGATTGCAAATCAATTAACTACCCAATTCCTCTTGAGCTTGTAGATTAATTGAAACAAGCTACTTCAAGTTGATGAATTACAATCACTCTTGTGTACAAAGGAAGGTTCACCTCCTCCTTGCCCCAAGCAGCACTCGGTCAAGTCAGGACGTTTTAATATCCCTCACGACAACCCTCACAGAGCTACACTCATGAAAGATTCACTCACAAATGAAACGCTTACAATGAACCTCACACCACTAAGACTACAAATATTCTTTTTGGAGTATTTTCTCACTAAAATCTCTCTAGATCTTTTGTATCTTCAGTGTGCCAAAGTTGTTTGAAGTGTCTGACCAACCACTATTTATATAGGACCAAGAAAGTGCCTCATTAATGCTTCAAACGGATAGAAAATAGCTGAACAGTCAACTAGCCGTTGGCAGTGTCGGACGTCCGATAGCTCTGTTTTATGCGTCCGACAGCAGGCAGAGAGTTTAAGACTTTTTCTTCAATTCTTTCGGACGTCCGATAGGCTGGTTTTCTGCGTCCGAAGGTATGATGTAGAACTGGAAATTTTTCTTCAATTCCTTAGGACGTCCGATAGGCTGGTTTTCTGCGTCCGAAGATACTCAATGGTTGTCGGACGTCCGATGCAGTCTTTTTGAGCGTCCGACAGCTTCAGCATACTTTGTCTTCTTCCAATTGCACTTGTTCATGGAATCAAATAATTTCATAATTGAAAATATATCTTGAAGAAATATTAGTATCATCCATTTGTTTTGTAAACATCAAAAGATAGGGATCAAGATCAACAATCTTCCCCTTTTTGATGATGACAAAACAATGGATGGAAAGAAACAAAAATAAGTATAAGCTCCCCCTCAATCATTGCAACCAAAACTTTTAAGAGCCAAACTTATAATCTCATAATAACTCCCCCTTACACATTGCATCCATCTCTCCCCATTTTTGTTATCATAAGATGAGAGTAATAACCAGCAACCATAATCCAACAACAATAACAGAAAATCCAATATTTCAAACAAAAACAGAGAAATGATAGCAGAATTCAGCAATACCAACATACCAACTTATCACAGAGAAATTAGCAAATCATCGTTAGATCAGAATAGTTCTTTTCTCTCCCTTTTTGACATCATATAGATTCAGTAGTATTCAAAAATATCAGCGAAAACTCAAATCAAAATATCAGAAATATCAAAAGAAGAATATTGTGAACAAGAATCACTGCAATGATTAACAAAATCTCCTACTTGTTAAAGTTAGCATCATGTCTAACTATCTACATGTATTTCATGCCTTTTTTTATATTATTTCTCACATAGCAATCACTTTTCATGTGACCTTTTTGACAACAAAAATTACACATAATTAGGGAATTATTTATATGAACAGGTTTAGTAAATCTTACATGTCTTCTCCTATGGATAACACACTCATTTGCTGCAGAATTTATCTTAAAATGAGGTTTTGATTTATTACTTTGAAAACAGTCCTGTTTTTTATGTTGAAGCAATTCATTTAAATCATCCATTCTTCTTTTCAAATCATCTTGTTCCCTTTTGAACATTTCACAAAAACTTGTTTTTCTATCAAGATCCAAGTGTAAAGCAGTCTCATTTTTTCTGAAGTAATCATTTTCAGTTTTCAACCTTTTGTTTTGTTGAAAAAGATTTGCATTATCTCGAAGCAAAAAATTAATTTTCTGTTTTAACTCCTTGTTTCTAACATAAGATTCTTTCAAACTATCATGCAATTTTATAATGAAAGATTCAAGATCATCATCATTTTCATCATCACTTTCAAATTGAGAGCTAGAAGATGTTATCTCATCATCTCCAATGGCCATAAAAGCCAATTGAGCAGACTCTTCTTTCTCTTCAATTTCACCATCGGAGTTGCATTCATTCCAAGTGAATTGAAATTTGTTTAATCTTGGTTTTCTTCCTTCTTTCTTCTTCATCACTGGACAGTCACTTGCATAGTGTCCAGGCTGTCCACATTCGTAGCATTTGTCCAATTGTTTCTTGTTGAATTCTTGTTTTCCTTTGTGCCTTGCGTTTGAAGACTGATTCTGGAATTGATTTCTAGGTCCTCCCCTTCTAAACTTCCTTTTATTCAAGATTCTCTTGAACCTTTTTGTGATGAGAGCAAGATCGTTGTCATCACAATCCGAGTCTTCATCATCCAACAGAGCTGGATCATCTTCACTTTGAGCTGCCTTTAGAGCTATGTTTCTCTTTGCTCTAGCGTCCTCTTCCTCCTGCACTTTAGTTTTCAACTTCAACTCATAAGAAGTTAGTGAGTTAATGAGAGATTCAATAGGCACAGAATTTAAATCCTTAGCCTCCTCTATTGCAGTCACTTTATTTTCCCATTCTTTACCCAATGCATTGAGAATTTTCCTGTTCTTCTCTCCCAAGGTGTACTCTTTGCCCAACACCTCGAGATCTTTGATCAAGTCATTGAACCTGCAATACATTTTGCCAATATTCTCAAGAGGTTCAATTTTAAATAATTCATACTTTGTGACCAAGATAGCCTTTTTCTGTTCTCTCACGTTGTCACCACCCTCATGGATTTCTCTTAACTTATCCCACATTTCTTTGGCCGATTTACAGCCTTTTACTCTAATTGATTCATTTGAATCTAAGGCACTATAAAGAACATTCATGGCTTTGGCATTCAATGTGAGATTAGACCTATCTTGAGCATTCATTTCAACTCTCGTTTTTGGCCGAAGCAAACCTGTATCTGCATCAAGAAAGTTAGCTTCATGCGGTCCTTCACTCACAATAAACCATAACTCAATATCAATAGATTGCAAAAAAATAATCATCCTTTCTTTCCAGCTAACATAATTGGAGCCACTAAACATGGGAGGCCTAATAACAGATTGCCCCTCAACAAACATAGCATGACTGGTTGTCATCTTTACTCCAAGCCGCTTGAGTTTAATCTCTAGAAGACCAAGCTCTGATACCAATTGTTAGGCCCGAAAACAACCAATGAGACAAACATAAACAATGGAAAGATCACAAATGTAACAGTAAGTAAATAAAAGGAAAGGATTGCAAATCAATTAACTACCCAACTCCTCTTGAGCTTGTAGATTAATTGAAACAAGCTACTTCAAGTTGATGAATTACAATCACTCTTGTGTACAAAGGAAGGTTCACCTCCTCCTTGCCCCAAGCAGCACTCGGTCAAGTCAGGACGTTTTAATATCCCTCACGACAACCCTCACAGAGCTACACTCATGAAAGATTCACTCACAAATGAAACGCTTACAATGAACCTCACACCACTAAGACTACAAATATTTTTTTGGAGTATTTTCTCACTAAAATTTCTCTAGATCTTTTGTATCTTCAGTGTGCCAAAGTTGTTTGAAGTGTCTGACCAACCACTATTTATATAGGACCAAGAAAGTGCCTCATTAATGCTTCAAACGGATAGAAAGTAGCTGAACAGTCAACTAGCCGTTGGCAGTGTCGGACGTCCGATAGCTCTGTTTTATGCGTCCGACAGCAGGCAGAGAGTTTAAGACTTTTTCTTCAATTCTTTCGGACGTCCGATAGGCTGGTTTTCTGCGTCCGAAGGTATGATGTAGAACTGGAAATTTTTCTTCAATTCCTTAGGACGTCCGATAGGCTGGTTTTCTGCGTCCGAAGATACTCAATGGTTGTCGGACGTCCGATGCAGTCTTTTTGAGCGTCCGACAGCTTCAGCATACTTTGTCTTCTTCCAATTGCACTTGTTCATGGAATCAAATAATTTCATAATTGAAAATATATCTTGAAGAAATATTAGTATCATCCATTTGTTTTGTAAACATCAAAAGATAGGGATCAAGATCAACAATCTTCCCCTTTTTGATGATGACAAAACAATGGATGGAAAGAAACAAAAATAAGTATAAGCTCCCCCTCAATCATTGCAACCAAAACTTTTAAGAGCCAAACTTATAATCTCATAATAACTCCCCCTTACACATTGCATCCATCTCTCCCCATTTTTGTTATCATAAGATGAGAGTAATAACCAGCAACCATAATCCAACAACAATAACAGAAAATCCAATATTTCAAACAAAAACAGAGAAATGATAGCAGAATTCAGCAATACCAACATACCAACTTATCACAGAGAAATTAGCAAATCATCGTTAGATCAGAATAGTTCTTTTCTCTCCCTTTTTGACATCATATAGATTCAGTAGTATTCAAAAATATCAGCGAAAACTCAAATCAAAATATCAGAAATATGAAAAGAAGAATATTGTGAACAAGAATCACTGCAATGATTAACAAAATCTCCTACTTGTTAAAGTTAGCATCATGTCTAACTATCTACATGTATTTCATGCCTTTTTTTATATTATTTCTCACATAGCAATCACTTTTCATGTGACCTTTTTGACAACAAAAATTACACATAATTAGGGAATTATTTATATGAACAGGTTTAATAAATCTTACATGTCTTCTCCTATGGATAACACACTCATTTGCTGCAGAATTTATCTTAAAATGAGGTTTTGATTTATTACTTTGAAAACAGTCCTGTTTTTTATGTTGAAGCAATTCATTTAAATCATCCATTCTTCTTTTCAAATCATCTTGTTCCCTTTTGAACATTTCACAAAAACTTGTTTTTCTATCAAGATCCAAGTGTAAAGCAGTCTCATTTTTTCTGAAGTAATCATTTTCAGTTTTCAACTTTTTGTTTTGTTGAAAAAGATTTGCATTATCTCGAAGCAAAAAATTAATTTTCTGTTTTAACTCCTTGTTTCTAACATAAGATTCTTTCAAACTATCATGCAATTTTATAATGAAAGATTCAAGATCATCATCATTTTCATCATCACTTTCAAATTGAGAGCTAGAAGATGTTATCTCATCATCTCCAATGGCCATAAAAGCCAATTGAGCAGACTCTTCTTTCTCTTCAATTTCACCATCGGAGTTGCATTCATTCCAAGTGAATTGAAATTTGTTTAATCTTGGTTTTCTTCCTTCTTTCTTCTTCATCACTGGACAGTCACTTGCATAGTGTCCAGGCTGTCCACATTCGTAGCATTTGTCCAATTGTTTCTTGTTGAATTCTTGTTTTCCTTTGTGCCTTGCGTTTGAAGACTGATTCTGGAATTGATTGCTAGGTCCTCCCCTTCTAAACTTCCTTTTATTCAAGATTCTCTTGAACCTTTTTGTGATGAGAGCAAGATCGTTGTCATCACAATCCGAGTCTTCATCATCCAACAGAGCTGGATCATCTTCACTTTGAGCTGCCTTTAGAGCTATGTTTCTCTTTGCTCTAGCGTCCTCTTCCTCCTGCACTTTAGTTTTCAACTTCAACTCATAAGAAGTTAGTGAGTTAATGAGAGATTCAATAGGCACAGAATTTAAATCCTTAGCCTCCTCTATTGCAGTCACTTTATTTTCCCATTCTTTGCCCAATGCATTGAGAATTTTCCTGTTCTTCTCTCCCAAGGTGTACTCTTTGCCCAACACCTCGAGATATTTGATCAAGTCATTGAACCTGCAATACATTTTGTCAATATTCTCAAGAGATTCAATTTTAAATAATTCATACTTTGTGACCAAGATAGCCTTTTTCTGTTCTCTCACGTTGTCACCACCCTCATGGATTTCTCTTAACTTATCCCACATTTCTTTGGCCGATTTACAGCCTTTTACTCTAATTGATTCATTTGAATCTAAGGCACTATAAAGAACATTCATGGCTTTGGCATTCAATGTGAGATTAGACCTATCTTGAGCATTCATTTCAACTCTCGTTTTTGGCCGAAGCAAACCTGTATCTGCATCAAGAAAGTTAGCTTCATGCGGTCCTTCACTCACAATAAACCATAACTCAATATCAATAGATTGCAAAAAAATAATCATCCTTTCTTTCCAGCTAACATAATTGGAGCCACTAAACATGGGAGGCCTAATAACAGATTGCCCCTCAACAAACATAGCATGACTGGTTGTCATCTTTACTCCAAGCCGCTTGAGTTTAATCTCTAGGAGACCAAGCTCTGATACCAATTGTTAGGCCCGAAAACAACCAATGAGACAAACATAAACAATGGAAAGATCACAAATGTAACAGTAAGTAAATAAAAGGAAAGGATTGCAAATCAATTAACTACCCAATTCCTCTTGAGCTTGTAGATTAATTGAAACAAGCTACTTCAAGTTGATGAATTACAATCACTCTTGTGTACAAAGGAAGGTTCACCTCCTCCTTGCCCCAAGCAGCACTCGGTCAAGTCAGGACGTTTTAATATCCCTCACGACAACCCTCACAGAGCTACACTCATGAAAGATTCACTCACAAATGAAACGCTTACAATGAACCTCACACCACTAAGACTACAAATATTCTTTTTGGAGTATTTTCTCACTAAAATCTCTCTAGATCTTTTGTATCTTCAGTGTGCCAAAGTTGTTTGAAGTGTCTGACCAACCACTATTTATATAGGACCAAGAAAGTGCCTCATTAATGCTTCAAACGGATAGAAAGTAGCTGAACAGTCAACTAGCCGTTGGCAGTGTCGGACGTCCGATAGCTCTGTTTTATGCGTCCGACAGCAGGCAGAGAGTTTAAGACTTTTTCTTCAATTCTTTCGGACGTCCGATAGGCTGGTTTTCTGCGTCCGAAGGTATGATGTAGAACTGGAAATTTTTCTTCAATTCCTTAGGACGTCCGATAGGCTGGTTTTCTGCGTCCGAAGATACTCAATGGTTGTCGGACGTCCGATGCAGTCTTTTTGAGCGTCCGACAGCTTCAGCATACTTTGTCTTCTTCCAATTGCACTTGTTCATGGAATCAAATAATTTCATAATTGAAAATATATCTTGAAGAAATATTAGTATCATCCATTTGTTTTGTAAACATCAAAAGATAGGGATCAAGATCAACAATCTTCCCCTTTTTGATGATGACAAAACAATGGATGGAAAGAAACAAAAATAAGTATAAGCTCCCCCTCAATCATTGCAACCAAAACTTTTAAGAGCCAAACTTATAATCTCATAATAACTCCCCCTTACACATTGCATCCATCTCTCCCCATTTTTGTTATCATAAGATGAGAGTAATAACCAGCAACCATAATCCAACAACAATAACAGAAAATCCAATATTTCAAACAAAAACAGAGAAATGATAGCAGAATTCAGCAATACCAACATACCAACTTATCACAGAGAAATTAGCAAATCATCGTTAGATCAGAATAGTTCTTTTCTCTCCCTTTTTGACATCATATAGATTCAGTAGTATTCAAAAATATCAGCGAAAACTCAAATCAAAATATCAGAAATATCAAAAGAAGAATATTGTGAACAAGAATCACTGCAATGATTAACAAAATCTCCTACTTGTTAAAGTTAGCATCATGTCTAACTATCTACATGTATTTCATGCCTTTTTTTATATTATTTCTCACATAGCAATCACTTTTCATGTGACCTTTTTGACAACAAAAATTACACATAATTAGGGAATTATTTATATGAACAGGTTTAGTAAATCTTACATGTCTTCTCCTATGGATAACACACTCATTTGCTGCAGAATTTATCTTAAAATGAGGTTTTGATTTATTACTTTGAAAACAGTCCTGTTTTTTATGTTGAAGCAATTCATTTAAATCATCCATTCTTCTTTTCAAATCATCTTGTTCCCTTTTGAACATTTCACAAAAACTTGTTTTTCTATCAAGATCCAAGTGTAAAGCAGTCTCATTTTTTCTGAAGTAATCATTTTCAGTTTTCAACCTTTTGTTTTGTTGAAAAAGATTTGCATTATCTCGAAGCAAAAAATTAATTTTCTGTTTTAACTCCTTGTTTCTAACATAAGATTCTTTCAAACTATCATGCAATTTTATAATGAAAGATTCAAGATCATCATCATTTTCATCATCACTTTCAAATTGAGAGCTAGAAGATGTTATCTCATCATCTCCAATGGCCATAAAAGCCAATTGAGCAGACTCTTCTTTCTCTTCAATTTCACCATCGGAGTTGCATTCATTCCAAGTGAATTGAAATTTGTTTAATCTTGGTTTTCTTCCTTCTTTCTTCTTCATCACTGGACAGTCACTTGCATAGTGTCCAGGCTGTCCACATTCGTAGCATTTGTCCAATTGTTTCTTGTTGAATTCTTGTTTTCCTTTGTGCCTTGCGTTTGAAGACTGATTCTGGAATTGATTTCTAGGTCCTCCCCTTCTAAACTTCCTTTTATTCAAGATTCTCTTGAACCTTTTTGTGATGAGAGCAAGATCGTTGTCATCACAATCCGAGTCTTCATCATCCAACAGAGCTGGATCATCTTCACTTTGAGCTGCCTTTAGAGCTATGTTTCTCTTTGCTCTAGCGTCCTCTTCCTCCTGCACTTTAGTTTTCAACTTCAACTCATAAGAAGTTAGTGAGTTAATGAGAGATTCAATAGGCACAGAATTTAAATCCTTAGCCTCCTCTATTGCAGTCACTTTATTTTCCCATTCTTTACCCAATGCATTGAGAATTTTCCTGTTCTTCTCTCCCAAGGTGTACTCTTTGCCCAACACCTCGAGATCTTTGATCAAGTCATTGAACCTGCAATACATTTTGCCAATATTCTCAAGAGGTTCAATTTTAAATAATTCATACTTTGTGACCAAGATAGCCTTTTTCTGTTCTCTCACGTTGTCACCACCCTCATGGATTTCTCTTAACTTATCCCACATTTCTTTGGCCGATTTACAGCCTTTTACTCTAATTGATTCATTTGAATCTAAGGCACTATAAAGAACATTCATGGCTTTGGCATTCAATGTGAGATTAGACCTATCTTGAGCATTCATTTCAACTCTCGTTTTTGGCCGAAGCAAACCTGTATCTGCATCAAGAAAGTTAGCTTCATGCGGTCCTTCACTCACAATAAACCATAACTCAATATCAATAGATTGCAAAAAAATAATCATCCTTTCTTTCCAGCTAACATAATTGGAGCCACTAAACATGGGAGGCCTAATAACAGATTGCCCCTCAACAAACATAGCATGACTGGTTGTCATCTTTACTCCAAGCCGCTTGAGTTTAATCTCTAGAAGACCAAGCTCTGATACCAATTGTTAGGCCCGAAAACAACCAATGAGACAAACATAAACAATGGAAAGATCACAAATGTAACAGTAAGTAAATAAAAGGAAAGGATTGCAAATCAATTAACTACCCAACTCCTCTTGAGCTTGTAGATTAATTGAAACAAGCTACTTCAAGTTGATGAATTACAATCACTCTTGTGTACAAAGGAAGGTTCACCTCCTCCTTGCCCCAAGCAGCACTCGGTCAAGTCAGGACGTTTTAATATCCCTCACGACAACCCTCACAGAGCTACACTCATGAAAGATTCACTCACAAATGAAACGCTTACAATGAACCTCACACCACTAAGACTACAAATATTTTTTTGGAGTATTTTCTCACTAAAATTTCTCTAGATCTTTTGTATCTTCAGTGTGCCAAAGTTGTTTGAAGTGTCTGACCAACCACTATTTATATAGGACCAAGAAAGTGCCTCATTAATGCTTCAAACGGATAGAAAGTAGCTGAACAGTCAACTAGCCGTTGGCAGTGTCGGACGTCCGATAGCTCTGTTTTATGCGTCCGACAGCAGGCAGAGAGTTTAAGACTTTTTCTTCAATTCTTTCGGACGTCCGATAGGCTGGTTTTCTGCGTCCGAAGGTATGATGTAGAACTGGAAATTTTTCTTCAATTCCTTAGGACGTCCGATAGGCTGGTTTTCTGCGTCCGAAGATACTCAATGGTTGTCGGACGTCCGATGCAGTCTTTTTGAGCGTCCGACAGCTTCAGCATACTTTGTCTTCTTCCAATTGCACTTGTTCATGGAATCAAATAATTTCATAATTGAAAATATATCTTGAAGAAATATTAGTATCATCCATTTGTTTTGTAAACATCAAAAGATAGGGATCAAGATCAACAATCTTCCCCTTTTTGATGATGACAAAACAATGGATGGAAAGAAACAAAAATAAGTATAAGCTCCCCCTCAATCATTGCAACCAAAACTTTTAAGAGCCAAACTTATAATCTCATAATAACTCCCCCTTACACATTGCATCCATCTCTCCCCATTTTTGTTATCATAAGATGAGAGTAATAACCAGCAACCATAATCCAACAACAATAACAGAAAATCCAATATTTCAAACAAAAACAGAGAAATGATAGCAGAATTCAGCAATACCAACATACCAACTTATCACAGAGAAATTAGCAAATCATCGTTAGATCAGAATAGTTCTTTTCTCTCCCTTTTTGACATCATATAGATTCAGTAGTATTCAAAAATATCAGCGAAAACTCAAATCAAAATATCAGAAATATGAAAAGAAGAATATTGTGAACAAGAATCACTGCAATGATTAACAAAATCTCCTACTTGTTAAAGTTAGCATCATGTCTAACTATCTACATGTATTTCATGCCTTTTTTTATATTATTTCTCACATAGCAATCACTTTTCATGTGACCTTTTTGACAACAAAAATTACACATAATTAGGGAATTATTTATATGAACAGGTTTAATAAATCTTACATGTCTTCTCCTATGGATAACACACTCATTTGCTGCAGAATTTATCTTAAAATGAGGTTTTGATTTATTACTTTGAAAACAGTCCTGTTTTTTATGTTGAAGCAATTCATTTAAATCATCCATTCTTCTTTTCAAATCATCTTGTTCCCTTTTGAACATTTCACAAAAACTTGTTTTTCTATCAAGATCCAAGTGTAAAGCAGTCTCATTTTTTCTGAAGTAATCATTTTCAGTTTTCAACTTTTTGTTTTGTTGAAAAAGATTTGCATTATCTCGAAGCAAAAAACTAATTTTCTGTTTTAACTCCTTGTTTCTAACATAAGATTCTTTCAAACTATCATGCAATTTTATAATGAAAGATTCAAGATCATCATCATTTTCATCATCACTTTCAAATTGAGAGCTAGAAGATGTTACCTCATCATCTCCAATGGCCATAAAAGCCAATTGAGCAGACTCTTCTTTCTCTTCAATTTCACCATCGGAGTTGCATTCATTCCAAGTGAATTGAAATTTGTTTAATCTTGGTTTTCTTCCTTCTTTCTTCTTCATCACTGGACAGTCACTTGCATAGTGTCCAGGCTGTCCACATTCGTAGCATTTGTCCAATTGTTTCTTGTTGAATTCTTGTTTTCCTTTGTGCCTTGCGTTTGAAGACTGATTCTGGAATTGATTGCTAGGTCCTCCCCTTCTAAACTTCCTTTTATTCAAGATTCTCTTGAACCTTTTTGTGATGAGAGCAAGATCGTTGTCATCACAATCCGAGTCTTCATCATCCAACAGAGCTGGATCATCTTCACTTTGAGCTGCCTTTAGAGCTATGTTTCTCTTTGCTCTAGCGTCCTCTTCCTCCTGCACTTTAGTTTTCAACTTCAACTCATAAGAAGTTAGTGAGTTAATGAGAGATTCAATAGGCACAGAATTTAAATCCTTAGCCTCCTCTATTGCAGTCACTTTATTTTCCCATTCTTTGCCCAATGCATTGAGAATTTTCCTGTTCTTCTCTCCCAAGGTGTACTCTTTGCCCAACACCTCGAGATCTTTGATCAAGTCATTGAACCTGCAATACATTTTGCCAATATTCTCAAGAGGTTCAATTTTAAATAATTCATACTTTGTGACCAAGATAGCCTTTTTCTGTTCTCTCACGTTGTCACCACCCTCATGGATTTCTCTTAACTTATCCCACATTTCTTTGGCCGATTTACAGCCTTTTACTCTAATTGATTCATTTGAATCTAAGGCACTATAAAGAACATTCATGGCTTTGGCATTCAATGTGAGATTAGACCTATCTTGAGCATTCATTTCAACTCTCGTTTTTGGCCGAAGCAAACCTGTATCTGCATCAAGAAAGTTAGCTTCATGCGGTCCTTCACTCACAATAAACCATAACTCAATATCAATAGATTGCAAAAAAATAATCATCCTTTCTTTCCAGCTAACATAATTGGAGCCACTAAACATGGGAGGCCTAATAACAGATTGCCCCTCAACAAACATAGCATGACTGGTTGTCATCTTTACTCCAAGCCGCTTGAGTTTAATCTCTAGGAGACCAAGCTCTGATACCAATTGTTAGGCCCGAAAACAACCAATGAGACAAACATAAACAATGGAAAGATCACAAATGTAACAGTAAGTAAATAAAAGGAAAGGATTGCAAATCAATTAACTACCCAACTCCTCTTGAGCTTGTAGATTAATTGAAACAAGCTACTTCAAGTTGATGAATTACAATCACTCTTGTGTACAAAGGAAGGTTCACCTCCTCCTTGCCCCAAGCAGCACTCGGTCAAGTCAGGACGTTTTAATATCCCTCAGGACAACCCTCACAGAGCTACACTCATGAAAGATTCACTCACAAATGAAACGCTTACAATGAATCTCACACCACTAAGACTACAAATATTCTTTTTGGAGTATTTTCTCACTAAAATCTCTCTAGATCTTTTGTATCTTCAGTGTGCCAAAGTTGCTTGAAGTGTCTGACCAACCACTATTTATATAGGACCAAGAAAGTGCCTCATTAATGCTTCAAACGGATAGAAAGTAGCTGAACAGTCAACTAGCCGTTGGCAGTGCCGGACGTCCGATAGCTCTGTTTTATGCGTCCGACAGCAGGCAGAGAGTTTAAGACTTTTTCTTCAATTCTTTCGGACGTCCGATAGGCTGGTTTTCTGCGTCCGAAGGTATGATGTAGAACTGGAAATTTTTCTTCAATTCCTTAGGACGTCCGATAGGATGGTTTTCTGCGTCCGAAGGTACTCAATGGTTGTCGGACGTCCGATGCAGTCTTTTTGAGCGTCCGACAGCTTCAGCATACTTTGTCTTCTTCCAATTGCACTTGTTCATGGAATCAAATAATTTCATAACTGAAAATATATCTTGAAGAAATATTAGTATCATCCATTTGTTTTGTAAACATCAAAAGATAGGGATCAAGATCAACAATCTTCCCCTTTTTGATGATGACAAAACAATGGATGGAAAGAAACAAAAATAAGTATAAGCTCCCCCTCAATCATTGCAACCAAAACTTTTAAGAGCCAAACTCATAATCTCATAATAACTCCCCCTTACACATTGCATCCATCTCTCCCCCTTTTTGTCATCATAAGATGAGAGTAATAACCAGCAACCATAATCCAACAACAATAACAAAAAATCCAATATTTCAAACAAAAACAGAGAAATGATAGCAGAATTCAGCAATACCAACATACCAACTTATCACAGAGAAATTAGCAAATCATCGTTAGATCAGAATAGTTCTTTTCTCTCCCTTTTTGACATCATATAGATTCAGTAGTATTCAAAAATATCAGCGAAAACTCAAATCAAAATATCAGAAATATCAAAAGAAGAATATTGTGAACAAGAATCACTGCAATGATTAACAAAATCTCCTACTTGTTAAAGTTAGCATCATGTCTAGCTATCTACATGTATTTCATGCCTTTTTTTATATTATTTCTCACATAGCAATCACTTTTCATGTGACCTTTTTGACAACAAAAATTACACATAATTAGGGAATTATTTATATGAACAAGTTTAATAAATCTTACAGGTCTTCTCCTATGGATAACAAACTCATTTGCAGCAGAATTTATCTTAAAATGAGGTTTTGATTTATTACTTTGAAAACAGTCCTGTTTTTTATGTTGAAGCAATTCATTTAAATCATCCATTCTTCTTTTCAAATCATCTTGTTCCCTTTTGAACATTTCACAAAAACTTGTTTTTCTATCAAGATCCAAGTGTAAAGCAGTCTCATTTTTTCTGACGTAATCATTTTCAGTTTTCAACTTTTTGTTTTGTTGAAAAAGATTTGCATTATCTCGAAGCAAAAAACTAATTTTCTGTTTCAACTCCTTGTTTCTAACATAAGATTCTTTCAAACTATCATGCAATTTTATAATGAAAGATTCAAGATCATCATCATTTTCATCATCACTTTCAAATTGAGAGCTAGAAGATGTTATCTCATCATCTCCAATGGCCATAAAAGCCAATTGAGCAGACTCTTCTTTCTCTTCAATTTCACCATCGGAGTTGCATTCATTCCAAGTGAATTGAAATTTGTTTAATCTTGGTTTTCTTCCTTCTTTCTTCTTCATCACTGGACAGTCACTTGCATAGTGTCCAGGCTGTCCACATTCGTAACATTTGTCCAATTGTTTCTTGTTGAATTCTTGTTTTCCTTTGTGCCTTGCGTTTGAAGACTGATTCTGGAATTGATTGCTAGGTCCTCCCCTTCTAAACTTCCTTTTATTCAAGATTCTCTTGAACCTTTTTGTGATGAGAGCAAGATCGTTGTCATCACAATCCGAGTCTTCATCATCCAACAGAGCTGGATCATCTTCACTTTGAGCTGCCTTTAGAGCTATGTTTCTCTTTGCTCTAGCGTCCTCTTCCTCCTGCACTTTAGTTTTCAACTTCAACTCATAAGAAGTTAGTGAGTTAATGAGAGATTCAATAGGCACAGAATTTAAATCCTTAGCCTCCTCTATTGCAGTCACTTTATTTTCCCATTCTTTGCCCAATGCATTGAGAATTTTCCTGTTCTTCTCTCCCAAGGTGTACTCTTTGCCCAACACCTCGAGATCTTTGATCAAGTCATTGAACCTGCAATACATTTTGCCAATATTCTCAAGAGGTTCAATTTTAAATAATTCATACTTTGTGACCAAGATAGCCTTTTTCTGTTCTCTCACGTTGTCACCACCCTCATGGATTTCTCTTAACTTATCCCACATTTCTTTGGCCGATTTACAGCCTTTTACTCTAATTGATTCATTTGAATCTAAGGCACTATAAAGAACATTCATGGCTTTGGCATTCAATGTGAGATTAGACCTATCTTGAGCATTCATTTCAACTCTCGTTTTTGGCCGAAGCAAACCTGTATCTGCATCAAGAAAGTTAGCTTCATGCGGTCCTTCACTCACAATAAACCATAACTCAATATCAATAGATTGCAAAAAAATAATCATCCTTTCTTTCCAGCTAACATAATTGGAGCCACTAAACATGGGAGGCCTAATAACAGATTGCCCCTCAACAAACATAGCATGACTGGTTGTCATCTTTACTCCAAGCCGCTTGAGTTTAATCTCTAGGAGACCAAGCTCTGATACCAATTGTTAGGCCCGAAAACAACCAATGAGACAAACATAAACAATGGAAAGATCACAAGTGTAACAGTAAGTAAATAAAAGGAAAGGATTGCAAATCAATTAACTACCCAACTTCCTCTTGAGCTTGTAGATTAATTGAAACAAGCTACTTCAAGTTGATGAATTACAATCACTCTTGTGTACAAAGGAAGGTTCACCTCCTCCTTGCCCCAAGCAGCACTCGGTCAAGTCAGGACGTTTTAATATCCCTCAGGACAACCCTCACAGAGCTACACTCATGAAAGATTCACTCACAAATGAAACGCTTACAATGAATCTCACACCACTAAGACTACAAATATTCTTTTTGGAGTATTTTCTCACTAAAATCTCTCTAGATCTTTTGTATCTTCAGTGTGCCAAAGTTGCTTGAAGTGTCTGACCAACCACTATTTATATAGGACCAAGAAAGTGCCTCATTAATGCTTCAAACGGATAGAAAGTAGCTGAACAGTCAACTAGCCGTTGGCAGTGTCGGACGTCCGATAGCTCTGTTTTATGCGTCCGACAGCAGGCAGAGAGTTTAAGACTTTTTCTTCAATTCTTTCGGACGTCCGATAGACTGGTTTTCTGCGTCCGAAGGTATGATGTAGAACTGGAAATTTTTCTTCAATTCCTTAGGACGTCCGATAGGCTGGTTTTCTGCGTCCGAAGATACTCAATGGTTGTCGGACGTCCGATGCAGTCTTTTTGAGCGTCCGACAGCTTCAGCATACTTTGTCTTCTTCCAATTGCACTTGTTCATGGAATCAAATAATTTCATAACTGAAAATATATCTTGAAGAAATATTAGTATCATCCATTTGTTTTGTAAACATCAAAAGATAGGGATCAAGATCAACAATCTTCCCCTTTTTGATGATGACAAAACAATGGATGGAAAGAAACAAAAATAAGTATAAGCTTCCCCTCAATCATTGCAACCAAAACTTTTAAGAGCCAAACTCATAATCTCATAATAACTCCCCCTTACACATTGCATCCATCTCTCCCCCTTTTTGTCATCATAAGATGAGAGTAATAACCAGCAATCATAATCCAACAACAATAACAAAAAATCCAATATTTCAAACAAAAACAGAGAAATGATAGCAGAATTCAGCAATACCAACATACCAACTTATCACAGAGAAATTAGCAAATCATCGTTAGATCAGAATAGTTCTTTTCTCTCCCTTTTTGACATCATATAGATTCAGTAGTATTCAAAAATATCAGCGAAAACTCAAATCAAAATATCAGAAATATCAAAAGAAGAATATTGTGAACAAGAATCACTGCAATGATTAACAAAATCTCCTACTTGTTAAAGTTAGCATCATGTCTAGCTATCTACATGTATTTCATGCCTTTTTTTATATTATTTCTCACATAGCAATCACTTTTCATGTGACCTTTTTGACAACAAAAATTACACATAATTAGGGAATTATTTATATGAACAGGTTTAATAAATCTTACATGTCTTCTCCTATGGATAACAAACTCATTTGCAGCAGAATTTATCTTAAAATGAGGTTTTGATTTATTACTTTGAAAACAGTCCTGTTTTTTATGTTGAAGCAATTCATTTAAATCATTCATTTTTCTTTTCAAATCATCTTGTTCCCTTTTGAACATTTCACAAAAACTTGTTTTTCTATCAAGATCCAAGTGTAAAGCAGTCTCATTTTTTCTGAAGTAATCATTTTCAGTTTTCAACTTTTTGTTTTGTTGAAAAAGATTTGCATTATCTCGAAGCAAAAAACTAATTTTCTGTTTTAACTCCTTGTTTCTAACATAAGATTCTTTCAAACTATCATGCAATTTTATAATGAAAGATTCAAGATCATCATCATTTTCATCATCACTTTCAAATTGAGAGCTAGAAGATGTTACCTCATCATCTCCAATGGCCATAAAAGCCAATTGAGCAGACTCTTCTTTCTCTTCAATTTCACCATCGGAGTTGCATTCATTCCAAGTGAATTGAAATTTGTTTAATCTTGGTTTTCTTCCTTCTTTCTTCTTCATCACTGGACAGTCACTTGCATAGTGTCCAGGCTGTCCACATTCGTAGCATTTGTCCAATTGTTTCTTGTTGAATTCTTGTTTTCCTTTGTGCCTTGCGTTTGAAGACTGATTCTGGAATTGATTGCTAGGTCCTCCCCTTCTAAACTTCCTTTTATTCAAGATTCTCTTGAACCTTTTTGTGATGAGAGCAAGATCGTTGTCATCACAATCCGAGTCTTCATCATCCAACAGAGCTGGATCATCTTCACTTTGAGCTGCCTTTAGAGCTATGTTTCTCTTTGCTCTAGCGTCCTCTTCCTCCTGCACTTTAGTTTTCAACTTCAACTCATAAGAAGTTAGTGAGTTAATGAGAGATTCAATAGGCACAGAATTTAAATCCTTAGCCTCCTCTATTGCAGTCACTTTATTTTCCCATTCTTTGCCCAATGCATTGAGAATTTTCCTGTTCTTCTCTCCCAAGGTGTACTCTTTGCCCAACACCTCGAGATTTTTGATCAAGTCATTGAACCTGCAATACATTTTGTCAATATTCTCAAGAGGTTCAATTTTAAATAATTCATACTTTGTGACCAAGATAGCCTTTTTCTGTTCTCTCACGTTGTCACCACCCTCATGGATTTCTCTTAACTTATCCCACATTTCTTTGGCCGATTTACAGCCTTTTACTCTAATTGATTCATTTGAATCTAAGGCACTATAAAGAACATTCATGGCTTTGGCATTCAATGTGAGATTAGACCTATCTTGAGCATTCATTTCAACTCTCGTTTTTGGCCGAAGCAAACCTGTATCTGCATCAAGAAAGTTAGCTTCATGCGGTCCTTCACTCACAATAAACCATAACTCAATATCAATAGATTGCAAAAAAATAATCATCCTTTCTTTCCAGCTAACATAATTGGAGCCACTAAACATGGGAGGCCTAATAACAGATTGCCCCTCAACAAACATAGCATGACTGGTTGTCATCTTTACTCCAAGCCGCTTGAGTTTAATCTCTAGGAGACCAAGCTCTGATACCAATTGTTAGGCCCGAAAACAACCAATGAGACAAACATAAACAATGGAAAGATCACAAGTGTAACAGTAAGTAAATAAAAGGAAAGGATTGCAAATCAATTAACTACCCAACTCCTCTTGAGCTTGTAGATTAATTGAAACAAGCTACTTCAAGTTGATGAATTGCAATCACTCTTGTGTACAAAGGAAGGTTCACCTCCTCCTTGCCCCAAGCAGCACTCGGTCAAGTCAGGACGTTTTAATATCCCTCAGGACAACCCTCACAGAGCTACACTCATGAAAGATTCACTCACAAATGAAACGCTTACAATGAACCTCACACCACTAAGACTACAAATATTCTTTTTGGAGTATTTTCTCACTAAAATTTCTCTAGATCTTTTGTATCTTCAGTGTGCCAAAGTTGTTTGAAGTGTCTGACCAACCACTATTTATATAGGACCAAGAAAGTGCCTCATTAATGCTTCAAACGGATAGAAAGTAGCTGAACAGTCAACTAGCCGTTGGCAGTGTCGGACGTCCGATAGCTCTGTTTTATGCGTCCGACAGCAGGCAGACAGTTTAAGACTTTTTCTTCAATTCTTTCGGACGTCCGATAGGCTGGTTTTCTGCGTCCGAAGGTATGATGTAGAACTGGAAATTTTTCTTCAATTCCTTAGGACGTCCGATAGGCTGGTTTTCTGCGTCCGAAGATACTCAATGGTTGTCGGACGTCCGATGCAGTCTTTTTGAGCGTCCGACAGCTTCAGCATACTTTGTCTTCTTCCAATTGCACTTGTTCATGGAATCAAATAATTTCATAACTGAAAATATATCTTGAAGAAATATTAGTATCATCCATTTGTTTTGTAAACATCAAAAGATAGGGATCAAGATCAACAATCTTCCCCTTTTTGATGATGACAAAACAATGGATGGAAAGAAACAAAAATAAGTATAAGCTCCCCCTCAATCATTGCAACCAAAACTTTTAAGAGCCAAACTCATAATCTCATAATAACTCCCCCTTACACATTGCATCCATCTCTCCCCCTTTTTGTCATCATAAGATGAGAGTAATAACCAGCAACCATAATCCAACAACAATAACAAAAAATCCAATATTTCAAACAAAAACAGAGAAATGATAGCAGAATTCAGCAATACCAACATACCAACTTATCACAGAGAAATTAGCAAATCATCGTTAGATCAGAATAGTTCTTTTCTCTCCCTTTTTGACATCATATAGATTCAGTAGTATTCAAAAATATCAGCGAAAACTCAAATCAAAATATCAGAAATATCAAAAGAAGAATATTGTGAACAAGAATCACTGCAATGATTAACAAAATCTCCTACTTGTTAAAGTTAGCATCATGTCTAGCTATCTACATGTATTTCATGCCTTTTTTTATATTATTTCTCACATAGCAATCACTTTTCATGTGACCTTTTTGACAACAAAAATTACACATAATTAGGGAATTATTTATATGAACAAGTTTAATAAATCTTACAGGTCTTCTCCTATGGATAACAAACTCATTTGCAGCAGAATTTATCTTAAAATGAGGTTTTGATTTATTACTTTGAAAACAGTCCTGTTTTTTATGTTGAAGCAATTCATTTAAATCATCCATTCTTCTTTTCAAATCATCTTGTTCCCTTTTGAACATTTCACAAAAACTTGTTTTTCTATCAAGATCCAAGTGTAAAGCAGTCTCATTTTTTCTGACGTAATCATTTTCAGTTTTCAACTTTTTGTTTTGTTGAAAAAGATTTGCATTATCTCGAAGCAAAAAACTAATTTTCTGTTTCAACTCCTTGTTTCTAACATAAGATTCTTTCAAACTATCATGCAATTTTATAATGAAAGATTCAAGATCATCATCATTTTCATCATCACTTTCAAATTGAGAGCTAGAAGATGTTATCTCATCATCTCCAATGGCCATAAAAGCCAATTGAGCAGACTCTTCTTTCTCTTCAATTTCACCATCGGAGTTGCATTCATTCCAAGTGAATTGAAATTTGTTTAATCTTGGTTTTCTTCCTTCTTTCTTCTTCATCACTGGACAGTCACTTGCATAGTGTCCAGGCTGTCCACATTCGTAACATTTGTCCAATTGTTTCTTGTTGAATTCTTGTTTTCCTTTGTGCCTTGCGTTTGAAGACTGATTCTGGAATTGATTGCTAGGTCCTCCCCTTCTAAACTTCCTTTTATTCAAGATTCTCTTGAACCTTTTTGTGATGAGAGCAAGATCGTTGTCATCACAATCCGAGTCTTCATCATCCAACAGAGCTGGATCATCTTCACTTTGAGCTGCCTTTAGAGCTATGTTTCTCTTTGCTCTAGCGTCCTCTTCCTCCTGCACTTTAGTTTTCAACTTCAACTCATAAGAAGTTAGTGAGTTAATGAGAGATTCAATAGGCACAGAATTTAAATCCTTAGCCTCCTCTATTGCAGTCACTTTATTTTCCCATTCTTTGCCCAATGCATTGAGAATTTTCCTGTTCTTCTCTCCCAAGGTGTACTCTTTGCCCAACACCTCGAGATCTTTGATCAAGTCATTGAACCTGCAATACATTTTGCCAATATTCTCAAGAGGTTCAATTTTAAATAATTCATACTTTGTGACCAAGATAGCCTTTTTCTGTTCTCTCACGTTGTCACCACCCTCATGGATTTCTCTTAACTTATCCCACATTTCTTTGGCCGATTTACAGCCTTTTACTCTAATTGATTCATTTGAATCTAAGGCACTATAAAGAACATTCATGGCTTTGGCATTCAATGTGAGATTAGACCTATCTTGAGCATTCATTTCAACTCTCGTTTTTGGCCGAAGCAAACCTGTATCTGCATCAAGAAAGTTAGCTTCATGCGGTCCTTCACTCACAATAAACCATAACTCAATATCAATAGATTGCAAAAAAATAATCATCCTTTCTTTCCAGCTAACATAATTGGAGCCACTAAACATGGGAGGCCTAATAACAGATTGCCCCTCAACAAACATAGCATGACTGGTTGTCATCTTTACTCCAAGCCGCTTGAGTTTAATCTCTAGGAGACCAAGCTCTGATACCAATTGTTAGGCCCGAAAACAACCAATGAGACAAACATAAACAATGGAAAGATCACAAATGTAACAGTAAGTAAATAAAAGGAAAGGATTGCAAATCAATTAACTACCCAACTCCTCTTGAGCTTGTAGATTAATTGAAACAAGCTACTTCAAGTTGATGAATTACAATCACTCTTGTGTACAAAGGAAGGTTCACCTCCTCCTTGCCCCAAGCAGCACTCGGTCAAGTCAGGACGTTTTAATATCCCTCACGACAACCCTCACAGAGCTACACTCATGAAAGATTCACTCACAAATGAAACGTTTACAATGAACCTCACACCACTAAGACTACAAATATTCTTTTTGGAGTATTTTCTCACTAAAATTTCTCTAGATCTTTTGTATCTTCAGTGTGCCAAAGTTGTTTGAAGTGTCTGACCAACCACTATTTATATAGGACCAAGAAAGTGCCTCATTAATGCTTCAAACGGATAGAAAGTAGCTGAACAGTCAACTAGCCGTTGGCAGTGTCGGACGTCCGATAGCTCTGTTTTATGCGTCCGACAGCAGGCAGAGAGTTTAAGACTTTTTCTTCAATTCTTTCGGACGTCCGATAGGCTGGTTTTCTGCGTCCGAAGGTATGATGTAGAACTGGAAATTTTTCTTCAATTCCTTAGGACGTCCGATAGGCTGGTTTTCTGCGTCCGAAGATACTCAATGGTTGTCGGACGTCCGATGCAGTCTTTTTGAGCGTCCGACAGCTTCAGCATACTTTGTCTTCTTCCAATTGCACTTGTTCATGGAATCAAATAATTTCATAATTGAAAATATATCTTGAAGAAATATTAGTATCATCCATTTGTTTTGTAAACATCAAAAGATAGGGATCAAGATCAACAATCTTCCCCTTTTTGATGATGACAAAACAATGGATGGAAAGAAACAAAAATAAGTATAAGCTCCCCCTCAATCATTGCAACCAAAACTTTTAAGAGCCAAACTTATAATCTCATAATAACTCCCCCTTACACATTGCATCCATCTCTCCCCATTTTTGTTATCATAAGATGAGAGTAATAACCAGCAACCATAATCCAACAACAATAACAGAAAATCCAATATTTCAAACAAAAACAGAGAAATGATAGCAGAATTCAGCAATACCAACATACCAACTTATCACAGAGAAATTAGCAAATCATCGTTAGATCAGAATAGTTCTTTTCTCTCCCTTTTTGACATCATATAGATTCAGTAGTATTCAAAAATATCAGCGAAAACTCAAATCAAAATATCAGAAATATGAAAAGAAGAATATTGTGAACACGAATCACTGCAATGATTAACAAAATCTCCTACTTGTTAAAGTTAGCATCATGTCTAACTATCTACATGTATTTCATGCCTTTTTTTATATTATTTCTCACATAGCAATCACTTTTCATGTGACCTTTTTGACAACAAAAATTACACATAATTAGGGAATTATTTATATGAACAGGTTTAATAAATCTTACATGTCTTCTCCTATGGATAACACACTCATTTGCTGCAGAATTTATCTTAAAATGAGGTTTTGATTTATTACTTTGAAAACAGTCCTGTTTTTTATGTTGAAGCAATTCATTTAAATCATCCATTCTTCTTTTCAAATCATCTTGTTCCCTTTTGAACATTTCACAAAAACTTGTTTTTCTATCAAGATCCAAGTGTAAAGCAGTCTCATTTTTTCTGAAGTAATCATTTTCAGTTTTCAACTTTTTGTTTTGTTGAAAAAGATTTGCATTATCTCGAAGCAAAAAATTAATTTTCTGTTTTAACTCCTTGTTTCTAACATAAGATTCTTTCAAACTATCATGCAATTTTATAATGAAAGATTCAAGATCATCATCATTTTCATCATCACTTTCAAATTGAGAGCTAGAAGATGTTATCTCATCATCTCCAATGGCCATAAAAGCCAATTGAGCAGACTCTTCTTTCTCTTCAATTTCACCATCGGAGTTGCATTCATTCCAAGTGAATTGAAATTTGTTTAATCTTGGTTTTCTTCCTTCTTTCTTCTTCATCACTGGACAGTCACTTGCATAGTGTCCAGGCTGTCCACATTCGTAGCATTTGTCCAATTGTTTCTTGTTGAATTCTTGTTTTCCTTTGTGCCTTGCGTTTGAAGACTGATTCTGGAATTGATTGCTAGGTCCTCCCCTTCTAAACTTCCTTTTATTCAAGATTCTCTTGAACCTTTTTGTGATGAGAGCAAGATCGTTGTCATCACAATCCGAGTCTTCATCATCCAACAGAGCTGGATCATCTTCACTTTGAGCTGCCTTTAGAGCTATGTTTCTCTTTGCTCTAGCGTCCTCTTCCTCCTGCACTTTAGTTTTCAACTTCAACTCATAAGAAGTTAGTGAGTTAATGAGAGATTCAATAGGCACAGAATTTAAATCCTTAGCCTCCTCTATTGCAGTCACTTTATTTTCCCATTCTTTGCCCAATGCATTGAGAATTTTCCTGTTCTTCTCTCCCAAGGTGTACTCTTTGCCCAACACCTCGAGATATTTGATCAAGTCATTGAACCTGCAATACATTTTGTCAATATTCTCAAGAGATTCAATTTTAAATAATTCATACTTTGTGACCAAGATAGCCTTTTTCTGTTCTCTCACGTTGTCACCACCCTCATGGATTTCTCTTAACTTATCCCACATTTCTTTGGCCGATTTACAGCCTTTTACTCTAATTGATTCATTTGAATCTAAGGCACTATAAAGAACATTCATGGCTTTGGCATTCAATGTGAGATTAGACCTATCTTGAGCATTCATTTCAACTCTCGTTTTTGGCCGAAGCAAACCTGTATCTGCATCAAGAAAGTTAGCTTCATGCGGTCCTTCACTCACAATAAACCATAACTCAATATCAATAGATTGCAAAAAAATAATCATCCTTTCTTTCCAGCTAACATAATTGGAGCCACTAAACATGGGAGGCCTAATAACAGATTGCCCCTCAACAAACATAGCATGACTGGTTGTCATCTTTACTCCAAGCCGCTTGAGTTTAATCTCTAGGAGACCAAGCTCTGATACCAATTGTTAGGCCCGAAAACAACCAATGAGACAAACATAAACAATGGAAAGATCACAAATGTAACAGTAAGTAAATAAAAGGAAAGGATTGCAAATCAATTAACTACCCAACTCCTCTTGAGCTTGTAGATTAATTGAAACAAGCTACTTCAAGTTGATGAATTACAATCACTCTTGTGTACAAAGGAAGGTTCACCTCCTCCTTGCCCCAAGCAGCACTCGGTCAAGTCAGGACGTTTTAATATCCCTCACGACAACCCTCACAGAGCTACACTCATGAAAGATTCACTCACAAATGAAACGCTTACAATGAACCTCACACCACTAAGACTACAAATATTCTTTTTGGAGTATTTTCTCACTAAAATCTCTCTAGATCTTTTGTATCTTCAGTGTGCCAAAGTTGTTTGAAGTGTCTGACCAACCACTATTTATATAGGACCAAGAAAGTGCCTCATTAATGCTTCAAACGGATAGAAAGTAGCTGAACAGTCAACTAGCCGTTGGCAGTGTCGGACGTCCGATAGCTCTGTTTTATGCGTCCGACAGCAGGCAGAGAGTTTAAGACTTTTTCTTCAATTCTTTCGGACGTCCGATAGGCTGGTTTTCTGCGTCCGAAGGTATGATGTAGAACTGGAAATTTTTCTTCAATTCCTTAGGACGTCCGATAGGCTGGTTTTCTGCGTCCGAAGATACTCAATGGTTGTCGGACGTCCGATGCAGTCTTTTTGAGCGTCCGACAGCTTCAGCATACTTTGTCTTCTTCCAATTGCACTTGTTCATGGAATCAAATAATTTCATAATTGAAAATATATCTTGAAGAAATATTAGTATCATCCATTTGTTTTGTAAACATCAAAAGATAGGGATCAAGATCAACAATCTTCCCCTTTTTGATGATGACAAAACAATGGATGGAAAGAAACAAAAATAAGTATAAGCTCCCCCTCAATCATTGCAACCAAAACTTTTAAGAGCCAAACTTATAATCTCATAATAACTCCCCCTTACACATTGCATCCATCTCTCCCCATTTTTGTTATCATAAGATGAGAGTAATAACCAGCAACCATAATCCAACAACAATAACAGAAAATCCAATATTTCAAACAAAAACAGAGAAATGATAGCAGAATTCAGCAATACCAACATACCAACTTATCACAGAGAAATTAGCAAATCATCGTTAGATCAGAATAGTTCTTTTCTCTCCCTTTTTGACATCATATAGATTCAGTAGTATTCAAAAATATCAGCGAAAACTCAAATCAAAATATCAGAAATATCAAAAGAAGAATATTGTGAACAAGAATCACTGCAATGATTAACAAAATCTCCTACTTGTTAAAGTTAGCATCATGTCTAACTATCTACATGTATTTCATGCCTTTTTTTATATTATTTCTCACATAGCAATCACTTTTCATGTGACCTTTTTGACAACAAAAATTACACATAATTAGGGAATTATTTATATGAACAGGTTTAGTAAATCTTACATGTCTTCTCCTATGGATAACACACTCATTTGCTGCAGAATTTATCTTAAAATGAGGTTTTGATTTATTACTTTGAAAACAGTCCTGTTTTTTATGTTGAAGCAATTCATTTAAATCATCCATTCTTCTTTTCAAATCATCTTGTTCCCTTTTGAACATTTCACAAAAACTTGTTTTTCTATCAAGATCCAAGTGTAAAGCAGTCTCATTTTTTCTGAAGTAATCATTTTCAGTTTTCAACCTTTTGTTTTGTTGAAAAAGATTTGCATTATCTCGAAGCAAAAAATTAATTTTCTGTTTTAACTCCTTGTTTCTAACATAAGATTCTTTCAAACTATCATGCAATTTTATAATGAAAGATTCAAGATCATCATCATTTTCATCATCACTTTCAAATTGAGAGCTAGAAGATGTTATCTCATCATCTCCAATGGCCATAAAAGCCAATTGAGCAGACTCTTCTTTCTCTTCAATTTCACCATCGGAGTTGCATTCATTCCAAGTGAATTGAAATTTGTTTAATCTTGGTTTTCTTCCTTCTTTCTTCTTCATCACTGGACAGTCACTTGCATAGTGTCCAGGCTGTCCACATTCGTAGCATTTGTCCAATTGTTTCTTGTTGAATTCTTGTTTTCCTTTGTGCCTTGCGTTTGAAGACTGATTCTGGAATTGATTTCTAGGTCCTCCCCTTCTAAACTTCCTTTTATTCAAGATTCTCTTGAACCTTTTTGTGATGAGAGCAAGATCGTTGTCATCACAATCCGAGTCTTCATCATCCAACAGAGCTGGATCATCTTCACTTTGAGCTGCCTTTAGAGCTATGTTTCTCTTTGCTCTAGCGTCCTCTTCCTCCTGCACTTTAGTTTTCAACTTCAACTCATAAGAAGTTAGTGAGTTAATGAGAGATTCAATAGGCACAGAATTTAAATCCTTAGCCTCCTCTATTGCAGTCACTTTATTTTCCCATTCTTTACCCAATGCATTGAGAATTTTCCTGTTCTTCTCTCCCAAGGTGTACTCTTTGCCCAACACCTCGAGATCTTTGATCAAGTCATTGAACCTGCAATACATTTTGCCAATATTCTCAAGAGGTTCAATTTTAAATAATTCATACTTTGTGACCAAGATAGCCTTTTTCTGTTCTCTCACGTTGTCACCACCCTCATGGATTTCTCTTAACTTATCCCACATTTCTTTGGCCGATTTACAGCCTTTTACTCTAATTGATTCATTTGAATCTAAGGCACTATAAAGAACATTCATGGCTTTGGCATTCAATGTGAGATTAGACCTATCTTGAGCATTCATTTCAACTCTCGTTTTTGGCCGAAGCAAACCTGTATCTGCATCAAGAAAGTTAGCTTCATGCGGTCCTTCACTCACAATAAACCATAACTCAATATCAATAGATTGCAAAAAAATAATCATCCTTTCTTTCCAGCTAACATAATTGGAGCCACTAAACATGGGAGGCCTAATAACAGATTGCCCCTCAACAAACATAGCATGACTGGTTGTCATCTTTACTCCAAGCCGCTTGAGTTTAATCTCTAGAAGACCAAGCTCTGATACCAATTGTTAGGCCCGAAAACAACCAATGAGACAAACATAAACAATGGAAAGATCACAAATGTAACAGTAAGTAAATAAAAGGAAAGGATTGCAAATCAATTAACTACCCAACTCCTCTTGAGCTTGTAGATTAATTGAAACAAGCTACTTCAAGTTGATGAATTACAATCACTCTTGTGTACAAAGGAAGGTTCACCTCCTCCTTGCCCCAAGCAGCACTCGGTCAAGTCAGGACGTTTTAATATCCCTCACGACAACCCTCACAGAGCTACACTCATGAAAGATTCACTCACAAATGAAACGCTTACAATGAACCTCACACCACTAAGACTACAAATATTTTTTTGGAGTATTTTCTCACTAAAATTTCTCTAGATCTTTTGTATCTTCAGTGTGCCAAAGTTGTTTGAAGTGTCTGACCAACCACTATTTATATAGGACCAAGAAAGTGCCTCATTAATGCTTCAAACGGATAGAAAGTAGCTGAACAGTCAACTAGCCGTTGGCAGTGTCGGACGTCCGATAGCTCTGTTTTATGCGTCCGACAGCAGGCAGAGAGTTTAAGACTTTTTCTTCAATTCTTTCGGACGTCCGATAGGCTGGTTTTCTGCGTCCGAAGGTATGATGTAGAACTGGAAATTTTTCTTCAATTCCTTAGGACGTCCGATAGGCTGGTTTTCTGCGTCCGAAGATACTCAATGGTTGTCGGACGTCCGATGCAGTCTTTTTGAGCGTCCGACAGCTTCAGCATACTTTGTCTTCTTCCAATTGCACTTGTTCATGGAATCAAATAATTTCATAATTGAAAATATATCTTGAAGAAATATTAGTATCATCCATTTGTTTTGTAAACATCAAAAGATAGGGATCAAGATCAACAATCTTCCCCTTTTTGATGATGACAAAACAATGGATGGAAAGAAACAAAAATAAGTATAAGCTCCCCCTCAATCATTGCAACCAAAACTTTTAAGAGCCAAACTTATAATCTCATAATAACTCCCCCTTACACATTGCATCCATCTCTCCCCATTTTTGTTATCATAAGATGAGAGTAATAACCAGCAACCATAATCCAACAACAATAACAGAAAATCCAATATTTCAAACAAAAACAGAGAAATGATAGCAGAATTCAGCAATACCAACATACCAACTTATCACAGAGAAATTAGCAAATCATCGTTAGATCAGAATAGTTCTTTTCTCTCCCTTTTTGACATCATATAGATTCAGTAGTATTCAAAAATATCAGCGAAAACTCAAATCAAAATATCAGAAATATGAAAAGAAGAATATTGTGAACACGAATCACTGCAATGATTAACAAAATCTCCTACTTGTTAAAGTTAGCATCATGTCTAACTATCTACATGTATTTCATGCCTTTTTTTATATTATTTCTCACATAGCAATCACTTTTCATGTGACCTTTTTGACAACAAAAATTACACATAATTAGGGAATTATTTATATGAACAGGTTTAATAAATCTTACATGTCTTCTCCTATGGATAACACACTCATTTGCTGCAGAATTTATCTTAAAATGAGGTTTTGATTTATTACTTTGAAAACAGTCCTGTTTTTTATGTTGAAGCAATTCATTTAAATCATCCATTCTTCTTTTCAAATCATCTTGTTCCCTTTTGAACATTTCACAAAAACTTGTTTTTCTATCAAGATCCAAGTGTAAAGCAGTCTCATTTTTTCTGAAGTAATCATTTTCAGTTTTCAACTTTTTGTTTTGTTGAAAAAGATTTGCATTATCTCGAAGCAAAAAATTAATTTTCTGTTTTAACTCCTTGTTTCTAACATAAGATTCTTTCAAACTATCATGCAATTTTATAATGAAAGATTCAAGATCATCATCATTTTCATCATCACTTTCAAATTGAGAGCTAGAAGATGTTATCTCATCATCTCCAATGGCCATAAAAGCCAATTGAGCAGACTCTTCTTTCTCTTCAATTTCACCATCGGAGTTGCATTCATTCCAAGTGAATTGAAATTTGTTTAATCTTGGTTTTCTTCCTTCTTTCTTCTTCATCACTGGACAGTCACTTGCATAGTGTCCAGGCTGTCCACATTCGTAGCATTTGTCCAATTGTTTCTTGTTGAATTCTTGTTTTCCTTTGTGCCTTGCGTTTGAAGACTGATTCTGGAATTGATTGCTAGGTCCTCCCCTTCTAAACTTCCTTTTATTCAAGATTCTCTTGAACCTTTTTGTGATGAGAGCAAGATCGTTGTCATCACAATCCGAGTCTTCATCATCCAACAGAGCTGGATCATCTTCACTTTGAGCTGCCTTTAGAGCTATGTTTCTCTTTGCTCTAGCGTCCTCTTCCTCCTGCACTTTAGTTTTCAACTTCAACTCATAAGAAGTTAGTGAGTTAATGAGAGATTCAATAGGCACAGAATTTAAATCCTTAGCCTCCTCTATTGCAGTCACTTTATTTTCCCATTGTTTGCCCAATGCATTGAGAATTTTCCTGTTCTTCTCTCCCAAGGTGTACTCTTTGCCCAACACCTCGAGATATTTGATCAAGTCATTGAACCTGCAATACATTTTGTCAATATTCTCAAGAGATTCAATTTTAAATAATTCATACTTTGTGACCAAGATAGCCTTTTTCTGTTCTCTCACGTTGTCACCACCCTCATGGATTTCTCTTAACTTATCCCACATTTCTTTGGCCGATTTACAGCCTTTTACTCTAATTGATTCATTTGAATCTAAGGCACTATAAAGAACATTCATGGCTTTGGCATTCAATGTGAGATTAGACCTATCTTGAGCATTCATTTCAACTCTCGTTTTTGGCCGAAGCAAACCTGTATCTGCATCAAGAAAGTTAGCTTCATGCGGTCCTTCACTCACAATAAACCATAACTCAATATCAATAGATTGCAAAAAAATAATCATCCTTTCTTTCCAGCTAACATAATTGGAGCCACTAAACATGGGAGGCCTAATAACAGATTGCCCCTCAACAAACATAGCATGACTGGTTGTCATCTTTACTCCAAGCCGCTTGAGTTTAATCTCTAGGAGACCAAGCTCTGATACCAATTGTTAGGCCCGAAAACAACCAATGAGACAAACATAAACAATGGAAAGATCACAAATGTAACAGTAAGTAAATAAAAGGAAAGGATTGCAAATCAATTAACTACCCAATTCCTCTTGAGCTTGTAGATTAATTGAAACAAGCTACTTCAAGTTGATGAATTACAATCACTCTTGTGTACAAAGGAAGGTTCACCTCCTCCTTGCCCCAAGCAGCACTCGGTCAAGTCAGGACGTTTTAATATCCCTCACGACAACCCTCACAGAGCTACACTCATGAAAGATTCACTCACAAATGAAACGCTTACAATGAACCTCACACCACTAAGACTACAAATATTCTTTTTGGAGTATTTTCTCACTAAAATCTCTCTAGATCTTTTGTATCTTCAGTGTGCCAAAGTTGTTTGAAGTGTCTGACCAACCACTATTTATATAGGACCAAGAAAGTGCCTCATTAATGCTTCAAACGGATAGAAAGTAGCTGAACAGTCAACTAGCCGTTGGCAGTGTCGGACGTCCGATAGCTCTGTTTTATGCGTCCGACAGCAGGCAGAGAGTTTAAGACTTTTTCTTCAATTCTTTCGGACGTCCGATAGGCTGGTTTTCTGCGTCCGAAGGTATGATGTAGAACTGGAAATTTTTCTTCAATTCCTTAGGACGTCCGATAGGCTGGTTTTCTGCGTCCGAAGATACTCAATGGTTGTCGGACGTCCGATGCAGTCTTTTTGAGCGTCCGACAGCTTCAGCATACTTTGTCTTCTTCCAATTGCACTTGTTCATGGAATCAAATAATTTCATAATTGAAAATATATCTTGAAGAAATATTAGTATCATCCATTTGTTTTGTAAACATCAAAAGATAGGGATCAAGATCAACAATCTTCCCCTTTTTGATGATGACAAAACAATGGATGGAAAGAAACAAAAATAAGTATAAGCTCCCCCTCAATCATTGCAACCAAAACTTTTAAGAGCCAAACTTATAATCTCATAATAACTCCCCCTTACACATTGCATCCATCTCTCCCCATTTTTGTTATCATAAGATGAGAGTAATAACCAGCAACCATAATCCAACAACAATAACAGAAAATCCAATATTTCAAACAAAAACAGAGAAATGATAGCAGAATTCAGCAATACCAACATACCAACTTATCACAGAGAAATTAGCAAATCATCGTTAGATCAGAATAGTTCTTTTCTCTCCCTTTTTGACATCATATAGATTCAGTAGTATTCAAAAATATCAGCGAAAACTCAAATCAAAATATCAGAAATATCAAAAGAAGAATATTGTGAACAAGAATCACTGCAATGATTAACAAAATCTCCTACTTGTTAAAGTTAGCATCATGTCTAACTATCTACATGTATTTCATGCCTTTTTTTATATTATTTCTCACATAGCAATCACTTTTCATGTGACCTTTTTGACAACAAAAATTACACATAATTAGGGAATTATTTATATGAACAGGTTTAGTAAATCTTACATGTCTTCTCCTATGGATAACACACTCATTTGCTGCAGAATTTATCTTAAAATGAGGTTTTGATTTATTACTTTGAAAACAGTCCTGTTTTTTATGTTGAAGCAATTCATTTAAATCATCCATTCTTCTTTTCAAATCATCTTGTTCCCTTTTGAACATTTCACAAAAACTTGTTTTTCTATCAAGATCCAAGTGTAAAGCAGTCTCATTTTTTCTGAAGTAATCATTTTCAGTTTTCAACCTTTTGTTTTGTTGAAAAAGATTTGCATTATCTCGAAGCAAAAAATTAATTTTCTGTTTTAACTCCTTGTTTCTAACATAAGATTCTTTCAAACTATCATGCAATTTTATAATGAAAGATTCAAGATCATCATCATTTTCATCATCACTTTCAAATTGAGAGCTAGAAGATGTTATCTCATCATCTCCAATGGCCATAAAAGCCAATTGAGCAGACTCTTCTTTCTCTTCAATTTCACCATCGGAGTTGCATTCATTCCAAGTGAATTGAAATTTGTTTAATCTTGGTTTTCTTCCTTCTTTCTTCTTCATCACTGGACAGTCACTTGCATAGTGTCCAGGCTGTCCACATTCGTAGCATTTGTCCAATTGTTTCTTGTTGAATTCTTGTTTTCCTTTGTGCCTTGCGTTTGAAGACTGATTCTGGAATTGATTTCTAGGTCCTCCCCTTCTAAACTTCCTTTTATTCAAGATTCTCTTGAACCTTTTTGTGATGAGAGCAAGATCGTTGTCATCACAATCCGAGTCTTCATCATCCAACAGAGCTGGATCATCTTCACTTTGAGCTGCCTTTAGAGCTATGTTTCTCTTTGCTCTAGCGTCCTCTTCCTCCTGCACTTTAGTTTTCAACTTCAACTCATAAGAAGTTAGTGAGTTAATGAGAGATTCAATAGGCACAGAATTTAAATCCTTAGCCTCCTCTATTGCAGTCACTTTATTTTCCCATTCTTTACCCAATGCATTGAGAATTTTCCTGTTCTTCTCTCCCAAGGTGTACTCTTTGCCCAACACCTCGAGATCTTTGATCAAGTCATTGAACCTGCAATACATTTTGCCAATATTCTCAAGAGGTTCAATTTTAAATAATTCATACTTTGTGACCAAGATAGCCTTTTTCTGTTCTCTCACGTTGTCACCACCCTCATGGATTTCTCTTAACTTATCCCACATTTCTTTGGCCGATTTACAGCCTTTTACTCTAATTGATTCATTTGAATCTAAGGCACTATAAAGAACATTCATGGCTTTGGCATTCAATGTGAGATTAGACCTATCTTGAGCATTCATTTCAACTCTCGTTTTTGGCCGAAGCAAACCTGTATCTGCATCAAGAAAGTTAGCTTCATGCGGTCCTTCACTCACAATAAACCATAACTCAATATCAATAGATTGCAAAAAAATAATCATCCTTTCTTTCCAGCTAACATAATTGGAGCCACTAAACATGGGAGGCCTAATAACAGATTGCCCCTCAACAAACATAGCATGACTGGTTGTCATCTTTACTCCAAGCCGCTTGAGTTTAATCTCTAGAAGACCAAGCTCTGATACCAATTGTTAGGCCCGAAAACAACCAATGAGACAAACATAAACAATGGAAAGATCACAAATGTAACAGTAAGTAAATAAAAGGAAAGGATTGCAAATCAATTAACTACCCAACTCCTCTTGAGCTTGTAGATTAATTGAAACAAGCTACTTCAAGTTGATGAATTACAATCACTCTTGTGTACAAAGGAAGGTTCACCTCCTCCTTGCCCCAAGCAGCACTCGGTCAAGTCAGGACGTTTTAATATCCCTCACGACAACCCTCACAGAGCTACACTCATGAAAGATTCACTCACAAATGAAACGTTTACAATGAACCTCACACCACTAAGACTACAAATATTTTTTTGGAGTATTTTCTCACTAAAATTTCTCTAGATCTTTTGTATCTTCAGTGTGCCAAAGTTGTTTGAAGTGTCTGACCAACCACTATTTATATAGGACCAAGAAAGTGCCTCATTAATGCTTCAAACGGATAGAAAGTAGCTGAACAGTCAACTAGCCGTTGGCAGTGTCGGACGTCCGATAGCTCTGTTTTATGCGTCCGACAGCAGGCAGAGAGTTTAAGACTTTTTCTTCAATTCTTTCGGACGTCCGATAGGCTGGTTTTCTGCGTCCGAAGGTATGATGTAGAACTGGAAATTTTTCTTCAATTCCTTAGGACGTCCGATAGGCTGGTTTTCTGCGTCCGAAGATACTCAATGGTTGTCGGACGTCCGATGCAGTCTTTTTGAGCGTCCGACAGCTTCAGCATACTTTGTCTTCTTCCAATTGCACTTGTTCATGGAATCAAATAATTTCATAATTGAAAATATATCTTGAAGAAATATTAGTATCATCCATTTGTTTTGTAAACATCAAAAGATAGGGATCAAGATCAACAATCTTCCCCTTTTTGATGATGACAAAACAATGGATGGAAAGAAACAAAAATAAGTATAAGCTCCCCCTCAATCATTGCAACCAAAACTTTTAAGAGCCAAACTTATAATCTCATAATAACTCCCCCTTACACATTGCATCCATCTCTCCCCATTTTTGTTATCATAAGATGAGAGTAATAACCAGCAACCATAATCCAACAACAATAACAGAAAATCCAATATTTCAAACAAAAACAGAGAAATGATAGCAGAATTCAGCAATACCAACATACCAACTTATCACAGAGAAATTAGCAAATCATCGTTAGATCAGAATAGTTCTTTTCTCTCCCTTTTTGACATCATATAGATTCAGTAGTATTCAAAAATATCAGCGAAAACTCAAATCAAAATATCAGAAATATGAAAAGAAGAATATTGTGAACAAGAATCACTGCAATGATTAACAAAATCTCCTACTTGTTAAAGTTAGCATCATGTCTAACTATCTACATGTATTTCATGCCTTTTTTTATATTATTTCTCACATAGCAATCACTTTTCATGTGACCTTTTTGACAACAAAAATTACACATAATTAGGGAATTATTTATATGAACAGGTTTAATAAATCTTACATGTCTTCTCCTATGGATAACACACTCATTTGCTGCAGAATTTATCTTAAAATGAGGTTTTGATTTATTACTTTGAAAACAGTCCTGTTTTTTATGTTGAAGCAATTCATTTAAATCATCCATTCTTCTTTTCAAATCATCTTGTTCCCTTTTGAACATTTCACAAAAACTTGTTTTTCTATCAAGATCCAAGTGTAAAGCAGTCTCATTTTTTCTGAAGTAATCATTTTCAGTTTTCAACTTTTTGTTTTGTTGAAAAAGATTTGCATTATCTCGAAGCAAAAAATTAATTTTCTGTTTTAACTCCTTGTTTCTAACATAAGATTCTTTCAAACTATCATGCAATTTTATAATGAAAGATTCAAGATCATCATCATTTTCATCATCACTTTCAAATTGAGAGCTAGAAGATGTTATCTCATCATCTCCAATGGCCATAAAAGCCAATTGAGCAGACTCTTCTTTCTCTTCAATTTCACCATCGGAGTTGCATTCATTCCAAGTGAATTGAAATTTGTTTAATCTTGGTTTTCTTCCTTCTTTCTTCTTCATCACTGGACAGTCACTTGCATAGTGTCCAGGCTGTCCACATTCGTAGCATTTGTCCAATTGTTTCTTGTTGAATTCTTGTTTTCCTTTGTGCCTTGCGTTTGAAGACTGATTCTGGAATTGATTGCTAGGTCCTCCCCTTCTAAACTTCCTTTTATTCAAGATTCTCTTGAACCTTTTTGTGATGAGAGCAAGATCGTTGTCATCACAATCCGAGTCTTCATCATCCAACAGAGCTGGATCATCTTCACTTTGAGCTGCCTTTAGAGCTATGTTTCTCTTTGCTCTAGCGTCCTCTTCCTCCTGCACTTTAGTTTTCAACTTCAACTCATAAGAAGTTAGTGAGTTAATGAGAGATTCAATAGGCACAGAATTTAAATCCTTAGCCTCCTCTATTGCAGTCACTTTATTTTCCCATTCTTTGCCCAATGCATTGAGAATTTTCCTGTTCTTCTCTCCCAAGGTGTACTCTTTGCCCAACACCTCGAGATATTTGATCAAGTCATTGAACCTGCAATACATTTTGTCAATATTCTCAAGAGATTCAATTTTAAATAATTCATACTTTGTGACCAAGATAGCCTTTTTCTGTTCTCTCACGTTGTCACCACCCTCATGGATTTCTCTTAACTTATCCCACATTTCTTTGGCCGATTTACAGCCTTTTACTCTAATTGATTCATTTGAATCTAAGGCACTATAAAGAACATTCATGGCTTTGGCATTCAATGTGAGATTAGACCTATCTTGAGCATTCATTTCAACTCTCGTTTTTGGCCGAAGCAAACCTGTATCTGCATCAAGAAAGTTAGCTTCATGCGGTCCTTCACTCACAATAAACCATAACTCAATATCAATAGATTGCAAAAAAATAATCATCCTTTCTTTCCAGCTAACATAATTGGAGCCACTAAACATGGGAGGCCTAATAACAGATTGCCCCTCAACAAACATAGCATGACTGGTTGTCATCTTTACTCCAAGCCGCTTGAGTTTAATCTCTAGGAGACCAAGCTCTGATACCAATTGTTAGGCCCGAAAACAACCAATGAGACAAACATAAACAATGGAAAGATCACAAATGTAACAGTAAGTAAATAAAAGGAAAGGATTGCAAATCAATTAACTACCCAATTCCTCTTGAGCTTGTAGATTAATTGAAACAAGCTACTTCAAGTTGATGAATTACAATCACTCTTGTGTACAAAGGAAGGTTCACCTCCTCCTTGCCCCAAGCAGCACTCGGTCAAGTCAGGACGTTTTAATATCCCTCACGACAACCCTCACAGAGCTACACTCATGAAAGATTCACTCACAAATGAAACGCTTACAATGAACCTCACACCACTAAGACTACAAATATTCTTTTTGGAGTATTTTCTCACTAAAATCTCTCTAGATCTTTTGTATCTTCAGTGTGCCAAAGTTGTTTGAAGTGTCTGACCAACCACTATTTATATAGGACCAAGAAAGTGCCTCATTAATGCTTCAAACGGATAGAAAGTAGCTGAACAGTCAACTAGCCGTTGGCAGTGTCGGACGTCCGATAGCTCTGTTTTATGCGTCCGACAGCAGGCAGAGAGTTTAAGACTTTTTCTTCAATTCTTTCGGACGTCCGATAGGCTGGTTTTCTGCGTCCGAAGGTATGATGTAGAACTGGAAATTTTTCTTCAATTCCTTAGGACGTCCGATAGGCTGGTTTTCTGCGTCCGAAGATACTCAATGGTTGTCGGACGTCCGATGCAGTCTTTTTGAGCGTCCGACAGCTTCAGCATACTTTGTCTTCTTCCAATTGCACTTGTTCATGGAATCAAATAATTTCATAATTGAAAATATATCTTGAAGAAATATTAGTATCATCCATTTGTTTTGTAAACATCAAAAGATAGGGATCAAGATCAACAATCTTCCCCTTTTTGATGATGACAAAACAATGGATGGAAAGAAACAAAAATAAGTATAAGCTCCCCCTCAATCATTGCAACCAAAACTTTTAAGAGCCAAACTTATAATCTCATAATAACTCCCCCTTACACATTGCATCCATCTCTCCCCATTTTTGTTATCATAAGATGAGAGTAATAACCAGCAACCATAATCCAACAACAATAACAGAAAATCCAATATTTCAAACAAAAACAGAGAAATGATAGCAGAATTCAGCAATACCAACATACCAACTTATCACAGAGAAATTAGCAAATCATCGTTAGATCAGAATAGTTCTTTTCTCTCCCTTTTTGACATCATATAGATTCAGTAGTATTCAAAAATATCAGCGAAAACTCAAATCAAAATATCAGAAATATCAAAAGAAGAATATTGTGAACAAGAATCACTGCAATGATTAACAAAATCTCCTACTTGTTAAAGTTAGCATCATGTCTAACTATCTACATGTATTTCATGCCTTTTTTTATATTATTTCTCACATAGCAATCACTTTTCATGTGACCTTTTTGACAACAAAAATTACACATAATTAGGGAATTATTTATATGAACAGGTTTAATAAATCTTACATGTCTTCTCCTATGGATAACACACTCATTTGCTGCAGAATTTATCTTAAAATGAGGTTTTGATTTATTACTTTGAAAACAGTCCTGTTTTTTATGTTGAAGCAATTCATTTAAATCATCCATTCTTCTTTTCAAATCATCTTGTTCCCTTTTGAACATTTCACAAAAACTTGTTTTTCTATCAAGATCCAAGTGTAAAGCAGTCTCATTTTTTCTGAAGTAATCATTTTCAGTTTTCAACTTTTTGTTTTGTTGAAAAAGATTTGCATTATCTCGAAGCAAAAAATTAATTTTCTGTTTTAACTCCTTGTTTCTAACATAAGATTCTTTCAAACTATCATGCAATTTTATAATGAAAGATTCAAGATCATCATCATTTTCATCATCACTTTCAAATTGAGAGCTAGAAGATGTTATCTCATCATCTCCAATGGCCATAAAAGCCAATTGAGCAGACTCTTCTTTCTCTTCAATTTCACCATCGGAGTTGCATTCATTCCAAGTGAATTGAAATTTGTTTAATCTTGGTTTTCTTCCTTCTTTCTTCTTCATCACTGGACAGTCACTTGCATAGTGTCCAGGCTGTCCACATTCGTAGCATTTGTCCAATTGTTTCTTGTTGAATTCTTGTTTTCCTTTGTGCCTTGCGTTTGAAGACTGATTCTGGAATTGATTGCTAGGTCCTCCCCTTCTAAACTTCCTTTTATTCAAGATTCTCTTGAACCTTTTTGTGATGAGAGCAAGATCGTTGTCATCACAATCCGAGTCTTCATCATCCAACAGAGCTGGATCATCTTCACTTTGAGCTGCCTTTAGAGCTATGTTTCTCTTTGCTCTAGCGTCCTCTTCCTCCTGCACTTTAGTTTTCAACTTCAACTCATAAGAAGTTAGTGAGTTAATGAGAGATTCAATAGGCACAGAATTTAAATCCTTAGCCTCCTCTATTGCAGTCACTTTATTTTCCCATTCTTTGCCCAATGCATTGAGAATTTTCCTGTTCTTCTCTCCCAAGGTGTACTCTTTGCCCAACACCTCGAGATCTTTGATCAAGTCATTGAACCTGCAATACATTTTGTCAATATTCTCAAGAGGTTCAATTTTAAATAATTCATACTTTGTGACCAAGATAGCCTTTTTCTGTTCTCTCACGTTGTCACCACCCTCATGGATTTCTCTTAACTTATCCCACATTTCTTTGGCCGATTTACAGCCTTTTACTCTAATTGATTCATTTGAATCTAAGGCACTATAAAGAACATTCATGGCTTTGGCATTCAATGTGAGATTAGACCTATCTTGAGCATTCATTTCAACTCTCGTTTTTGGCCGAAGCAAACCTGTATCTGCATCAAGAAAGTTAGCTTCATGCGGTCCTTCACTCACAATAAACCATAACTCAATATCAATAGATTGCAAAAAAATAATCATCCTTTCTTTCCAGCTAACATAATTGGAGCCACTAAACATGGGAGGCCTAATAACAGATTGCCCCTCAACAAACATAGCATGACTGGTTGTCATCTTTACTCCAAGCCGCTTGAGTTTAATCTCTAGGAGACCAAGCTCTGATACCAATTGTTAGGCCCGAAAACAACCAATGAGACAAACATAAACAATGGAAAGATCACAAATGTAACAGTAAGTAAATAAAAGGAAAGGATTGCAAATCAATTAACTACCCAATTCCTCTTGAGCTTGTAGATTAATTGAAACAAGCTACTTCAAGTTGATGAATTACAATCACTCTTGTGTACAAAGGAAGGTTCACCTCCTCCTTGCCCCAAGCAGCACTCGGTCAAGTCAGGACGTTTTAATATCCCTCACGACAACCCTCACAGAGCTACACTCATGAAAGATTCACTCACAAATGAAACGCTTACAATGAACCTCACACCACTAAGACTACAAATATTCTTTTTGGAGTATTTTCTCACTAAAATCTCTCTAGATCTTTTGTATCTTCAGTGTGCCAAAGTTGTTTGAAGTGTCTGACCAACCACTATTTATATAGGACCAAGAAAGTGCCTCATTAATGCTTCAAACGGATAGAAAGTAGCTGAACAGTCAACTAGCCGTTGGCAGTGTCGGACGTCCGATAGCTCTGTTTTATGCGTCCGACAGCAGGCAGAGAGTTTAAGACTTTTTCTTCAATTCTTTCGGACGTCCGATAGGCTGGTTTTCTGCGTCCGAAGGTATGATGTAGAACTGGAAATTTTTCTTCAATTCCTTAGGACGTCCGATAGGCTGGTTTTCTGCGTCCGAAGATACTCAATGGTTGTCGGACGTCCGATGCAGTCTTTTTGAGCGTCCGACAGCTTCAGCATACTTTGTCTTCTTCCAATTGCACTTGTTCATGGAATCAAATAATTTCATAATTGAAAATATATCTTGAAGAAATATTAGTATCATCCATTTGTTTTGTAAACATCAAAAGATAGGGATCAAGATCAACAATCTTCCCCTTTTTGATGATGACAAAACAATGGATGGAAAGAAACAAAAATAAGTATAAGCTCCCCCTCAATCATTGCAACCAAAACTTTTAAGAGCCAAACTTATAATCTCATAATAACTCCCCCTTACACATTGCATCCATCTCTCCCCATTTTTGTTATCATAAGATGAGAGTAATAACCAGCAACCATAATCCAACAACAATAACAGAAAATCCAATATTTCAAACAAAAACAGAGAAATGATAGCAGAATTCAGCAATACCAACATACCAACTTATCACAGAGAAATTAGCAAATCATCGTTAGATCAGAATAGTTCTTTTCTCTCCCTTTTTGACATCATATAGATTCAGTAGTATTCAAAAATATCAGCGAAAACTCAAATCAAAATATCAGAAATATGAAAAGAAGAATATTGTGAACAAGAATCACTGCAATGATTAACAAAATCTCCTACTTGTTAAAGTTAGCATCATGTCTAACTATCTACATGTATTTCATGCCTTTTTTTATATTATTTCTCACATAGCAATCACTTTTCATGTGACCTTTTTGACAACAAAAATTACACATAATTAGGGAATTATTTATATGAACAGGTTTAATAAATCTTACATGTCTTCTCCTATGGATAACACACTCATTTGCTGCAGAATTTATCTTAAAATGAGGTTTTGATTTATTACTTTGAAAACAGTCCTGTTTTTTATGTTGAAGCAATTCATTTAAATCATCCATTCTTCTTTTCAAATCATCTTGTTCCCTTTTGAACATTTCACAAAAACTTGTTTTTCTATCAAGATCCAAGTGTAAAGCAGTCTCATTTTTTCTGAAGTAATCATTTTCAGTTTTCAACTTTTTGTTTTGTTGAAAAAGATTTGCATTATCTCGAAGCAAAAAATTAATTTTCTGTTTTAACTCCTTGTTTCTAACATAAGATTCTTTCAAACTATCATGCAATTTTATAATGAAAGATTCAAGATCATCATCATTTTCATCATCACTTTCAAATTGAGAGCTAGAAGATGTTATCTCATCATCTCCAATGGCCATAAAAGCCAATTGAGCAGACTCTTCTTTCTCTTCAATTTCACCATCGGAGTTGCATTCATTCCAAGTGAATTGAAATTTGTTTAATCTTGGTTTTCTTCCTTCTTTCTTCTTCATCACTGGACAGTCACTTGCATAGTGTCCAGGCTGTCCACATTCGTAGCATTTGTCCAATTGTTTCTTGTTGAATTCTTGTTTTCCTTTGTGCCTTGCGTTTGAAGACTGATTCTGGAATTGATTGCTAGGTCCTCCCCTTCTAAACTTCCTTTTATTCAAGATTCTCTTGAACCTTTTTGTGATGAGAGCAAGATCGTTGTCATCACAATCCGAGTCTTCATCATCCAACAGAGCTGGATCATCTTCACTTTGAGCTGCCTTTAGAGCTATGTTTCTCTTTGCTCTAGCGTCCTCTTCCTCCTGCACTTTAGTTTTCAACTTCAACTCATAAGAAGTTAGTGAGTTAATGAGAGATTCAATAGGCACAGAATTTAAATCCTTAGCCTCCTCTATTGCAGTCACTTTATTTTCCCATTCTTTGCCCAATGCATTGAGAATTTTCCTGTTCTTCTCTCCCAAGGTGTACTCTTTGCCCAACACCTCGAGATATTTGATCAAGTCATTGAACCTGCAATACATTTTGTCAATATTCTCAAGAGATTCAATTTTAAATAATTCATACTTTGTGACCAAGATAGCCTTTTTCTGTTCTCTCACGTTGTCACCACCCTCATGGATTTCTCTTAACTTATCCCACATTTCTTTGGCCGATTTACAGCCTTTTACTCTAATTGATTCATTTGAATCTAAGGCACTATAAAGAACATTCATGGCTTTGGCATTCAATGTGAGATTAGACCTATCTTGAGCATTCATTTCAACTCTCGTTTTTGGCCGAAGCAAACCTGTATCTGCATCAAGAAAGTTAGCTTCATGCGGTCCTTCACTCACAATAAACCATAACTCAATATCAATAGATTGCAAAAAAATAATCATCCTTTCTTTCCAGCTAACATAATTGGAGCCACTAAACATGGGAGGCCTAATAACAGATTGCCCCTCAACAAACATAGCATGACTGGTTGTCATCTTTACTCCAAGCCGCTTGAGTTTAATCTCTAGGAGACCAAGCTCTGATACCAATTGTTAGGCCCGAAAACAACCAATGAGACAAGCCTCATTAATGCTTCAAACGGATAGAAAGTAGCTGAACAGTCAACTAGCCGTTGGCAGTGTCGGACGTCCGATAGCTCTGTTTTATGCGTCCGACAGCAGGCAGAGAGTTTAAGACTTTTTCTTCAATTCTTTCGGACGTCCGATAGGCTGGTTTTCTGCGTCCGAAGGTATGATGTAGAACTGGAAATTTTTCTTCAATTCCTTAGGACGTCCGATAGGCTGGTTTTCTGCGTCCGAAGATACTCAATGGTTGTCGGACGTCCGATGCAGTCTTTTTGAGCGTCCGACAGCTTCAGCATAATTTGTCTTCTTCCAATTGCACTTGTTCATGGAATCAAATATTTTCATAACTGAAAATATATCTTGAAGAAATATTAGTATCATCCATTTGTTTTGTAAACATCAAAAGATAGGGATCAAGATCAATAATCTTCCCCTTTTTGATGATGACAAAACAATGGATGAAAAGAAACAAAAATAAGTATAAGCTCCCCCTCAATTATTGCAACCAAAACTTTTAAGAGCCAAACTCATAATCTCATAATAACCCTCCCTTACACATTGCATCCATCTCTCCCCCTTTTTGTCATCATAAGATGAGAGTAATAACCAGCAACCATAATCCAACAGCAATAACATAAAATCCAATATTTCAAACAAAAACAGAGAAATGATAGCAGAATTCAGCAATACCAACATACCAACTTATCACAGAGAAATTAGCAAATCATCGTTAGATCAGAATAGTTCTTTTCTCTCCCTTTTTGACATCATTTAGATTCAGTAGTATTCAAAAATATCAGCGAAAACTCAAATCAAAATATCAGAAATATCAAAAGAAGAATATTGTGAACAAGAATCACTGCAATGATTAACAAAATCTCCTACTTGTTAAAGTTAGCATCATGTCTAACTATCTACATGTATTTCATGCCTTTTTTTATATTATTTCTCACATAGCAATCACTTTTCATGTGACCTTTTTGACAACAAAAATTACACATAATTAGGGAATTATTTATATGAACAGGTTTAGTAAATCTTACATGTCTTCTCCTATGGATAACACACTCATTTGCTGCAGAATTTATCTTAAAATGAGGTTTTGATTTATTACTTTGAAAACAGTCCTGTTTTTTATGTTGAAGCAATTCATTTAAATCATCCATTCTTCTTTTCAAATCATCTTGTTCCCTTTTGAACATTTCACAAAAACTTGTTTTTCTATCAAGATCCAAGTGTAAAGCAGTCTCATTTTTTCTGAAGTAATCATTTTCAGTTTTCAACTTTTTGTTTTGTTGAAAAAGATTTGCATTATCTCGAAGCAAAAAATTAATTTTCTGTTTTAACTCCTTGTTTCTAACATAAGATTCTTTCAAACTATCATGCAATTTTATAATGAAAGATTCAAGATCATCATCATTTTCATCATCACTTTCAAATTGAGAGCTAGAAGATGTTATCTCATCATCTCCAATGGCCATAAAAGCCAATTGAGCAGACTCTTCTTTCTCTTCAATTTCACCATCGGAGTTGCATTCATTCCAAGTGAATTGAAATTTGTTTAATCTTGGTTTTCTTCCTTCTTTCTTCTTCATCACTGGACAGTCACTTGCATAGTGTCCAGGCTGTCCACATTCGTAGCATTTGTCCAATTGTTTCTTGTTGAATTCTTATTTTCCTTTGTGCCTTGCGTTTGAAGACTGATTCTGGAATTGATTGCTAGGTCCTCCCCTTCTAAACTTCCTTTTATTCAAGATTCTCTTGAACCTTTTTGTGATGAGAGCAAGATCGTTGTCATCACAATCCAAGTCTTCATCATCCAACAGAGCTGGATCATCTTCACTTTGAGCTGCCTTTAGAGCTATGTTTCTCTTTGCTCTAGCGTCCTCTTCCTCCTGCACTTTAGTTTTCAACTTCAACTCATAAGAAGTTAGTGAGTTAATGAGAGATTCAATAGGCACAGAATTTAAATTCTTAGCCTCCTCTATTGCAGTCACTTTATTTTCCCATTCTTTGGCCAATGCATTGAGAATTTTCCTGTTCTTCTCTCCCAAGGTGTACTCTTTGCCCAACACCTCGAGATCCTTGATCAAGTCATTGAACCTGCAATACATTTTGTCAATATTCTCAAGAGGTTCAATTTTAAATAATTCATACTTTGTGACCAAGATAGCCTTTTTCTGTTCTCTCACGTTGTCACCACCCTCATGGATTTCTCTTAATTTATCCCACATTTCTTTGGCCGATTTACAGCCTTTTATTCTAATTGATTCATTTGAATCTAAGGCACTATAAAGAACATTCATGGCTTTGGCATTCAATGTGAGATTAGTCCTATCTTGAGCATTCATTTCAGCTCTCGTTTTTGGCCGAAGCAAACCTGTATCTGCATCAAGAAAGTTAGCTTCATGCGGTCCTTCACTCACAATAAACCATAACTCAATATCAATAGATTGCAAAAAAATAATCATCCTTTCTTTCCAGCTAACATAATTGGAGCCACTAAACATGGGAGGCCTAATAACAGATTGTCCCTCAACAAACATAGCATGACTGGTTGTCATCTTTACTCCAAGCCGCTTGAGCTTAATCTCTAGGAGACCAAGCTCTGATACCAATTGTTAGGACCGAAAACAACCAATGAGACAAACATAAACAATGGAAAGATCACAAATGTAACAGTAAGTAAATAAAAGGAAAGGATTGCAAATCAATTAACTACCCAACTCCTCTTGAGCTTGTAGATTAATTGTAACAAGCTACTTCAAGTTGATGAATTACAATCACTCTTGTGTACAAAAGGAAGGTTCACCTCCTCCTTGCCCCAAGCAGCACTCGGTCAAGTCAGGACGTTTTACTATCCCTCAGGACAACCCTCACAGAGCTACACTCATTTTTGTATCTTCAGTGTGCCAAAATTGTTTGAAGTGTCTGACCAACCACTATTTATATAGGACCAAGAAAGTGCCTCATTAATGCTTCCAACGGATAGAAAGTAGCTGAACAGTCAACTAGCCGTTGGCAGTGTCGGACGTCCGATAGCTCTGTTTTATGCGTCCGACAGCAGGCAGAGAGTTTAAGACTTTTTCTTCAATTCTTTCGGACGTCCGATAGGCTGGTTTTCTGCGTCCGAAGGTATGATGTAGAACTGGAAATTTTTCTTCAATTCCTTAGGACGTCCGATAGGCTGATTTTCTGCGTCCGAAGATACTCAATGGTTGTCGGACGTCTGATGCAGTCTTTTTGAGCGTCCGACAGCTTCAGCATACTTTGTCTTCTTCCAATTGCACTTATTCATGGAATCAAATAATTTCATAACTGAAAATATATCTTGAAGAAATATTGGTATCATCCATTTGTTTTGTAAACATCAAAAGATAGGGATCAAGATCAACAGATCATTTGAAAGGCACTTGAATGCCAAAGTTGTAATAGCTAGGTTATTATTTTATTTATTTTATTCCGTTTCCCCTTTAGATTGTAGTAGGGCTCCCCGAATGTAATAGTTAGGGCTTTATTTACTTTATTTGCCTTGTGTGTTTTTGCATGCCTATGTGTTACGTGTTATCCGCTTTCTTAGGGTCTTGCATCTAGATACCATGCTTATGTGTTATGTGCTATACATGATTTATGTGTTTACATGTTTTTTAGGTCTTACATGATTTATTTGATTATAACAAATGCATGCCGTCACCACACTAGTCCAACGCTAGTTGTGGCCCCCTTTTCCGAATCCACACTAGTCCAACGCTAGTTGTGGCCCTTTATTCCGATTTTCCTCTAGTCCAACGCTAGTGAGAACTCATAGACATGGGCTAGTCCAATGCTAGACCCTTAGGGACCTCCTACGCTAGATCATGTTTGTATGGCTACATTACATTCTCATGCATATTTTTTCACTTTTTAGGGTCTTTTATCATGACATCCCTTCTTATACGTATATCCCTTCCCCCATAGTTTCCCTTATATGTATATTCCTTACCCCTTTGTATGGAAACATAACATTAGACTTGCATTTCATTTAAGAAATAGAATTATGGTAGTGCATTTGCTTGATTAGTATGGGATATGGACGAGTTTGGCTTTCTAGCCTTAGCACGCTCGTATTCCCTCTATAAAAGGAAAAATTGAGTCACGAACATTAGCCCCCGTACCCGTTATGATGCATAACCTTTAGGTCATAATTATAATTATCTTTATTTTATTTTATTTTCCTTTTTAGAGTCTCATATTTTGTCTTATTCGTGACCCCTCCAAAGAGTCCACATTAGGCATCACAATTAATGTGATTGGCACCAATTGAGTTTTGAAAAGAAATTTTGACCCCCCGATACCCTCTTAGTTCTAGGGTTTTCATTCATATAGTACATCCAAATGTGATAAATCTTTAGGTTAAAATAAGAAAATCTTTAACTAAATCGCACAACTAGCTTTGACTATGTTGAAAAGGTGTTTTGGATTCTTATCCTTGCCTTCTCTTTCTTCAAATGTGACTTCCGGATCTTTTTCTCTGATTTTCGTAGACTTGGAGTCGTTTAAAAAGGGTTTTCTACTTTTTTCTTCTTTAAAAATTCATTTTTAGGTGACTTGGTACACCTTAACTCTATACCAAGTGGCGATTTCATTTTTCATTCAAAAAACCCTTTTAAAACTATATTTTGGGTCAAATTGTCGCATTTCAAGTCCCATTTAGACCCATGTTTTTTCATTTTCTTTTTAAATAAAAAATTCATTTTCCAATCAAAAATTGAATCAAAAGCCATTTTTTCTAAACTCGTCACTTTATTTTTTCTTATATAAAAAATGGGGCGCGACAGTTTGCGACTCCACTGGGGAAACTTAGAGGGTCCGAGCATCCGATTTAGTCGACATTTTCTTCTTTTAACCATCTTATATATCACATTTGGAGTATTAGGTTGCATTTTTTTCCTTTTCTTTTCTTTTTTCCTTTTAGGGCTTTTTGCATCGACCACACGCATAATCGCTCTTTGCACACTATGTATGTGATGAATGGATGGTTCTTTTATTTGTTTACTGTTTCGCGAATGCATTTTGGGATGGGAGGATATTACCCTATAGCCTCGCGTTGGTTCTCGATCCCTCCCCTCCAAATAAAGCACTAGCATACGTGCATACACTTTATTTTTATCCCTCATTTATTTTCCTTTAGTGGCTTGTCACGCCACTCCACCCTATTAGGATTAGGCAACCCACTTGGACGTGTGATCGCGACACGACGTGTGCGTAGCATGATCCGAGGGGTCACTCAATCTTCTGCTTTAAGCTTTGGGTTAATAGCCTTTAGTTTTTAGTCGAAGGTTGAGGATTTGTTTTGATAGATTCACCCGGACATGTAACCGTGACACGATGTGTGCGTAGCAATGTCTGGGGAATCGCTCGAGCCACCGACAAGAAACTTTGGGATTGATGACCTTTGGTTTCCAAGTCTGAAGGTTCGGAGACCTGAGTTTATCAAGTCTAGATGCATTAGTGAATCCAAACCTCATGCATCCATAATAGTTCACCTAGGACAGAGTCTGTCTTACCCTATTTGGGACATTATTCACAAGGGGAGGGATCCCACTCTCTATTACTTTTATTGTTTTATCTTTTTGTATGGCTTTGCTACAAATGTGTTATATGTATTTATCTGATTGAACTAACTTTCCTTGATTTTTTGTCCCCATTACATTCATAAGCCCTAGAAAATAAGAGTCCTGGCATGGTACTCTCTAGGAGCCTACCTTATTTGATGTGACACATTTAAATTCAATACTTCGCATTTTCAGCATAAATACATGTCATTTTAAGCTCACCCCGGCATATAAAAGGGGTCCCTTTAGGTCACATTTTCATTTGTATACTACATGTTTACGCGCTTTGATAAAATGGCATCATGCATCAACCCTAGAAAGGGAATGCCATTTAGGGAATCCCGTTGTTAGCATTAAACCCATCTTGATTTTTCCCGTGGGTACGTAACCCTTTAAGGGATTGCATGTTTAAATTCTTGCCAACCGGAAAAGTGGGACCTGTAGGTAAGATATTTGACAACAGCTTTTTGTTTCTAGATAGAAAGTCCTCGCCGAGTCCAACAGATGTTAATAGTACCATTTGAGGTACAAAGATGGCCCACGTTGCTTTCACCCAGCGAGATTAACCAAGTAGCCGCTCGATTAGGATACATCGGGGATTTCAAGGACATTAAGTCCGATGGCTATTTGGTAGAAGCCTTGGTGCATCTATGGGACCCCACTTGTTCTGCTTTTAGGTTAGGAAAAAGGGAAATGACCATAACAATTGAGGAGGTCGCTGGATTTCTCAATTTGCCGATTGAGGGAACTGTCGTGATATTCCCATTAGTATCTAACAAAGCCGAGTTTTGTCATTTCACTGGGTTAAGGGAATCAGTAATACAAGGGTCGGACCAAAAAATAAAGGTAAAGTTCTTATTTGATCGATTCGCATTAAGGGATGGTTTTGAGAAGCATCGAGGGGATTTCTCGTTTACTTCCAAGGAAATGTGGGATCGAAAGAGAGTTTGGGTGTATGGATTAGTCATGGCGGGAACCTATCTTTTCCCTAGGAAAGACAAAAATATAGCCTTTAAGCTCACTAAAATCTTGTATGACCTATTTCTAGGAATCAAAGATAAGCCGTGTTCTATTATTCCGACTATTTTGGCCGATATTTTCGTAGCCTGCACTACCTGTCAAAAAGGGAAAAAGTTCTTTTGTGGTTCAAATTTGATCTTACATGTATGGGGGATGGAGCACTTCATGAGACGATCGTCTATTCCCGCGAGTCTACCAATGTCTGCATACAACTGGATAATCACACATCACAAGAGGGTTAATAGAGATAGTCTACCGTGTAATGCATTTGAGTTTGTGGATTTCTTGAAGAATGTGACCGATCAAAATATTAGATGGGTATTGGATTGGACCAATTGTATTAAACCTATTCTTCGCACCCAGGCATCCGAATTCGTTCTCTTACTGGGTACCCAAGGAATCACCGCATACATCCCAAAAAGGTTTCTCAGACAGTTAGGACGTACCCAAGAAGTGCCACCTGCACTTGATATGAGTGAACTCACCATCATTTTTAATGAAGGAACATGCCCAAACCAATTCCCTATGAAAGACCGGATCATTGAAGTATGGGTGACATTATCTGACGACGAGTGTTTTAGATACGTCCCGGAACTCTAGCAAAAGGGTTTGACGACTCCCCAATACGAAAACTGGGTAAGAAGACCCACTGCACAAGGGCAACAAGATGAACCAGTTGAGGAGATCAAAAGGTTAAAGGCCATCATTGAGTCAAAGGACAGGGAAATTCTACAATTAAGTAAGTTTATCGAGACACACAGGGGAATAGCGGAGCAAAACAAGCAATTGTACGAGAATGAGCGAGAGAAGCGTCAAGAGTTGAAAAGGAAATGCGGAGAATTGTATGATCAAGCTGAACGTATTAGAATTCCATATGCTAGAGAAATTAGGGATTCTGTATTAGATAGACTCAAAAATTTTGGCGACCTTGTACGGAACCGCCTTCGTGATATGATGTAAATATTGGCAAATTTATCAATGAAATTGATCTCTCTTTGCACTCGTACAAAAATTGTTGTCAAAACAGGTTTGTATAACGGGTCCCACTTCGAAGGTGTTGCATCATGCTAGACCTACCCTTGGCATGAAAAGGGCTCCCCAATAGGACATGCTTCCGAATTTTTTGGATATTTACTAACTCTTGTCTTTTTCTTTTTCTTTATTTTATTTTGCTGGAAAAGCTAAGCCAGGGTTAAGATGTAAAGGCAAGTCATTTCATATTTTCAGGTAATATTTAAACATAGTTTCTCGTCGAAACCCCATCATAACACGATCCTGTAGTCAAGCCCAGAGGAATCGTGTAAACATGAGTTCACAGCCGGAATCATCGGACAGGTCCGCTACTACAGCTCAGCCCGAAACCACAAATTTGGGGGTCCAGTTAACCGAAATGTTGGCTAAGTTTAGCGAGATGACGACCGAGATGGCGGCCCAAAGGAAATTGATTGATCAGGTTATCAGTAGTGGTGTTCAACCCAAATCCGCACCTGTCAATCAACCAGAGCCAGAACCATTTGTCATACCCCCGACTCAAACTACTGTTATTTCATCTTTCCCTATTCCACCCGAAGAAACTTTCACTTATACCACTACAAATTTGCCATACACCTACCCCCTTAATCCTTCATTTCTTCCTACTCACACGCAAATTCCACCACCCCAAGTCACTTCGAATGTACTTTCTGAGCAGTATACTTTTTATCCCACCGCTGCAGAGCCCTTACTACCAGACCCTGCTGTCCAAGCCAAACCAGAAATAGGAGAATCTTCTGCTCCTGTTGATATGAAGTTGCTCAAGCGCCTGGACCGTTTTGATGAATTTATGAGGAAAAGTCAGGGGTTAAACAAGCAGGGAGTGCTGGATTATAACAAGCTTTGTCTGTTTCCAAACGTACGATTGCCTGAGGGGTTCAAAACCCCAAAATTTAACAAGTATGATGGGACAAGTAATCCTAAGACACACCTCCGACTGTTTGCTAATAAGTTGGGAAGACCCGTGGATGATGAGAATCTACCTCTAAGGCTATTCCCGGAGAGTCTGGAGGGGGATGCACTCGATTGGTATTCCAACTTAAAACTGAAAGAAGTGAAGACCTGGCTTAACTTATCCAATACTTTTGTAAGGCAGTACGAATATAACTGTGACCTAGCTCCGACACGAACCACGTTGGAAGGAACAAAGAGAAAACCCTCTGAGGATCATAAAACTTATGCTAAAAGATGGAGGAAAATAGCTACCAAAGTCGAGCCACCAATGACTGAGGACGAAATTATCCGCACTTTCATTAAGGCACATGATCCGCCATACTTTGAGGAAATTTTTCGTATGACTGGATGCTCGTTTGCTGCTATTGTCAACAAGCTTGAAGAGTACGATGACTTCGTAAGAGTTGGGAAGATCGTTAATGTCTCTGCCCTCAAATCGCAATTGGATGCTTTGCAAGGACAAGGGAGTAGTGGGAAAAGGTCGCAATTTAAAAAGAAAGAGGGGGAAGCTGCCTTTATCTGGGACCAAAACCCTACACCAAGACCCAAATTTCAACACAAACCAACATATTCACCACCTTATCCCTACTATCCAAGTCCTCACCCTGTCTACAATACTAATATTATCCATCCTCGATCTCGCCCAACGCCAACCCGCCTACAGTTCCTTACCAAATATCGCAACCAAATTTTCAATAAACTCGTCCTCGACCTCCTTATCACCAAAGATTTCCCCCACCAAATAGACCCACCTATAACTATCCCCAACCCACTGAAACCTACAATCAAAATTGTACCCGAATGTTCACCAACCTAGGTAGGCCTTTGGACCAGTTGTATGAACAATTGAAGACTACCGGTAAAATAGGCGTGATTCCCCCTCCAACATATCCTTATGGCATGCCTGTTGGGTACAATCCATAGTTTTTCTGTGCTTATCATTTAGGGGCACCTGGTCACTCCACTGCCAATTGTCGACTCCTCAAACATAAGATTCAAGACATGGTCGAAGCAGGGGAAATCATAATTAGGAAAAGAGAAGAGCAAGGACCGAACGTGAGCAAGAATCCTTTGCCGGAACACACTGATACTGTCGGAGTTATTATGGATGATAAGAAATTTAAGGAGCTTGTCCGAAGCATGTCAAATGAAACCGAAGTGTTCGGGATAATGGATCAACCTTTTGTGATAGAGGAAGCATCGTATGAGGAAGATAAAAAGCCCTTCATTTTAGACCTAACCCCATTCGAAAGTGCGGCTTTAGAACCTGTGATAATTGAGTTCCCAGAACAAGTGCCAATTTTCAGCTTACAGCAAGTACCATGAAATTATAGTGAGCCCGTTTTGCAAATCGGGGGTAAACAAGTTTTGAAGGAAGAAGTGTCTGCTGTTACGAGATCAGGAAAGATTGCAAGTTCATCCACTGCTAGTGTCCCAGTCCAGGTAAGCAATCGCGAGCCGATTACCAAACCCGCAGTGACTGAAAAAGAGGCAGGGGATTTTCTCAAGAGGCTTAAAAGAAGCGAATACAATGTCGTTGAACAGCTGAACAAAATGCCTGCCCAAATTTCAATCTTAGACTTGCTTTTCTCCTCCGACTTGTACAGGGATGCGTTACTTGAAGTTTTGACTAAGGCCCAGATTCTTATGGATATTTCGGTTGATAATTTCTCGCACATAGTCGGAAATGCATTGACTGCTAAACAAATCATTTTTTCTGATGAAGAGCTGCCTGCTGAAGGAACTGGTCATAACAAAGCCTTATATGTAGCTGTGAGGTGCAATGGAAAAATGTTGCCTAAAGTACTGATCGACAATGGGTCTGCCCTCAATATTTGTCCCTGGAGCACTTTGGTGAAGTTAGGGTTGCAAGATGTTAAATTAAAACGCTCAGAGACCGTAGTCTGAGGATTCGATGGAGCCCAAAGGGAGTCCATGGGAGAAGTGAATTTGATGGTTGAAATAGGGCCTGCTCAATTTCAGATAGCCTGCCAAGTTATGCACTTTCCTAATGTCTATAATGTTTTACTAGGGCGGCCATGGATTCATAGTTCTGGTGCTGTGCCCTCTTCCTTACATCAAGTATTGAAATTTGTAGTGAATGACCAGCTGATAACCATTTTTGTTGAAGAAGATTGCATTGTAATTGCCGATTACGAGCCTGAGGAGGATGGTAACCGAAATGCTTCAGTGTCTTCTTACCGTACAGCTGACATTGTCTCCGTGAGTTGGATAACAAGTGAGACTTCAAAAGACAAAACGGCTTTGCCAGTGGCCAGTGTTATGATGGCCAAGGAGATGATTCGCGGAGGATATGAATTTGATAAGGGATTGGGATGACTCACGGAGTGTGCCTGGGGTTCGTTGGATTAGCGAAGGGGTTTAGGTTATGTATGCCTAGTCTTTACATTGGGGAGGCTTCTCCCTTCTTTGTTTAAGTTGTCGTTTTCAATAATATTTAGGGGCTGGCATCCCCTCCCCGTGTACGGGGTTTTGCCAAAAAAAAAAAAAAAAAAAATAAGGGATTGGGATGCAATCTACAGGGCATTCTGAAACCTGTGGAACTCATCGAAAAGAAGGACCTATTTGGTTTGGGATTCCATCCGACTGTCAGAGATATAAAAGAGATGAAAGCACGCAAGAGGGCAAAAAAGGAAGGCAAGTTAGGTGTTTTAAACATTCCACCACTACGCTATACCTTCCCAAAGCCAGCTGAAGCCATTACATCTGAGTTTAGTCTAATTGATGAAGTGGAAACAAGGCTGACTCATTTGTTTGTGGGAGCAATATTCGAAGATGGTCCGTCAGATGATGCCGAATTCCCAGATATTCCCAAAGGAGCCATCCATAACTGGACCACCGAGTACTTTCCCGTGCGAAAGGAGTTTCGGTAAATCTACAGGGGGTTGTCATTTACCAAAAGTTCATGAAAACTGTTTCTTACATATGTAAATAGTTTAATGAAAGCATCTTTAGCAGTTAGACTTTTGTCTTGTTTCACTTTGATTTGAAGCTTTCTGAAAATGCACAAGTAGTTTTTGTCACGATTATTTGTTCACTTGTTTATTTGTGTGTTTTATTTGCTTATTGCCTTGGATTTCTTAATTCTTTCAAATGGCCAAAAATAAAGTTATTTGACCCTATGGATATCACTGTTCTGGAATCCAATGATGACAATCTCTATATCACTCACGACTTGGAAGTTATGCAATCTGAGTTGCAAGACGAGAGTGATAATGAGGAGGTATATGATTTTTTCTCAAAAGATCTCGAACAATATGAAGAGAAATCTAAACCGAATCTAGAAGAAACAGAAATTGTCAACATTGGCACTGAGACTGAGCTTAAAGAGATCCAAATCAGTATTCACTTGAACGAAAAGTAGAAAAAGGAGATGATTGAATTTTTGTCCATGTTTCGAGATGTATTTGCGTGGTCTTATGACGATATGACTGGTATTTCGACCGATATAATGGTGCACAGATTGCCTACAGACGCAACTTTCCCACCAGTGAAGCAAATGCCCCGTAAATTCAAACCAGACATGAGCTTCAAAATAAAAGAGCAAATTGAAAAACAGCTTAAGACTAATATTATCATTGTATCTCATTACCCTGTTTGGCTCTCAAATCCAGTCCCTGTTCCAAAGAAGAATAGAGAAGTACGAGTCTGTGTTGATTATAGGGATCTTAACAAAGCCAGTCCGAAAGATGACTTTCCTTTGCCAAATATCCACATCATTCTGGACAACACTGCCGGACATGAAATTGAGTCTTTTTGTGATTGTTTTGCTGGATATCATCAGATCTTAATGGCCGAAGAAAATAGGGAAAAAACTACTTTTATCACCCCTTGGGGAACTTTTTGCTATCGAGTCATTCCGTTTGGTTTAAAGAATGCCGGAGCTACTTATCAAAGGACTATGACTACCTTGTTTCATGATATGATCCACCAGGAGATGGAGGTTTACGTGGATGACATTATAATCAAATCCAGGAAAACAGAAAACCATTTGGTTGATCTAAGAAAGTTATTCGAAAGGTTACGAAAGTACAATTTGAAGTTAAACCCTGCGAAATGCGCCTTTGGAGCACCAGCTGGTAAACTGTTGGGATTCATTGTCAGCAAAAAGGGCATAGAGATAGACCCGACAAAGATCAAGGCAAATCGAGACATGCCAGAGCCAAAAACGCAGAAAGATGTAAAAAGTTTCTTGGGGAAGATTAATTTAATTGGAAAATTCATTGCCCAATTAACCGCTACGTGCGAGCCACTATTCAAAGTTGTTAAAAAAGAATGTGCCATTGCATTGGAATGAAGAGTGCCAACAAGCTTTTGACAAAATTAAGGATTATTTGCTGCACCCTCCGGTCCTAGTGCCACCTAAGCCGGGATGACCTTTGATCATGTACTTATCCGTGCTCGACGGAGCAGTAGGTTGTGTTCTGGGGCAACACTGTAACGACCCCACTTCTCCCAAGGGCGAACCCAAGGGTATCGGCGGGCCGCCTGCCTAGCTCGCGCCAGGACTCAAAACTTAAAACAATCAAAGCCAGAAAATTCAAAAGAGTACTATATACAACCCCAAAAGAGTTATAATTACATTCTCCAAAAGTATCGAGTCAAACCACCAAAACAAAAACAAACATCCTAACTGTTCAACTATTACAAGCCAATCTTACTATACTAGTATACGAGCCAAAAGTCCCCGCATCGGCCCCTACTAAGGAAAACAAAAGGAATGGGGTAAGCTATATGCTTAGTAAGTAAACAGGGACGAAAGCGTAAATTCATATAGCAACAATTACACAATAAGAGTAAAGCAAAAGCAGAAAAGAACAACATCATATAATAAGGATACGGGTGGCTCCAAAGCCAATTCATGTGCCATGCATGATCTCCTGCCGACACTCCGTCGACCACAAATAATAGTCCGTAGAACTTCACTTGTACACCCACCGACACCTTATCACCCTCACTGGCCAGTCACCTCACAAACTTGCCCGGGCGAACGAAATCACAAACTTGAGCTTGAGTCACAAGCTCGGGTCACAAACTTGGTCACCTTCTCGGTGAACCGGATTCACAAAATTGGTTCATAACATGAACCTACAAACTTGGTGACCTCAGACTAAGTTGGACTGCCTTCGACCAAGCCCTAACCGGCTCGAATAGTCCAACCAGGTCAAGAGTTCGCCCCAAACTCACAAACTTCACAAAATTATTTAAAATCACAAACTTTGCAAACTTCACAAACTTTATTCGAAAGTCGCCCCGAGCCACAAGCTCAAGGGTTTTGGTTCCAAAAGGTTCATATACATACGCCAAGTACAATAATACATTCAAATTAGGGTTTAGGTCGAGTGCGATAAAGTACACCCTCGCCTAAGTGCCCTTTTCACATATCTCAAACACATAGCAAAGAAAACACACCAAACTGGCTTGAATACTTACCCAAAATACCGAAAGTAGTACTAAAGCAAAATCGCTTCGCGCGTTCGCTAGTAGTGGGCCCCACCGGCTCCGCCTAGCTCACCGCTGTCTGAAATGGAAGATTTTATCACATTATATCACAAACGGCTACTAACAGATCCAAAACAAGCAAAACGTCAAAATTGGCACGCGCAAGTGCGGAAACGGCAAAAAGGGGCACACGCGCACGCGCGGAACGGCAAACGGGACGGCCAAATCCGCCATCTCAAACCGTTTTGGTCAAAAATTAGGCTAGGAATATTGGATCAATGTGAACGAGACACCGTTTCGAAGCTATGAGGAAGGCCTACAATTCTCATGAAGACACCTTAAACTGGATCCGAATCAAAACAAGTTGAAATCATGGAAAACGGTACCAGAGGTTTGCACTTTGAATGACAGACAAGGTCTGTTTACTAGACCATAACTTCTAGCTCACAAGTCCAAATCAGGAAATTCCAAAGGCATTAGAAAGCTGAGACATAAGGCTAAAACTTTGATGTTTTAGCCAAGATCTGAATCCACTCAGAATAGAACGAAAATCGAGTGACAAAATACCCGTCAGAACTGTCCAAATACAAGGCAGTTCTGACGATCGATATTGTTTTGATCATAACAGGAGCTACGGAACTCGGATTTCGACGAACTTTATACCGTTTCGAAGCTGAGACCAAGATCTAAATTTATTATGAAGAAGTCGACACCCAGATCGAATGGGATCAATACGGAAAAACCCACGGTCAGAAACTGAAATTCAAAACGTACACAAACGAACGTCTAAAACAGGCCTGATGGTTTTGTCCATAACTCAGGATACACTAATCCGTTTGACCTGAAATTTTACAAGTAGATTCAGGACCTAAGAGGCTACAATGTTGAAGAAGGCCACTCAGTCCAGTTCCTAGCTTAACTAGGTCAAAAATGCCAAATACTATACCAGAATTACCAAAACAGGTTTGCAAATCGCACAAAACTGTAATTACTATAACGCGGTCTATACAAGTCCAAATGCCGAAATTCCAAAGGCATATGATAGCTAAGACATCCAGCTACATTTCATCAGAAGACACCAACAACTAAATCCAAACCAATTCCAGTCAAAATGGCCAATTACCAGTACAGTTTTCGCATTCTGTCCAAAGCAGAACAGCTACAGTAATTTCGTCATAACTCATTCTACATTAATCCAAATGACCTGAAATTTTACAGGCACCTCAAACACATCAATACCTACAATTTTCATGTTTTGAGCAAAGTCAAATTCGGCCTCTAACCCTATGATCCAAAACCAGACAGAATTAGGGATTTTCAAACCCTAACTTGCTAATTTATCTTCCAAACCAGAAATTTGCTGCAATTAACTACCATTCACACCAACTAGCTTCATTCCCAATCATTTCCAATCATCATACATAGCCACATCATAGTAATCATATGCAACCAGCAAAAATCCCAAATAAATAGAAAACTTCATCAATCTTAACCAAAATCAAGAAATAGTCCACAAAATCACACTTATAACAACCACAAGTCATTTATTAAGCATCTTTAGATAGAAGAGAGGGGTTCCATAGTCACTTACCTTAGAACCAAAGAAGAGAGACCACTTAGCACCTTAAGCTTCCAACCAACTTCACCACACAACTCACTATCACTCACTTCATGGATTTTATGGAGGAACTTGAAGATTAATCGGTTTAGTTGAGAGATTGGGCAAGATTGAAGACAAGATTGTGGAGAGTTTCTTTTCTCTTTTTGCTTGGAGAAGGTCGGCCAAAGAGAGGGAAGAAATGGTGATTTTTTTGTGAAATTTTTAGATATTTAACCAATTTTGGTCAAAAGTCAAAAAATGAAATAGTAATTCATAAGTCTTCTCCAATGAAATGGTGACACTTGTCACCACCTTTAATGCATTCCTATCATTTCTTTTCTCTCTCACATCAATCAATTCACACTCTCTACTTATCTCTTAACACCCGATAAATTTTACACAGTATCCGGAATTTAACCTAATTGGCCGAATTTTCCCGAACTTTTCGCACTAGCGGGTCCCACTTCCGATATACGTTCTTAATTTCTCAAAAACAAACTAATCCTAGAAAAATCATCTAAAAACTCTATTTACTCAATAAAAATTATCTAGGGAATTTTCTAATAAAGAAAATGTAGAAAAGGACGGGCGATAAATATAACTCCACTTAAGCTTTCTAACATTGTGACACTAGAGGTTTACTAATCCAGAGTTTACTAATCATTTTCAAACTTGTTAAACCTCTGTAAACTATAACGAATCCTATTTTTTTTCTTGTGCCAAAACACACACTAGAATACCGCATAAACTAGGGTTTTATCGTAAGCAAAGTTAGGGTTTTCAATCTTGGCCGAGATTAGGGTTTCTCCTTAGCCCTATAACCTTAATTTAACCGTACAAAATAATGAATAACCCTAATCTCAACGTATGAACGGACTAGGTCCTCACAATCTCCCCCACTTAAAAGAATTTCGTCCTCGAAATTCCAACTTGCACTAATCAGATCAAATAATCCTCAAAAGCAGTCAAGTACACAACAGGCAATGCCTCAAAAGTTCAACCACACGAGTAGTAGCCGGTCTACAACCACACAAGTACTCAAATAAGTTCAACAGCCGGGTTCAAACAAATAAGCTCAAAAGATTATACTCAAATATACATATTTTTACAAAGTCACACTAAAAATATACAAGTTATCCGACATCCGGTTGGTGCAAAATCCATTATTTACGTGAGCACTACGGCTCCAAAAATGTAGTCAATCACCGGGTAACAAAAGAAACCAGGCATGCTGGTTATAACAAAATAAACATGGCAGATATAACAAAATAAACATATCAGATAGTCAAAAGGAAATCCCATCAACGGCCCTACGCGCCTCCCCTACGGAACCTACCTAATCCACTAGCACCGCCTCGGCGGCCCTAGGGTGCAAACCTAAAGAATAGGTCCAAATAGCTAACTTCAATATTAAGTAAGAACCAAATCGATTCACACTGGGACTGGCCATCTCCAAGTGCAATCAACTCAATCCCCACTTTGCCTTATGGAAAAATTACAAAAGTCAATATCAAAATTTTAGCATTCAATATTTACCTTAATAGCCAAGTATCCCACAGTCCGGCATCCTAAACTTCAAGCCTAGGATACACTACAGAAATCTGAAGCCTAAGCTCTGATACCAACTGTAACGACCCCACTTCTCCCAAGGGCGAACCCAAGGGTATCGGCGGGCCGCCTGCCTAGCTCGCGCCAGGACTCAAAACTTAAAATAATCAAAGCCAGAAAATTCAAAAGAGTACTATATACAACCCCAAAAGAGTTATAATTACATTCTCCAAAAGTATCGAGTCAAACCACCAAAACAAAAACAAACATCCTAACTGTTCAACTATTACAAGCCAATCTTACTATACTAGTATACGAGCCAAAAGTCCCCGCGTCGGCCCCTGCTAAGGAAAACAAAAGGAATGGGGTAAGCTATATGCTTAGTAAGTAAACAGGGGCGAAAGCGTAAATTCATGTAGCAACAATTACACAATAAGAGTAAAGCAAAAGCAGAAAAGAACAACATCATATAATAAGGATACGGGTGGCTCCAAAGCCAATTCATGTGCCATGCATGATCTCCTGCCGACACTCCGTCGACCACAAATAATAGTCCGTAGAACTTCACTTGTACACCCACCGACACCTTATCACCCTCACTGGCCAGTCACCTCACAAACTTGCCCGGGCGAACGAAATCACAAACTTGAGCTTGAGTCACAAGCTCGGGTCACAAACTTGGTCACCTTCTCGGTGAACCGGATTCACAAAATTGGTTCATAACATGAACCTACAAACTTGGTGACCTCAGACTAAGTTGGACTGCCTTCGACCAAGCCCTAACCGGCTCGAATAGTCCAACCAGGTCAAGAGTTCGCCCCAAACTCACAAAATTCACAAAATTATTTAAAATCACAAACTTTGCAAACTTCACAAACTTTATTCGAAAGTCGCCCCGAGCCACAAGCTCAAGGGTTTTGGTTCCAAAAGGTTCATATACATACGCCAAGTACAATAATACATTCAAATTAGGGTTTAGGTCGAGTGCGATAAAGTACACCCTCGCCTAAGTGCCCTTTTCACATATCTCAAACACATAGCAAAGAAAACACACCAAACTGGCCTGAATACTTACCCAAAATACCGAAAGTAGTACTAAAGCAAAATCGCTTCGCGCGTTCGCTAGTAGTGGGCCCCACCGGCTCCGCCTAGCTCACCGCTGTCTGAAATGGAAGATTTTATCACATTATATCACAAACGGCTACTAACAGATCCAAAACAAGCAAAACGTCAAAATTGGCACGCGCAAGTGCGGAAACGGCAAAAAGGGGCACACGCGCACGCGCGGAACGGCAAACGGGACGGCCAAATCCGCCATCTCAAACCGTTTTGGTCAAAAATTAGGCTAGGAATATTGGATCAATGTGAACGAGACACCGTTTCGAAGCTATGAGGAAGGCCTACAATTCTCATGAAGACACCTTAAACTGGATCCGAATCAAAACAAGTTGAAATCATGGAAAACGGTACCAGAGGTTTGCACTTTGAATGACAGACAAGGTCTGTTTACTAGACCATAACTTCTAGCTCACAAGTCCAAATCAGGAAATTCCAAAGGCATTAGAAAGCTGAGACATAAGGCTAAAACTTTGATGTTTTAGCCAAGATCTGAATCCACTCAGAATAGAACGAAAATCGAGTGACAAAATACCCGTCAGAACTGTCCAAATACAAGGCAGTTCTGACGATCGATATTGTTTTGATCATAACAGGAGCTACGGAACTCGGATTTCGACGCACTTTATACCGTTTCGAAGCTGAGACCTAGATCTAAATTTCTTATGAAGAAGTCGACACCCAGATCGAATGGGATCAATACGGAAAAACCCACGGTCAGAAACTGAAATTCAAAACGTACACAAACGAACGTCTAAAACAGGCCTGATGGTTTTGTCCATAACTCAGGATACACTAATCCGTTTGACCTGAAATTTTACAAGTAGATTCAGGACCTAAGAGGCTACAATGTTGAAGAAGGCCACTCAGTCCAGTTCCTAGCTTAACTAGGTCAAAAATGCCAAATACTATACCAGAATTACCAAAACAGGTTTGCAAATCGCACAAAACTGTAATTACTATAACGCGGTCTATACAAGTCCAAATGCCGAAATTCCAAAGGCATATGATAGCTAAGACATCCAGCTACATTTCATCAGAAGACACCAACAACTAAATCCAAACCAATTCCAGTCAAAATGGCCAATTACCAGTACAGTTTTCGCATTCTGTCCAAAGCAGAACAGCTACAGTAATTTCGTCATAACTCATTCTACATTAATCCAAATGACCTGAAATTTTACAGGCACCTCAAACACATCAATACCTACAATTTTCATGTTTTGAGCAAAGTCAAATTCGGCCTCTAACCCTATGATCCAAAACCAGACAGAATTAGGGATTTTCAAACCCTAACTTGCTAATTTATCTTCCAAACCAGAAATTTGCTGCAATTAACTACCATTCACACCAACTAGCTTCATTCCCAATCATTTCCAATCATCATACATAGCCACATCATAGTAATCATATGCAACCAGCAAAAATCCCAAATAAATAGAAAACTTCATCAATCTTAACCAAAATCAAGAAATAGTCCACAAAATCACACTTATAACAACCACAAGTCATTTATTAAGCATCTTTAGATAGAAGAGAGGGGTTCCATAGTCACTTACCTTAGAACCAAAGAAGAGAGACCACTTAGCACCTTAAGCTTCCAACCAACTTCACCACACAACTCACTATCACTCACTTCATGGATTTTATGGAGGAACTTGAAGATTAATCGGTTTAGTTGAGAGATTGGGCAAGATTGAAGACAAGATTGTGGAGAGTTTCTTTTCTCTTTTTGCTTGGAGAAGGTCGGCCAAAGAGAGGGAAGAAATGGTGATTTTTTTGTGAAATTTTTAGATATTTAACCAATTTTGGTCAAAAGTCAAAAAATGAAATAGTAATTCATAAGTCTTCTCCAATGAAATGGTGACACTTGTCACCACCTTTAATGCATTCCTATCATTTCTTTTCTCTCTCACATCAATCAATTCACACTCTCTACTTATCTCTTAACACCCGATAAATTTTACACAGTATCCGGAATTTAACCTAATTGGCCGAATTTTCCCGAACTTTTCGCACTAGCGGGTCCCACTTCCGATATACGTTCTTAATTTCTCAAAAACAAACTAATCCTAGAAAAATCATCTAAAAACTCTATTTACTCAATAAAAATTATCTAGGGAATTTTCTAATAAAGAAAATGTAGAAAAGGACGGGCGATAAATATAACTCCACTTAAGCTTTCTAACATTGTGACACTAGAGGTTTACTAATCCAGAGTTTACTAACCATTTTCAAACTTGTTAAACCTTTGTAAACTATAACGAATCCTATTTTTTTTCTTGTGCCAAAACACACACTAGAATACCGCATAAACTAGGGTTTTATCGTAAGCAAAGTTAGGGTTTTCAATCTTGGCCGAGATTAGGGTTTCTCCTTAGCCCTATAACCTTAATTTAACCGTACAAAATAATGAATAACCCTAATCTCAACGTATGAACGGACTAGGTCCTCACAATCTCCCCCACTTAAAAGAATTTCGTCCTCGAAATTCCAACTTGCACTAATCAGATCAAATAATCCTCAAAAGCAGTCAAGTACACAACAGGCAATGCCTCAAAAGTTCAACCACACGAGTAGTAGCCGGTCTACAACCACACAAGTACTCAAATAAGTTCAAAAGCCGGGTTCAAACAAATAAGCTCAAAAGATTATACTCAAATATACATATTTTTACAAAGTCACACTAAAAATATACAAGTTATCCGACATCCGGTTGGTGCAAAATCCATTATTTACGTGAGCACTACGGCTCCAAAAATGTAGTCAATCACCGGGTAACAAAAGAAACCAGGCATGCTGGTTATAACAAAATAAACATGGCAGATATAACAAAATAAACATATCAGATAGTCAAAAGGAAATCCCATCAACGGCCCTACGCGCCTCCCCTACGGAACCTACCTAATCCACTAGCACCGCCTCGGCGGCCCTAGGGTGCAAACCTAAAGAATAGGTCCAAATAGCTAACTTCAATATTAAGTAAGAACCAAATCGATTCACACTGGGACTGGCCATCTCCAAGTGCAATCAACTCAATCCCCACTTTGCCTTATGGAAAAATTACAAAAGTCAATATCAAAATTTTAGCATTCAATATTTACCTTAATAGCCAAGTATCCCACAGTCCGGCATCCTAAACTTCAAGCCTAGGATACACTACAGAAATCTGAAGCCTAAGCTCTGATACCAACTGTAACGACCCCACTTCTCCCAAGGGCGAACCCAAGGGTATCGGCGGGCCGCCTGCCTAGCTCACGCCAGGACTCAAAACTTAAAACAATCAAAGCCAGAAAATTCAAAAGAGTACTATATACAACCCCAAAAGAGTTATAATTACATTCTCCAAAAGTATCGAGTCAAACCACCAAAACAAAAACAAACATCCTAACTGTTCAACTATTACAAGCCAATCTTACTATACTAGTATACGAGCCAAAAGTCCCCGCGTCGGCCCCTGCTAAGGAAAACAAAAGGAATGGGGTAAGCTATATGCTTAGTAAGTAAACAGGGGCGAAAGCGTAAATTCATGTAGCAACAATTACACAATAAGAGTAAAGCAAAAGCAGAAAAGAACAACATCATATAATAAGGATACGGGTGGCTCCAAAGCCAATTCATGTGCCATGCATGATCTCCTGCCGACACTCCGTCGACCACAAATAATAGTCCGTAGAACTTCACTTGTACACCCACCGACACCTTATCACCCTCACTGGCCAGTCACCTCACAAACTTGCCCGGGCGAACGAAATCACAAACTTGAGCTTGAGTCACAAGCTCGGGTCACAAACTTGGTCACCTTCTCGGTGAACCGGATTCACAAAATTGGTTCATAACATGAACCTACAAACTTGGTGACCTCAGACTAAGTTGGACTGCCTTCGACCAAGCCCTAACCGGCTCGAATAGTCCAACCAGGTCAAGAGTTCGCCCCAAACTCACAAAATTCACAAAATTATTTAAAATCACAAACTTTGCAAACTTCACAAACTTTATTCGAAAGTCGCCCCGAGCCACAAGCTCAAGGGTTTTGGTTCCAAAAGGTTCATATACATACGCCAAGTACAATAATACATTCAAATTAGGGTTTAGGTCGAGTGCGATAAAGTACACCCTCGCCTAAGTGCCCTTTTCACATATCTCAAACACATAGCAAAGAAAACACACCAAACTGGCCTGAATACTTACCCAAAATACCGAAAGTAGTACTAAAGCAAAATCGCTTCGCGCGTTCGCTAGTAGTGGGCCCCACCGGCTCCGCCTAGCTCACCGCTGTCTGAAATGGAAGATTTTATCACATTATATCACAAACGGCTACTAACAGATCCAAAACAAGCAAAACGTCAAAATTGGCACGCGCAAGTGCGGAAACGGCAAAAAGGGGCACACGCGCACGCGCGGAACGGCAAACGGGACGGCCAAATCCGCCATCTCAAACCGTTTTGGTCAAAAATTAGGCTAGGAATATTGGATCAATGTGAACGAGACACCGTTTCGAAGCTATGAGGAAGGCCTACAATTCTCATGAAGACACCTTAAACTGGATCCGAATCAAAACAAGTTGAAATCATGGAAAACGGTACCAGAGGTTTGCACTTTGAATGACAGACAAGGTCTGTTTACTAGACCATAACTTCTAGCTCACAAGTCCAAATCAGGAAATTCCAAAGGCATTAGAAAGCTGAGACATAAGGCTAAAACTTTGATGTTTTAGCCAAGATCTGAATCCACTCAGAATAGAACGAAAATCGAGTGACAAAATACCCGTCAGAACTGTCCAAATACAAGGCAGTTCTGACGATCGATATTGTTTTGATCATAACAGGAGCTACGGAACTCGGATTTCGACGAACTTTATACCGTTTCGAAGCTGAGACCAAGATCTAAATTTATTATGAAGAAGTCGACACCCAGATCGAATGGGATCAATACGGAAAAACCCACGGTCAGAAACTGAAATTCAAAACGTACACAAACGAACGTCTAAAACAGGCCTGATGGTTTTGTCCATAACTCAGGATACACTAATCCGTTTGACCTGAAATTTTACAAGTAGATTCAGGACCTAAGAGGCTACAATGTTGAAGAAGGCCACTCAGTCCAGTTCCTAGCTTAACTAGGTCAAAAATGCCAAATACTATACCAGAATTACCAAAACAGGTTTGCAAATCGCACAAAACTGTAATTACTATAACGCGGTCTATACAAGTCCAAATGCCGAAATTCCAAAGGCATATGATAGCTAAGACATCCAGCTACATTTCATCAGAAGACACCAACAACTAAATCCAAACCAATTCCAGTCAAAATGGCCAATTACCAGTACAGTTTTCGCATTCTGTCCAAAGCAGAACAGCTACAGTAATTTCGTCATAACTCATTCTACATTAATCCAAATGACCTGAAATTTTACAGGCACCTCAAACACATCAATACCTACAATTTTCATGTTTTGAGCAAAGTCAAATTCGGCCTCTAACCCTATGATCCAAAACCAGACAGAATTAGGGATTTTCAAACCCTAACTTGCTAATTTATCTTCCAAACCAGAAATTTGCTGCAATTAACTACCATTCACACCAACTAGCTTCATTCCCAATCATTTCCAATCATCATACATAGCCACATCATAGTAATCATATGCAACCAGCAAAAATCCCAAATAAATAGAAAACTTCATCAATCTTAACCAAAATCAAGAAATAGTCCACAAAATCACACTTATAACAACCACAAGTCATTTATTAAGCATCTTTAGATAGAAGAGAGGGGTTCCATAGTCACTTACCTTAGAACCAAAGAAGAGAGACCACTTAGCACCTTAAGCTTCCAACCAACTTCACCACACAACTCACTATCACTCACTTCATGGATTTTATGGAGGAACTTGAAGATTAATCGGTTTAGTTGAGAGATTGGGCAAGATTGAAGACAAGATTGTGGAGAGTTTCTTTTCTCTTTTTGCTTGGAGAAGGTCGGCCAAAGAGAGGGAAGAAATGGTGATTTTTTTGTGAAATTTTTAGATATTTAACCAATTTTGGTCAAAAGTCAAAAAATGAAATAGTAATTCATAAGTCTTCTCCAATGAAATGGTGACACTTGTCACCACCTTTAATGCATTCCTATCATTTCTTTTCTCTCTCACATCAATCAATTCACACTCTCTACTTATCTCTTAACACCCGATAAATTTTACACAGTATCCGGAATTTAACCTAATTGGCCGAATTTTCCCAAACTTTTCGCACTAGCGGGTCCCACTTCCGATATACGTTCTTAATTTCTCAAAAACAAACTAATCCTAGAAAAATCATCTAAAAACTCTATTTACTCAATAAAAATTATCTAGGGAATTTTCTAATAAAGAAAATGTAGAAAAGGACGGGCGATAAATATAACTCCACTTAAGCTTTCTAACATTGTGACACTAGAGGTTTACTAATCCAGAGTTTACTAACCATTTTCAAACTTGTTAAACCTCTGTAAACTATAACGAATCCTATTTTTTTTCTTGTGCCAAAACACACACTAGAATACCGCATAAACTAGGGTTTTATCGTAAGCAAAGTTAGGGTTTTCAATCTTGGCCGAGATTAGGGTTTCTCCTTAGCCCTATAACCTTAATTTAACCGTACAAAATAATGAATAACCCTAATCTCAACGTATGAACGGACTAGGTCCTCACAAACACGATGACTCCGGAAAGAAAGAACAAGCCATCTACTATCTTAGCAAGAAATTCACTCAATATGAGGCTCATTATTCATTTACTGAGAAAAGCTGCTGTGCATTGGCCTGGGCAGCTCAAAAGTTGAGACACTACCTGGTAAGTCACACAACTTATCTCATATCTCGTTCTGATCCTCTAAAATATCTCTTGGAGAGGCCGATGCCAACTGGGCGTCTGGCTAAGTGGCAGATGATTCTTTCAGAATTTGATATTGTTTTCACTTTGCAAAAGGCCATCAAGGGACAAGCTATAGCCGACCATTTGGCAGAAAATCCAAACGAAGATGACTATCAACCGCTCCATACTTATTTCCTCGATGAGGAGGTTTTACTGGTTGGTGCTACAGAAGATATGAGTGAGCGGTGCCCTGAATGGAGGTTGTTTTTCGATGGTGCCGCTAATTCTTTCGGAGCTGGAATTGGAGCCGTTCTTGTATCTCCAGAAGGGAAGCATTACCTCGAAACTGCTAAATTACGATTTGCCTGTACAAACAATATGGCCGAATATGAAGCCTGTATTTTTGCTCTTAAAATGGCTTTGGAAATAGAAGTTAAAGAGTTGACAGCCTTCAGTGATTCAGATTTACTTGTGCACCAAACGTTGAAACAATGGATAACCAAAGATTTCAAGATCTTGCCATACCATTGTAATTTGCTTAATCTGGCTAGACAATTTCAAAATTTGGAATTCAGACATCTCCCACGAGCCCGAAATGCATTTGCCGATGCCTTGGCCACCTTATCTTCTATGATACAATATCCGGACGAATTAGGAATCGAGCCTATCTGGATCCAACTCCAGGACAAGCCTGCTCATTGTTGGGTCGCAGACAAAACATCTGGCAATAGCCCTTGGTACAATGATATTAAGGAGTTCATCAAAATCGGGTCTTACCCTCCAGAAGCTACTGCAAATGACAAAGGTTTCCTGCGCAGAATGGCCTCGAAGTTTTTCTTAAATGGAGAGGTATTGTACAGAAGGACCTCAGATTTGAACCTCTTAAGGTGCATCGATGAAGATGAAGCTCAGTATATGATGAAAGAGGTGCATAGTGGTGTTTGCGGATCTCACATGAATGGATATTTATTAGCCAAGAAAATCATGAGAACTGGGTATTTTTGGCTCACTATGGAACGTGATTGCATAGATTTTGTCCGGAAATGTATCAAATGTCAAATGCATGGTGACGTTATACGCGCTCCTCCCACCGAATTGCATAGCATGATTGCCCCATGGCCCTGCTTAATGTGGGGTATGGACGTGATCGGCACAATTGACCCTCCTGCTTCAAATGGGCATTAATTCATATTGGTGGTGTCGCGCCCTATTTTTTGATAAATAAATAAATGGTTTAAAAAATGTATTTTTTGATTCAATTTGTGATTGGAAAATGAATTGTGATTTAAAAGAAAAATGGGTCTAAATGGGGGTTTGAGAATGCGACGATTTGACCCAAAATTATAGTTTAAAAAGGGTTTTTTGAAATAAAAAATCGGAGTCGCCACTTGGTAATGAGTTAAGGTGTACCAAGTCACCTAAAAATGAATTTTTTTTAATAATAGGAAAAAGTAGTAAGAAACCCCTTTTAAACGACTCCTAGTCCACGTAAACCAACGAAAAAGGTTCGGGAGTCACATTTGACGAAGGGGAAGGCAAGAATAAAAATCCAAGGCACCCCTTCGACCTAGCCAAGGCTAGTTGCGTGATTTAATCAAAGATTTTCTTGTTTTAACCAAAGAATTTATTACATTTGGATGTACTACATGAATGCAAACCCTAGACCTAGGGGACATGGGGGAAATTTCTCTTCAAAGGTTGAGTGGTGCCAATCACATTAATTGTGAAGCCCAATAATGACCCTTTGGAGAGGTCACACATAATCCTAAATGACGTAAAAAATGAGTGAAATGAATGCATGCCATGTGAAAATGTGAGTTTGTGTGAAGTGAAAAAGTGATAAAAACAAGAGTGTGTAAGTGGAAGTGTGCAAATGTGATAAAAGTGCATGTGTGCACATGTAAGGAAAGTGTACGTGTGCCAAGTGAGAGAGTAAGAGTGTTTGTGTGCAAAATAGATGAAAATAGGGTATGATAGTAGTAAATAAGTGCAATGTGTGAGACATGTCATTTTAAATTGAAAAAGGTATAAGTAGTAAAAAAAATGGATAAAAAGGTGAGAAAATGGTATGAAAATGTATGAACCTAGAGGAATGCATCAAATCGGGTACGGGGACTCCTAACTTTGTGACTTTAATTTTCCCTTTGATTAGAAAGGATAACTAGCGTGTTAAGGCTATTTTTGTAGCCACACTCGCTCGTTTCCCTTATCGAAAGGGGACTCGTCAATCAAATGTCCCTATAACTAGCATGAGATGCACAACCTAAAATGAAAGGGAAAGGGTTAGAGGAGCATGCCAAATGATAAAACTAAGAAAAAATGCATGAAATGAGGTGACACATGCAAGTATGGACTCACGGGAGAAATCCCTAAGGGTCTAGCGTTGGACTAGCCCATTCTATAAATTCCTACTAGCGTTGGACTAGTGGAAACGTACATTCATCCATCACATTCATTCATAGCTATGGAAAGCGAGTAGACATGTCCAACACTTATAAACACGTAGCACATAACACTTAGCATGCTCGACTAGATGCAAGAGCCTAATAAAGCAAATTAACACATAGTAACTAAGCATGCAAGACACATAAAGCAATTAAAACCCTAATTATTACATTTGCTAGCTAGGCACATGTCTTCAACAGGTCTTCATCGAATGCTCCTCCAAGCCCTATCTATTACAAGCCAAGAGGTGTACACATACCCCATAAAGAACAACTTAAATGAAAACAAAAGTAAATGACATAACTAAAAGGAATTAAGGAAAAGCTAGGAAAGCAAATTAGACATGCAAATCTCACTTAGCACGTTGGATCACATAGGAGACACAAAAGGGATAAAAGAAATTATACCGCCCCCTTTGAATGGTGTCCAAATGAAAGAAAAATGGCTTCAAAACAATAAAAAGGTCACGGTACCTCAAATATTAAAGTATAACAAAGTCACCAAAACTTTCCTAATTGCAATTTAAATGAAATCAAACTATACATAATTTCCAATAAAGGAATCCACCAAGGACCCAAATGCAAGCATTAATCAACCATTCAAAGCCAAATGAAACATTTTAGAATTCAAAAGGTCCATGAGCATGAAAAGGTCAATTAATCAACTTATTTAGGGAAATTAAAGAAAATGGGTCACCACAAGTTCATTTAGTCACAAGGTTCACAAATCCATGCATTAAGCATCACCTTAGCAAAACATGGTAACCCATGAAGGCCAACAAGCAATTGAATTGAAACATTAATACTACCAAAGACTCAACTGTGAACACTAACCAAGCATTCAAGCTTAATCAAACACTTTTAGGAACTTCAAAGGTCCAAAAAAATAAAAGAAAGCCAAATAATAACTCAACTTGCACCCACCTTAGGACCTAATTGCAAATCAAAAACCCAATTGTCAACATTAATCAACCATTCAAAATCAATCAAAACATTCAAGAAATTCAAAGGTCCTAAGAGCCAAGAAAAGATCCAGCCATGGTTTGAATGCAAATATTTTAGGGCCTAATGGCAAGAAATCAGCACATATTTGGGCCTTTGAAGAAATGATTGAGAAATTAGGGGTTAAAGCATAAATTTCAGAATTACTTCATGCATGCAACGTAGAAGATTTCTGCATTTTGAAGCTTTCTACAGCTAAACACATACCGGCTGCATTTTTGTTTCTAAGCTTTGCGGCAGTCTTTCATGCACATAGTTCCACAATTCCAGCCAAACAAATACATGCAATTAGCTTTGCAATTACTTGAATTAAACATGGTTGAACATCCCTTAACAATGCAAATAATTGGAAGAAATTCATGCAAAACTATGAAAAAGCCTCAACGCATTTCTGCAAAATTTCTCTTTTGCTGCAAAAACTTCATTTTCAAACCACGGTCTTAGACACCAGCAAAAATATCAAAATAGCCAGATGACCCTAAGATTCTCCTAACATGAACAACCGAGAATTCAGCATCAAAGGGATAAAATGAATTATTTCCACATCGACCAACAAAATTGCCAAGACAGGAGTGTGCAAAAACCCAAAAAAGAGAACTTCAGCAATAAGAGAAAAGACACTTTTCTTTACAAAGGAAACTTCAACTCATTTTTCACACCACGCAATTCTCCAAACACCACGTAGCAAAACAAACTTCCCAACACCACGTAGACCCAGATTTTAATCTATCTAGACAATGTGTTTGACAATATTTCTGCAACAAACCAATGCCTTGTCGCAGCCTACTCTCATGCAAGCACCAGCAGATTTTCGTGCACCGCCCCCCCCAATCAAATCATACAGCCAATGCCCAAGATATACAGAAACAAGAGGAGAAGAAAACAAAGGCAAGATAGACAGCAAATAGCAAAGATGGGAAAGCTACGGAACAACTTAATAAATCACAGCAAGAAGCGTGATAACTCATGCATCTTCTTAGCAGAAAACTGGTTTCCTATACTGCAGTCACAGGCTTTACTCAAGACCCAAAAGTTCAGCAAAACATCTAGCCATACTTCGTATCAGTCTAAAGGATCAGAGCATGAACAACAATACTTTCTCACATAAAAATTCAGATGCAAACCACATAAAGCTGGAAACTTTCTTTGTTTTCTCACTCATGTCAAGCAGGTTTATGCGAAATCAGCCACACGGAACCTCCCATTTACTATCCCAAATCCTCTAATATTATAACTTCATAACATGGGTACGATAAGGCCCGACAAATCACTCATCATCCAACTATTATCAACAAATTTCCAGGTGCGGTAGAAAAGAAAATGCAGCAAAAACATAAAACTTGTACCAAGTTCATATCCTGTCATACGCGCCTAGCCACCATCCCAAAACCTCCATCTAAGCACAGATTTTGGGGAAAGAACACAACTTGAAATGGAACTTTGAGGGAGTGAGTAGAGTTTCATATACCTATCAGCCAAAGAAACAGCTTTGGAGGTCGGTGGAAGTAGCTTCCCGCGAGTGAAGGCGCTTCAGTTCTCGAATCTCTTCCTTCTGGATCTTCCTTTTTCCAGATTTCTCTCACTGCCTCCTTCCTTGCTGCTTTGTTTCTGGTCTCTTCCGGTCTCGTCACTCAGCCTCTCTCTTTTGCTCTTTCATCAGCCCACAAACGCCACCAGAAACCATCCTCTGACCTTTTCCTTTTGTTTAGTTTTTGTTCGTTGATTCACTCTTCCCTCTTCCCCTTGCTCTCGGCTCAACTATCTCAGCTTTCTCTCTTTCTTACCCTAGCCTTCTCTCACAGCCAAACCTTTTTTCCTTTCAGCCGTCAATCTCTCCCCAAAAAACCCTTTCGCGGCTGCTGTTTTCCTTTCTATTTATACGGAACTCCAAGTTCCTAAACCCTCACCCCAATGGTGAGGATGAAAGGCCTCCCTTGCCTTCACATCCAGCCCTCCAAAGGGACCTCCGTGGCTGTCCTTGCAAGCTGCAAAAAAAATGCAGTTGCATGCCGCGGTTTGCTTCTTTTTTTTTTTTTTTTAATAATTTAACAAAATTAAAAAAAATAATAAACATTAAAAACAAAAACAATTTAATTAACATTAGAAACAACAAAATGTAAAAATCCAATTTTCCCCTTTTTCATTTTCCATTTTCATCGTTTTTCTTGTTTTTCTCTTTTTTCTTTTTCTTTCTAAATAACTTAACAAAAATAAACAAAATGCCAAAATATTGAAATTAGAAGAAATAAGCATATTTTGTGGACAATTTCTTTTTTTTTTCTTTTTCCCGAGAAAACATTATATTAAAACGACTAAAGCATATTTTTGAATGATTTTCTTTTTCTTTCTTTTCTTTTCGAGAAATTCTATAAAAATAAAAACTAAAAAACTAAAAACTAAAAAGTGAATAAAACTAAAATAAAATAACACTTAAAAGGATTGAACAAACGATAATGAACTAAAATGCAAACCATCTAAAACAAAAATCAACAGTTAAAAATTATCACTAAAACGAAGCATACAAATTATTTAAAAATTTGGTGTCTACAGGTGGCAATTGAATACTTCACCAAGTGGGTCGAAGCAGAATCATTCAAGCATGTGACAAAGAAGGTGGTGGCAAATTTCTTAAGAGATCACATCATATGCCGATTTGGAGTGCCAGAAACCCTGATCACAGGTAACGCCAAGAATCTCAACAATGACATGGTGGACGGGCTATGCGAGCAGTTCAAAATCAGACATCGCAACTCTGCCATCTATAGACCACAGATGAATGGAGCCGTGGAAGCTGCAAACAAGAATTTGAAAAAGATCATCCGCAAAATGACTGAAAAGCACCGTGATTGGCATGAAAAGCTTTCTTATGCACTAATGGCATATCGGACTTCTATTCGAACTTCAACTGGGGCAACCCCCTACTCGCTCATGTATGGAATGGAAGCTGTGCTACCTGCCGAGGTCGAAATCCCTTTATTGCGGGTTCTAATGGAGACCAAGTTGGAAGAGACTGATTGGATAAAACAGCGTTATGAACAACTGTCCTTGATTGATGAAAAACGGCTTAATGCTATTTGTCATGGCCAATGTTACAAAAAACGCATGGCCCGGACCTACAACAAGAAAGTCCATTTGCGAACATTTGAGGAAGGTGACAAAGTACTTAAACGAATTTTGCCAGTGCAGGATGAGGCCAAAGGCAAATTTGCCCCAAATTGGCAAGGGCCATTCATAGTTCAAAAGGTATTGCCTGGTGAAGCACTCATTTTGGCAGAGATGGAGGGACAGATATTCCCTCAACCTATCAACTCGGACATGTGTAAGAAATTCTTTATTTGATTATGCAAATTTCTTTTAGGAAATCACGCAAGGAACGAGGCAAAAGTCAGGCCATCTTCCTTTCCAATCAAAACATTTCACCTCTAGTCGTCCCCTTTGAGCTATCAGAGCAATCATTTTTGTTTGGTAACCCCTGAGAATTGCAAACCCTACACTGGGGCAAATTTATTTTAAAAGAAAGAACCCCACACTGGGGCAAATTTAGTTTTTAAAAGAAAAATGCAAAAGTGAAAAAAAAATGTAATGAAGAAAATGCAAAGAAAGAAAAATCCAATCAAACTGGGGCAAATTTCCTCGGTTTCGTTCAAAAAATTGGAAATAATTTCAAAATGATGCAATCTCAGGCAATTTCACACCTTTCATCAAATTTGCTTTCAAGCTTCAACCTTTTTCAAAGCATCCCACCTGACCTCATTACAAAAGCTCAAAAGTCCTGACTTTCGTCACTTGTTGTATTTCTATTAAGAAATTCGCTAATCAACTGGCAAGTGATATCCATAATGCCTTCACCTAAACTTATATGGGAAGCGCATTTTACTGATGCCAACAATCTTCAACTCATATTCCTGAATCGATCATGGTCGAGCTTTTCCATTGTTCCTTAGGTGAAAACCCGAAAGAGCACCTCAAAGCAAAAAAAAAAAAAGATGAAAAAAGAAAAAATAGAAAAGAAAAAGATAAAAAAAAGAAGAAAAAGAAAAAGAAAAACAAAACAAAAGGGGTGGGGGCAACCTCGGTGAAAACCCGAAAGGGCGCCGAGGTAGGGTCTGCAACGAGCGAACACGAGAAGGAACAGTTGGTGACTTGGTTCATTTGGATTTCTCCTCATTTTTGTAATACTGCTGTCAATGTTGAATTCCAGAACAAAGATATCCAGAGATTCAAATATGACATCTGTTGGCTGAAAGTTGTGTCACATTGTAAAAAAAATATATATATATATATCTTTTCTGCAAAGTACATTTCTTATGAAGTTCATTTTTCTCAATTGCTTGTAGTCGTGGCATGTTCATTCCTGCATTTCATGTAAAATTACCTTACTTATATCATTTTTTTTAATCTTTGAATTTTGGTTAATGACAATCCCCACGGTTTATTCGAAACATACTCGGATTTAGTTTTCTTTTGAAAATGGGGGAGATCCAGCAAAGCTGTTTACGCAGGTTTCGTGATATGGTAAGTGTATACATGGTAGCTTGGGAAAATGTCACAGCAAAAGTTGACAAAGGCATCGAAAAACTCATGTTTACACGATTCTCAAAGGAAAACGGGTCAAATGATGGTGGCAATTTCTTTGTTTTTTCTCTTTTGCAGGAAATTGCATGCACAGATGAAAGCAATCACATCTCGTACTGGAATTGGTGTTGGAAAGAGTTTTCCAGTGAACAAAGGCGGATCAAAGGTGTCACAAGCAAATTTGATCAAAAGATACAACAACATGGAAATACAGAATCAACCATCGGCTCAGAGGCAAGGACTTAACCTCTACTGAAAAATTTTGGGCTATTTTCAGGTAAGTATACTGGAATTTCCCGATTTTAAATTTTCTGTTCGGGTCAGTCCCGTTTAAATTTCCTGTTCGGGTTAGTCCCGTTTAGATTTCCTGTCTCGAGTCAATCCCGATTTTAAATTTTCTGTTCGGATCAGTCCGGATTTTAAATTTCCTGTTCGGGTCAGTCCCGTTTAAATTTCCTGTCTCGAGTCAGTCTTGATTTTAAATTTCTTGTTCGGGTCATTCCCGTTTAAATTTCCTGTATCGAGTCAGTCCCGATTTTAAATTTCCTGTTCGGGTCAGTCCCGTTTAAATTTCCTGTCTCGGGTCAGTCCAGATTTTAAATTTCCTGTTTCGGGTCAGTCCCAATTTTAAATTTTTTGTTTCGGGTCAGTCCCAATTTTCAATTTCCTGTTTCGGGTCAGTCCCGATTTTAATTTTCTTGTCTCGGGTCAGTCCCGTTTTAGATTTTCTGTTCGGGTCAGACCCGTTTAAATTTTCTGTTCGGTTCAGTCCCGTTTAAATTTCCTGTTCGGGTCAGTCCTGTTTAAAATTTCTTGTTCGAGTCAGTCCCATTTAAAATTTTGTTAAAAAGGTCAGTCCCCATTTCAGAAAGCGTCAATCGTTCGAGTCGTTTACAGCCGAATAACAGGTAAGCATTTAGTGTCTATTTCTTTGTCTCAAGTTTTTTCAAAACTCAGACAAAGAGGGGCAAACTGTAGACACCAAATTTTTTTAATTTATTCTTATTTTTTATTTTTATTTTAGTGATAATTATTATTTACTTTTTATTTACTAATCTCATGATTTTTGTTTCAGGCATTTTTTTAGCATTTTATAGTATTTTAGATTATTATTATTTATTATTTTATTCTAGTTTTGTTTATTTTTCTATATTTATTGTTGCTCGTTTAATCGTTTAATTTTTATTTTTTAAGACTTTCTAGTATTGAGGTTTATCGAAAAAAAAGAAGAGAGAAAAAAGAAAAATGTTCACAAATTTATGTTTATTTTCTTTTGAATTCAATTTTGTAGCATTTTATTTATTTTGTTAAAATTATTTCATTATGTGTTAAAAAAAAGGGGGGGAAGCAAGCTCACGAACCATGAGAAGCATAGGATACTAGCCCTTTCTTCATGTTACAAGTTAAGCAGAAAAATGCACGAAAAAATTGCAGAAGTAAAAATGCAGCTTAGCCCATTTCGTTTTTCTGCCATTTTCCCATTGTTTTTCCTTTACCCTTGGATTACCTTGATTTATCCTACCTGGCTCTCATCTGGAATGAAGAGTGATCGGATGGTCATAGAAAAGTGGGGAAATGAGATTTATCAAGGGCCGTGAAGATCAGGGTTTGAGGGATATAAAAAGGGAGAGCTACGGTCGAGAGAAAAAGGGGGACGGAAAGAAAGACAGAGGGAAAGGCTGCGGGCCAGGACAGCGAAGAGAGAGCAAGAAACAAGGGAGCTGGGTAAGGCTGAGAGTGAAAACGAAAACGGGAGAGGAAAAAGTCAAGAGGTCGGGAGGTTAGCTGAATGTAAGGGACGGCAAAAGATAGAACAGAAAAGAGACAGGAGAGAACTAGAGAGAGCGGAGTGAGGAGAAAAAGGGAGTGACGGCTGGGGTTTGAGAGAATAGAGGGGGAGACTGGCAGCTAGAGTATTAGGAAAGGAACCTAGGGAGAGAACGGCGGATGAAAAGAATATGGGGTGGCTGAGGTCGAGGACAACGGAAGAGAGTTTCTGAGCAAGGAAGAAAGGAGACCTGGTGCTACTTCCCAAGGAGCAAAGCGACTGTTGGAATCGTTAACCTTCACTACCGCCATCATTCCAGCCCCTCATTGCCATCAGCAGATCTTCACCAACGTATTTCAGTCACAAACTCATGCCAAGTTTGGATTTTCTGTTGTTAATGTTTGATTTATTGTTGATGAACGCATGGAGGTTCTGACCTGGGGTTTTAGGGACAATAGTTTGGGGCTCCTCAGTGGTGGTTTTATGATGAATTTGAGATGCTTTTGTTTGGGATTTATGGCTGATATTTGTGATAAGTAAGCCCAGCAAATTATAGGTTTTCTCTTTGTTATCAGATTTGCATGACCCTTTAATCTGTTTTAGTTTATCTTAAGATTTTTTTATTCTGCTTGGTTTCTGTAAGCAATAAAGGGTTAAGGAATATGTGGGGTTTTGGCTAAAAAATGATGGTTTGGTTCTGGTCATATGAACATAAATGCATGGGATAAGTTGTGAAGTTCGTAGCGGCACTTTGTTGCGGCAGTGGCAAATGACGCATTGTTTAGTTACAAGAAATCTCCTTTTTGCTTGAACTCTAGGATGGATAGCCATTGGAATGTTTGATGACTCCCTTGCTTGGGTTTAGATTTCCTTGGGATGAGCATTGCGTATAGAGTCTGCTGCAATAAGCTTGAAAACAATCGACTTGTTGCAGCAGTTTTTCCTTTCTTTAGAACACTAAAGTTAGTAGTTGATTGATATCCTTGTCGTTGTTTGCTGTTTATTTGTGATAACATGAGCAATGTTTGTTTCAAGCTGTCCCTTGCGTGTTAATACTATATCTTCATGATGAGTTCAGGTTTTGGTTCAAGATTGGGTTGTTTTCTTGAATGTTGTAGCTTAACATTTTCAAACAAAGTAATAAGGTTTTTTTTGCTGCATTTTGGTTGTTGTTCTTGCTTTCTTGGACCTGTAACATTTTTGTTTGGGATAGTTAAGGGAAGATAACCATGCTTGAACATTGATCAATGGGTGAGTGAATATGTGTGTGAGTTTGGTGGATAAATGGGGAGTTTAATGCAATGTTTTTCAGCATTTAACATACACGAGTTGAAGTTGCGAAATTCACAGCAAAGGAAAACTGCTACATTTTTGTGTGTGTTGTTTTCTTCCCCGTGGCTGCTCTTTGAACCTTTACACTTGAGTTGCATGCTTAATTTGGTTTGAAGGGAAAGGAATGGAAGGTTTTGGTGATGAGTTTGTATGTTTGGAGTCTGCAATACTTGAACTATGATCAAACACCTTGCTGGAAAATGAACAAATCAGGTTGCCGAATGCTTGCTGGAATTTTCTCCAGCATTTGTGTGTTTTCCCTTCTATGTTTTGGTTTGTTGGGATGTTGAAATTGTGTGTCACGTTGCTTAGATTAAGTTTTTGAGTGTTTGGTTGGAAAAGGGTTGATCAAAAATTGTCTGGGACATGAGTTGTGTAAACTAAAATGCAGCAGTTTTCTCCTTCGGTTGCAGAAGCTTGTTTCATGGCTCTTGCATGGAACTTGCATGCAAAAAGGCTTTCAAAAAAAAATTGCATTTTACTCCCCTTAGCTTCTGTCTATGCTACAAAGGCCCAATTACGTTCTAATTTCTTGCAATTAGGTCCTACCTTATTTGCATTTGAGTACCACAACTTGATTTTTTCAGGGCTTTTGTTTTCAGTTGGGCACTAATCACCTTTTTGTTGATTGCAATATGAACTCTGGGCGTTTATCCTTGGGATTTTAATGGGTTGATTGATGTAATTAATGATTTATTTGATTCTAATGGCATTTCCCTTAAGCAATTTTGACATTTGAGACTATTTGAGTTCAATTAGTGTCATGATTTACATTTATGTCTTTATTCACCATTAAATTGGTACCTTGATCTTTACTTTTATTTTGGAGAGTAAATAAATGATTTCACTCCATTAGGGTTCCATCTCCAGCGAGGTACACTCTATCCCTAATTTCTTACTTTAGGTGACCCTACATGCCCTATGTGATTTTACGTGTTTAATTTGCATGCCTCTTAAATGTTTTTATTATTATTTATTTATTTATTTCATTTATTTTCTTTGTTGGCTTTAGTTGGTATATTTATTTTTAGTTCAATTTTGATCATTTGAAAGGCACTTGAATGCCAAAGTTGTAATAGCTAGGTTATTATTTTATTTATTTTATTCCGTTTCCCCTTTAGATTGTAGTAGGGCTCCCCGAATGTAATAGTTAGGGCTTTATTTGCTTTATTTGCCTTGTGTGTTTTTGCATGCCTATGTGTTACGTGTTATCCGCTTTCTTAGGGCCTTGCATCTAGATACCGTACTTATGTGTTATGTGCTATACATGATTTATGTGTTTACATGCTTTCAGGTCTTACATGATTTATTTGATTATAACAAATGCATGCCGTCACCACACTAGTCCAACGCTAGTTGTGGCCTCCTTTTCCGAATCCACACTAATCCAACGCTAGTTGTGGCCCTTCATTCCGATTTTTCACTAGTCCAATGCTAGTGAAAACTCATAGACATGAGCTAGTCGAATGCTAGACCCTTAGGGACCTCCTACGCTAGATCATGTTTGTATGACTACATTACATTCTCATGCATATTTTTTCACTTTTTAGGGTCTTTTATCATGACATCCCTCCTTATACGTATATCCCTTCCCCCATATTTTCCCTTATATGTATATTCCTTACCCCTTTGTATGGAAACATAACATTAGACTTGAATTTCATTTAAGAAATAGAATTAGGGTATTGCATTTGCCTGATTAGATAGGGAAAGACTCCTTGAGTATGGGATATGGACGAGTTTGGCTTTCTACCCTTAGCACGCTCGTATTTCCTCTATAAAAGGGAAAATTGAGTCACGAACATTAGCCCCGTACCCGTTATGATGCATAACCTTTAGGTCATAATTATAATTATCTTTATTTTATATTTTCCTTTTTTAGAGTCTCATATTTTGCCTTATTCGTGACCCCTCCAAAGAGTCCACATTGGGCATCACAATTAATGTGATTGGCACCAATTAAGCTTTGAAAAGAAATTTCGACCCCCCGATACCCTCTTAGTTCTAGGGTTTGCATTCATATAGTACATCCAAATGTGATAAATCTTTAGGTTAAAATAAGAAAATCTTTAACTAAATCGCGCAACTAGCCTTGACTAGGTTGAAAGGGTGCCTTGGATTCTTATCCTTGCCTTCCTTTTCTTCAAATGTGACTCCCGAATCTTTTTCTCTAATTTTCGTAGACTTGGAGTCGTTTAAAAAGGGTTTTCTACTTTTTTCTTCTTTAAAAATTCATTTTTAGGTGACTTGGTACACCTTAACTCTATACCAAGTGGCGACTCCATTTTTCATTCAAAAAATCCTTTTTAAACTATATTTTGGGTCAAATCATCGCATTTCAAATCCCATTTAGACCCATGTTTTTTCATTTTCTTTTTAAATCAAAAATTTATTTTCCAATCAAAAATTGAATCAAAAGCCATTTTTTCTAAACTCGTCACTTTATTTTTTCTTATATAAAAATTGGGGCGCGACATCAGGAATAGTCCTTTTCTTTGCTTGGAAGTTTTTAACTTGTAACCTTGCATTTTCAACTCGTAGAGCTTTCTCCACAGCATTGCTAAATGTATTGATATGGGCTACAGCTAGATCCATTTGAATCTCTGCGTTGAGCCCCTGAACAAACCGTCTTATTTGCCTTTGCTCAGCCACAATTAATTCGGGAGTGTGTGAGGACCCAAAAATTTTCACATTTTCTCAGCATTATTTTATTTGTTTGACTATGCTTTATACTTTCCTTGGAAATATTAAATTTTCTATACATTTTTACAAGTAAGTACAGTTTTAAAATCATCTTCCTAGTATGAGTTAGTGTACGTTAAGTTTGAAGTGTATTATGAACGTGGGACCTGCTAGTGCGGTAAATGCAAAATATTTTTGACAACGTATTGGAGTTTTGTATTAAGTGATATTATTTTTCAAGGTGCTAAGAGATAATTAGAGGTTACTTAGATGGTTAATCTTAGAGAGACAAAGGGATAAGAATAAACTTAAGAAGGGCCAAGTGGCGCGATCCGATTGGAAGTTGACTTGCCTAACTTTTCTTGAACTTTACTAAAACCCCTATTTTGACCAAGATCATCTTCATTTTTGCTTGGGATGGCCGAACCTCTTAAGGGAAGAAACAAGAGAAACCTTCAACTTTTATTCTCCATTTCTTGCCTTGATCTCACAAACCAACCGTTAAAACTTTGATTTGCTCCATAAAAACCTTTCTCTTGGTAGGATTAAGGTGAGTGGTGAAGTGGTTTCAGAAGCAAAGGTGCTAAGTTGCTTGTTGTCTTGAGGTTACAAGGTGAGTTGTTAAGAATCTTTCCCTTTAGCTTTGATAATGTTCAATTGGTGGTTTTAGTGGTTTAATATGATGACATATGGTGTGATTATGGTTTGTTTATGGTTGGAAGTGAAGGTTTGATGGTTTTTTTAATTTATTATTGTTATTTTTCTGTTTTGTATGATGATCATGGTTTAATCATGGTATGATGGCTTGTAATGGTGTAAAATGAAGCTTGTATATGTTAGTTACGATTGGTTGCGAGAAATTCTGGTTTGGTGTGGAAATTTCGGTTTAGGGCTTCAAGTATTTCCATTCTTCCCGGTACTGTTTATACTAGTTAGAGGTAGAATTAGCCTTATCACAAAACATGAAAGTTGTAGAGAATGATGTTTTGTAGTTTTCTACAAAATTTCAACTCAATCAGAGCAACGTAGCCTGTGAAAAGACCAAAATACCCCTGCTACCCTGTTTCTATCCGAAACTGATAATCAGCTTATGTAAGTGGTTAGTTTGACCAGGAATATTATCAAATTGGTTGTTGATGTCTTCTTTAGAATTATAGCCTTGTATCTTAGCTTTCAAATGGCTTTAGAATTACCTGAATTGGAGTTGTGTGTACTGAGATATGAGTAAATGAATCAGGACTGCTAGTTGAATTTCACAGTGAGCTTCGAACTGGAAAATCTGGAGTTGTTTTGGTAAATTTGACCTAGTTAGGGTGAGAACTGGGATAAGTAGTCTTCATCAAAGTTATAGCTCTTTGTCTTAGCTTCAAAATGATATAAATTTCACCTCAATCCGACAAGCTTAACCTCAGTTGTGTCCATTACGGAAAACCATGTCAAATCTGTCCTTTTGCTAAACTTCATTTCCGCACATGTCGTTAGCTTGATTTTGTACTTGTATGACTTTGAGCCTATGGAATGACTATTGAAATGAGATGATATTGTGTGTGACTTTGGGATTGATTGAGGAAAACAATGAAGCCATAAATGGCTGGAAAAATAGGTAAATACAAAGGGCGTGCTGCCCAAATTTTCGCTCGAGAGCTAAGTTTCTATTTAAACTTGTATATTTTTGTTTGGCAAATACTATGACCATTTTTCCATCTTAAAACATGAACCTTCTTCAATTGGAAACTCCAAATGTTTATTTACTCTTACCAAATAAAGAGGAGTCGTTTAGGATTTTTTTGGGTATTTTGACCTCCCTTTTCATGAATTTCATTAAGACCTTTAGTGTATAATATCTACTTGAATATGAGGTGATTTTGAACCATATAAATGTTTCCGAAAACAGTATTTCTTAGCCTATCTAGTTGGATTCCGACTTGTCTTTAGTTCAAGTGTTTCCATTAGAAAATTTTATAACCCTTTTGAGTTTGGTTTTACGTTTGGTCTACGAAACCCTAGTTATTTTTGTCCACGGGTCCAAATGTCCTCGTTTCACTTTAAAGTCTTTTATACGTTCTACTCATCATTTGTCGAGTTTCTTTGATTTCACCTAATTGTTTGTGCTAGATGAGCTGTAATATTCTTTCTCGTTTAATCTTAGGTTTTCTCGGTGACTAAGGATAATATTCGGAAGGATATTTTGTACGTTGTTTTGTGTACATAGGTGAGTGCTCCTTGTTTGTTATATCCTCCTTGACTTCATGACTTGTTGTTATTGTTTGATAATGTGTTAAGTGTTTCCAATGATTTTCAAAACGAATTTTCTAGGCGAGCGTGTACTTTATCGCGCTCGACCTAAATGAAACGTGAAATTTTCAACGATTTAATGATTGATACATTAGTTGTGCATGATGTAAGCCTTTTGGCTGAACTGGGCCCTGTCCTTCGTTACCGATCGACTCGAGCCAGAAGCGGATTCGGTCGGGCGATATGGTGACCCTGGGTGTAAATGCTGGTATACTCGAGTATTACCTTGTAGGTTGGTGGAGCCTGGCCAACCTCCAGGAGGGGGTGAATGAAATGAACGATCGAACGAGGGTTTTACTTACAAAATGCATTTTCAAATGATTGGAGGAATAAGGGGAATGACAGGAGAACGAACGAACGAACGAATGGCTCCCTGTGAGCCCGTATCCTTTTAATGTATGTGTTATTATCGCTTTCCATTGTAAACGTTTCTTGAATTATTGTTTATCGATGGTTAATGTATTGGCTTTGTTGTTGATTATGTGTTCGGAACCTCACTGAGCTTTTAGCTCACCCCTTTAGTTTGTTTTTCTTAACAGGGGAAGGCGAGCAAGGACATGAGCTAGATATAGACTAGTCAGTCTAGTTCTTTTGTTTCTTTTGTAATGGTTCTCGCCTGAGTGCTTGGCACGGGCTGGACGTATGAAGGATTGAGAACCTTTGTATATTCGATGTTTATACTCCCTTTTGGGATAGCAATGTATATAAATTCCGTTTTAAGTTTTGGAAAGTTGTCCTATTTATTCTTGTGGTTTTATTCCTATTTTAATTGAGAAATGTAGTGAACGACTGAGTCCCGGCGAGAGCTAGGCAGGCGGTTCGCCGAACCCTCTGGTTCGCCTTAGGGGGAGGTGGGGCAGTCATAGAGTGAACTTAGACAACCTAGTAAATTGGCTCTCATATTCAGTCACAGGTTGAGCTCCTTGGCAAAGCCTAGTGAACTCATCTTTTTTCTATTCCTGAACTAGGGGCGGAAAATACTTAGTTTTAAACGCCCTCATAAAATTTACCCAAGCCCTTGGCGTTTGTTCTCTCTCCCACTTCATTTTAATCACATTCCACCAAGAACGGGCTGCTCCCTCCAACTGGAAGACAAAAAATGTCACCTGTCTCTCCTCAGTATAATGCAACGCGGCAAAGATATTGACCATTTTCTCCAACCACTTCTCAGCCACATCTGGGTCTGGTCCTCCAATGAATTTTGGTGGGGAGAACTTTTGAAATCTTTCGAGAGCTCTATCCTCGCCCTCTACCTGGTTACCAGGATTTTCAGGTTGAGGAATAGCGTTTTGGCCCTGTTGTTCCGCTACATGAGCCACTAAATCGGTCATACGCTAGATAGTAGCAGCTACTTGAGCATTAGGTTCGACCCTAGGTTCAGGATTGGGTTCAGGTATGGATTCCTGATTTTCCCCTTCCTTCGAGAGTTGCCTACGTCTGCGCCCACGATCTCGTCTACTACGAATACCCTCCATGTGATTTAATCAATCTAGGGTTGAAGCGTGAATATAAGATTAAAGAGAGGTAATGGCATAAACAAGTTACAAAGGTATATACAAGTCAAAACCAAACAGTCAACACAACTTTAACATTTATATCACACAGTAACAGTCAGATACAAGTGAAAATAAGCCCAGGGAAGTAGCAGGGTCATATCCAAAATACAATGGGTTAAATACCAAAAACCCCCCTGTAGTTTGCCTAATATTCACTTTACCTCCCTATGATTTGGAAACCTACAATTTGACTCCTTGTCATTTCAACCAAAGTAAAAGTCTAACGGAAAACATATAAACTAACGTCTGAAAGGAAATGTCAAAATTGCCCCTCTATAAGGGTTTTGGGTTAAGTACCAAAAACCCCCCTTGTGGTTTGTCAAATGTACACTTTACCTCCCTATGATTTGAAAACATACAATTTAACTCCCTGTCGTTTCATCTAAAGTGAAAATCTAACAGAAATTCCGTTAAATACACTTTAGTTGAAACGACAGGGAGTCAAATTGTAGGTTTCCAAACCATAGGGAGGTAAAGTGAACATTAGGCAAATCACAGGGGGGTTTTTGGTATTTAACCCAAATACAATATACAAACTAGACCCAAAAGTACAAAACATCTAACTAAGAGCCTTCCATTCGCTCTGTCCATAGCCTACAAGAAGATATAGTCTATAGCTTAGTCAGGGCTAATCACACTTAATGAAACCCTAAGATATCACACGAAGTTTCGAAAAATCAAATTTCTAATTTGCCCAAGTCATTTCTAACCTAGGCTCTCATCTCTTCCATATTCGGGTACAAGAATCCAAAATAAGATGATTCACAACTCAAGTTGGCCAGTTCCAAGAGTAAATCATCTACATTTGAAATTCCTACCTAACATACATATCTAGTATCTCCAAGTACCATGATAAAGGTTTGAAACCTGTAAAATTTCATGATTCATAGCTTAGGCTCAGAAGAGCACTTATTCCTTCACACTCATTCACGCAATCGGAACCATAACACCACTTGGCTCAAGCTCACTCCGTGCAGGGACCATGCGAAGTGGCTCTGATACCACTTGTGACAGCCCCACCTCCCCCTAAGGCAAACCAAAGGGTTCGGCGGACCACCTGCCCAACTCTCGTCGGGACTACGGATCCGGAACATACATAAACCCTACAAAATGCACAAAAAGCCTTCGAGAAAGCGAACTCTCATAAACCAAATTAACTAAACAAAGCGATGCAATAGAACTTTGATACGATGCTCCAATGAAAATCGAAAATAAAATGAAAGTGCCGCTGCCACGTCACAATCCGGCCGGATTCGAGGCGGTGTCGAAACCAAAATTTTTCAATCTCTCCTGCCAATCTGGCCAACTATCCGGCCAAGAACTGGCTGGATATACGACCGGATTCAGTGAACAGTTTTTCGCAAAAATACTTTTCTTCCTCGTTCAAGTTCCGCGCTCGCTCGATTTCCCTAATGGATACAAGAAACGTTCACCAGAGCCATAATAACGTATCATCTCAACAAATACACTTAACATACATGATTAAGCACTTAAATACATATATATATCGGAGTTTCAACAAAATAACCTGAAATACAAGCCATAGTATTCATTCTTCATACATATACAAAATACGACTAGGGTTTTGTTACAAAGGAGCTTAACAAAATCATATATATCTACTAGCTCAACTTTCCTTTCCAAAAATCATGATTTCCATGGTAGTATTCCTATAAGAAAACCAAAGTAACAGGAACGGGGTGAGCTTACGCTCAATGAGGTATCAGAAGTGCACGTAGTGAAATATACCCGCCAGATAAGGTAGTAAACAAAGACTTCAAATAGAAATGATACAGATGGCTCTCAAGAGCCAAATTCCCTTTTTTGCTTTGCCAGAGATTGATCAAACAGTAGTTGACACTCCATCAACTTTCAAATAAAGGAACCAGTTCAGTAGAGCACCACTTTACACCAAATTTCGTCCACCAAACATACCCCTTTTCGGGCCCGCAAAACATTCAAAAATAGAAGTGGTAATACTCGAGTGTACCAGAAATCCAGAATCTCCAATACCCAAAGATTTCCCAAATAGACTACCTGGTTCGTTATCTAATCGACCAGGCCTTTGCCGGCTCGACTCGAGTAGCTAGCCAGAGGTTTTGAGGTCAAAAGTCACAAAAGGGTCGTTGGATATAAACCTCCAAACGACATCGAAACAGATACAGATAACAGATTCAAACGTACATAGGGACCAGAACAGACAAACGAAAGAGACGAGTGTGATAAAGTACACCCTCGTTTCATACAGAGCACACAGAAGTCACAGATATTCAGGATGCAAATTGCAAGTTCAGATAAATCAGATAAGCACCAATTTAAGGGAGTGGTACACTCACCAGTTCAAGCAAAAGACTTCAAAAGTTTTCACTCAAAGTATGGCTTTAGTCATTGAGAAACCCTAGAATAACCAAGGTAAACAATTATAGTTCCCACATTCACGAATCCAGTAAGCGGAATGCATAAATGAGACTCGACTACAAGTCGTATGTCTCTCCGAGTTAACTACTAGTACAAGGAGATAAAAGGTGGCTTTGGAGTAAAAAGGTAACAGTTGGTCCTAAGAACATAAATGACCCCAAACCCTTCACTTCTACCAAAAACCAAACCTACAATGATTTACTAACTACAAACTTAAGGTGGAAAATGAGAGTAAGGACAATTTTAGGAAAACAGGATTTTCTAGTTTTGCGCACCACCATTTGAAAAATTATATTTCAAGATTCTTAAGTCCAAAATTGATAAAATTTATACCGTCCGAAAATAGACTCAAAGGAATACAATTTCTCAGAAGACATATTTATAAGATTTAGATCACAAGTCAGTCAAATTCGAGCCTCAAATTGTTGTTTTATCCAGTAAAAGACAGAATAGGTATGTTATTTCAGTCAACTTTGAAAAATCACCATAAATTTCACAGACAGAACCAGGGTCTGAAATTTTCCCGGTTTATAGCTCTATAAATCTAGTTTAAAACGTAACAAATGGAACTCAATTCCGATATTTCTACAATAAGATATAGTAAATTTCCCAAAACTACTCAAGGGTTCCTGCAAAAAATCTCAGCAGCACTTCCCTTGTTTTTCTTTACTTTTCCAACCTAACATCAGCACCCAATCTCATCTTATTTCAGCCACAATTTCCCATATAAATCACAAGCTATTGAACACACTTAATTAGGGTCACAATACCCTTCAAATACAACCAAATGGTAGCTCAAATTAGAAACCCTAAAGCTGGAAGTTTTTGCTCCCAAGCTGGAAATTTCTTTAGGCAAGTCCATCTAGCACATAATTCCTCAATAAATCATATAGCAAAGCTATCAAAACATGAACAACCCTCAAGCATCCCATGTGACTAGAATTTTCACCATAAAATTGAAATTTACCATAAAACTATTTCAAACCATGAAATATTCTCATAAAGCTACATATTTTGCAACCTTGAACCCTAAATAAGCTAGTATTAGAAGTAAAAAGAGATTACTTGGCAAGATAGAAAGATAGTAGCTTAGTGCCTTTCCCTCCAAAATCACTCCACCATACCTTTAATATCCCTTAGAGAGCAACTGCAATGGTGTAGTTTGAAATTATAACGGTTGAAACTAGGACTGTAAACGAATCGAGCCGCTCGCGAGCGGCTCGAGTCAAGCTCGAGTCGAGCTCCATCAATATCGAGCTCAAAATATTAAGCTCGTTAGGCTCGCTAGCTCGAGTATATATATATATATATATATATATATATAATATTTTTTATATTTTTTATTTTAAGTATATATATATTTTTTATTTTAAGTGTATATATATTTTTTTATTTTCTTATTTAATTGTAAAATTACATATATATCCTTAATATTTTATTATTTATTAAGGAAAAAAAATTTTATTTATTTTTTAAAAAATAAAATAATTATTTTTATTTTTTTCGAGTTCAAGCTTTAAATTGCCGGCTCGTCAAGCTCGAACTTGAGTTCGAGCTTGATAAAATTTAGTCGAGACTCGACTCGATTAGCTCAAAACCTAACTCGACTCGGCTCGTTTGCAGCCTTAGTTGAAACTCAAGATTGAGCAAGAAAATGAAGTTGAGGTTGAAAGTTTTCTCTTGTTTTTTTTCCTCTAAGAGGTTCGGCCAAAGCATGAAGAAAATGAGATGAATTTGGTCAATTTTTTTGATTTAGTAAAGTTAAGAAACCTTTGGTCAAAGTCCAACTACCAATTGGGTCGCGACACTTGGCGTCTTGAATGTTTAATCTTATCTTCTTTTCTTACACCATATAACTACCCTCTAATTATCTTCTAGCACCTTATAACATAATATCTCTTTATGTAAACTTCACCTAATCATCAAAAATTTATCGCACTTAACGCACTAGCGGGTCCCACGTCCATAATACACTTCATACTTAACATGAACTATCTTATACTAGAAAAATGGGTTAAAAACTATACCCCCTTATAAAAATCTCTGGAAAATAACTATAATAAAGTAAAGTAAAGAAAATACACGCTAAGAAATAAAATAAAATAATTTTACGGATCCTCACAGTTATTTGTGCATTGCATCAGCTACTTTTCAAAAGTGCATGGTGGCTATATTTTTAGATTATGTGGAAAAGATTATGGCATTCTTCGTATGATGATTGCTTCAGCAATTTAGAAAATTTTTTTACAAATATGTGAAGAAACCAATCTTGTTTTAAATTGAGAAAAAATGCCATTTTATAGTTAAGGAAGGAATTGTTTTGGATCACAAGATTTCATTTATAGGAGTAGAGGTGGATAAAGTTAAAGTAGAATTAATTGAAAAAATGCCACCACCTACTAATGTTAAGGAAATTAGAAGTTTTCTTGGGCGTGCAAAGTTTTTATTGAAGATTTGTTAAAGATTTTTCTAAGATTTCTAAACCCCCTTATGTGATCTATTAAGCAAGGATCAAGTATTTGAATTTGACCAGATTTGTTTGAATGCTTTTAAAAGGTTAAAGAAGGAATTGATTTCAGATTCAATTATAGTTTCACCAGATTGGTCATTACTATTTGAGCTTATGTGTGATGCTAATGAATTTGCTGTTGGAGCAGTTTTAGGTCAATGAAAGGAGGGCAAAGTGCACGTTATATATTATGTTAGTCAAATTTTGAATGAAGCACAAATTAATTATGCTATTACTGAAAAGGAGTTGCTAGCAGTTTTTTTTTCACTTGATAAATTTAGATCATATTTAATGGGTTCTAAAGTTATTGTTTATATTAAACATGCAGTCCTAAAATACCTGTTAACTAAGAAAGAAGCTAAATTGGGATTGATTCATTGGATTTTGTTGTTGCATGTTGTTGACATAGACATTAAAGATAAAAAAAGGGAATAGAAAATGTTGTAGCAGATCACCTTTCAAGATTGGGAAATATCCCTACACAAGATCAAGTTTCTATTTGAGAAGAGTTTCTTGATGAACATGTGCTTGCCATTATTGAGTCATCTTGCTATGTAGATTATGTTAATTATTTGGTAAGTGATGTTATACCTGAGGAATTACATTTCCATCAAAAGGAAAAAATTTTCACTACGTGAAAATTTTCTCTTGGGAAGAACCACTATTTTACAAGTATTGCATAGATGGTATGATTAGAAGATGTATACCTAAAAATGAAATACTTACTAACCACGAAGTAGGTGGTCATTTTGGTGCATCCAAAAGAATTGCAAAGGTATGGCAATCTAGTTTTCACTGGCCTGATATGTATAAGGATGCTAAAGTGATGAGAATATAAAGACCAAGGCCCATTCAAGCACATGGGGAATTGGAAGATTCAAGTGAAGACTAGTTGATTGCACGAATGCTTGAGTTTAGTAGGATTATTTGATTTTCCTCGTTGATTTTGGTTATTTCTCGCTTTAGAAAGTCTAGGTAATTAAGCTAGTTTAATTGCGGCCCATTTGTTAGTAAGTAAGGCCCAAAATCTTTCTTAAGTATGTAGGGTAGTTTGGTCAACTTTTGGATTAGGGTTAATGCTTGTAAGGGCTATAAATAGCCCCACTTCCTCTTTGTTTCAGATCAGTTTTTTGGCTATTAAATACAATTAGTGAGTTTTCACTTTCTCTTTGGCAAGAGAGTTTCCTTTGAATAAGAGAATCTTCTCAAGTTATTCACCCGAACTTATCAATCGAGTATCTCCTTGATTGTGGCGTTCTACTACCTCCAATTTGGTTCGTTAATTCGAGTAGTTACGGGTTGAGATAATATCAAAATTGTTCGTGACTTCTAGGGATTAGTTGGGTCAAATTTCCGCTGCCTAAGCCATGGTGTTTTGGTTGTCTAGATCGGTGTTTCACATCATAAAGATTTTGTTAGAAACTGTGATGACTATCAATGACTTGGTAACATCTTTAGAAAAAATGAAACGCCTCTTAATATTTTTCTAGAAATGAAACTATTTGATATTTGGGGCATAGATTTTATGGGATCTTTTCCTAATCATATAATAATGAATACATCCTTATTGTTGTTGATTATGTGTCTAAATCGGTAGAAGCAATTGCTACTTCAACAAATGATGCAAAGGTTGTACTAAATTTCTTGAAAATGAATATTTTTACCAAATTTGCAATTCCTAGAGCCATGATAAGTAACAAGGGTAAATTTTTATGTAATAAATGGTTCGATTCACTTTTGCTCAAATATGGTTGTAGGCACAAGACTTCACTTGCTTATCATCCTTAAGCTAATGGTCAAGTGGAAATTGCTAATAGGGAATTGAAGTTAATTTTAGAGAAAACTTTGAGCAAATCTGGAAAAGATTGGGCTAAAATGTTAGATGATACTTTATGGGCTTATGGAACTGCATATAAAACTCCTTTAAATATGTCACCTTATCATCTTGTTTTTAGTAAGATTTGTCATTTGCCTGTTGAAATTGAATGTAAAACTTACTGGGCCATTCGAGAACTTAACATGGATTTACATTGTGTAGGTGGCAAGAGATTGCTTTAATTAAGTAAATTAGAGGATTTTCGTTTGCACGCCAATGAAAATGTTAGATTAGTGAATGTTTTTGCGTATATATGTTATGGGTAGCATATTATTGTGAGTTTTTGGAATGAATTCCTTGAGAATTGGAATTTGAATTTATTGCTATTTTCCATTTATGTGCCTATATTGTTAATTTCTTAGCTGTCTTATTTCAAGATAAAGTGATTTAATTGTTAATCTAGAGAAATTCATTGCACAAGAAAAAATTTGGATTAATTGAAAAATTGGCATTTGTGTTTAATGAATTGATAACATGGCACCAAGAAAAAGAATAGGTATCCCTTCTTATGATGCATTTCGATTCACTAGTAAGGAACATGAGGAGTGGTATGCATCTAAGCAAGAAGTTCCTTTTATTTTTGAAAAACATGTTGATCAAGGGGTAAATGATGAATTTGGTGTAAGTGAAGTTTTACATGAGTTAAGACGGGAAAATGTCATTCATTTGCCTAATGAGTATCATCCCACTCTTGTGAGAGAATTTTATGCTAACATTGAAGATAAATATGCTTCCTATAGAGATGACGTTAAAAGTTATCCTAGGGAAAACATATTACATTAATTTGGAGAAAGTTGACAAAATATTTAACGATCGAGGACAAGGGTTATCCAATTGATACTACTAGCGAACATATTCCTTCTGACCCTGGTTGGGATCTTAATGAAGCATTGGTAAGATTCGGTCTTAGGTTCCTAACTCAACTTGGGAAAAAAGATAAAATTTTGGCTAAAAGGGAAATTGTTCTACATAAGATAGTAACTAGCATATTAGTTGCCAATGTAGTTCCTTGAGCAAGCGAGCTTAATGAAGTGCATTTAAGAAATATTTATTTCCTAGACAAAGCCTTTAATGGCAAGAAGAATATAGAAGGTATATCTTTAGCTAGTACTATTTTGAATCATATGGGGATAGTTAGAACAATTGTAATAAGCAGGAACTTTTGAGATATCTTAGGTTGCTGACTTGTGTCTTCTAAAGGTTTGAAATAACATTGCTGTGACGACAAACCAAAGGGTTAAGTGGACCGCCTGCCTGACTCTTGCCAGGACTCATTCACTTAATCACATTAACTTCAGAGATAACATTTCACTAACTAAAGTCATTAGCAGTTTATCATACTTAGATACAGACCAAAACAAAAGAAAAGTTGTCTTAACCTACAACATATAATATGTACAATCCTTAGAGATAACAAAGTTGGCAAAATCATAACATTATATACAAAAGGATTTATTCAGGCACAATTCAAGTGTCAGGCTTAAATTTCTGGCTAATCTCCACACCTGTCCTTCACTCCTGTAAGAAAACAAACTAATGGGTTGAGTGAAACCTATTGAGATTCCACACAAGCAACAATCAATTAAACACTTAAACAAGTAGCAAAATTAAACAAATAAGGAAACATTTTACTAAGTAATCATTGTTAAAAGGATACAATGCTCATATTAGAGCCACTTCAATGCACTACACACTCCGCCGAGCTCCTCTTTATAACCTCCAAAATAGTAAACACTTCCCTCGCTTAGATGGCCATATCAGTAATCTATTACACCATGGTAATACTTGAGCATACCAATACACTTACCCAAAGCTAGCGTCCTATCCGACCAAGCCCTTTAGCTAGCTCGAATAGTCCGTTGAACAAAGGGTTTTGGGGCCCAGTTCAGCGGGTACGATAAAGTACATACACAGATTACAGTCATGTACACTTATAATAACACTTGGTCAATTATCAACCTTCAACCTCAAACTAAGTCGAGTGCGATAAAGTACACTTCCGACTTAGAAGGTGAGGAACAATTGAAAACACTTTACAATAAAACATTGGCATAATCACATAAACATCACTTAACTAACACATAGGCAGTTTAAACACACAAATGTGGAAACACTCACCGTTAAAGGTCGATTAAGCTTCGCTTTCTGGGTTAAACCCTTGATCACTCTCAATTCTTGAGGTAAAATACAACTACAATCATTCAAGTATTCTTAATGTGAATTCTGACAAGTTTATTTAGAGGTTTTAGGATTCTCTAAACATAGTTCAACTAATCCAAGTAGTCTAGTACTCTTAAAACTTCCATTTGATTCACACTTTTAAGATTAGGAATTTTATGTGTAGCCCCAAACATAAGTTCTAAAGTGTAAGGAGAGAAGTTTTAAGCGTTAAAATCTCACCAATTTAAGGTATAAATCACTAGAAATCAAGTTCCTTAGCTTATAAAACAAGATGTGCAATTCCAGCAATCCTTTCTTACATTTCTCTTTGAGATTTATCAAGTTTATCAACTCAAAACAAGGGAAATATAGACGTACACGACAATTAAGGTCTTGTGAGGTGTTTAAGTTAAGATTAAACCATTTTCAACCCAAAATTTAAAGATTAAGGCTAGTAATTTTTCATTTCTTCCCTCTAGGCCAAACCAGATTCCAGTCAGCTTATTGTTCAATTTTTCTCAAGTTTCACTAGCTTTTCAAGTGTTAAAAATCAATAAAATGTACACGAAAAACAAGGACAAGATGTTATAAGATGTTTTACTCGAGATTATAGCCAATTATCCTAGAATTCTCAAAAATAACATGAGAGTTTCAGCCTTCACTCTCTCAGCCGGCAAAACAGATTGTCCAGCAAAGTTACTTCAAAATTTTCTATGATAGCCCCACCTTCCCTAGGCCGTACCCTAAGAGTTAGCGAACTGCCTGCCCAATTCTTGCCAGGACTACTAAGACAATCACACGAAGGCCAAACCGTTCTGAATGATACTACTGCAATCAAATGCTTCAACGTAAATGAAAAACGGACCGCCGCGGCCATGTCACAATTCGGCCGGATTACCGGCCGAATTCAAGGCAGAGAGCAACCTTAATTTTTTTTTTCAAATGCCCCTGCAAATCCGGCCAGATATCCGGCCGGATTCAATGAACAGTTTTCCAGCCAAATTTTTTTTCCTTTCCTCGTTCGAACTCTGCACTCGTCCGAATTCCAATCAAGAACAAGTAAACTTTATAAAAACTTAGAGAATGTACATTCATGAGCAAATATACCAAAGAGACATGATTAAACACTTCTATATACACACGTTGGTAACTTTACAAATCAAAAGGGAACATTGGATCAAGATACAATTAGGGTTTTCCAACTACAGAGGAGCTATACAAAAAAATGTCTATACTAGCTCAACTCTTTCTTCAAAACATCACAGTTCCAAAACATTATGCCCTGTAAGGAAAACAACAGAGTGATCTTTTGCCCAATGAGATACCAACACACCAAGTATAGGTGAATCACAAAAGTACAAATATACCCAAACCAAATATAACCATCAAACAAGTAGTGATAACCACCAGATGTAAACAGGAGTAAAAGGATACGAATGGCTCTCAAGAGTCCATTTCTTCTTTTGCAATACTTGATCATAGCTCGTTGACTCTCTGTCAACACTTAATGAACAAACATGACCGTAGACCCCACTTTACCTCATTTCCGTCCACCACACATACCCCTTACCAGGCCCGAGCACCAAATAGAACAGAAATGGTAATACTCGAATATACCAGAATCCAGAGTCTCAATACCCAAAGATTCCCTAAAACAGTCCCCACGGCTTGCCAATTTTCCTCGACCGAGCCCTCGCTGGCTCGATTCAATTGACTACCAATGAGGTTGAGCTCAGATGTAATAGTAAAGGTCGTTGGATATACGTCCAAACGACACCAGTTCAGGCACAACCAAGAGATTCCAAGTGATACAGTAAATAGTCACATAAGCAATAAAGAACGAGCGTGATAAAGTACACCCTCGTCTCATCCAGAACATACAGAGATTACAGTCATTCAAATCACAGATTTCAAGTATGCATAAAGCAAAGAAGCAACAATTATGTGAGTACACTCACCAGTTCAAATACAGTTAATTTAAACGTTTCCTCTTGAGGTATGCCTTGGATCACCGGTACGTCTTATGCACAACCAAGAAAACAATTGAGACTCGCTTATGAGTCGTTTACCTATTCAACAAACTACTAATGCAAGGCTAAATAGAACTTGGAAGTGAAAATAAGGAACACCCCAAAGTCTCTCATTTCCACTCAAAAGCAACCCAACTCAAAGGAATCACATAGACTCAAGAATTGGACAGCACTTCCCCTTAGATTTCCTTACTTTTCCACCCTACAAACACACACCAACTTGAACCCAAATCCACCACAATTGCACATACAACACATAAGTTATAAATCACACCTAATTAGGGTTACAATACCTTCAATCTTAGCCAATTAAGAGCTCTAAAACCAACCGTAATAAAGCCCTGAATTCAAAACCCTAAACTGAAATTTAGCTACACAAGCTGAAATTCTTCGGAGGCAAGTGAAACTAGCATATCCAAGCTCAAAATTACACATAACAAACTACCAAACCATGGCTAATCATTAATCATCACATGAGGGCAGAAAATTCACTATAAAAGCTGAAACTTACCATAACCCTACTTCAAACTATAAACTTTCTCACAAAACCACATATTTAACAACTCTAATCCACTAATTTGCAATTAATAGAAGTAAGGAGGAAGTTCTTGGCAAGATACCTTAAAACCCCAAGAAAATTGGTAGCTTAGTGCTTTCCCTTCTAAAACCACTCCACCAAACTCTTTAATCCTTCCTAGCAAGGAACTTTTATGGAGAGATTTGAGATTTTAATGGTTGGAACTCAAGATTTGGACAAGAAAATGGATGATGAAGTTGAAGTTTTTCCTCTCTTTTCTCCCTCTATGGTTCAGCCAAGATGCAAGAAAGTGAGGATGATTTTTGGTCAAAATTGATTTTAGGAAAGTAAGAAAGCTTTAGTCAAAGGTCCAACTTCAAATCATGTCGCGACACTTGGCGCCTTTAATGTTAATCTCATTCTCTTGTCTCCCAATACTAATTAATCTAGCTAACTTCCAATTGTCCCTTAACACCTTATAAATAATAACCCTTTATGTAAAACTTCACTTAATCGTCAAAATTTATCGCACTTTACGCACTAGCGGGTCCCACGTCCCATAAGCACTACTAATGTCACATAAACTGACTTGTACTAGGAAAATGATTCAAAAACTATACTTACTCATAAAATATTTAGGAATCTTGTCTAATAAAGAAAAATATAGAAAATGTATGTAAGGGAATAAAATAATGTCTAGAAAATAATAAAATTTTTCGAGTCCTCACATTTTCAACAAAATTTCCAACTTTTACTTGCTTAAAACACCACACACGACATACATTCTATCCAACATGAAATAAACCAAATAACATGTAATTTCAGCAAATAATTCCACCAATAAACCACAAATAAATCTGTCATCGGCTAAACAAAATTTCCAATAGGTTAGTAGTTTGGAAAACAAGTTTTCTCCACAAAATTCTTTATTTCTTCATTCAAGCTCAACATGAAGGTGATAATTATTATGCTATGGCTATTTTGGACCACAATATAGAATTTACAGCCAAAGTTTGAGAAATAAAACTAAGGAACACTCTCTCTTCTCCTCTCGGCCAAGATGGAGATACTTCAGCAACAAACAACTTTAAAGACAAGAAATTTCTCCAACAATCTCATTATTTTCTACTCAAATCTAATATACAGCTTAAGTATTTGAGTATACTAGATAGTGTTGATTTTGATCCCTGTCTTTTGATATTTACAAAACAAATGGATAGTACTAAATCTCTTTAAGAAATACTTTCAACTATGAAGCAAATCAGATTCAAAAATCAAATGACATTGAAAGAGACAAAGGTTGCTGAAAGCTGTCGGACGCTTGTGAAGACATAATCGGTTGCCCGATAATCATTGCGCAACTTCGGACGCATGTGTGAAATGTTCAAAAAGGAACAAAGTGATTTGAAAAGAAGAATGAGTAATTTAAATGAGTTGGTCCAACATAAAAAACAAGACTGTTTTCAAGGGAATGAATCAAAGACTCATCTTGGTACTCATGAGAAGAAATTAAATTCTGGAACAAATGATTTTGTTGTCTATAAGAGAAGACAAGTAAGATTTATTAAACTTATTTATACAAATAACTCTTTGGTTATGTGTAATTTTTGTTGTCAAAAAGGTCACATGAAAAGTGATTGTTATGTTAGAACAAACATGAGAAGAGGCATAAAATACATGTGGATAGTTAGAAATGATACTAACTCTCATAGGCCCAAATCTCTTGATTGAGAATATTTTTAAAAAGTGGATAGTTTTTTTTTTGTTGAGAATGATTTTAAAAGGAGCATTGTGGATACCACTCTTTTCACTAAATAAAGTTCAAATGATCTTCTATTTGTACAAATATATGTAGATGATATTATCTTTGGTACTACTAATGAGTGTTTGTGCAAGGATTTTTCTACTATTATGCTAAATGAGTTGGTGATGAGTATGATGGGAGAGTTGAATTTCTTCCTTGGCCTCCAAGTGGTTCAAACCCAAGAAAGTACGAAAATCGATGAGAAAAAAATATACAAGTATGATTGCTACAAGTATTTTGTAATACTTTTGATATTTCTGATGTTCTGAACTAAGTTTCCTTTGATGGTTTTTGAATGACTAATGAATGTTGGTTGATATGAATGTTGGTCTCATTGATGTTCATTAATATTTTTGGTATCTTTTGATGTTATTCTTCTGTTATTGGCTGATGATGGTTTCCACTACTGTTATTTTTTATGGCAATTACTCTCTACTTTTATGATGACAAAAGGGAGAGAAATTACAAAATGGATGTTGGTTTGGGATGCTATGAGTAAGGGGGAGTTCATTTGATGATATTATATTATGGTACTTAATGGTTTTGGTTGCTATGAGTAAGGGGGAGTTTCTGCTCATTTTCCTTCTTTCCATCTATTGTTTTGTGATTATCAAAAAGGGAGAGAATGTTGATCTTGATCCCTGTCTTTTGATGTTTACAAAACAAATAGATAGTACTAAATCTCTTTAAGAAATACTTTCAACTATGAAGCAAATCAGATTCAAAAATCAAGTGACATTGAAAGGGACAAAGGTTGCTGAAAGCTGTCGGACGCTTGTGAAGACATAATCGGTCGCCCGATAATCATTACGTAACTTCGGACGCATGAAGAATTTCATCACCGAATGTCTGAAGGAATTAAGACATTCCCTCTAGCTCATTGACTTCATTCGGACACAAAGCACCAAAGCACCGGCCGTCCGATAAACTATGCAGCACTTCAGACGCAAAGCATTAGAGGTACCGGACGTCTGAAAGGATTGATGAGGATTTCTCAATTTCACCATTTGCTTTCGAACACAAGTATCAGAGACACCGGATGTTCAAAAGAAGTGAAAAAAATCTTTCAAACTCACTGCCTGCTGTTAGACGCAAGAAATGGTAGTACCAGATGTTCGATACTCCCAACGGCTAATTGACTCTTCAGTTACTTTCTATCCATTCGAAGCACTAATGAAACACTTTCTTGATCTTATATAAATAAAGCATTGTCAGAAACTTCAAATAACTTTTGCACATTGAG